>NC_064642.1:353918076-354530933 GCF_023864345.2 Schistocerca serialis cubense | reverse complement strand
TAGGAGTCTCCAACCCGCGACCCGCAGGCCGCATGCGTCCCAAAGCAAGTTTCAATGCCGCCCAAAATGTGAGCGTCCGTCACATGATCCTTAAAAATTCGAATACTCTGCTTCGCGTGTGGTTCAGATAAGCTAAAAGACTGGACACCTCTGGTGTATATCGTCAACATTGTACCATACTGTGCAGTGGATTCATCCGCTATATTGCATATAGCTTGAGAAACGATCTCAGCAGGTACTAATAACATGCCACGGTCGCTGCATGATTTTAAATCCGGAATAAACGGAGATAGGTCAAGAGCACGTTTTTGGTTTTTACAAAAGGCTGTCGAAAAATCTACAAAGTATTTTCTCAGTTAACTTTGTTGTAGAACTGTTCCTGTGTTAATCTACTACAATATAATTTACCTTATAATATCTAGGCAACGACCTGTTAATTAAATGGGAAAAGCAACGCAAATGGACCTCTTATACAAGTTGTGAAATATCAATGACAGACCGATACTGTCCTGAAAGCCTGCATCTGCTGGCCACTTACAGACCACGTAGCTATCTCGTCTGCTGTGCAAATCGCACAACGAATGTTTTTGTCACTCAGTTAGGGACTCATATCTCCTTCTCCGTGACTCCTGTTTTTAATGCAATATATAATTTCTGAGACTTGGAATAAAATTAATCCCTTCAAGTCACCTGTCGTGCTTGGATAGCTCATTTGGTAGAGCACTTGCCGCTAAAAGCAAAGGTCCCAAGATTGTCCACCTACAGCACACAGTTTTAATGCGCCAGGGATTTTCAAATCATCACACACTACATTGGAGATAGAATATTCATTCCGGAAACAAATCTCACGAGCTGTGGCTAGGCCATTTCTAGTAAGGTATGCAGGAAAACTGCTGTGGTGTTTGGAAGGCTCAAGTACAGCTCTGAGGGCGGCTCGTGAATCGCGCTTGGAAAGCTCACTTGGGAAAGCAGTTGCCCGCATAAGGCACAGGTCCCAGGTTGAAATCCATCTTCGGTACACAGTTTTGATCTGCCAGAAAGTTTATTTGAAGTTGGCTTGGTGGAAGACCTACTCTGAATTTAGGGAACAATTTCTTAAAATAAATAGTACATACCAGCTCCTTGCTCCAGCACTGACGGCCCAGTCAGTACTGATTGGCTGCTGTGTCATCTATTGCCATTGGCACCACTCGAGTGTGGTATGAAGAGGGATGTGATCGGTACATCTCTCTCCCAGCCAGTGTCAGCTTCCCAGAACTTGGTGCCGCTGCTTCTCATTCAAGCAGCTCCTCAGTTGGCGTCATCACGGTGAGTGGACCCAGTTCCAATCCACTAACCGAGAAAATTTCTCAGTTAGTGATGGGATCTGAACCCAGTCCTCCACGTGCCGGCAGACTCACGGATCACTCAGCTACTGAGGTGAACAATAAAGAGGAAACAATTAATCTAAATACATGTTTATTGCTTCTCGACTCAGTTTTTGGTGGCTCTAATGTTTTTAGGCATGCAAGGCTTGAGACACCTTTGGCTCCCACCACATGGTGGTCAATGGTTGTGCCTGATGCCAGTCTACAGGTGGTCTTCCACCGGTAGCATTCCACTGGACCACGTACAAGGATCTATTATGGCTCTTCCAATTCTTTGCTGCTTCTTCATGCATACCCTTACATTCCACTTTTCCTCCAGCCTTGACAACTTTTTTGAATGGAATCACAATAACTAATATTGAACTTGTGTGTATTTAGGTGAGCCGCTCCACCAGACGTTACGGTTTTTCTGAAAGAATTTGCGACTTTTGACATTTAGCTTGCAGGAGGATAGATACCACGTGACTCCAATATCACCAATGGAGGACCAGCTTCTCCTCGCGCTACCAGCAGGTTGATGTTGTTCACTGTGCTGCGACTCCACCAGTATACAATACCAGGAGCTGTCAAGTACCTGTGTGTCAAGTTTGGCGTGTTAGACCCACACATTAACAACACTCTCCTCCGCTGGCTTTGCCCAGAACCATCAGAAGCCAGATAAGTTATTTTAATCATACTGTATTACAAACAGATGAAACGGAAAACTTTAAAAGTCTGTGTGCTGCTTGTTGCCAGGTGAGCCCGCAGTATCTAGTGGAGATTGCAGAGGATCGCATACGTGGACTCATGGTATCCAGTTGTATGGTCATGATGGGTATCGGCGGCATCCTCATGAGCAGCGTGGCACCCTACGTGGACTTTTTCACGCTGTGCGAGATCATGCTCGCATTCCCAGTGCTGTTCGTGGTGACCTTCTGGTGGATGCCCGAGAGCCCATACTACCTGGTGTCGAAAGGCCGCACGGAGGAGGCGACGGAGGCGCTGATGCGGCTGCGCGGGAAGGACCATGCCAAGGATGTGGATGGCGAGCTGCAGCAGATCCTGCGCTCTGCAGAGCAGCGCGACCAAAAGGGCGGCAGCGGCACAGCAGAGGCGTTCCAGGAGCTGCGGAAAACCTCTGCGGCGAGGAGGGCGCTGCTGGTGAGTAGCGCTCTGTACTGCTCCGTCTTTCCGCACAAGTTTGGTTACACAGTAACTCACACAAATTTAAACGTACTTGATTCGCGCGAATACTAAAGAGAACAAAAGAAATAATGCAAGCAACTAAGTTGGAATCATCTCATACAGGAAGTCCCAGACATGTTGCAACAAACTTCGAGGGGTTGAAGAGAAACAAATCGAGCAAAGGAACCCACGTCCAGAAACGTCATCCAATGACACTTCAGAGTGTCGAAGTTACAGGCGCCGGTACCTTGCCACTAGGTTATCCCCTCGTCAGCAAACGTGACATGGTGCATTGGCGGACCACAGGTGGAATGTCTCGCAGTAATGGTTATTAATCGGCGATCGTGACTAATTGCCACGATAGACAGTGGAGAAGATGGAGCTAGCTGCTGTGTAGAAACGCCTTGTCTCCTATGACTGCTGTGGTACCATTGCACCATCGATACGACACAGGGGGCCGTCGTCACTGGAGACTCCAAAGTTGTCAGCACGGTTGCAGTGGGCTTCCACCAGTGGTGGTTACTGCAACGGGCGCCGGCCAACCCCGAGTGACGCCAGGGCCACGCCCCCCATGCGTCCAGGGCGTAAGACTCAACCGCATGTAGAGGCACCCTCTGCTGCGGCATTTACTAACTAGTTGGTCTTCTGGGCCCATCCAGCATAGTCCATGACTACACCAGGGGAACCGCTTAGCAGCACATTGACGTACATCGCCATTAAGTGTTTACCTCGCCTCAGAGAAGTCAGCTTACGGCTAGAACAGTTAGCTTTGTGGAACTTTGACTACAGTCAGGCGCAATTGAACTATTGCACAGAAACATACAATTGTGCTTGTCCACACCATCAGTATGCCAAGGACTTCAGTGTATAAGCTGAGTATTCACAATATAGTTATTTTAAGGTGATGTATGTTTAATCATTCCACGTTTGAATTATGCTTCAGCTCCCATGCACATTCCTGAACAGAACTGTATTTTGTACACACATCGACCACTCGGACACATATCGTTTGGCGCCTACACAAGGTGTCATAGCAACTGTGATGCTATCTTGCTGCAGGGAGGGCCGGTTTGGATATGGGTTTCTATCTGCAGTTTATTTTTCTCCTGGAACTCTCTAAAATCTCCAGTGTTTATACAGGAGAAAAATAAGCTGCAGATGGAAACTCTTGTCTGAAACCGTCATCCACCAAGGCAACAGAGAATAGGAGATGTGGTCTGTCTATGAAGCAGCTAGCTCCATCTTCTCCACTGGCGATTGTGGGCAATCAGTCGTGATCACTGAATAACAAACAGCCTTGCGAGATGTTTCGCCTGCACTCCGTCAGTGGACAAAGCCATGTCTGCTGCTGAAGGGGTAGCCTAGTGGTAGGCGCTGGCGCCTATAATTTCAACGCTCTGTCGCGTCGTTGGATGACATTTCCGAACACTGGTTCCGACCATCGCTTTGTTCCTCAAGGCATACACTACAACCCCTCTAAATTTGTCGCGACATTTCTGGGGCACACAGTATAAATGTCAATCAAACGTCAGTCAAATGACAATGGAAAAATGTAAGTAAATTGTTTATTATTTCAAAACTAATAGCAGTAACTGTTAAATATATTAATCCCACTGTGTGGCGAGATGGTCAATTCCTTCATGGAAAAAGTCTATGGTCGTCTGCAGAACCATGATTATACTAGATCTGCACCTATTCCTGCAAAACAAATCGACAACCATGAATGTCTTTCTTCACGGCTCCACAAATAAGGAAATCGAATGGCGAGCGCGTGTAAGGGTTTCACAGAGAAACTTCTGCAACACAGTGGAAACAGGCACTCTTGCAGTGGGATAGTCATGAAGACATTTTTCTTTGACTGCAGCTGCCCGCTGCTTATTGACTTTCTGGACAAGACCCCACAATTAACGCAGAGCGGTACGTGGACACTTTGTAAAAACTGAAGCACGCCAACGAGTCAAAACACCCAGGAATGTTGACGGAAGGCATAATTCTGTTGCAGGATAATGCCCGCCCATATGTTGTCAAGGCTGTTTCGATTAGGCTGCAGATGTTTCACTGCGAAGCCCTTACATATTCTCTGTAAGGCCCCAATCTCACCCCATGCGATTCCCTTATTTTTGGAGTTTTGAAGAAAGACATTCGTGGACGTAGATTTCCTTCGGACGAAATGGTGCACACCTGGGTAGAACTGTGACTCTGTGGGCAACAGTAAGTATTTTCCCATTAAGCCATTGATCGCCTTGTCTCACAGTGGGGTAAATGTAGTAACAGTTATGGCGATTACTTTTAAAATAATAAACAATTTACTTCCGGTTTTCATCTGTCCCCTATTCATTTGACTGTACTTACACAAAATACTACGCTGAAGGTGAACCAAAGACTGCACTTTATTTGCAGAACAGAAGGTGCAACACATTTGCTAAAGAGACTGCGTGCACCACGCTTCTCCCTCCTGTTCTGGATTATTGCTGCGCAGTTTTGGCTGTTACCAGACGGGATAACTGGATGACCTAAAAACTTTGAAGAAAGGTAGCTGGTTTTGTACTAACGCAAAAAATGGAGAATGAGTCACTGACATAATAACGATTTTGGCTGGTCATCATTATAGCAAACGCATTTTTCGTTTTGGTAAGGTCTTTTCAGGAAATTTCAACCAACAAATGTCTCCTCAATATTATTAACTCCCACCTACAGAGGGAAAATGACCATTGTGATCAAATAAGAGAAACCAGAGCTTATACGGAAAGATACAGATGTTCATATTTCCAATGTGCTGTTTGATAGTGGAATGGTCGAGAAATAGACAGAAAGTAGTTTCTTACATGCTCTGTCAAAACTTATGTGCGAATTGTGGGCCGGCCGCGGTGGTCTAGCGGTTCTAGGCGCTCAATCCGGAACCGCGCGACTGCTACGGTCGCAGGTTCGAATCCTGCCTCGGGCATGGATGTGTGTGATGTCCTTAGGTTAGTTAGGTTTAAGTAGTTCTAAGTTGTGGGGGACTGATGACCACAGATGTTAAGTTCCATAGTGCTCAGAGCCATTTGAACCATTTTGCGAATTGTGGGACAGTCAGGCTGTTATTCAGATGGAGCTAGCAAGAAATGCTTTGAAAAAATAGCGACGGCTCTTATCTCATATTGTTATACATGTTTATTTGAACCAAGACTGCACAATTACCTAACTTGACCACATTTTGTAGAAAGGGACAAATCAGCATTATACCTCAGTTTGCAAATAAGGTAAGAGCAAATGAAAAATTCCTAAACAAATTCAGTACAATATTGACTGATTAATATGCCTGCTTGGATGGCCATTATCTGCAGAGTTTTTATACAAAAATTCTTATTTGTGTTCTTTATCTTAAGCGCACTGCGACAGCTTAGTTTCGCTCCCACTACACCAATTTTTTCGGCTGTTCGGAACCCTGACTTTTTTTTTGATGAATATTGTTCTACTGAAATTCTCTTTACTTTCGTAAAATTTAGCATAAGTTACCTTCTCACAAAATTTACTTTGACAAAAGGTGTTTTGCATTCAGTGTATTCATTTGTTTCTTGTTCGTGTTAGCAGTACCTCCTATTCTTTCTCTGATTCTCTCTCCGATGAATAACTCGGTTACATAACCAAATTTCGTATTGTTTTATTTCATACGGACACACAACAACAGTTTTACACACACACACACGCATGCACACACACACACACACACACACACACACACACATATATATATATATATATATATATATATATATATATGTATGGTGACTTCTTACCGTACTTGGTTCTAAGCATCCGTTGAACAGTTGTAACACACTTGTTTTTGTCGAACTCCAACACTCGGAGAGCTCGCTCCGCACCTGAACTCGCCATGTTTGCGACTAGCGCTATCACTAAATTACCAAACCAAGCGGTGGCGGTATACATGAAAAAAATCTTTCAGAATTTCTGTTCAAAATGACATATGTATGATATCTGTACAATGTTTGGTTCTTGTACAATAAATAATTGAAAGTGTTCCCGGACTTAATGTACCCCTATCTATCCATGTATCCAGTTTTGGGATGATAGGAGGCTAGGATCTGGGAATAGTAAGGCGCTGAGCTAAATAAAATAACTTTTAAAAACAATTATTTGCTTGTCGCGGAGTTCTATCTTACAAGTATCAAAACAAGTAGTTGGAAAACTTGTGATTACAAGAATCAGTAAACAGAAAACAAATCTTTAGATTCTGATAAATATACAAGAAATTAACAAAAATTTTTATCAACACATCCTGTAATAAACAGCAACAGATAACTAACACTTTAGGTGATATACACGTTTGGGGAGCAGATAGAAAAACCACAAATGCAAAATAATTTTTAAAGGAACAAATGGTCCCCGTCTGTTACCCTACCTAACAGTACGTTCAAAATTTTATCAAAGCACATGAGCGAAACCATTAATGAGCAAAATTTGAAACAACAGCAAATCTTACACGTCTGTAGAGTAGTCAGTGAAATCATTAATCCAAAGATTTTAAAAGGGAAAGTTCTGTACATGTCTCTGAAGCAGACAAGGTTGAATGCTTTCTAAAAGATATTAAAACAAACTGGTAATACAAACAAACGTTTAAAAGGGAAACAAACTATACACACCTGGGAAGCAGACGGAGTGGGATACTAATAAAAATATTTTAAAGTGCTTTTAGGATTGCAGGTGATTGCTCGATTCAGAACAGATTCTGAAACATACAGAATACAAATTAGATTTTTTGGCCACAAATACTACCGAGGAAATTGAGCGAAGCTGAATTTTAGATTAGCAACTACATGCAAAAATAGTGCAAATTACAATTAAGTAAAATTCTGACTTGCTGTAAGTAGACAAATTTAAAAACTTACAGATTGGGGAATGCGTTACTGCCTGCTTTTGCGTGTACAGTATAGAACCAGTATGTGTTCTGAAGACATATACTCAAAACGCAAATCAGATAGAAAATGAAAGACCTCACAAGTCTCCCCAAAACATCACAGAAATAGAACACGGGCGTTAAACTAGAGTGTAAGTTTTTAGCTTCGGCAATACAAAACGTTTATATTTCCAAGTGCACTCACAAGTAGTGCCATGCAAGAATTACAGTCAAATGAGTGTTAGGCTGAATGACTTTCAGGATGCCGATCCTCTTTTGATGACGTAGGTTGCCACGTCCACCAACCAAGGCAGCAGGGAACTCCCCAAAACGAACTGCAGACTGTGGCCTCGTCACATAGTAGACAGAGTAAGGTTCCAACTCTTCAGTATGCGAAGGCACGGTCTGCGATGTAAGTACACGTCAGTGCAAGTCACAATTCCAAGTACGGACGACCTCCAGCCTGAGCAGACCCACTAGCTTCAAGCTGTGCGAGCGCTAAAATTGTCGTCGCCTTGCTGCAAACGCGCCACCACAGGGTCACCCGAGAAGCCGTAACTTAGCAACGCAGCCAAAGAGGTTAAACGAGCACCAGAATATCGGGGTGAGCGAAAGTTTCAATTTGTCTAACGACAAAATCGTCTGTTTTCCATGGGTGATAGGGGGGGGGGGGGGGGAGAGGGTCGCACAGTACTCGTGAACCATATCGATATGTGGTGAAACATCCTCTTGCTCGGATGCGGGCTTGGATCCGTCATGGCACACCATCAATGATATCGCTGGTCTAGATTGTCCAACTTTTCAATAGTGATTCTGCATAAGTATGCGGTTGTTGTCGATGTTCAAAAACAGCTCATTTCAATTGATTCCACACGGTACCGATTGGGTTTATGTTCGGTGAACAGGCAGGCCATTCCACTTTGATGATCATAGTATACTGAAGGAATGAGTTTACAAGAATGGCAAGATGAGGACACAAGTTGTTACCCATCAAGATGAAATTTCAGCCACACTGTTGGCGTTACGGTCCCACTATTTGTTGCAGAGTCTCGTCCTCCTACCGTAGAGCAGTAACATGGCCATCAACAACCAGGAGAGGTGTACGGTGGCCCCACCTAATGCCACCCAGAACATCACTCCACGATTACCTTGTTGGACATATGGGACACAGATTTAGAGGCGTCTAATGTTACCGGGTGCACCCAAGAACGTTGCCTGCAATTATCAGGGAACAAATACATCCGAGTTTCGCCTGAAGACAACTCCCATCGCCAATTCTGGGACCTACATTCTGATTGATTTCTCGCCCTCCATGATGTTGTGGTGTTCTACGTGGAGCCCGCCACGGTAGTTGGGAATGGAGGTTCCTATCATGCAGTCGTCTCTTAAGTGTTTTATGTGGAACATGTTGCCATGTAGGCTCTTCGAACGCCGATTTCGGTTCTAGAGCAGTCAGCTTAGGGCTCCTTTGACTCAAAAGCCGTACATGTCGATTATACTGTGCACCTGTCGAAAATGGATGGCTTGTGCGGTCCAAGTCCTCAACATTACTTTTCAATTGCAACCGATTCCCTGTCCGCATCACATAACTTTGTCTCCGGCGCACATATCGAGGAACTTCCTTGGTTGAACACTTTCTGCCTGTAACTTGATGATGTGGATCCGATCACCAACAGCGATTGTCCTTCGTGGTATGGTGTTTGTTCGTTCTACTCTTCCGTAGGCGTCTGTAATGCGTCCCTACAGGTACTTTACTTGCACCTGAAATGCTACAATCCTTTCGAGTGCTGCATTCTGCCTCTAGGTAGCGCTCACAGTAACCGTGTGTATGTTTACAAACAACCTCAGATATGACCTTCCGACCGATACAGGTAGAGTCACAATAGTAACACACCTGGACAGCACGTTGGGACGATATAACACTATTGTTGATGTGTATACCTGCGTCCTGGGGGAAATAAGGCCGATTTTTCTTCTAGCCCCTTTTAACGCAAGAAGTCAAATGTGAGAAACCGAGCCATCTGGAGTTTTACAGCAGGAAAATAGCATGCAGAAACTAAGTATCCTTAATTAGGGCATAGGTAGTCTGTTGCATCTATTTTAAGTTTCGCTTAGGACTGCAACGATTTTATTTCCAAAAGAACCATCCTATTCTACAAATGCATACCTTTTACTTGCACGCACGTACAACCTCGAAGTACTTTTTACAATTACGTCTTGCTTCAAAGTTTTCACTTACCTTTCGCAAATCTTGAGTGTGCTGTCTATTTCATAACCTGCAAATGTCTACACGGCATCAAAGCCGTCGCATACTTTTGCAACCATGTCTGTGGTTATTGCATTCAGTGCTATTGCTACGCGGCCTCGCACTTCACACGAGGTGTTGTAAGAGGAGGTACTTAGATAGAATATTTCACAAAACCTAACAAAAATAATCGTATACTGAGAGATTAAACGACCTTGAAGGCGATTCGATGCGATATCCACACGGCCGATCCATCATTCTGATAGGCGATTGTTACGAAATGCTCTTACGTGCAGCAGCCACAGCGGTGGTGCTCGGTCTCGTTTAAAAATGAAATTTTCGTCGAGTCCTCGCAACTGTGGAGAAAACTAGAACATATGTAGATAAGCGATTCATCACGGGTGAGCGTGTGAACTAGCTGCACAAGGGATAGGCCGTTGCGGCAACCATATCCTTCGACAACTTAACAATTTTTACTTTCGTCGAGGAAGCAGAATTTCACTTCAAATTTCTGTCGTCATTGATACAGAAGATCTTCTGAAATCGGATGAATATTTTTGAAACGTCCCGTAAGTCGATAGTTTAGGAACCACACTGCACGATTAATTACAGTTATTTAGCAGTAGGTGTAGTTCTACTGAATATGGTCTAGGTATTATTATAAGTCAGTGGCTCACGCACTAGAATGATGTTTCTCGTATTTAAGGGGTTCTAAGGGATCAAGGAGTAAGAAATGAAAGAGGAAGCCACCTGGTAGAATTTTCCACAGAGCATAACTTAATCATAGCTAACACTTGGTTCAAGAACCACAAAAGAAGGTTGTATACATGGAAGAAGCCTGGAGATACTGGAAGGTCTCAGACAGATTATACAATGCTAAGACAGAGATTCAGGAACCAGGTTTTAAATTGTTGGACATTTCCAGCGGCAGATGTGGACTCTGACCACGACCTATTGGTTATGAACTGTAGAGTAAAACTGAAGAAACTGCAAAAAGGTGGGAATTTGAGGAGATGGGACCAGGATAAACTGAAAGAACCAGAGGCTGTAGAGAGCTTCAGGGAGAGCATTGGGGAACGATTGACAAGAATGGGGGAAAGAGATACAGTAGAAGAAGAATGGGTAGCTTTGAGAGATGAAATAGTGAAGGTAGCACAGGACCAAGTAGGTAAAAAGACGAGGGCTAATAGAAATTCTTGGGTAACGGAAGAGATATTGAATTTAATTGATGAAAGGAGAAACTATAAAAACGCAGTAAATGAAGCAGGGAAAAAGGAATACAAATGTCTCAAAAATGAGATCGATAGGAAGTGCAAAATGGCTAAGCAGGGACGGCTAGAGGACAAATGTAAGGATGTAGAGGCGCATATCAATATGAGTAAGATAGATACTGCCTACAGGAAAATTAAAAGGACCTTTGCAGGAAAGAGAACCACTTACATGAATATCAAGAGCTCAGATGGCAACCCAGTTCTAAGCAAATAAGGGAAGGCAGAAAGGTGGAAGGAGTATATAGAGGGTTTATACAAGGGCAACGTACTTGAGGACAATATTATGGAAATGGAAGAGGATGTAGATGAAGACGATATGGGAGATAAGATACTGCGTGAAGAGTTTGACAGAGCACTGAAAGACCAGAGTCGAAACAAGGCCCCGGGAGTAGACAACATTCCATTAGAACTACTGATGGCCTTGGGAGAGCCAGTCCTGACAAAACTCTACCATCTGGTGAGCAAGATGTATGAGACAGGCGAAATACCCTCAGACTTTAAGAAGAATATAATAATTCCAATCCCAAAGAAAGCAGGTGTTGACAGATGTGAAAATTACCGAACTATCAGTTTAATAAGTCACAGCTGCAAAATACTAACGCGAATTCTTTACAGACGAATGGAAAAACTGGTAGAAGCGGACCTCGTGGAAGATCAGTTTGGATTCCGTAGAAATGTTGGGACACGTGAGGCAATACTAACCTTACGACTTATCTTAGAAGAAAGATTAAGAAAAGGCAAACCTACGTTTCTGGCATTTGTAGACTTAGAGAAAGCTTTTGACAATGTTAACTGGAATACTCTCTTTCAAATTCTGAAGGTGGCAGGGGTAAAATACAGGGAGAGAAAGGCTATTTACAATTTGTACAGAAACCAGAGGGCAATTATAAGAGTCGAGGGGCATGAAAGGGAAGCAGTGGTTGGGAAGGGAGTGAGACAGGGTTGTAGCCTATCCCAAATGTTATGAAATGAGATGAAATAAAAACTTTGAGGTTCGCCGATGACATTGTAATTCTGTCAGAGACAGCAAAGGACCTGGAAGAGCAGCTGAACGTAATGGACAGTGACTTGAAAGGAGGATATTAGATGACCATCAACAAGAGCAAAACGAGGATAATGGAATGTAGTCGAAATAAGTAGGGTGATGCTGAGGGAATTAGATTAGCAAATAAGACGCTTGAAGTAGTACATGAGTTTTGCTATTTGGGGAGCAAAATAACCGATAATCGTAGTTGAGAGGATATAAAATGTAGACTGGCAATGGCAAGGAAAGCTTTCCCAAGAAGAGAAATTTGTTAACATCAAGTATAGATTTAAGTGTCAGGAAGTCGTTTCTGAAAGTATTTGTATGGAGTGTAGCCATGTATAGATGTGAAACGTGAACGTTAAATAGTTTAGACAAGAAGAGAAGAGAAACTTTCCAAATGTGGTGCTGCAGAAGAATGTTGAAGATTAGATGGGTAGATCACATAACTAATGAGGAGGTATTGAATAGAATTGGAGAGAAGAGAAATTTGTGGAACAACTTGACTAGAAGAAGGGATCGGTTGGTAGGGCATATTGTGAGCCATCAAGGGATCTCCAATTTAGTATTGGAGGGCAGCATGGAAGGTAAAAATCGTAGAGGGAGTCCAAGAGATGAATACACTAAACAGATTCAAAGGATGTAGGCTGCAGTAAGTACTGGGAGATGAAGAAGCTTGCACAGGATAGAGTAGCATGGAGAGCTTCATCAAACCAGTCTCTGGACTGAAGACCACAACAACAACAACGGATCGAGATGCTCGTACTATGACATTGCAGCACGGCATTTGTGATCTTCGCAGGGCCAATGTCAATGTGACTCAAAACACAGAGACGGCAGCACCTTTCCAGGCGACTATCTATACTGCTAAAGACCATTTCGAAGAAAGTCGCGTGTGTGAGTTGTTGGCTATTGTGCGAAATGTTTTCGGCATACGTTTGAACTGAAGCACTATTTGCATTTGTATAACACAATCGGGAGTGAATTCGAAACGAGTTCGTTAAAGGAATGTAAACTTCGTGCACAGTGTTAGTGCCTGTGAAATAATTCTAGTTGACTGTGTGAATACACTGTATAGTAGAAGCACATCTTGTCTAATACTGACGGTGACGAAGCTGTTACTGAAATGGAAATCAGTCGTATAAAGTAGCTCTAACTGAAATGATAATATACACTATTTATCTATGTGTACATCTACATACATACTCCGTATGCCACCGTGTGGTGCTGGGCGAAGGGTTCCTTGTACCGCTACTTGTCATTTCCCTTCCTGTTCCACTCGAAAATACAACGAGACAAGAATGACTATGTATATGCCTCCGTTGGAGCCCCACTTTCTCTTAACTTATCTTCATGGTCCTTACGCGAAACGAACGTTGGCGCCAATAGACTCGCTCTGTAGTCAGTGTCAAACGCCGGTTCTCTAAATATTCTCAACACCGTTCCTCGAGAAGAACGTCTCCTTTCCTCTAGGAATTTCCATTTGAGTTCCTGAAGCATTCCAATAATAATTGCGTGTAATCCAATAGTTCAGGATTATTGGAATTCTGAAGCATTCCAATAATACTTGCGTGTTGATCGAATCTACCGGTAACAAATGTAGCAACCCGCCTCTGAACTGCTTCGATGTCTTCTTTTAATCCGATATGGTGCGGATCCGAAACACTCGAACCGTAATCGAGAACAAGAATCGATCGCACTAGGGCTCCATATGTGGTCTCCTTTAAAGATGAACAACACTTCCCTAAAATTCTCACAATAAACCGAAGTCCACCATTCGCCTTCCCCAGTAAAATCCTTACATGCACGTTGGTTTCATATCGTTTTGCAACGTTATGCCTAGATATTTAGTTCTACGTCAACGTGTCAAGTCTCTCACCACAAATGCTTTATTCGAATATTGTCTTTCCTACTCATCTACATTAACTTACGTTTTTCCGCATTTAGAGCCAGGGGCCCATCTTCAAATCGATTTTTTTAAAGTCATCATGTATCCTCCTACTGTCACTCAACGATGACAGCTTCCCGTACACCTCAGTATCTACAAACAACCGCAGATTACTGCTCACACTGTCCGTCAGATCACTTACGTAAGTAAAGAATAATAGCGGTCCTATCACACTTCCCTGGGGTACTCCTGTCGATAACCTTGCCTCTGACGAACACTCGCCATCGAGGACAATGTACTGGGCCCAATTACTTAAGAATTCTTCGGACCACTCACATATCTGGGTACCTGTTCTGTATGCTCGCAACTTCGTTAACAACCTGCAGGGACTTAACTGCTATGGTCATCAGTCCCTAAGCTTACACACTACTTAATCTAAATTATCCTAAAGACAAACACACACACCCATGCCCGAGGGAGGATTCGAACCTCCGCCGGGACCAGCCGCACAGTCCATGACTGCAGCGCCCTAGACCGCTCGGCTAATCACGCGTGGCTCTGAGAAAAGGCAAGCTGAGTATACAGTGTATTATATCGTAAACGACGTGTAATCAGTGAATCAGTACGTCAAAGTTATAATTCTGGTAAAAATATGTACGTTAGATGGGGTTTCCTATTAGAACAATGGCTGAAAACTACAATTTATTATTTAAATGTTTTAGAAAGGGGAAGATTTAATAAATTTTGATTCAAAATATTTCTATATTTATATGCTTGTAGATCCAGGAGTTCAGGTTTTGAGCAACATTTGCTCACACACAGAGGCTCACTTGCTTAAGTTATTATTAAGGAACACATTCTTTTTAGTCCCTCGTTTATGGGCTATGCACGAATGATGTATACTAATCATGGTACCAGAGGAGCCATAACGATTTCTTAGATACTCGTAGTTGTTGCTCTGTTTCTAAGGCTTCAGTGTTGTATACATGTGAAATTTTGGACCTGGCGTGGAACATGGTTGTTTTGAATTTACTAATACGAGTATGTTTATGTGTTATGAAGAGGCGAGGGCCAGTGGAACGGACAGTCGTCGTATCTACAGATAACGATTTCTTATTGTGGTTCAAAAATGGTTCAAATGGCTCTGAGCACTATGGGACTTAACATCTCAGGTCATCAGTCCCCTAGAACTTAGAACTACTGAAACCTAACTAACGTAAGGACATCACACACATCCATGCCCGAGGCAGGATTCGAACCTGCGACCGTAGCGGTCGCGCGGTTCCAGAGTGAAGCACCTAGAACCTCTCGGCTACCAGCGGCCGGCTCTTATTGTGGAGGCACTGATACCATAGTACATGCGATACACTTTACTGGCATCTTCAAGTGTCGAGATGTCTTCGTCATCGTCCTGAACATACTGCTTGTGAGGCGCTTGATGGTGGATCATCGGATACTGAGGACGGCGTGACAGGGAGCACACTGTGTCACGAGTTATCAGGACACATCACGTAACCGTATGCATGATGTTGCCGTCATTTAACTTAAACCGTGTAGCACCTACAGAAGGTACGATCAGTAGAACCACCGGATTTTGTACCTAGTATGGATTTCGTGAGCGATTTCACGGTGAAAATGTTAGTAACAGAGCTTCCCTCTCCCTCGTCTGCCGCCTTTTCCCACTAACAGACGCTGTTCCTAAAACACAACTGCCGACTTTGGGGAAAATATCGCATGAATTCATGCTGCTCTGGGTAGATGATGATACATGTAAGGCGAGACACAATAGACCTTACTGTGACGGTAGATGGGAGTGGTGGTGGTGTCAGTTTGAGCGCTGTGTACAAGATCCCAAAAAAATAAAAAAGACAACAATTCTTTGTTAGTGACACTAAAAGAACTGTTTAAAACAAATTCCAATCAAGAGAGCCAACCCATGTTAGTCTCGCAAGTTTGTTACTACAGTGTAAAGCAACACCAATGTACAATGATGAGAAATAACACAACACAAAACCACTTGAATGTCTTACAAACGTTTTAAACTCTGACAGCAATCAATATAAAAATAAATGTCGAGTGACTAGGGCCTCCCGTCGGGTAGACCGTTCGCCGGGTGCAAGTTTTCGATTTGACGCCACTTTGGCGACTTGCTCGTCGATGGGGATGAAATAATGATGATTAGGACAACAAAACACCCAGTCCCTGAGCGGAGAAAATCTCCGACCCAGTCGAGAATCGAACCCGGATCCTTAGGATTCAGATTCTGTCGCGCTGACCACTTCTTTTTTACTTGTATATTGATCGAAACGGAGGTCACATAACATCCATTGAAGTTCGTTGTTGATCTTTCACTCAGTTTTTTTATTACAGAGACCCGCCAAGTCTCTGACCGAACACGCTGATCTACCGTGCTGCCTATCACTCAGCTACCTGGGTCGGACAGTAATCAAGATTAAAGGAAATAACCTTGAAATGGCAGGTTTACATAATGTACACTCCTTTTTAAAATAACATCAAAACATTTGCTTATAGCTTCCATTCAGGCTGACAGTTACACAAAACGAACTTCCAAATGTAGCCACCTGTGATGTGAGATAACACTTTAGTTTGAATAGAGCCCACAAAATATAGAACAGTCAGACAAGGGTCTGAAGAAAGTGAGCAGTAATCAGTCGGTCTTGGAAAACCCCACAGCATCGGTCATTCTATAGGCCACGATAGTTAAGAGAGAATCTCTGTTAATTAGTAATGAATGAAGCTTTTGTAGAAAACACCATCACCTTTCCTAGTTAACAAAAGCGGAATCTGTCAGAAATCTGTAATCCAGTGCATCCTGGCACGCAACAGATTTCAGAATTTTCTTCAAAATGACATATGAGCTAAAAGATATAACACACTTTAAAGTGAAAGCGCCACAAGATCAAACCACAGCTCATAGCCATAGGCCGGCATAAAAAAAATAAAAAATAAAATTAAAAAAAAATTAAAAAAAACACACGGAGCACCCTGTCAGCAGCTGAAAAAAAAAAAACCACAGAGCACCCTGTCAGCAGCTGCTGTCGACTGCAACAGTTCTGCGGCAAAGCTTGAAGGCCATACAGGTGCATCAGAGCAGGTATTTAAATTGGCTCGTGGTCGTGGTGGAATTAAACCGTCACACTTTGGCTGATTCCCTTATGGCATTATCCTGTGTTAGACGAACACTCCAGTTACTTATGGCAGTCGATTTTCGATACAGATTTGGTGTCAGATGATAAGACATTGTAGTCTTAAAATCGGTTGTGCATGAACAGTTAAACACACTGACGAGCAAAAACCATTATGACAACCTGGTTAACAGCGTATTGGTTCATCTATCGACCGCCTCACAACAGATATTCTGTATGTCATGGATTCAATAATCCTCGGTAGGTTTCTGAAGGTGATGTCTTTGCGAAGGTGATGGAGGTCCAGTAAATTGTGGGCCAGTTGTTTGTGGCTGCTGGAGCCTGATAGCGTCCCAGGTGCGTTCAACGGATTCATATCACGTGGAAAAAATGGTTCAAATGGCTCTGAGCACTATGGGACTTAACTTCTGAGGCCATCAGTCCCCTACAACTTAGAACTACTTAAACCTAACTAACCTAAGGACATCACACACATCCATGTCCGAGGCAGGATTCGAACCTGCGACCGTAGCGATCGCTCGGTTCCAGACTGTAGCGCCTTGAACCGCTCGGCCACTTCGGCCGGCCATATCACGTGGAAGTGGTGACCAAGACATCAACGTGAATTCGCAGCCGTGCTCCTGAAACCACGGTGGCGAGACAGACAGGTATCCAGATGGAAGATGCCACCGCTATCAGACATCAAGCAAGTCGGAATACAGCTGATCTGCAATAGTAGTCACTATTCTTCAGATGCCTTGGTGGCTTTGATTCCTACCAGAGACTCCATGGAAGAGAAGGTGAAAGTCTCGCATAGCATATTTATGCCCAGACCGACCTGAGACCGTGGCATGATGCACGTTTCGAACAGCCGTTCAGCCAGATGGCGGCACACCGGACACGGCCATCGACTTGGTGTAACAAGAAATGTGATTCATCCGGCCAAGCAACACGTTTCCATTGGTCCACGGTCCGGTCTCGAAGATCGTAAGGATATTGCAGTCATAACTGACGATATTCGATTAAACATGGGATCACGGAGCTGCCGTCTACTGTGGAAACCCTTGCTGCACAACATACAACATGCGACATGCCTGCACCATCACTGTACTTTGTCTTCAGATGTGCCACAGATCGCCACTGGTCCTGCTTTGCAGAATGGACAATGCTCCGATCTCCAAATTCCGTGATAGCTGCACGTCGAACGCCTTGTCGCCTATTTGTGATTTCAGTGGACTTCAACCCTTTCCTCCTCAAGACAGCAATCTGACCCAACACACAAAGGTCATTGACAGGTGAGTTAAAATTAGCTATGTATTTTCCACACATGGTTGGCGTTCTCTCCAATGGAATACAGTGCTTCTGTTAAATGACCCTTGGATTGTTACTTGTGGAGAGTGAAAAAGATCTCACAACAGTAGATTGCTTCAATTAATTTCTTTATTCCGGCCCTAAGCGTAGTACATCAGAAACAGCTTGGTGTTGTCCAATTGCCTGTGAAACATAGACGTCCAGCGTTGCTGTCAGTGCAGAAAGCGGCCAAGTGTGACGTCACTCGAATGCAACTGTCAGTGACGTCACCAGCTGCGACCGTGGTGACAGCACAGCAGCGCAGCTGACGATGGCTGTGAACACTCTTCAGCGGATCAGGGCAAGGTGCCCTGTCTTGCTGTCGAGCAGTAACCCCAGGATATGGCTCCAGATGTCACAGGTTCATGGTATAGCCTGTGATACTGAGACAAGAATCATTTATCATACGAATGGCTGAGCTCCAGACTATGTTCGTTTAGGTTTTAAGGCATGTACTCTAAACACTTCCATGGTTACAAATGAGAAAAGGCTTCCACCCTTCCGCTAGCGCATTGCAGCCTCAGCTGTTGCTATACCGCGCCCAGCTGGCTCCGCTTCGCAAGGCCACACGGCCACGTTTTGCTCTGCAACGCCTAACACTCTCATCCACCAGCAGCTGACTCTTTTGCAACTCGCCTCCAGTTAAGTATATTTTTTTGACCAAATACAGTCGATAAGCTACACTTCCAATTCGCACCGCAGTAAGGTATGTGGAAGAGAACGCTGGTATGAAGATGACATATGTTGATGATCAGCTTTCTCTTAGCTCAGAACATGCTGATAACGTGGAGAAAGGAGAAGCCAATGGACCAAATTTTTCTAGATAACAACTTACGAAATCAATGAGAGTCATACTTAAAATTCACTGTTAGAAAAGATCTCGATAGCTTTTCAACGAATGAAGAACTCTGTGCTCCATATCATTACAAGGTGATTGTGCAACCGACGCCCTTAAGTTTGATGGTCCTCGAAGGATGTGGACACAATCGTTTTTGTTATAGTACATGGAAACATGGCACTACTGGGCACTCCAGAAATAGGCACATTATAACCGTGGTGTCACCGCCAGACACCACACTTGCTAGGTGGTAGCCTTTAAATCGGCCGCGGTCCGTTAGCATACGTCGACCCGCGTGTCGCCACTATCAGTGATTGCAGACCGAGCGCCGCCCCACGGCAGGTCTAGAGAGACTTCCTAGCACTCGCCCCAGTTGTACAGCCAACTTTGCTAGCGATGGTTCACTAACAAATTACGCTCTCATTTGCCGAGACGATAGTTAGTATAGCCTTCAGCTGCGTCATTTGCTACGACCTAACAAGGCGCCATTATCAATTGCTATTTACCTTGTGATGCATGTACCGTCAGACCGATGTTCACCAATTATGGATTAAAGTTAAGTATTCCAACAGCTACGTACTTTACTTGCTAGACTCAAATCCTTTAACTGTTCCAAACCTCACGCCAGCCTGCGTGAGCTTTAAAGCGTGCCTTTCGGCTTCACCTCGTAGTGGCTTGGCTGTCTTGCCAAGTCACAACAATAACAGTGATAAGATTCAGGCTATTCAGTCGATTTTGTAAAGGAATATGTGTGCCAGCACTTCACCCTACAGGAGAATCAGCTGTGCACTGGATCTCATCTATAGACTTGTTTGTATACACAGATGGAGCATAGGCTGTCAGCGATAACACTAATATTCGTTCGTTCCTCAGCCAGCGATATTTAAGATTAAAAACTCTATATAAATTTAAGGAAAAACATCATTCTACCGCTGGGTATTTTAAGATCTTACTGTATTCAGCACTACTAGTTTCCGTCATGGACCGTTTTGAACTGTGTCCGTAAAAGACGTGGATGTATCGTCTTCTTCTCGTCACACAAAAATAGTGTGTCACTCGTTATTGTGCATAGTACGGTCATCAAAATGCATCATCTCTTGATAAGTAGCTACAAAATACAGTTACACACAGATGTACATGGTATTGATCACTGTGTGATGAGGCGAGGACGATGTATCCACATTTGTTAGACGCTCTTGAATATGGGCCTTGGCCGTAGCTGGTAGCACTCAATAAAGTACGTTTCTAAAACACAGCCAGTGGAATAGTTATTGAAACTGATGCAGAATTACTAAGATCACGATTCTGATGAATAAAATTAAATTAAAAAGTTGTTAAATTACGTGTTTTTCCCAAGTTAAAATATTGATAACTTTCTTTGTCTTAGTCGGCCTTTGTGGCCGAGTGGTTCTAGGCGTTTCAGTCCGGAACCACGCTGTTGCTACGGTCGCAGGTTCGAATTCTGCCTCGGGCATGGCCGTATGTGATGTCCTTAGGTTTGTTAGGTTTAAGTAGTTTTAAGTCTAAGGCACTGATAGCAGAGCCACTTGAACCATTGTTTTCTTTGTCTTAACGGGATTTTCTGATGATCAAGTCTGTTGAATTTGCGTACCCAACAGAAGAATCGTCTTTGTGTCACTATCCTACCGTACAGATTCAAAGTATGAATTTTACGCACTTCTTCTTGCTTAAACAAACGGGACAAATCAGTTGTTCCTCTTTGTGTTTTATGTGGTCCACTGTGGGCTGGATGGGACTTATGGAGGCATCATTAATTCATTGGCGGTTCCTCGGAAAACAATGGAAGAAAGTTTATTTACCATATTTTCGCCGTCACCAGCAGACCAAAATCCAGGCGAGGATCCCAAACTGCTACGCACAGCAAATGTCTGAAATTTTTGCGACATATATATAAGATTACGATCTCAAACGAACTTGAAAATTGTTTTGATATGTTTATCTATTGCCGACATACAGAGGTTCAAAGTTACACTACTTGCGTTAGTAAAATACAGACGTAGAAATTAGTAAATGAATCGACTGGTGATGACGACTATATCCGTGAGATCCCCTGATTTAAATTGACGGGTATATCTGCGATGAATTAATGACTGAATGAATGGCGGATTTGTGCAAATTTTGCGAGTACGCTTCTTCAAAATTGTATTAACTGTAGGCTTAAAAAGTTGCTGAAAACATGATTTTTTGGTATCTAACCACAGCAACTGATTGCAAGAACGCTATGTACAGCAAGTGACTGAACTTTTTACGGTTTATTCCCAACGTCCTGATCTCGAGGAATCTTGAAAATTTTCTTGACATCTTTATCCGTTTCCGAGATGCGGAGGCTCAAAGATACCGTACATGAACACGCAAAATACGCACATAAAATCCGATGTGAGGTGAAAATGTAACTTATAAAGTGTTGTATTACGGAGAAATATGCTGTAAAATGTCTCTTTTATCGACAGGAGGGTTCTGGGAACCCCATATTGTAACACTGAAGCGCATTCAAAATTTTTGTGCACGTAAAATTCGGCAGAAGTTGGTTTTGCATTTTTTCAGTGTCACGTAAGTACGCTATTAAAAATTTGAATGGCCCTTGAAGCACTTTTCATATGATTGATATGCCCTGCTGTGGCAGGAAAAAGAAGGGAAAGAAAGGAAAACCACTCCTATCGGAGCACAGAAAGTGGAATATGTTACTGTTTAAAACAGTCTGACTCAAAATTTTTGGAAAAATGTGTAAAGATGCTAAGGAACGTACACTGATGCAGCTGGTGGCCCACTTTACAGCCAGTATTTTAAGCAGGCGCATATTCGCCTTTTTAGTGTCCCGATAGGAGCATTTTTCCGCTGGTGATTACTGAACAAAAGTGACGTATTCAATTTCAGTTTGGAGTTGTTTTTGATGATGGTAGTGCACGTTTTGGTACTGTTGGTTTGGGGGGGTGGATGAAAATTGGAAAATTGAAATTTGTTCAAAAAATGGTTCGAATGGCTCTGAGCACTATGAGACTTAACATCTGAGGTCATCAGTCCCTTAGAACCTAGAACTAGTTAAACCTAACTAACCTAAGGACATCACATACATCCATGTCCGAGGCAGGATTCGAACCTGCGACCGTAGCGGTCGCGCGACTCCAGATTGAAGCGCCTAGAACCGCTCGGTCACAACGGCCGGCAGAAATTTGTAGTAAGTGGTAAGTTCCTATGGGACCAAACTGCTGAGGTCATCGGTCCCTAGGCGTAACTTAAATTAACTTACGCTATGGACAACACACACACCCATGCCCGAGGGAGGACTCGAACCTCCCACGGGGGCAGCCGCGCGAACCGTGACTAGATGCCCTTAAACCGCGCGGCTACCCCGCGCGGCTGAAAATTGGAATCTGTTGGTTTTGAGAAATAAGTGGTTAATAGGGCTTTTGTGGAAGAGTGTTTTGGAAAGGATGTGGGATAGAAATAACGATAAATAGGATGCTGAAACAAACACTTGGCAAGCGAAGGATGAGAGTGGAAAGAAGAAGAGCTCTGAACGGTGTGTTCCGATAAATTTGGAAGGCTGGGTAGATCTAAGGGTGGATTGTGTGTGTGTGTGTGTGTGTGTGTGTGTGTGTGTGTGTGAGTGTGTGTATGTTTGTGTGTGTGGGTGGGTGGGTAAGTGGCTGTGGTGGAGGAGGGGGGAGTCGATTAAAGTTTCGTTGAGAACAGAGATCGAAGGTGTAAGATCGGAGGGATTTTCTGGCATAATCGCTGAAAAGTACGAGAGATGATGAACAGGTATGAAACTACTGGATGATCATCAGTTTGTTTGATTCTGGGTCGTTGCTATATGTTATAACATATTTACAGTCAGTTCCACAAGAAAGTGTACGCTTTTATCTCTGTGAAATAAAAGACACTATTATAAATGTATGTTTACATGAAACTACGTTTTATTACTAATTGCAAAGCTTCCTAATACTTAATCCAATCGCCGCTATTATATATTTTAGCTTGCCACGTTAGCCCTTCCAATCGCCGCTATTATATATTTTAGCTTGCCACGTTAGCCCTCTCTCCGGTGCATCATTCACGTTTCCAACTTCAAAATATCGTTTGACCGATTAGCAACGAATGACTATGCCTTTCTAAGAATCTTAGCAGCAGCTCCATACGAAAGCTTTGGCCTCTGTGGATGATTTACGTGGAACACTGGCTCGTGACGCCTCGGATATTTTGCACCCATTTTAAACTACAACCGACAAAACAAATCATAAACACTGTTTATCTATACACAGCGCAAAAGCGCATTGAGTACAGATTCGAGATCACTACCAGAGATGTCGCTGTGGACGTTACGTTTAAAATTATGGCGTACACTTTCTTGTGGAACTGAATGTACTTTGTTTCTTTTATTCCATCTTGTGTAAATGGATTGTAACTGTGGCTGCTCGAAGACTTGAAAAAAATAAATACCAACAGCCGTAATTTTATTTTATAATTTTATTTAGCTTCGAGTTTCGGTGCGTCATTGGCACCATCTTCAGGCCCGTAACACGAAACTAGAAAAGTCATCTAGTTGCTTGTGCTATTATGCTGACCACTAATCCAACTAGTTTCTCTAGACTTCTAAAAACTTCTCGGTCGACGTGTAGATAAGTCATCTAGTTGCTTGTGCTATTATGGGGACCACTAATCCAACTAGTTTCTCTAGACTTCTAAAAACTTCTCGGTCGACGTGGACTCTTCAAACCTCTAACAACAGTTACAGCTGATGGTATCTATTTTCTTCACGTAAGCACTTTGTTGTCGTCAGGGCCTTGGGTAATAAAGTTAAATGAGTACCTCCTCATGGACCACAGGTGGCGCTCATTTTCGCGGGGCTGAACATCCTCTGCGGCAGCGCTGCGATGGGCGTCAATGCGACGCAGATCTTCCTGTGGAGCGGCAGCTCCATGGACTCGGACATCTCCACCATCATCATCAGCTGCATCCAGGTGGTGTCGTCGATGGCAGCGTCGCTGCTGGTCGACCGCGTGGGAAGGCGGCCGCTGCTGCTCATGTCCTTCGTAGGGGCGTCCGTCTTCGTGATCGCTGAGGGCGTCTATTTTTACCTCAGGGAGCACTCTACGACTGACGTCACAGACGCTCTGGGCTGGCTCCCTCTTACCTGCCTCGTCTGCTTCTTCGTGAGTATCAATGTCCTCCACATGAATCCTGCTTGCTGTAGTGGCCCACGATCTCCTCAAATAGCGCTTAAAATCCTTATGGCACTGAATATCATTAAAACTCTCTGAACAGTCTGCAGCAAAAAGAAGGAAACTCGAGGGGCGTTCAGTAAGTAATGCAACACGTCTTATTCTCGGCCAACTTCAGTTGAAAAAAATGCGGAATTTGTTGTGGAACATTCGCGCATCAACCCCTTTAGTTTCATGAAGTTCCGATAGGAACGACGCATTACCAAGCCTTCAAAATGGCGTCTGTGACGGAGATGCGTTCCAAGCAGAAATCTGTCACTAAGTTTCTTTTGGCGCAAAAGCAGAGCCTCTCATAGGCGCTTACAGAATGTCTACAGACACCTGGAAGTGAACAAAAGCACGGTGAGTCGTTGGGCGAGACGTCTGTCATCATCGCAACAAGGTCGCACAAACATGTCCGATTCTCGGCGTGCTGACCAGCTGCACACAGCTGTGACTCTACGGACTTGCGTCAGACGGCGAGGAACCCAGCTGGCGGACAAGTGTATCAACACTACCGGCAGAGATGTCCAGTTGGGCAGCGAGATACTTGACTGTGATCCATCGATTACTTCGAATGAGACTATCCGCACGTTCCAACACTGCAGGAGGAATGAAGGTTCATCTGTGCGGAATTGGTTGCGCATTAGGCTAGTTGTGAGAATTTTTTGTCGTACGTCGTAAAAGGAGCTGAAACATGGGTTGATCACCTCAAACCGGAAACAAAACTACGATTTATGGAGTGGCACGACACCACCTCTCCTTCGAAGAAAAAGTTCAAAGCCGCAGCCTCAGATGCTAGTCGTAGTGACGGTCTTGTGGGACTCTGAGAGGGTTATTCTATTTGATGACCTCCTTTATGGTGCAACGATGAACTCTGTAGCGTATTGTGCTAGCCTCAGGAAATTGAAGAAACGACTTCAGCGAGTTCGTCACCACAAAAATACAAACGAACTTGATGACCTCCTTTATGGTGCAACGATGAACTCTGTAGCGTATTGTGCTAGCCTCAGGAAATTGAAGAAACGACTTCAGCGAGTTCGTCACCACAAAAATACAAACGAACTTTTACAAGGCAAGGCGCCACACGGGTCTGCGTACCCGAAAGGAGTTCAGCTCACAAAACTTCATTGGACGGTGTTTCGTTGGGCAAGACGTCTGTCATCATTGCACTAAGGTCGCGCAAACCCGTCCTCTCTCTTGCGTGACGGCCATCTCCACACAGCTGTGACTGCACAATGTTGGATCGTGCGGACACTCATTTGAGATGATCAACGGATCACAGTCAAACACCTCGCTGCTCATCTGGACGTCTCTGTAAAAAATTTGTAGTGCTGACACATTCGTCCACAGCTTGGGGAAATCAAAGGTGTATGCCCGCTGTGTTTCTCGCCACCAATCAGAAGACCTTAAAGAGCAACGAAGCACCACCTTTGAGGAATTTCTTGCGCGTTACGAGGCAATTTTTTGTCGAACATCGTCACTGGCCACCAAACATTGGTTCATCACTTCATACTGGAAGCAAAACAGCAATGGAGTGGCGCCACGCCACCTCTCCTTCCAAACGGTTGACGAATATGTCAGTACTACAAACTTTTTACAGATATGTCCAGATGAGGGAAAAGTTCAGAACCGCAACCTCAGCCGTTAAGGTCAGGGCGACGGTCCTCTGGGGCTCTGAAGAGGCTCTTCTGTTTGATGTCCTCCCTCAGGGTGCAACGATCACATGGAGCATCCTCTTCTTCACCATGACAATGCCAGACCACAAACGAGGGCTGCAACATTTGCAACAATACGACACTTTGGGTTCACTGTTATTTATCATCCTTCATAAAGTCACGATTTGGCCACATCGGATTGTCACCTGTTTCCAAAACTCACAGAACGCGTTCGAGGACTTCACTTTGACCGTTATGAGGCGGTGTAAGAAGAGGAACGGTTGTGTCTCCGTCAAAAAAGTCAAACGTTCTACAGTGACAATATCAACAAATTGGTCTCTCGTTGGGAGACATGTGCTTATCATCATGTTGAGAAATAAATACGTAAACATGAAGAGTAATGTCGCAGAATGTAATAAGGTTTTTTTTTCATTCAAAGAGCTTTAAGAGTTTTCACGCGAAAAGTTTTCAGGCGCTTATTTTCAGCACGCCATCTTACCTAGAAGGAAATACTGTGGGAGTAAGAACGAGCAGCCTGCTATTGGGACAGGGATGATAAAGTGGAGAGGGGTTGGAGAGATGACAGGGGGAAGTAGGAGAGAGGGGCAAGGAGGATTGGCCGGAAAAGGGGCGAGCAGGAGTTGGACAGAGATAGGGGGAGTAGGAGATCGATAGATAGAAGGAGGAGGAGCGGGTAGACAGAGAAGGAAAAGAGGAAGGAGATGGACATAGAAAGGATGTCTTCACCTGAATTGAAATTAATTACATGTGGCTCCATGTTACAAGGTTACAAGGTTCCATCTTGGGTGCATTGCTTTTTCTTGTGAACATTAATGACCTCCAATCTGTTATGTTGCCAGATGCTAAGTTTTTTTTTTTTTTTTTTTTTTAATGACACAAACATTGAAATCAGTAGCAAGTCAAGTACAGATTTAGGATAGCTGCCAATCAAATTTTCACTGACATTAATAAGTGGTTTAAAGCTAATTCACTGTCATCAAACTTTGAGAAGACCCACTATATGCAGCTCAGAGCCTGTAAGAGATTTGCTTCCAGCTTGTGTATAACATATGAAGACAAGTAGATCGAAAAGGTTGACATTGTTAAATTTCTGGGATTACAACTTGATAATAGAGAAGGGCATACCACAGAATTGCTTAAGCGCCTAAACAAGTCTGTATTTGCAGTGAGAGTGATGTCAGATGTAGGAGATGTAAATACCAAAAAACTTGCATGCCTTGCTTACCTTTATTCTATTATATCATATGGGATCATATTCTGGGGCAACTCATCGAACTGAGAAAGAGTTTTTTTGGTTCAAAAGTGTGTGATAAGAATCATTTGTGGTGTAAATTCAAGAACATCATGTAGAAACCTGTTCAAGGAACTTTGTATTTTAACCACTGCTTCTCAGTTTATTTATTCCTTAATGAAATTTGTTGCAAGTAATACATCTATATTTCCAACCAATAGCTCAATCCATAGTATCAATGCTAGGAATAGGAACAATCTACATAAAGACCTAAAATCGCTTACCTTGGTCCTAAAAGGGGTTCAATATTCAGGAACACACATTTTCAATAAATTGCCAGCAACCATTTTGCTGGGCAACTCCTTCTGTTCTATAGATGAATATCTGAACAGACACTGTTAAGCAGCTTAAGTAAAAATGTCTGTTAGATTTCAGTTTTGACAGCACTCGGTCACAACAGTCAAGATTTGGTATATGTATATGATAAATTTATTAATAGTGCATTACAATGCTTTATTCTGACAGCGTGTTAATTTTGTGAATATTAGCTGTTCTAGTTTACTGCATTGCATTCAGCTATTTCGACAATCTCCTGACAAATGATTGGGGTACTAAGTATTACATTCAAATGTTTTATGTTACACTCTCTGACATGTTCCACACCCACCAGAATCATGTAATTCTTTGGGTCTATGGAACGAAAACTGAATTATAATCTAATATAATTTAAGGAGGAGGAAATTGACAGATAGAAGGATGAGGAACAGATAGACATAGAACGGAAGGTGGAAAAAGATGGGCACAAAGAGGAGGAGGAGGAGGAGGAGGAGGAGGAGGAGGAGGAGGAGGAGGAGGAGGAGATCGACAAAAATAGAGGACATGGCCTTAGAAGGGGCGAGGAGGAGATAGAGAGGGCATAGGAGATTGACTTAGATGGGGTTGGAGGAGGTGGACAGAGGGGAAGGAGAAGATGGACAGAGGGACGAGGAGCACATGGACAGAGAGGATGGAGGAGAAGATGGATAGAGAGGGGAAGGAGGAGATGGATACAGAGTTGAAATAGGAGATGGACAGGGGAAATGGACTAACAGAAGAATGAAATAAATACATGTATGGACAACGCCTGGCACTTTTAGCTAGTATAATAAAACAAGAGTAACAATTGAAAAAAAGGGTCATCATGAGGCTTAATTACCTAGAGAAGAATTAAACTAAGATTGGCTGCCCCCAGTCTCTGGACAGTGACACTGTACATCTAATAATGTGGTATCATGATGGTTTAACTTACCATAGGTTCACCATTCAAATTTTGAAAGTAAATCTCTTTACCTTTATCACAGTTTTTTGTCAGTTTTCTCAAAATAGCAACTTTTAGGTCAAGTTGGAGACCAGTCTGTAATTCAATAATTTCCTAACACATCAGTCCATTCACCCAGCATAAACCTGTTTCCACAATATTTGACCATCATCAATATATGCTATACTATCCATATCAAACTATAAAATAGATTCTCCTAGCTTACCTAACATATTGTATAACCTAAGTCTTGCATTTGATGCAGTGAATACAGCAATAAAAATATTTGCAGCAGTGTTATTTTCTACATGACAATCCTTGAAATTGTACTTAATTTGCACCTTATTCTTATTAATAAAATTTATAATTATATTATCTAATTATCATCCAATAATATCTCATAAAATTGTAATAGGTCAGTAACACACTCAGTATTACTCATGTTTTGATGTTGTCCCAAATTTTCCATAATGAATTCAGATATAAGTTAGCAGCATCAGATTTTCCTGGATTTTCTTGTATTCTGTTAGGATATAATTCAATATCCAGTTTTTCTTTCACTGTTTTACATTGAAAAAACATGAGGCCTGGGTTCTAACTTTACTTCCATAAAGTCTTTTAAAAAATTGTGAAACAACACATTGCTTTTATTTTTAAAATCTCACACTTCATAGAATCCAAAATTTTGTAACCTTTTTCCACAGCTTTCTTGCCTCATCAGTTGTTGAAGCTCCAATAAAACTTATTTTGTCATCATTGTGATTACATTTATTTATTTTTTCTTCTGTACATTTGATACATAAAGGAAACAACAGTTTTTCATTTTTATTGATCTTTATCTGTACTGCCAAAACTGCATGATCCAGTCTGTTAGGTGTTGATACTATGCATTTCATAAATCCATCCATTTTTTAGAATAACATGTTGGTCTATATATTTTTATTGAATGTCATTGAGGATAATAATCATAGAGTTGTACAGTTTGATAGACACTACACACTTTGATATAGTTTTTGTGGTAACACCATCTGCTTTAGCTCTTAATTTTATCATGTTAGTGTGATAGCCATAAAAAGCATCTCATAGATTCAAAGACTCCACAATGTCAACTAACTATTTTAATTTCTTAAGTCCTTCATACTCTGCTGAATAAATACAGCTATGTTCCCACATCACCACTAAATTATATCCAGAATTTTGTATCTCACTGCTTGTTGCTAAAGTCTTTTGATTTAGGTCATCCATAGTCTCTTGACTGTTCATTCTTGGTGTTAATCACTTCGTTTTTAAAATATTTTCACAACCATGCAAAACAGCCATGATATTGATAAATGGTACTGTTTTCTTTATCAAAATCATCTACTTTTGCTCCAACTATATTTAACTTCACCACCATCAAGAGCATGTTGAATATTATTATTGTTTAACCTATTTAACAAAGCTATAGGTTATTTACTATGATTTTCTTTTTGTTCTTCACCCAATACAGCAATTCTTCCATCAGGCAAATATTTAGATCTGTGTATAGCCATGTAAATCCCAGCAAATGTTAAATAACAGAAATGATCTAAATTGGCTATGTATATAAACTGTTTTCTTATTTCTAAACGACTGCATTCATTAATTTCTTTCCTCATATTGAATATATAATTTTCTTTGACCTTCTGACTGTGCAGTCTGAGATATATTTCTTTGTCTTTCGGTTTCATAGTACCAACTCAGTATTCAATGTCAGGAACTGGTCCTATGTAATTTACATTTTCTTGCACATTGATAAAATGTGGCAAGTAATCTTTCTCTAATTGTTTCAAAACAAAAATTTTGGGAAGCTGCAAAGAGGGTCTGCCATCTACACTTTTTAGCACTAACTGCTTTATCTCTAATTACATCAGTTTATTTCCTGTGTAGAAAATAGATGGTTTTATTCTATTTTCAACATAATACTTGAAAATGAATTATGAATCATAACCTTTAGGATAATGAGCTATGAATGTGTAATTCCTGTTTGCTTCAGATCTCATCCACATACAGAATTCATTATTTGGTTAAATTGCAAAGAGTATCACCATTAAAATTGTGGGATATTTTGAGATTTGGAAGATTTATACCAATCACTTGTTGAGCTTCATAATCAAACCAAATGAATCTCACAGTATAGGTACAAGCAATTCTCATTTGTATTTCTTTTTTACAAAGTTTAAACTGTTTCCCTGTAACTATTTTATAGCATTCCCAGCACTGGAAAACATAATATTTCTTATATTCTCCATTAATATAAGAACTGTCTTTACTACTGTTTTGGTAACCTTTGTCTACAAATTCTTCACCAAACTTTCTTTCACATATGCCACCTTATTGCAATCCATATTTTACAAATTGGCCTAATTTTTTAACACTTATTCCACAGTTAAGTTGAAGCATTGTTGTTGTTCTAACCAACACAGGGTTCTTGTTTGAAACTCAGCCATAGACTGACTGTCTCGTGACCAAAAATTGGGCCATTATATATTCTCACAATAATAAGTACTGAAACTACACATTGTTCAGAGTTTGATTTACAGAAATTACAATTAAAACTACACTCATTAAATTAACTGAATACATCGAAAAATTGGTTCTTTTTAACAGTTTCTTCTACTACAAGGGTTAAGCCGAATTATTTGTTTAAATCATTAAATTAACAAATATTTTTATGCAAAGAATACTTTTGACAAAACTTTAAATTACTTTGGAATTAATTAAGGGCTGTCTTTGAGAACATGTTCTCAAAGAGAGCCAAATAGATACTTTTAGATTACTAGCAGTTGTCCCTCCAAAAGCTTATAATTAGTACAGAATTTACATTTGTTTATACATCAACAATAGAATTTAAGTTACAAAACAATTACTGATTTCATCCTATAATGAAAGTACTAACTATGAATAGTCAAAATAAGTTAGAAAATCAATGGCATACCTAAAACTAAGCACAAAATTAGATCTGGTATTATAATCTTTAAAACTGAGGACGAACCTTTCTCTTTTATGAGAATACAGATTATATTCACATATGTTAATGGTAATCAGTTAAAACTAAAAAGAAAACGAATTTAAGATGGCAGATGGCAAAAAAAAGAGGGGATGTAAAATTTTCCCAGCTTGCTTCGTCACACGATCCATGATGATCATGATCATTTCCAGTCACCTTCAGCATTACCATTACATCATATCACCATTAACATTGTCAACAGCTATTTAATTCTTACGTATAATCTTGTAAAAAGATTTAAAATCGTAAATGTACTCCACCATTGCGTTTTTCTAAAAAAAATCGTTATCATTTGTTTTCTTCATCTTTTAAATTTGTTTAACATTTTGCTACAGAGCGATTTTATACGCTGCCATTCTACCCTTTCGAGGGGAGTTGAAATAGCAACAACATAAAATGTCAAAGGTCAAGGTTCTCTACGGTCAATATGTTGTCCTTCAAGAAATATTGCTCGACACTACACGGGCAATACATTATTTGCCCTGGGTATTAGAGACTATAAGGATTCACCAAGTGGTCTACAAGTGAACATTTAGATCTCTGTTCACATGTCAGATTCACCTGTAAAAATGTTACCAGTTTTTACTACACTACACGGGCAATACATTATTTGCTCTTGGTATTAGAGACTATAAGGATTCACCAAGGGGTCTACAAGTGAACATTTCGATCTCTGTTCACATGTCAGATTCACCTGTAAAAATGTTACCAGTTTTTAATCAGCTTGAAACCAAGATAGTAAAATTCGTATGAAAGGGGAAAGAATTTTAATTAAGAATTAACTGCCTAATAAACAAGAGAAATCACGTTAAACTGACTGTATCTGTGATTGAGAGAATAAATTACAACGGCAAGAGCAATCGTGGAGACAATACCAGCAGATGTCACTAGATCGCGGAACCAACAATAGGTCGAGAATGAAATTTTCACTCTACAGCGGAGTGTGCGCTGACATGAAACTTCCTGGCAGATTAAAACTGTGTGCCGGACCGAGACTCGAACTCGGGACCTTTGCCTGTAAAGTTTGGAAGGTAGGAGACGAGGTACTGGCAGAAGTAAAGCTGTGAGGACGGGATGTGAGTCGTGCTTGGGTAGCTCAGTTGGTAGTGCATTTGCCCGCGAAAGGGAAAGGTCCCGAGTTCGAGTCTCGGTCCGCCACAAACTTTTAATCTGCCAGGAAGTTTTAGTAGGTCGAGAGTTAGACTGTATTGTGAATGCGATGTTTTATTTATTCCTTAGTTACTAATTTTGCATATGACCTGCATCCTAGAAGGTACTACAGTCCACGATTCAAAGTTATTTTAGTTATTTATATCCATAGTGCATACATTACCGGAAAACAGATTGTGAACATGTGGCGTACAGAAGCCACTAAATCGCGGGACTGTCGAGAGCTCAAGCAAAGCCTGATATTTTCCAGAGCTGTGACGTAAACTGTTCTAGCAGGTCGAGTCGTACCGAAGCACAGCACTTGTTTTGAAACGATGTCATTCAGAATAAAATTCAATAACTTTTGACAGCTGTGTCCTTCATCGTCATCAAGAGCTAGAATCTATCGACTGTCGAGATTAAGCGTGTTGTTTAGTTAAAACTAGAAGACCTCCACAGAACAATATTTGGTAGTTTATGAAGAGATTTCGGTGGTTCTTGGTCTAATTAATTGATGAAGATGGGAAAACAGAATTAGTTTTTAAATAAATTCCGGTAGATTTTCTCTGGATTATATGACAGGTACATGGTAGCCCTAAGACTTGTGTAATGAAACTCTGTTCTGAAAGTTTGTTGTTTTTTCAAGTCTGTGTCGGTTGTCATTCACCGTACGCCATACAAGTTGGCCAGAAGCATGGCGTTAGTGCGTCAGTCTTGAAGAGCGGGTACAACTGGTAAAACAGGCCACAGCCCTTATTGGCAGCGCTGATTATGTCCGACCTCCAAGTGAAACTCCTGTCTATGATAAGACCAAGTCACGTCAGTGCCACCCACCCGCTGCCGAGGCTGTGTTTCTTTCTTTATTGTTATATCAACGGCTCACGAAGATGCCTCATGGCAGCGGATAAAATCACTTTTCATACAAAAGCTACATAGGTTTAAAAATGTTTTACAGTACGTGAAAACGGATGACGATAAATGATGTTTGTTTAAAACATGTTGGTGGACAATATTTATGAGTTTTAAAATATTTTAAATGTTTTCGTGTTGCAGTTAAAATGTGGTCTCCGATGATAATCTGAATGATAATCTGCTATGGTGATGCTGTTGGCACATGAAAACGAAAATGTTCAGGATGAAGGTGGAATGATGAGTGACTATGGAACACTGACGAACCGCAGATAACGACTAAAGGTCAGTGAGGTGTAGGAAGAAGTGGGGGGGGGGGGTGGGTGGGGGGGAGGAGACGGAAATGGAAGGATGGTCAGCTTTGTGACTAGGGATCTCAGGATGGGTTTCATGCTTGGGGAGTGGGAGTGGATTGAAATTTCAGCGAGAGAAGACTAATAATGCATGAAGGTTCATGGAAGATGGCATATGGTTGTAGGGGCGTTACATGGGCTGGTTTTTAGTGAGTGGGATTTTGTGTGCCGGAACTGTCTTTTGCTGTTAACGTGTTGAATACGAAGGTGCTCTAGTAAGAGAGGAAGATGTGGGAAAAGGCTGATTTGGTATAGGATACTAGCTGGGGAAGAAAGTTGGGTATGGAAGGCGAGGTAGAGTGCTTGTCTTTTCAGGATTCCGAGGGACTTGTAGAATTTAGGGGAGGCAGACGTCCATGTGACGTTGGCATAAGTGAGGATTTATTATTTATTTATTTATTGCTTATTTAGCGTGACCAGATTATGACTGAAGCTCCTCTCGTACTTCTGACCAGGAACAACACATACCAGAGATTTGACAAAGAAGTTCACAGTCATAGTAGTCATAACAAAATTAACAACTATAATAGTAATAGTTGACACTAACAATAATAATAATTATTATTATGTTTATAATAATAAAAGAGAATGACAAGGATTTAAATACATTATTTTAGTACATTTGGGTCTGTGATTAGAGTTAACAGGAGTGAAAAGAATATTGGTGAAGAAGAAGAAGACAGTGACAGTAGAAGATAGGAAACAATGAAATACAAATAAAGAACTCTGCTGACAAGAGGGGGAAGGGGGGTTGCAAGACTAAGCACGGATCTGAGTATAGGATAGATGACTATTGTACTAGAATGTGGGCCATTAGCTGTCTTTTGAAGCTCGGAAGGGATTTGGTACCTCTGATATTCTGTGGAAGATTGAGTTGGGTTCCTGATATCGAGAATGATTTAGAGAATTTGGCAGTGTTATGTGCTGGTACAGAGAGTATTTTACTGTGTTGGGAGCAGGAGTTTCTGCTATGCTGTTCAGGTAGTAGTGTAAAAGATGACGATAAATAAGAGGTAGTGCAGTGATTGAGGCGACGATCGAGCAAGCATAGGGTATGATAGTCTCTACGATTCTTAGCACGTAACCATGATAATTGTTTGCTGGAAGGAGTGATATGGTCGAAAAAGGGAATGTCACAAATGTATAGTGCACAAGCATTCATCGGCAGTTCCAACCTGCATGTGCTTTCGTGTGAAAGTCCTTGGAGAATGGCATCACCATAGTCGAGTATAGGGAGTACAAAAAAAAAAAAAAAGGTTCAAATGGCTCCGAGCACTATGGGACTTAAGGGACTTAACATCTGAGGTCATCAGTCACCTAGAACTTAGAACTACTTTAATCTAACTAACCTAAGGACATCACACACATCCATTCCCGAGGCAGGATTCGAACCTGCGACCATAGCGGTCGCGCGGTTCTAGACTGAAAGCGGCCAGCATAGGGAGTACATGTTACTCTACAAGCTTCTTATTAAGCTCGAAAGAAAACACTTTTTTATGTTTCTGTAGTGAGTGAAGTGATGCTGACGCCTTCTTACAGACTGCAACTGTCTGTTCAGTCCAGTCTACGTGATTTTCCAGAATTATTCCCAAAGAAAGAATGCAGAAGAAAGAAAGGTTATTTCTGTGCCGTTTAGGATTAGTGGTGGAAGACATTCTCCGTATTGAGGGGTAACGAGTCTTTTGTGGGCAACTAAAATTGCCTGTGTTTTAGATAGGTTAAATTTCAAACATAATTTCTATTGCCAGTTTGACAAAGCAAACAAGTCAGTATTTACATACTGGATGGGTGCGCACTAGTTTGTTGGGTTTGCACTTGGAGTAACTGGAAATCGTCAGTGTATATTTAAAGTGGGAGAGAACAGTTGAGACGTCATTAACATATAACGAGAATAGTTGCGGTCCCAATACTGATCCTTGAGGCATTTGTGATACTAAACTCCTCCATTGTGACCTTTTTGTCCCAATCATTGCACGTTGCTGGCGCAATGTGAGGTATAAATGGAACCATTCTACAGCACTAGAAGAAAAGCTTAGGCTTTTTAATTTAGCAAGTAACATGTCAAATGTGAAATATGAAAAGCACATAATAGTCACCTGCTGTTTGTCCATGGCTTAAATCGTCAGTCACTTTTTTAAGAGCAGTCTCTCTACTCGTGTTGCGATTGACCTCCACATGTGGCCTGTTAATAATTTTACTAGGTTTCCAGCTTTCTGCTGGATGTCGAGGAGGTGTGAATTCCATGTTAGTTTTGCGTCGAAGCATAGTCCTAAGTACTTTTCAGCGTTAGTAGGAAGTGTGGGTTGGTTGTGGATGCCGAGGCTGGAACACTGTTCCGCTTATTTAGGTACAGCAGCAGCACATGTATGCTTCCAGAGGAAGGCTGCAGTGACACATCGTGGGAAGGCTAGTTGGGCAATTCTTGGCAGTTGTGGTTCGCAGAGGGACTGAGTGACGGCAGGTGGCGTGAGGGACTGGCGCTACGTTTGGAACTGCCGTTCCTGTCTCTCTTCTTTGCATCCGCTCGTTGTCCAGTGCCTTGATGTGTACCCCTAATCTTTTTGTTTTGTTGGAAATGGCGCGGCTTGAAAACTGAGCACGAACAACATGTCACTAATGAAAATTGTAACTGTATTTTAATAAATCCCTCGTACTGCTAGTAAGCCACTATTGTGGGGTGGGGTGAATGGGTGAATGAGGGTACAGCAACAGCCATAATAACATCACTTTTTAATAAGGGTACAGCACACTTATTACGAAGGTGTTCAATAAGTACCGCAAAACATTTTTTTCTGAAAGAAGGTTGGTTTAATTCAGGATTCCAATATACCCTATTGTTCCCCATCTTTTCGCTACAAAACCTTATTTTTCAACAAAATCTCCGTTCAATGCGACGACCTTACACCAGCTAACTGTGAAGGCTTGTATGGCTGCATGGTTCCATTCTACTCGTCGACGACTAAGCCAATGTTTTGCCGCATCAATAACCTCCCCATCATCCACGTACTGCTTTACACAGAACGTATCCTTCACCGACCAGACAGAAGGAAGACGGAAGGTGCGAGATCATGGCTTTGGGGTGGATATGGAAGGACAGTCCAATGAAATTTTGTGAGCTCCTCTCTGGTGTACAGACTTGCGTGAGGCCTTGCGTTATCATGGAGAAGGAGAAGTTTATTTGCATTTTTGTGGCGGCGAACATGCTGAAGTCGTTTCTTCAATTTCCTGAGGGTAGCACGACACACTTCTGAGTTGATCATTGTGCCGTGAGGGAGGACGTCAAACAGAGAAACCCCTTCACAGTCCCAGAAGATCGTCCCTGACTTCATGACTTTGCTGACTGAGGGTGCGGCTTTGAACTTTTTCTTCAAGGAAAGGTGGTGTGGCGCCACTCCATGGTTTCCCATTTTGTTTCCCTTTCGAAGTCATGAACGCATATTTGATCGCCTGTGACGATATTCGACAAGAAACTGTCACGATCAACCTCGTGGAATGCAAGCATTTCCGCACAGATGGTCATATGTTGCCCTTTTCGTCTTCGGTTATAAGTAGGCTGTTTAGGTTTTTATGTTGGTAACGCCACGTAGCGCTCTGTATGAAAATTACTTGCTGTGCTGTGTGCAGTCTGTGGATGGTTGGCATTGTTGGAATATTCGCTATTGTAGTGTTGGGCAGTTGGATGTGAGCCGCCAGTAGTGGTGGATGTGGGGAGAGAGATGGCAGAATTTTGAGAGCGGACGATCTGGACGTGTGTCCATCAGAAAGAGTAAATATGTAATACTGGATATCATGAATATATATATATATATATATATATATATATATATATATACTCCTGGAAATGGAAAAAAGAACACATTGACACCGGTGTGTCAGACCCACCATACTTGCTCCGGACACTGTGAGAGGGCTGTACAAGCAATGATCACACGCACGGCACAGCGGACACACCAGGATCCGCGGTGTTGGCCGTCGAATGGCGCTAGCTGCGCAGCATTTGTGCACCGCCGCCGTCAGTGTCAGCCAGTTTGCCGTGGCATACGGAGCTCCATCGCAGTCTTTAACACTGGTAGCATGCCGCGACAGCGTGGACGTGAACCGTATGTGCAGTTGACGGACTTTGAGCGAGGGCGTATAGTGGGCATGCGGGAGGCCGGGTGGACGTACCGCCGAATTGCTCAACACGTGGGGCGCGAGGTCTCCACAGTACATCGATGTTGTCGCCAGTGGTCGGCGGAAGGTGCACGTGCCCGTCGACCTGGGACCGGACCGCAGCGACGCACGGATGCACGCCAAGACCGTAGGATCCTACGCAGTGCCGTAGGGGACCGCACCGCCACTTCCCAGCAAATTAAGGACACTGTTGCTCCTGGGGTATCGGCGAGGACCATTCGCAACCGTCTCCATGAAGCTGGGCTACGGTCCCGCACACCGTTAGGCCATCTTCCGCTCACGCCCCAACATCGTGCAGCCCGCCTCCAGTGGTGTCGCGACAGGCGTGAATGGAGGGACGAATGGAGACGTGTCGTCTTCAGCGATGAGAGTCGCTTCTGCCTTGGTGCCAATGATGGTCGTATGCGTGTTTGGCGCCGTGCAGGTGAGCGCCGAAATCAGGACTGCATACGACCGAGGCACACAGGGCCAACACCCGGCATCATGGTGTGGGGAGCGATCTCCTACACTGGCCGTACACCACTGGTGATCGTCGAGTGGACACTGAATAGTGCACGGTACATCCAAACCGTCATCGAACCCATCGTTCTACCATTCCTAGACCGGCAAGGGAACTTGCTGTTCCAACAGGACAATGCACGTCCGCATGTATCCCGTGCCACCCAACGTGCTCTAGAAGGTGTAAGTCAACTACCCTGGCCAGCAAGATCTCCGTATCTGTCCCCCATTGAGCATGTTTGGGACTGGATGAAGCGTCGTCTCACGCGGTCTGCACGTCCAGCACGAACGCTGGTCCAACTGAGGCGCCAGGTGGAAATGGCATGGCAAGCCGTTCCACAGGACTACATCCAGCATCTCTACGATCGTCTCCATGGGAGAATAGCAGCCTGCATTGCTGCGAAAGGTGGATATACACTGTACTAGTGCCGACATTGTGCATGCTCTGTTGCCTGTGTCTATGTGCCTGTGGTTCTGTCAGTGTGATCATGTGATGTATCTGACCCCAGGAATGTGTCAATAAAGTTTCCCCTTCCTGGGACAATGAATTCACGGTGTTCTTATTTCAATTTCCAGGAGTATATATATATATATATATATATATATATATATATATATATATATATATATATATATATGATCACTTCTGAACATTATTAAGGTAAATACATTGTTTGTTCTCTATCAAAATCTTTCATTTGCTAACTATGCCTATCAGTAGTTAGTGCCTTCAGTAGTTAGAATCTTTTATTTAGCTGGCAGTATTGGAGCTCGCTGTATTGCAATAGTTCGAGTAACGAAGATTTTTGTGAGGTAAGTGATTCATGAAAGGTATAGGTTATTGTCAGTCAGGGCGATTCTTTTGCAGGGATTATTGAAAGTCAGATTGTGTTGCGCTAAATATGTTGTGTGTCAGTTTAGTGTTGATCAGAATAAGTAAAGACAGAAATGTCTGAGTACGTTCAGTTCTGCTCAGCTGTTTGAAAATCAAATAACGTAAGAAGTTTTCCAGCACTGTTATTTTTAAATTTTTCTTAGGGGATGTTTCACTGTTAGGCGCACATCTTTGATTACACTAACTGGTGGACGAGTAGGCCAGCACTACTAACAGAGACGTTCAGTTCAGCAGCGAGGTGTTTGATTGTAATGCGTTTGCCACCTCGAATGAGAGCGGCCTCACTTTCCAATATTGCAGGAATCACAAATTCAAATGGCTCGGAGCACTATGGGACTGTACATCTGAGGTCATCAATCCCCTAGAACTTAGAACTACTTAAACCTAACTAACCTAAGGACATCACACACATCCATGCCCAAGGCAGAATTCGAACCTGCGACCGTGGCGGTCGCGCGGTTCCAGACTGAAGCTCCTAGAACCGCTCGGTCACATCGGCCGGCGCAGGAATCACAGCTGTCTGCGGCCGGCACGCGGGTGATGGGACAGATTTCCACGCTTAATGACTCACCGTGCTTTTCTTCACAGCCGGGTCTCCGTAGACTCACTGCAAGGCCTATGAATATCTGCTATGCTCTGGTTTTCCGCCAGAAGAAACTCAGTGAAAGCCCTCTGATTGGAATGTACTTCCGTTACAGACACTATTTTTAAGGCTATGTATAGCATCGCCACCTATCGGAAATTCATGAAACTATAGGTGCTAAAGCGGAAATATTGTGGAATCTTCCCGTTTCAGCCCCCATAACAAATTCCGCATTTTTGAACCAAAACTGGTCTAGGAAAAAGTGTTCTATTTATTATTGAACGCCCCTCGTATAATAAACCTGAATATGTTAGCTGTCTAAAACCTCAACGTCTGTTGTGTTACGCAGGTCACCTACAACCTGGGCGCCAACGCGCTCACTTGGACCGTGGTGAACGAGTTGGTGCCTTCCTCTATTCGTGGTCTCGCCAACTCGGCGGTGGCCGTCTGGACGGCACTGCTCACCTTCGCCTGCATCAAACTCTTCCAGGTGGTCTCTTCTGCCCTCGGAACGTACGTTCCGTTCTGGTTCTTCGGAGCGTGCGCCATTGGGGACTTCGTCTTCACTTTCTTCTTAATTCCCGAGACGAAAGGCCGCACGCTGGAAGAAATCAACGCCGAGATGAGGGGCAAAGCTATGGGGATCGTAACGACTGATGGGGAGAAGCCTGGCCCCTGATATGTGTCCTGTAGGCAGTGTGTTACGAGATCGTGTTCGTCGATTTTCTGCAGGACCCAGTCCACCCCGTTAGGAGGCAGCTGATTCTCTTGTCGAAGTGGATTAAGCACGCTTCTTTTAAGAGGAAAGGGACTAATGCTAAACACTAGATATACTGTTTCCGACGAGGATGCAGTAATGTCTTTCCTGACTACCTCGAACAGTGCTTGCGTTGTGGAATTCATTGGGCATCAAGCTCGAAATAAGTTAGTCAATTCGACATAGCAGTTCAACTCTACAGCACAACTAGCTACTGACAACATGTACTCATATCTACACGATCTGATTAATGATACAAATGTGAAATGTGAAGAATACATCAAATTGCATACTGTTTAAAACAGGAATCATTCGTCTGTGTGTGACAGCAAACAAATGTGTATTCGTTTTATAAACTTGTTAGCTTTAATTTCAAGTAATCTAATGTCTCTCTCTGTATTGTTTTGTTCGCAGATCTGTAAACTGTTGCTATAAATAAAACGTGTGCTTCATGAAGTGAAAAATTTATGCTTCGAGATAACGTTGGATGTAATGGATGTGACGTTATAGGGAAAGAAAAGAATGTTTAACTATTGGTATTCTTGTAAGTGTTCACACAGAAAGAAAACGCCGCCAGTTTGTTTGTACTGGTGCAGATGGTGGTGTTTATTCACTAAAATATATTGCAGAACAGTGACTAAACGTCTTGGAGACATGAAATATCCGACAACTGAGACATGATAGTGAAGAATGCCTTCGGCCAAACCAGCACTTCACCTATGACGAGAGAGGAATGTTAGAAAATGACTGGCTGCAGAACTGTATTTGGAATAATTGTCGTGGGATCGCTATTAAATCTACATACTGAACAGAATTAAGATTATTTATCCTACGATTATGCTTTCACTTCAAAGTTAGAATATATTCTGTAATCCAGTAACGTTAGTAAAAACTAAATATTTTCGAACAATTATGTTAGAACGGATCAACGGATCACATATTTAAGCTGTTCGTCAATTCTAAAAAAAACTGAATTCACTGACTTGTTCACCAAAATACTAATAGAGGAAAGTGGGGCAAGATTGCGCACTCAAAGTTTAAAAGCGATATGCTGAAGGAAACTTCACAAATTACAGTTATATTTTAACTGACATTTCATCTGAATTTTGCCTGTCCGAAAGTCATAAAAACAATTTAAACCGTAATTCGCACTTAGTAAAAAAAGTAATGCGAATGCACAGTCTTACCCGAGCGTGGGGTGAGAGTGCGTTTCTAGTGGGGTAAATTTGCGCATTATTATCAAATGAGAAAAACATGTGTGTAATTTAGTTCTTCATCTTTTATTTAATTTATAGCGTACATAGACGTAATCTATCTTGTTTCTGAGCATATAACAGTTACTGTTGATACAATATTTGACCTAATGAACAAATCTGGGCCTGTCATCAAAAACGTGTAAAAATATTCCTGTCGGACGAAAATATTTTTAACAGAGATTACAAATGAAGTGTCCAGAACCTTCATAATAAGAGCAGGATTCATACCACCACTCCTTGCACTTGAGACATTGAATCCAGTCTTCTGTTGGTGGATTGTTGTATTTTTCAGTACAGCCTGGATAGTGAAAAGTTTGTGAATTTTCCCTAGACGTATTTAAGTTTTGCTTTGCTTTCTTTTTGTTTGCTTGATCAGAATCAAACAGTTTCCTTCTTGGTTTCTTTATTTCTTGTTCTGTTGATTGGGATTCCAGTTGCTTCTTGAATGGAATCCCAGATACTATTTCTGACTTCTTTCCTTTCTTCTGTCGTTTTTCGCAATCTTTTCTTCTTGGCAAAGGAATTATTTCTTTTGGGGAAACGTGGGTACTTGGTCTTGGTAGTGGTTCATTTGTAGATGTCTCTGAACTTTGGCTCTGGAGAGATCCAGTTTCAACTGTGGAGGCATCATTAAATTTGTCACATTGGTCTGTAACAGTCGAAGGCAGGAAATCTTCCTCGGTGAATATGTGATGATCGACTAGATAAATGCCACATATCTTGAACGCCTTTGTTGCCTTCATCATTGTCGCCGTCCTTTGATAAGCGTTTACAAACAATTCAGCGATACATTCTTGGGTAATTACATATCCAGGGTGGTTAATGAGCCACTGGTCGCATTCCTGTGAATAAAAGTCCTACAGTGGCTTGAAAAAGCAGCGATCCATTGGCTGCATTTTGTCGCTACAGTTAAAAAGACTGGATTACCTTCTGTTGGCTGTGTATGTTTTTCAAAATGTTGTAGCCATGTGAGATACAAACCTGAGCTGATGTATCCAGTGTCCGAACACATCATTAGTGACTAAGGAGGGGCACCGTTCTTCAAACTCTCCTTCATCCTTTTCCGAGAGAATATTATTCTTGGAGGGATGTAACTACCCCCAGCTCCCATACAACATACAACCGTTATCAGCTGACCTCTTTCTGTAGACGCTATTTTGCCTATGTGCTTCTTGCGCGCGTTGCAATCACTTTCGGAACTTTGTTAGGAACAGTTGTAATTCCTGACTTATCCATGTTATATCTGCGATGAGGTTAAAAATTTATATCTCTCCATCAGCGACGAAAGATTATCAAAGAAGATGCTCGTTGCTGTTTGTTGAACCCCATCACATGTCAAACACTAGTTTTCTGTGGGATCCGAAGGCTAAGATTTCGTCTCTGCAGGAAATCATAAGCCCAGTCCTTTCCGGCCATCTTAGTGTTTTTGTCAAATTTTGTTTTATGTTATTCCTCACAGAGTACTCATGAACTAATCTTCTGAAATCTTTCAGAGTCATACCATAATAACATTTGTCCAAAGATCTGCACCGAGCGAGGTGGCGCAGTGGTTAGACACTGGACTCGCATTCGGGAGGACGACGGTTCAATCCCGCGTCCGGCCATCCTGATTTAGGTTTTCCGTGATTTCCCTAAATCACTCCAGGCAAATGACGGGATGGTTCCTCTGAAAGGGCACGGCCGACTTCCTTCCCCATCCTTCCCTAATCCGATGAGACCGATGACCACGCTGTCTGGTCTCCTTCCCCAAAAACAACCAACCAACCAAAGATCTGCAGTGTTCGGCGAGTTCCAGTTCCTGTTCATCATTAAAAGTTCTTCCGAATCTTCCCAGTTTGTTTACCCCAAAACCCTGAAAAAAGTGGGGGTGGGACTATTAATTTAAGCTTATCCCTACGTAGGCAAAAGTTTCCAAAATAAAAAATATAGAGATAAAAGTATACCTGCAAGGGCCTTGTACCTCTTTAAGGCGATTTCTGAGGACAGTTTCACTTATTCCAAGCTCCCTCGCTATTTGTCGTTTAGACTTGCCATTTTTCAAGCCCTCTTTTGCAGCTTCTAGTATTTCTGGAGTGCACGGTTCCCGTTCGGTTTTCCTTTTGTAGACGCTAAAATACAAAAAAGATTCTTAGAGGACTATTGTCGATGTATAATATCCACCTCAACGCTCATAAATATTTCTAGGTCTCTGAAAAAGCTGACAATTATAACGTATGGGGTAAGATTACGCACTGCGCAGTTTTGCCCCACCTGCAACGCGTAAACTTGCCCCGCACTACGACACTGCAGCTTTTGACTGCATGGAAACGCTTAGTAGGAATATAGATGTGTTAATACACCACAAGACTGACAATACATCGAAGTACACAATGGAATAAAGTTAAAATTCATAATCCCATTATTGTCTGAGTTATAGCTTATTTGGTTCAAATGGCTCTGAGCACTATGGGACTTAACATCAATGGTCATCAGTCCCCTAGAACTTAGAACTACTTAAACCTAACTAACCTAAGGACATCACACAACACCCAGCCATCACGAGGCAGAGAAAATCCCTGACCCCGCAGGGAATCGAACAAGGGAACCCGGGCGTGGGAAGCGAGATCGCTACCGCACGACCACGAGATGCGGGCTATAGCTTATTTCCAGAACATGAAATGTTATATGAAAATAATGTAAAACAATTCTTACCGCATTGCACAGCCGTTAACACCAGGATAACAATCAAACTGCAGCAACAAAGGGTCAGCCACAGAGGCTATTTCGTGCCCTGCAGAGTAGCCAACTGCTGCATTACTAAAACTGAGATACAAGCCGCGCAATCTTACCCCACTCTACTCTATGGTTGTATCTAGCACTATCTGATGAAATATCATCAGTTTTTTGTTTTATTTTGTAATCACACTAATTAATAAAGAAGTCTTATTTCAGTTACAAGAACGATACACGCAGTTCTGGAAGAGAAACACCCCCCTACAGCCATGTATAATTTCGGTTTTAGTTTTCATGTAATACTGATTTTTGTAAATGCTTACGGAGCCATGTGTTAAAAATGCGCATGTAGTAAAATGACACTCGAAGCAATGCTTCGAAATACAAAAAAAGTCAGTACACAAAGAAAGCAGAGAAAAGAGTAACGTAAGAGTGAAGAAAAGCAAAGAATTATAGCTAAAACTATTTCCTTCCCCATTTCCTGCGACTCTTGACCTCTGGAATATCGCTTCGTAAGGAACAGCTGTAGTCGGACAACACAGAAGCACCCCATTTGCATTGGCAACGTTTTTCCATATGAGGAATGTCTGGTTGAATCTGTTCTTCTCTGGTAAGAAATCCAAACGATCATTCAAGAAATGTAGTTCAGGCGCTATGTTACTTCCCATAAAGTAGTATGGCTTCAGCAGTTCTTGTTCAATATAGCGATGGTTTTTAGTTTATGAATCTAGACAGTCAAAACAACGAAAATAATGCTAATGTTGAATACGTATGTCTAATTAACCTCCTGCGGCAATTCAAGTAATATTGTAAGCAATAGAGGCCCACACTGTGAGGCACATGGAGGTTTGGATCGATCTGGGGAGCGTGGACGAGTTTACAATAGATTGAAATGATAAAATTAAGTCGTGACGGCACGAAAACCGGTGCAATAATTTTGATGCGTCACAGTTCCTTCTGTCGGTTTAGATATTTCAATGCTCTGTCAAATTCTGCTAGCATTACTGCGTTAATAACTTCAACTTCATCCAGTTGCTTCCTTTTTCATGCTTAATTCTGTAGGAAACAGTAATATCACCACAAAACTCGAAAATGAGTGTCGATTTTGTTTCCTCTGTAACGTGGGAGCAATTCGTTTACGCAGGTATACTGCTATGAAAAACCTTATCCTCCAAACAACCTCTATAGGTATGAAATGAAATGAGCGTTTGGCGTCATTGGCCGGGAGGCCCCTCGCGGGGCAGGTCCGGCCGCCATATCGCAGGTCTTATTACATTCGGCGCCACATTGGGCGACCTGCACGCCGGATGGGGATGAAATGATGATGAACACAACACAACACCCAGTCCCTGAGCGGAGAAAATCTCCGACCCAGCCGGGAATCGAACCCGGGCCCAGAGGACGGCAATCCGTCACGCTGACCACTCAGCTACTGGGGCGGACCTCTCTAGGTATGAAATATATATTATGGAACCAGTTGCACGTCAGCAACGTTTAATGTTCAGTGTAGCATGTACTTCAATGGATAATCATTGCCAAGAGGTGCAGGCAGATATCCAGTACTGAAGTTTGGGCTTATGACAAAAGCTTACCTAGGATCAGAGAAAGCGAGAGAGCCGTGTTTGCACCCTCATCTGACGAGCGCAACTGGACACTTTTACTTTTCTAAGTCGGACTTACATGTCTAAAATCACTGTGAATAACGCTCTTCGGTACATATGACAGCGTAGTGCTGTAAGCATTCCTTCCAGACACTTGTGCCTGTGGACTTGGTCAGAGTGACGACGTATTTACAGTGGCCTGCTATGTCATGCAGGAGCAAGCGAGTGTTCCAGATGACAAACACAGATAACTACGACCGAACCTGACACGCATTTATCAGGCTTTCGTATATAAGTATGTTGATTACTGATACACGGATTGAGAGGCGATTTCCGAGTGCTCCAGGGTAGAAAGGAAGGCTGAGAATACACACTCCGTCGAAGACGCATAACAGAGGACGACATGCGTCGCTTTCCGCTGCAGCTCGTTGCCGCCCTAACAGGTGAGTTCGTGTGCATCCCTAACTGTGATACAGGTACAGTCAGACTTAAGAGGACCACACCCTGCCTATCTAACCCTCTAACCCATGTTAATTTAGGCAAGTATTTGATCCATTTCTGGAAAAACTGATGCAGGATCTTAATATTTTTACTGTATGTTACATGATGCTAATAGAGTCAAGTATACTAAAATCTACTTTATCCATTTTATAGTTTTTAAGAAATACTTTTTTAAATTTATTAACAAAAAATATCAAGTTTTTTCTGCAGAAAATATATTTTTGTGAACTTCCTAATGGAGGAACATTAATGAATGTAGTACCAGAGGTGGCTTTTAATGTTATCCAGAGCCTCTGAAAATTTCATTCATTTATCTATGATAGTTTCTAATATAATGGGGCATATATACTGAAAATTTTAGTTTGCGGGAAATTGACTTTAAAGAAAAAACTTTTGAAATTTGTTAGTTACAGTTAATTAAAACTGTCCTGCTATGTATGATTGCCCTTCTTTGGCCTCTAGCACGTCTTACAGCTTCTTTTTCACCTTCCTGGATGTTTGTATTGCTTTCTTGGCCATATTAGATGCAGACCTGTCTGCATCGGCTATCCTCATTTTATCGCAATGTTGCAGCCCACTGATCATATTTTCACCAGGATTAATTCCCAGCTTTTTCAGTACCCAACACTTTCCAATATTACCACAATTTTATGTAATAACAGCATCATGCACTCCTAGTTTCATTATATGCATGCCTACAAATACAGTTTTAGGAAGGCGGTTCCAAATTATGCTGCTGGAACATTCATTTGGGTTCTGTGTCTACCCATGCAGACAGTTCCTTAGGTCAGGATGAGCCAAGTCTCTGAAAATAGGTTTAATTGCTGTAATAACAGCAGCAGGAAGAGAATGCTAGTGAGAGCCCGCATCTCGTGGTCGTGCGGTAGCGTTCTCGCTTCCCACGCCCGGGTTCCCGGGTTCGATTCCCGGCGGGGTCAGGGATTTTCTCTGCCTCGTGATGGCTGGGTGTTGTGTGCTGTCCTTATGTTAGTTAGGTTTAAGTAGTTCTAAGTTCTAGGGGACTGATGACCATAGATGTTAAGTCCCATAGTGCTCAGAGCCATTTGAACCATTTTTTTTTGCTAGTGAGAATTAGATTCTCCAGTTGCCTATGCCCTATTGTATTTGCACCACGAATTTTCTTCTGATGGACACAATCCATGACATGGCTTACCATCAGCAGAGAACTTATGGAAAAATATGGCCCAAGCATCTCTCTTCATTGCCTCCAGATTTTCTTTATTTCTCCTAACTGCCTGCCCATAGTATACCTGCAAGTTTTCTATTTCAGTTTTAGTTACCTGACGCTGTCCAGTCAACAATTTTCCATTTTCTAATTTTTTTCGTCTCATATCAACAGTTTTCTCAGCCATGTTCCCAAACGTTTTTGAACATGGCCTACACATTCTATTTTGCTAATAATGGCATCTCCATATGGCTCAGAGTTCACCAAATTGTTGTATGCCTTACTGTCACCATCGCCCAAACATTTAGTGTACCGTACACCTCTTGTTTCTACAGAGGGATGGAATATTTGTTGTTCTCCATGAACTTCCATACCATCACTTGTTATTCTAAAGTTAGCTACACAGTTGTGTTCTTTATGTTCATTGACTAAGCGCCTAGAACCGCTCGGCCACCGCGGCCGGCCTTAATATCGTTTCGGACCTCCTGTTGCTCGGCGTAGTGCAGCAACTCGACGTGGTATGGACTCAATAAGTCGTTGGAAGTCACCTGCAGAAATATTGGGCCATGCTGCCTCTATAATAGTCCACAACTGCGAAAGTGTTGCAGCTGCAGGATATTGTGCACTAACTGACTTCTTGGTTATGTTGCACATATGTTCGAGGGATTCACGTCGGGCGATCTGGGTGCCAATTGGTTCGCTCGAATCGTTCGGAATTTTTCTCAAACGAATCGCGAAAAATTGTAGCCTGCTGACATGACGTATTGTCGCCGGCCGGTGTGGCCGAGCGGTTCTAGGGGCTTCAGTCTGGAACCGCGCGACCGATACGGTCGCAGGTTCGAATCCTGCATCGGGCATGGATGTGTGTGATGTCCTTAGGTTAGTTAGGTTTAAGTATTTCTGAGTTCTAGGGCACTGATGACCTCAGATGTTAAGTCCCATAGTGCTCTGAACCATTTGAACCATTTGACGCATTGTCATCCATAAAAATTCTATCATTGTTGAGGAACATGAATTCCATGAATGGCCGAAAATGGTCTTCAAGTAGCTGATCACAACCACTTGAAGTCAATGATCTGTCCATTCCATGTATACACAGCCCACACCGTTAAGAAGAAAAACTATGTTGCACAGTGCCTTGTTGACGGCTTAGGTATATTGCTTCGTAGGGTCTGCGCCATACTCGAATCGTAGTATCAGCTCTTACCAACTGAAATCGGGATTCATCTGATCAGGCCACAGTTTTACAGTCGTATAGGGTCCAATCGATGTCGAAACGAGCCCAGGAGAGGCTCTGCAGGTGATGTTGTGCTGTTAGAGATGGCAGTCGCATCGGTCGTCTGCGGCCATAGCTCGTTAACGTCAGGTTTCGCCGCACTGTCCCAAAGGATACGTGCGTCTTAATTCCTGCACTGATTTCTGCGGGTATTTCACGAAGTGGTGCTTCTCTTTTAGCACTGACAACTCTACGCAAACGCCGCTGTTCTTGGTCATTTAGTGACGGTCCTCGCCCACTGCGTTGTCCGTGGTGAGAAGTAATGCCTGAAATTTGGTATTCTCTGAATACTGAATTTTTTAACGATTTCCGAAATGAAATGTCCCATGCATCTAGCAACAATTGCCATTCCGCGTCCAAAGTCTGTTAGTTCCCGTCTCTGCGTTCAACGTCCGTAAATTCCTGTCGTGTGGCCATAACCACATCGGAAACCTTTTCACATGAATGACCTGAGTACAAATGACAGCAAAGCTAATGCACTGCCCTTTTGTATCTTGTGTACGCGATACTACTGCCATTGTTTATGTGTATATCACGATCCCATGACGTCTGTTGCCTCATTGTATGTTCAATGTAATGCTCAGCGACAGCTGATGTGCTTGGTTGTTTTGGTTGGGTGTGCTGTTGAAATTTCTTGCACCTTTCCTCGACTGTTCTCTTTCTCGAACATTCATGATTTTGACTGTAATGTCCTCAAAGTTTACCTATCCCTCGGATTACAATTCGTAGGTGTAATTTTTCGACGAGGCTCTCCTTGTCGGAAAGTGTTGCACCTCGATGGTCCAGAGTCTTTAGCACCGAATTTCTTTATGAAGGATGGTGGTGGATCGAAGCGTTGAGACAGATGTCTGCTTCCATCCAGGTTTCTCTTGACTAACACATTAGCTTCTTCATAATTTTTCTGTCGGACAGAAAGTAAGTTGACGCAGTAATGAACCTAAAACGTTCAGTGAAACTATGGGCAAAGTTTTCGGGATTTAGTTCGGACGAATTATGATGTGGGTTACTTGTAAAGAGAGAGTGTACATAGAAAGTGATCATAATATCCCTTTCCCCGAAACGCAGCTGTTGTTGTGTACAAAGCGAGCAAAATTGCGAATGTGGTATTCACACTTCCCCATATATTATCTGAGGATGTGTTTCAGGTATTCTGCCAGGTGGTATATAGGTACACGCATATTACTTACTCTTAGGATTAGAGGAATATCTTCCTTGTGTACCTTCGCAGGGCCATATAGTCGCGGGGGCACAGCTGCTCGTGTTCTGAGACCCTTAACGACGTTAGATTGCAAGTCTGACTCAAAGAGAAGAGTCATCATATTCCTCTAGATTTCATTCGTGGGATCGACAGCTAACTGTCTATTGGCAACATCATTTAAAAGAAAAAAATTCTTGTGTTGTAGTCCACAAGCGATAGTTGGACAGTAACGTTAACCTTGACAGGTGGCAGAATTACAGTTTCCTTGCTCTTCCGTAGTCTTCTCAGCACTACAAGTTTTTTTTGTGGAGATGTTCAATTGCAGCTCTGCCACTTTGGTAAGTGCTCCGTAGGTTCCATGGTTAACCTCTACTGATGCTTTCGTCGGGAGCGATGCTGCAGCATTCTCCACGAAGTCTGTATAATCTGCTAGCGGTAGCGCCTTTGGCGTGGGCACGAAATTTATCCCTTTAGCAAGGATATTCCCGGTATCATCGTGTTCATGTTCACCAGTGAGAATAATTATTGTATAGCTCACCGGATAATGTCTTGCCTTTTCGTTCAAGAGATCAAATTTTGATATCTGGAGTGCTGACGATTTCAGCTGCATTTATTATGCTTGTGAACATATTGTTAACCCACTCCGAAGAATCTGCAGAGGATGTAGCTGACATGTAAAAATGTGACTGAAGACTCTCTTTTGAACTGGCGTCTAGGATTCGTCGGGTGTTACGAATTCTCTTTCGTACTAGCGCCAGGTCTGCACGCCGTATTGTCCTATTGGCCGCTGGTGTGTTAACGTGATGTTCGATTTTGGTGAACGTAGGTGTAACTTGTTGATTTCGACACCTTTTTAGGAAGATCAGCGTACTGAGAAATCGAACTTTCTCCTGACGGAGCTTGTCCACCTTGTGGAACATCTCCTTCCTGCAGAGTAACGCTTGGTGATCTCTCACGTTTTCTTGGCGTGATTAACGCCGCACTTCCGTTTATTTAGTCGAGATCTCGTTTCCGTTTTTAGCACAATATTTCGACGACCGACCAAGTAGTCTTCTTCAAGTCCTGCGAAATGTACAGCCTCACGGGAATCGGAGTTTCATTTTTTTTTTCACATCACGCATTGCCACTATTGGGAAACGACATAAGACGACGACAGAGACAGAGCGATACGTCACTGTAACTCACTGTATTATTGTTTCTATTGGGTCTCGTCATAGTGGTGCCGCCTTTGAGAGGTTTTGATTAAAATGAAAAGGCAGCATGCCTCTCAAGTCGCCCTCAATTTTATTCGTGAGACACTAACATTTTGTTTGCAGACAGGGTCCATAAGAAGAATATCTGGTAAGTCAGCCATCTCACATGTATATAGACCTACATATAAAGCGATTTCTGTGAGTGGAGATTTGTGTGCAATGCAGTCCACCTATTTAACTCACTCATAAAGATCTTCTCAATAAAGAAATTACCGTGTACTATCGAAAGGAGTGCTCATATAATGATCATAAAACCCTACAGCATCTTGCTCAGCTGTTGCCCTAATCTATCGCTGTTTATTGATAAGCTGTATACCATTAGCAAAGAGATAGAATAATAAATGAAAGGATAATACTCTACGACTCGGAGCGTGGAATGTTGGACATCTGAACGTGGTGGGGGAAACTAGAAAATCTAAAAACGAAACTAAAATCCTCCCGAACACGCTATGAAGGCCCAACGGTACCGACCGGCCACCATCTCATTCTCAGCCCATAGGCGTCACTGGGTGCGTATATGGACGGGAATGTGGTCAGCACACCGCTCTCCCGGCCGTATGTCAGTTTCCGAGATCGGAACCACTACGTCTCAATCAAATAGCTTCTCAGTTTGCCTCACAAGGACTGAGTGAACCCCGCTTGCCAACAGCGCTCGGCAGATCGGATGGTCACTCATCCAAGTGTGAGCCCATCACTACAGCGCTTAACTTCGGTGATCTGACGGAAACCGGTGTTACCACCACGGCAAAGCGTTGGCAAACTAGAAAATCTGAAAACAGAAAAGTAAAGGTTCAGTCTGCCTATAGTGGGATCAATGAAGTGAAATGGAAAGGCCAGCCGTTGTGGACGAGCGGTTCTAGGCGCTTCAGTCCGGAACCACGCGACCGCTACGGTCGCAGGTTCGAATCCTGCCTCAGGCATGGATGTGTGTAATGTCCTTAGGTTAGTTAGGTTTAAGTAGTTCTAAGTTCTAGAGGACTGATGACCTCCAATGATAAGTCCCATAGTGCTCAGAGCCATTTGAACCATTTGAAATGGAAAGAAGATAAGGATATACGGTCAGACGAATATAGAATCATGTCAACAGTAGCAGAAAATGGTGTAATTGAAATAAGATTCATCAGGAATAGGAAGGTAGAGAGAAGAGTGAGTTGTTATGAATAGCTCAGTGATAAGGGTTGTTCTCGTCAGATTCGACAGCAGGCCAACGCCAACAACGATACTTAAGGTATAGATGCCAGCGTCGCAAGCGGAAGAAGGTGAGACAGAGAAAGTATAAGGGGAATTCAGTACGTAAAGGGAGGTGAAAATCTAATAATTATGGGGAATGTGGTTTTAGGTGAAGGAACAGAAGCAAGAGTGGCAGGAATCAGAGAGGATAAAGACTAATTGGGTTCTGCAATAGATTTCAGCTAGCTGCTCAAGAATTACAAGACGGGGAGGTACACTTGGAAATGGCCTGGAGATAAAGGAAGATTCCAGTTGGATTACATCATGGTCAGACTGAATTTCCGAAATCAGGTACTAGACTATAATGCGTACCCAAGAATAGATATAGATTCAGATCGCAATTTAGTAATTATGAAAAGTAGACTGAAGTTAAAAATAAGTGAAGAATCAGTGTAGAAGGAGTGGGGTACTTAAGTAGTGAAGAATGATGAGAAGCGTTTGAAACTCGCTGAAGATTTGGATACTGCGATAAGGAATATCATAGTAGGCAGTTCAGTCGAAGAGGAGTGGACATATCTAGAAAAAGCTATCACAGGTATTAGACAGACAGACATCGATACCAGTAAGGTAACTGCAACGAAATCTTGGTTAACAGACGAAACACTTCAGTATGTAGACGAAAGAAAGAAATATAAAATGTTCAGGAAAAGACAAGAATACAGCAATATACATCACTTAGTAATGAAATAAATGGGAAGAGCAGGAAAGCCATACGAAAGGCCTGCAAGAAAACTGAAATGAAACGGAAAAAAGAAATGGTAGTCGGACAGACTGACTCAAGATATAAAAAAGTCAAAAAAATCTTTGGTGAAATTAAAAGCCAGGACGGTAACATTAAGAGCGTAATGGGAATTCCTCCGTTAAACGCAGAGGACGTAGTGGATAGCTGGACAGAGTAGAGAGAAAGACACTCTGAGGGAAGAGGGCGGGAAGTAGTCGACGTGCTAGAAGAAGAAATTAGAGTTGAGATGGAATAGATAGGAGATCAAGTACTAGAGTCAGAATTTAAAAGCGGTTTGGTAGACTGGAAATTAAATAAGATAGAATGGATAGATCGATGGGGGCAATGGCAACCAAACGACTATTGAAGTTACTATGAGACTGACGACGTATCATCAGATTTTCGGGAAAATACCATCCACCTAGTTTCGAAGAGAGCAGGAGTAGATAACGGCGAGGACTATCGCACAACTATTGCAAAACAAGCTTAACAGATCATGCATGCAGGCTATTGACAAGAATAATATGCAGTAGAATGAGAGCATTGAGGAACTATTAGATGAGGATGAGTTTGGCTTTTGGAAATATAAAGGCATCAGAGAGGCAATCCTGACGTTGTGCTTGATAACGGCAGCTAGACTGAAGAACAGTCGGGACACGTTCATATGATCTGTCGATATGGAAAAATCGTTAGATAATGTAAAATGGCGGAGGTTTTAGAAATACTGAGAACAATAATAGGACTAGACGAGTAATACACAATACGTAAAGAAACCAAGAGGGAACAATAAGACTGTAAGGCCAAGAACGTACTGCCCGGATTCAAAAGAGTGGTAAGACAGGAGGGCAGTTATTCGATCCTATTGCTTAATCTGTCCATCGAAAAAGCAATGACGGAAATAAAAGAAAGTTTCAAAAGTGGAATAAAGTTTATGACGAAAGGATATCAATGAGATTTGCTTATGACAATGTTGTCATCTTTGTATTTGAAAAAAGTATTAGAAGATCTGTTGAAAGGAATGAGCAGTTTAATGAGTATGGAATATGTATTGAAAAAACAGAAGAAATTAAAAAGCAGTTAGAAACAGCATAAATGAAAACAGCGAGACACTTAACGTCATAGTTGGTAATCAAAAAGTAGACGGAGTCAATGAATTTTATTGCCTTGAAAGCAAAATAACGCATGACGAACGAATCAAAAACCGAGCGAGGTGGCGCAGTGGTAAGACACTGGACTCGCATTCGGGAGGACGACGGTTCAATCCCGCGTCCGGCCACCCTGATTTAGGTTTTCCGTGATTTCCCTAAATCGCTCCAGGCAAATGTCGGGATGGTTCCTTTCAAAGGGCACGGCCGACTTCCTTCCCCGCCCTTCCCTAATTCGAATAGACCGATGACCTCGCTGTCTGGTCTCCGTCCCCAACCAACCAACCAACCAACCAACGAATCAAAGAGGAGATAATAAGTAGACTAGCACAGGAAAAGAGGGCATTCCTGGCCAAGAGAAGTCTGCTAGTATCAAACATAGGCGTTAATTAGAGGAAGAAATTTCTGAGAACTTAGTTTGGAGAACAGTCTTGCATGGTAGTGAATAATGGACTGGAGGAAAACGGGCATAGAAGACAATCGAAGCATCGGAGATGTGGTGCTACGGAAGAATGTTGAAACTTAGGTAGACTTATAAGGTAACGAATGAGGAGATTCTCCTCAGAATTGGCGAAGAAAGAAAAATATGGGACACACGGCCAAGAAAAAGGGACAGGTTGATAGAAGACGTGTTAAGACACCAAAGACTTCAGGCAATAGCTTTCCATGGTACTGTACGGAGTTGCAGAGGCTAAACACTGTGGAGGAAGACAGAGATCGGAATACATCCAACAAATAACTGAGGATATAGTGTGCAAGTACTATTCTGAGGTGAAGAGACTGTCGCAGGAGGCCGGCCGGTGTGGCCGTGCGGTTAAAGGCGCTTCAGTCTGGAACCGCGTGACCGCTACGGTCGCAGGTTCGTATCCCGCCTCGGGCATGGATGTGTGTAATGTCCTTAGGTTAGTTAGGTTTAATTAGTTCTAGGCGACTGATGACCTCAGAAGTTAAGTCGCATAGTGCTCAGAGCCATTTGAACTGTCGCAGGAGAGGAGCTCGTGGTGGGGAGGGGGGGCTAGGGAGAGGGGGGACCTTCAAACCAATCAGAAGACTGATGACTCAAAATAAAACAAAAAATAAAAAGTAAAATTAGAATGAGGTACAGTATAGGAAAACAAGCTTGGGAATGAATACATCAGTCGTCCAAAGCTGCCTAATGTGATTGTCAATACATCCAGACACTGACACTTTTCTTTTATTCAGCTGTTAGGTGTAAAAATCCATTAGCTGTTTTCGTCTGTAACTATCGACTATAAAGAAGATGGTCGCTGCAGCCGTTCTTCTGCCCAATCTCTGGCGAGCAGCATTTCGCCAATGACATCTGCAGATATCTGTAGCCCTATCTGCGATTCACAATGTAAATCGAATGGCTGATGCAGCAGATCATTATCAGCCATCAGCTATCAGTTCTCAAGGTATTACTTCGTAATTTACTTACGCCATCGGAAACAGTTGTAGGGAATAATGATTACCACGCATTTTTTTAGAGATTAATGTTCTCGAAATTAATGTGATTGAAAATCTGAAAGTACGCATGCCCTGAAAAGACACCATTACACTGGCAGATAATTTGGTATCATTTCACATCGGTCAAAGGGATCAATTACACGACGTTTGAATGTAAGTGAAGTTTGAAACTGATACGGTGACGCCATCCAAGCGTTTGACGACGTGTGAATTATGTAAAGAAACATCTTCCAGAAAGTAGTATAAAGTATGTTTTCATAGGTATATACGTATAAGTCGTCTATGTTATCTATGTACACTGAAGCACCAAAGAAACGGGTATAGGCATGCGCATTCAACTACAGAGATATGTAAACAGGCAGAATACGGCGCTGCGGCCGGCAACACCTACATAAGATAACAGTTGTTAGATCGGTTACTGGTACTACAATGTCACTTTATCAAGATTTAAGTGAGTTTGAACTTGGTGTTATAGTCGGCGCACGAGTGATGGGACACAGCGTCTCCGAGGTAGCGATGAAGCAGGGATTTTCCCGTACGACCATTTCACGAGTGCACCGTGAATATCAGGAATCCATTAAAACATCAAATATCCGGCATCGCTGCCGACGGAAAAAGATCCTGCGAGAACGGGACCAACGACGGTCGAAGAGACTCATTCAACGTGACAGAAGTGCAACCATTCCGCAAATTGCTGCAAATTTCAATGCTGGACTATGACCAAGTATCAGCGTAAGAACCATTCAATGAAAAATCATCGATATGCGGCTTCGGAGCCAAAGGCCCAGTCGTGTGCCCTTGATGACTGCACGGCATAAAGCTTTACACCTCGCCTGGGCCCTCAACACCGACATTGGACTGTTGATGACTGGAAATATGTTGCCTGGTCGGACGAGTGTCGTTTCAAATTGTATAGATCGAATGGACGTGTACGGGTATGGAGACAGCCTCATGAAGCCATGGACCCTGAATGTCAGCAGGGGACTCTTCAAGCTGGTGGAGGCTCTGTAATGGTGTGGGGCGTACGCAGTTGGAGTGATATGGGATCCCTGATACGTCTATATACGATTCTGACAGGTGACAGTTACGTAAGCAACCTGTCTTTATCACCTCCATCCATTCATGTCCATTGTACATTCCAACGGACTTGAGCAATTCCAGAGGACAATGCGACACCCCACATCTACATCTACATCTACATCTATACTCCGCGAGCCACCTTACGGTGTGTGGCGGAGGGTACTTATTGTACCACTATCTGATCCCCCCTTCCCTGTTCCATTCACGAATTGTGCGTGGGAAGAACGACTGCTTGTAAGTCTCCGTATTTGCTCTAATTTCTCGGATCTTTTCGTTGTGATCATTACGCGAGATATATGTGGGCGGTAGTAATATGTTGCCCATCTCTTCCCGGAATGTGCTCTCTCGTAATTTCGATAATAAACCTCTCCGTATTGCGTAACGCCTTTCTTGAAGTGTCCGCCACTGGAGCTTGTTCAGCATCTCCGTAACGCTCTCGCGCTGACTAAATGTCCCCATGACGAATCGCGCTGCTTTTCGCTGGATCATGTCTATCTCTTCTATTAATCCAACCTGGTAAGGGTCCCATACTGATGAGCAATACTCAAGAATCGGACGAACAAGCGTTTTGTAAGCTACTTCTTTCGTCGATGAGTCACATTTTCTTAGAATTCTTCCTATGAATCTCAACCTGGCGCCTGCTTTTCCCACTATTTGTTTTATGTGATCATTCCACTTCAGATCGCTCCGGATAGTAACTCCTAAGTATTTTACGGTCGTTACCGCTTCCAATGATTTACCACCTATGGCATAATCGTACTGGAATGGATTTCTGCCCCTATGTATGCGCATTATATTACATTTATCTACGTTTAGGGAAAGCTGCCAGCTGTCGCACCATGCATTAATCCTCTGCAGGTCCTCCTGGAGTACGTACGAGTCTTCTGATGTTGCTACTTTCTTGTAGACAACCGTGTCATCTGCAAATAGCCTCACGGAGCTACCGATGTTGTCAACTAAGTCATTTATGTATATTGTAAACAATAAAGGTCCTATCACGCTTCCCTGCGGTACTCCCGAAATTACCTCTACATCTGCAGATTTTGAACCGTTAAGAATGACATGTTGTGTTCTTTCTTCTAGGAAATCCTGAATCCAATCACAAACCTGGTCCGATATTCCGTAAGCTCGTATTTTTTTCACTAAACGTAAGTGCGGAACCGTATCAAATGCCTTCCTGAAGTCCAGGAATACGGCATCAATCTGCTCGCCAGTGTCTACGGCACTGTGAATTTCTTGGGCAAATAGGGCGAGCTGAGTTTCACATGATCTCTGTTTGCGGAAACCATGTTGGTTATGATGAAGGAGATTTGTATTATCTAAGAACGTCATAATACGAGAAGACAAAACATGTTCCATTATTCTACAACAGATTGACGTAAGCGAAATAGGCCTATAATTATTCGCATCTGATTTATGACCCTTCTTGAAAATGGGAACGACCTGCGCTTTCTTCCAGTCGCTAGGTACTTTACGTTCTTCCAGCGATCTACGATAAATTGCTGATAGAAAGGGGGCAAGTTCTTTAGCATAATCACTGTAGAATCTTAAGGGTATCTCGTCTGGTCCGGATGCTTTTCCGCTACTAAGTGATAGCAGTTGTTTTTCAATTCCGATATCGTTTATTTCAACTGCTACAGAGTGGCTCCAGGAACACTGTTATGAGTTTAAACACTTCCGCTGGCCGCCAAACCAAAGACGTGAACATTACTGAGCTTAAATGCGATGCCTCGCAACGTGCTGTTCAGAAGAGATCGCCACCCCCTCGTACTCTTATGGATTTATGGAGAGACCTGCAGGATTCATAGCGTCAGTTCCCTCCAGCTCTACTTCAGACATTGTTCCTGCTAAGTTGTGTTTCGGGGGCCCTACACGATATTAGGCAGTTGTACCAGTTTCTTTGACTCTTCAGTGTACTTTGATAAATTGAAGCCGGCCGTTGAGGCCGAGCGGTTCTAGGCGCTTTAGTCCAGAACCGCGCTGCTCCTACGGTCGCAGGTTCGAATCCTACCTCGGGCATGAACGTTTGTTCTGTCTTTACATTAGTTAGGTTTAAGTAGTTCTAAGTCTAGGGAACTGATGACCTCAGATGTTAAGTTCCATAGTGCTCAGAACCATTTGAACCATTTTTTTTTGATAAATTGAAATTGAAACGTATCAGATATTTTGACGTTGGCAACCTTCAAATATTTTCTCTAGCAAACGTATTTCTAACATTTAAACGAATGCGCAACGAAAGTGAAGCGTTACAGCATGTAATTTTAGATTTTTGGCTCTTTTAATCATTGTAAATGAAGCAATTAGATGATTGTTCATGAAAGAATGAGAACGGAAACAAATTCCAAGTGTCAATTTACAGAGGAAATGCGTTCAGTTATTCAGAAACTGTGTTTAAATACCCTACTTCATGGTTAATGGGGTCTGTACTTGTACTCTGAAATGGAAGCTTGTGACAGAAAATGGCAGAAATTTGCTGCTCTTTCATACTTTTCTTGTTTTCCCCTACGCGCAGTGCTCCTAAAATCTTTCATATTACTAACAGAAACAGGTTAAAAATTTTGTACCTGTATTTTCGCCGTAAAATGTCTAGCAGAGCAATTTATTTTCAAGATTGTGGTTATGTGACCACGTTTAGATTTTTTTTGGAAATTTGTGGTAAGGTCCTATGGGACCAAACTGATGAGGTCATCTGTCCCTAGGTTTACACTCTACTTAATCTAACTTTAACTAACTTACGCTATGGACAACACACACCACGCCCGAGGGAGGACTCGAACCTCTTACCAGTGGAGCCGCACGGATCGTGACAATGCGCCTCAGACCGTGCTGCTACCCCAAGCGGCTCGTTTAGAATTTAGATCACTAATCCATCGAATTGTTTTACCATTGATTTGCCCCCGCGTATTCCTTCTATCAACGGTGAAGAGGGCTGTCAAGCCCTAGGATAAGATAAGCCTGGCTCTAAAAGCTAGACTACCTATTTTAATCACAAACAGTTCGTAAGATAATTTCAGTTGTTTCTTATTAATAAGTAGTTGCAGACAGTTTTTTGCAATAGCAGCCTTAAACGTGCTTAAACTACAAGAAGTCAGAAGATAGCCTTTTTTAATTTTTCATTTTTCAGTCATCAGTTTTCTAACTCGTTCGATGCGGCCCGCCACAAATTCCTCTACTGTGACAAATTCTTCATCCCAGTGTAGCACTCGCAACCTACGTCTTCAGTTATTTAGGATCTATTCCAATCTCTATCTTCTACAGTTTTCGCCCTATGCAGCTGCCTCTACTACCATGGAAGTTATTCCCCAATGTCTTAACAGATGTCCTACTGTCTTGTCTCTTCACCTTGTCAGTGTTTTCCTCATCCTTTCCTCTCAGATTCTGCGCAGAGCCTCCTCATTCCTTACTTTAATAGTCCACCTAATTTTCGACATTCGTCTTGTAAGAGGTATGCGCTGTATGCGCTGCCTGCAATAGGCAAGGCATAGCAGAGTCTCTGACCAGAGAGCGGTATGTAGTTAGTTGTTGCTTGTCGCTAGTCGGCAGTAGTCTTGAGTAGTCGACAGTAGTCTGCGTGAGTCGGCAGTAGTCCACAGTAGTCTGCGTGAGTCGGCAGTAGTATGCAGTAGTCTGCGTGAGTCTGCGGTAGTCGGTAGTAGTCGGCGCGTGTCTGCGCTTGTCTGCAGTCTGCTCTGGTCGGGACTCTGGAGGATGAGTATTATTGTAGAAGGTAAAGAAGCAGCCTTGCGCATATCTAGTAATGTATGTTAACTGTCATCCAATTTCTTTTAAAAAATGCCCCAATAATAATTTTTATAATATAAAGTAATTTTTTTTTAAAAAAAGCATTCATTTAAATTTAAAGAATGTATCCAATGCACGATCATTCCTTTCACGAATCACAAAAAATATAGGCCAGCATTGCACGGAGCTGTGCGTAAATTTTTTTAGGTAAGAGCAGATATATTCGCAGTTTTTATTGAGGTAGGAATTTTTTTGTTTTTTTATTCTGAGTACAGGGCCGTGGCGCAGCGCTGCTGTCGTCATAAAATTTACCAGGTTACTGAATTTTTTTATTATTTTGGTGTTTAGGAATTTTTCTGTTTCGAACTTAACATTAAATGAGAAAACAATTTTGAGGGTACATCAAATGTGAATGCATTTCTGCACAGAGATTATGAATGGGAACCAATTTTGTTCAGAGGTTACAATATTTAAAATTCATTTAATTCTTATTTCTGTGGGGAGGTTACACTTGGTTCATTTTTATAATATTTTTGTGGGGAGGTTACAGTCTGTAGTACCACACGTCAGATTCTTCCATTCTCTTATGTTCCAGTTTTACCACAGTCCATGATTCACTACGACACAATGCTGAGCTCCAAACTACATTTCCAGAAATTTCTTCCTCAAATTAAGGCATATGTTTGATACTAGTACACTTCTCTTGGCCAGAAATTCCATTTTTGCCAGTGCTAGTCTGATTTTGAGTCCTCCTTGCCCCGTCCGTCATTGGTTATTTTGCTGCCTAGGTAGCAGAATTCCTTAACTTCATCTGCTTCGTGACCATCAATCCCGATGTTAAGTTTCTCGCTACTTCTGATTACTTTCGTCTTTCTTCGATTTACTCAATCTATATTCTGTAATTTTGAGACTGTTCATTCTATTCAGCAAATCATGTAATTCTTCTTCACTTTCATCGAGGACTGCAATGTCATCAACGAATCGTATCATTATTATCCTTTCACCTTGAATTTTAATCCCACTCCTCAAAGTACCTTTTATGTGCATCATCTTCGATGTACAGATTGAACAGTAGGGACGAAAGACTACATCCCCGTCTTACGCACTTTTTAATCGCAGCACTTTGTTTTTGGTCATCCACTCTTATTATTCCCTCTTGGCTCTTGTACATACTGTTTACTTTACTTTTCTGTGTCCGGAAACCAGGTCACAATCTTTCAGCCCAGTATAGGGGCACGTCCAAGGCTTATTTAGTGTCCAGTCATAAATCGTCGGGGTTGCACCTATCAGGACAGTTTGAGGAGGCGAGCAGATGCTCAACATCCTGCACAGCGCCACAGTCACCCTTATGATCCGTGGTTCCAATACCCCATCTAATCATACTTGTCTTCACTGGGGCCACCCCTGTCCTTATTCGGTTCAGTGTCCTCCATGTCTTCCAGTTTGTGCTGAATCCGCTGGGCACTTCCTGTGCTGGTGTAATCAGCTCATGGTTCTTCTATTATCGTGGCTAAGAACCTTTTACATAATTTGAATCGTCCGGGTTTACACTCACTGCCAAAAAGGGGATGCCGATCTTCAGTAGTTTGTCTGAGACTCTCTGTGAACTCATGTGATGTTCCCCGAGAGTTGGGATTCGCAAAGCTAGCAGCTCTATATAGTATTGGTAGCGAAGTAGGTTTTATGCATCCCGTTGTTAATCGACATGTTTTACTAAGACTTATGTCCACCTTCTTTGCATAGGTTGATCTGGACCGTACTGGGCAGGCATATGTTACCTAGTTTCCGTTGAATATTATTTCTGGCAGTTACCTTTTGTCGCATCTTTTCATAATGGTAACTCTATGTCAGATATCTTTTTACCATCACGACCAGGTAAGATGGTTTGTCGGTAGGCTTCAGTGTGCTATTATTCCAAGAAACGTTACGATTACGGTTCGCTTGCCAGGATCCAAGGTAGAAGGCACTGACATGTGTTTTGGACGGGTCTGGCTTAAGGAAGTTGTTTCTCTAAAAGCTTAGTCCACTTTCTGTTCTACACCCTCACTACATATACAGGATGGTCCATTGATCGTGACTGGGCCAAATATCTCACGAAATAAGCGTCAAACGAAAAAACTACAAAGAACGAAACTTGTCTAGTTTGAAGCAGGAAACCAGATGGCGCTATGTTTGGCTCGCTAGATGGCGCTGCCATAGGTCAAACGGATATCAACTGCCTTTGTTTAAATAGGAACCCCCATTTTTATTACATATTCGTGTAGTACGTAAAGAAATGTGAATGATTTAGTTGGACCACTTTTTTCGCTTTGTGATAAATGGCACTGTAATAGTCACAAACATACGGCTTACAATTTTAGACGAACAGATGGTAACGCGCAGGTTTTTAAAATTAAAATACAGAACGTAGGTACGTTTGAAAATTTTATTTAGCTTGTTCCAATGTGATACATGTACTTTTGTGAACTTATCATTTCAGAGAACGCATGCTGTTACAGCGTGATTACCTGTAAATGCCACATTGATTCAATAAATGCTCGAAAAGATGTCCATCAACCCACTGCATTTGGCAATACGTGAACGACATTCCTCTAAACACCGAGTAGTTTGCCTTCCGTAATGTTCGCACATGCATTAACAATGCGCTGACGCATGTTGTCAGGCGTTGTCGGTGGATCACGACAGCAAATATCCATCAACTTTCCCAGCAGAAAGAAATCCGGGGACGTCATATCCGGCTTCAACCGCACCCGAGCAATGTGATGGACATCCACCATGCTGGAAGCACATCGCCATTCTGTCATGCAGTAAAACGTCTTGTAGTGACATCGGTAGAACATTACGTAGGAAATCAGCATATATTGCACCATTTAGATAGCCATCGATAAAATGGGGGCCAATTATCCTTCCTCCCATAATGCCACACCATACATTAACCCACCTAGGACGCCGATGTTCCACTTGTTGCAGCCATCGAGGATTTTCCGTTGCCCAATAGTGCATATTATGCCGGTTTACGATACCGCTGTTGGTGAATGACGCTTCGTCGCTAAATAGAACGCGTACAAAAAATCTGTCATCGTCCCGTAATTTCTCTTGTGCCCAGTGGCAGAACTGTACACGACGTTCAAATTCGTCGCCATGCAATTCCTGATGCATAGAAATATGGTAAGGGTGCAATAGATTTTGATGTAGCATTCTCAACACCGACGTTTTTGAGATTCCCGATTCTCGCGCAATTTGTCTGCTACTGATGTGCGGATTAGCCGCGACAGCAGCTAAAACACCTAGTTGGGCATCATCATTTGTTGCAGGTCGTGGATGACATTTCACATGTGGCTAAACACTTCCTGTTTCATTAAATAACGTAACTATCCGGCGAACGGTCCGGACACTTGGATGATGTCGTCCAGGATACCGAGCAGCATAGATAGCACACGCCCGTTGGGCATTTTCATCACAATAGCCATACATCAACACGATATCGACCTTTACCGTAATTGGTAAACGGTCCATTTTAACGCGGGTAATGTATCACGAAGCAAATACCGTCCGAACTGGCGGAATGTTACGTGATACCACGTACTTAAACGTTTGTATTACAGCGCCATCTATCACAAAGAGAAAAAAGTGGTCCAACTAAATCATTCATATTTCTTTACGTACTAAACAAATATGTAATAAAAATGGGGGTTCCTATTTAAATAAATGCAGTTGATATCCGTTTGACCTATGGCAGCGCCATCTAGCGGGCCAAACATAGCGCCATCTGGTTTCCCCCTTCAAGCTAGACGAGTTTCGTTCTTTGTAGTTTTTTCGTTTGATACTTATTTCTTGAGATATTTGGCCCGGTCACTATCAATGGACCACCATGTATTTACATATTGTGTGTTACCCATCTCTCTCTATAGATTAGCGCTATTTTACTCAACATATGGAACAACTTAACCATTTTACACTGCCGAAAGCTTTCTCCAGGTCGACAAATCCTATGAACGTTTTTAGATGTTTCTTTAGTCTTGCTTCCATTATCAGCCTCAACGTCAGAATTCCCTCTCTGGCGCCTTTACCTTTGCTAAAGCCAAACGGATCGTAATCTAACACATCCTACATTTTCTTTTCCATTCTTCTGTGTGTTATTCTCGTCAGCCACTTGGATGCATGAGCTGTTAAGCTGATTGTGCGATAATCTCGCTATCGGAATCCTGGGATCCCCTATCTCTTCTAAATCGACTCCTGTTTCTTCTTCTATCACATCAGACTAATCTTCCCCATCACGTATTCTTTCCACTTATCCGCTCTCTGCTCTACATTTAATAATGGAAATTCCCGTTGCACTCTTAATGTTACCACTCTTGCCTTTTAAATTCACCGAAGGCTGTTTTCACTTTCCCATTGCTGAGTCAGTCCTTCTTTTTAGATTTCTTCAAATTTTTCATGTAGCGATTTCGTCTTAGCTTCCCTGCACTTCCGATTTATTTCATTCTTAAGCGTCTTGTATTTCTGTATTCCTGAATTTTTACGAACAATTTTATACTTCCTTCCTTCATCGATCAATTGAAGTATTTCTTCTGTTACCCATGGTTTCTTCGCAGTTACCTTCTTTGTACCTATATTTTTCTTTCCATCTTCTGTGACTGTCCTTTTTAGAGATGTACATTCGTCTTCAACTGAATTACCTACTGAGCTATTCCTTATTGCTGTATTTATAGCCATAGAAAATTTCAAGCGTATCTCGTTATTCCATAGTACTTCCATATTAATTATTCATGATTAGTCTCTTAAACTTCGGCCTAATCTTCATCACAACAGAATTGTGATCTGAATCTATATATGTTCCTGGGTACTCCTTAACATCCAATATCTGATTTCGAAATCTCTGTCTGACCATGATGCAATCTAACTGAAATCCTCCCGTATCACACGACCTTTTCCAAGTACACCTCCTCCTCCTGTGATTCTTGAACAGTGTATTCGCTATTACTAGCTGAAATTTATTGCAGAACTCAATTAGTCTTTCTCCTCTTTCATTCCATTTCCTACGTTCATATTCTCCTGTAACCTTTTCTTTTACTTCTTCCCCTACAACCGCATTCCAGTCCTCCATGACTATTAGATTTTCAACTCCCTTTACGTACTGTATTAGCCTTTCAACATACTCGTGTAGTTTCTCTATCTCTTCAGCTTGCGACGTCGGCATGTACACCTGAACTATAGTCGTCGGTTTTGGTTTGCTGCCGATTCTGATGAGAACAACACTATTATTGAACTGTTCACAGTAACACACTCTCTGCCCTACCTTCCTATTCATAACGAATCCGACTCCCATTATACCATTTCCTGCTACTGTTGATATGATTACATATTCGCCTGACCGTACCATATACTCATCTCACCAGAAATCCTTGTCTTCTTTCCATTTCACTTCACTGACCCTTACTGTATCTAAACTGAGCCTTTGCATTTCCATTTTCAGATTCTCTAGCTTCGCTGCCACGTTCAAGCTTCTGAAATTCCACACCCCGACTCGTAGAACGTTATATTTTCATCGTTTATTGAATCTTTTGCTCATAGTCACCTGAACTTGCCAGTCCCCCTCCTGGAGATCCGAATGGGGGACTATTCCGGAATCCGGAATCTTTTGCCAATGGAGTGATCATCATGACACCTTTTCAGTTACAGGCCACATGGTCTGTGGAAACTCGTTATGTGTCTTTAATGCAGTGGTTTCCATTGCCTTCTACATCCTCATGCCGTTGATCATTGCTGATTCTTCCGCCTTTAGGGGCAGTTTCCCGCACCACGAACAAGAGAGTGCCCTGAATCTCTGTTCGCTCCTTCGCCCTATTTGACAAGGCCGTTGGCAGAATGAGAGTGACATCTTATCTGGAAGTCTTCTGCCGCGAGTGCTGACTATTAATGAAAATTTAAACGGTGGTGGATTTCTATTTCGGGACCGAGGACGTTTTGATTACTAAACAAGCCTTATTAGCAATTTAGCAATTGTGATAATAATTGAAAGTGTTCAGCCTTCTTCCTAACTTAATCTTGCGTCAAAATAAACTAAAAGATTTTCATTAAACAAATTAAACAACTGAACACCTCGGTGCAAGAAGGGGTAACTCCATTTTTTTCTCCAAACCAATTTTTTTAATGCTGTATGAAGGAAAAAGAGTGCACTTCTTGCTTTTGCGCCTCCAAAGTAACCTTTAGACCCTTTCCAAACCTGGATAAATAACAGCTTGAAATACAATGGATTTTTTAAAATTAGTTTTTTGTGTTTGCTGAAGAATGTGAGTAATCTCCTTTTTGCACCAAGGTCTTCAATTGTCTGTTCTTCTGGGGCGGAAACGAAAAGATAATCAATAACTTTTGTCATTTCAAATACTCTTATAAAAAAAACAGTAATTTGGAGTTAACTATTAATACTTCTCATCTGAACCCAATTTAACAAGGACGCTGTTTTCGAAATTTACATAGGGTGAAACAATACAGTAATTGACTCTTGGAATTTTAACAGCAAACCAAATATTGATGTGGAACGCCTCTGTTGGAATGTGTGCCACTGGAGTTGCCTGTCCATCTCCATGACGATTTCGCCCCTACTAAATGAACCTGTAACGAAACACGCTGCTCTTTTTTGGATCTCCGTTATTTCCGCTATCTCTCCCATCTGTTATATTCAAGTATTGGTCGAACGAGGGTTTTGTGAACTACCTCCTTAGTAGGTGCAATACATTTCCTGAACCTCAGTCTAGCATTTGCCCTTCGCTCCGTACGCATAGTCATAGATATTTCATAGCTGTGACTGCTTCCAGCGACTGTTCTGCAATCGTCTTTCTAGCGATTTATGCGCTCTACAATACATTAATTTATTTTGAGGGTCAACAGCCAATTCCTGCACCAGGCGTTGACCCTCTGCAAGTCATTCTGCATTTCGGTACAGTTTTCTAGCGTTTTGACTGAAACAGCATCATTCACGAATAGCCTCACGGAACTCTATTCTATACGTTAGATCATGTACTTATTTTATGAAGATTGATGGTCCTATAACTCTCCCTTGGGGTACGTACGCGTGAAGATTTATCTCCGTTGAGAATAACATGCTGTCTTGTGTTCGTAAGAAAGTCTTGAATCCAGTCACATTGCTGGTCTGATATTCCGTACGCTCATATTCTGTTCATTATGGGGCGGTGCGAAACTGTATGGAACGCCTTCCACAAGTCAAGTGACACGGCATCAGTCTGGGCGCTGCATCTGTGATTTATGTGTCTCGTGCGCGAACAGAGCGAGCTGGGTTAGCAAGGCCGTTGTTTTCGGTACCCATGTTGATTTCGTCACAGAATTTCGGTCTCCAGAAATGTCATAGCACGCGAGCATATCATATTTTCCGAAATTCTACAATAGACCAACGGCGGAGATGCAGTCATATAGTTTCGTGCCTCTGTTGGTCGACCCTTCTTGTAAACGGAAATTACCTAGTCTTTTATCCAGTCACTAGAAACACTTCGATCTTCCAGTGGTGTGTGATACACTGTTGCTATAAGAGGGGCATTACATATGTAGAACGGTACTGGTATCCCATCAAGTGGTGTGACCTTTCCTCTATTGAGCGATGCATTTACACGGTCGTGTGAAAATCTGAAGGAGGAAGCGCAGTACGAGTTTCTTCAGTGAAACCGTTCTGGATAAAATGTTCGGTGCCAGGGAGGAAAGAGAGATGGTGGTGTACGAAGTTCTTGATCATCAGAATTTGAGGGATATAATGGATTAACATCCGAACTTCTCCGCAATGTCTCTTGAAATGAGAAAAAGTGACAGTGATGGTAGTCAAATGGTTCAAATGGCTCTGAGCACTATGGGACTTAACTTCTGTGGTCATCAGTCCCCTAGAACTTAGAACTACTTAAACCTAACTAACCTAAGGACATCACACACATCCATGCCCGAGGCCGGATTCGAACCTGCGACCGTAGCAGCCGCGTGGTTCCGGACTGAAGCGCCTAGAACCGCACGGCCACAGCGGACGGCCGCTACCGAACGGTACGTGAAGGTTTTGGAACACAATTTCGTCCCCATTATTCAAAGTGACCCTGATTTCGACAAGATGTGGTTCACGCAAGACGGAGATCGACTCCATCGCAGCAGGAGAGTGTTTGATGTCCTGGAGGAGCGCTTTGTGGACTGCATTCTGGCTATGGGGTACCAAGAGGCCACTGGCATGGGCCTTGATTGGCCGCCATATTCTCCGGACCTGAGCAGATGCGACTCCTTTTTGTGGGGCAGCATTAAAGACAAGGTGTACAGCAATAACTTAAAAACCATTGCTAAATTTAAAACAGCCATCGAGAGCATCGATATTCCGACATTTCAGCGGGTCACACAGAATTTCGCTATCGTCTGTGCCACATCATTTCCAATGATGGCAGGCATATCGAATGTCTCATAACCTACATCCGAATATCTGTAGTAACGTTTACATGTTGAATAAAGTGTGTGCACACCGCAGTTTGTAACTAATTTACGGTTTTTTCGTATAGTTCAATAATTGTCACCCTGTAACTCTCATACACCGCGTGGGAAGTAGGGATGGTGCTTATCGCTGAAACAAGCGGTTTTTGGTTATATCGGTTTCTTCCAGCACCAGTTTAACCGGACTATTAAAAGCGGTCAAAGTAACCGATTTCTGAAATAACCGATTTTCAGATTTCTGTTCCGATTATTTCCTGTATTATATATGGGAATCGGACAAAGATTGAAAAATGTTGAGTCTCTCAGTTTTAAGATACATAGAACCAAAATATTAAACAAACAAATAAAAGAAAACTTACGCTGTCCACTGTTCACTGCTTTTCTTGGAAAGTGATAAGTGGTTGACTAAAACAAAAAATCATCAGTATTTTCCTATTGATTCTATTTTTTTGAAACACTGCTCAAAAATCGTGTTGTAATCGGGGATCACACCATTGTTTGCACATTACAAATAGTGAATACTAAAGAGTGAAAACTGAGATTGAAAAAGCTTTTTTCGAGTTAATTTGTCCGTTTTCGAGGGCTACAAGCAGATATAGGCATGTTAAGTAGGTACAGGCATCAAATCAAATGCTTTCTATTTTTATTTCAAACTAAAAATGAACTGGTAAGTTTTAAATTTCCCCCTGTATTATGTCACAACGTTGCTGTGGCTCCTCTCGTTTTAATCTCTTAAAGCAAACGGAGCACTGTACTTCATTTGTAGCACACTTCGTAAAAACTTCCAGACTATGGATGGTGTCATTCTGTAATACAGACGACAGTGGGAAACTACCATACAGACCAGATGGGACCTTCACACTGCATGTACACACGTACCATCTAATAAGCCACGCCACAAGGTAATAGATGCTACTGTCTCGGGTAGGCTGTACCAGTTTTATGCCACGTGTTTGCTGCTCGTTTCTGTTGGCATTATTATTAAAATAGTTAATAATTGCCAACCAATGTTGTACAGTCGCCATAAAGTGATGAGATTTTCAATTGACTGTTTTATTAGAACATGTTATGCGTTTTGGGATACACCCATCTTCAGATATCTGTTACAAAAAATGTACAAAATATAAGTGAACAGCATACTCAACACATCTCAACGTTACAGAAAATGAGAACTGGTCATTTGAGTTACATCCCACAAACTTCAACTCCTTCCTAACCAACTAGGCGTACAGCCTTGACAACTCAAAGAAAGTGTCGAATAACATATAACTACGACACAAGCAGTCTTGAAGTAGAGCTTATACTGACGCTAAACAAGTCAACTAGCAGCGAAGGGCCCTCGGTGGGAGGCGCTGCATGGTCACGTGCTCCATGCGCTCACATGTAATTTGATGATAATATACACAGCATGTAACATCTAACAGGGTGTAATTACGACTTGCAATCGGAATATTACTTCCGTACACGTTAACACTAAAGAATTTTTTAAATTTTTTTTAGAAACAAAACTTTTTTCATTGTCATACTATGCCTATAGCCAGTAGTGGCACTAAGCACAACTCAAACCATATGTCAATATAAAACAAATAATGGGGGGAGGGGGGAGTTCCTTCATGAATAAATCTTTCAACCTCTCAAATTTCTAAAAGAATACCACCAAATTAAATATAACCAACATTATCCGTCATAAACTAAAACCCTGTGATCGGCTGGCGTACACGAACGTCTTAGGCGCTATCTGTTAAAGCCAATGGCAAGCACATCGGCGGCAGCCATCCGCCTATCGAATTACAGCCAAGTATTACTCATGGACCATGATTGCCCAAATAGAAGCCTTCAAACAACAACTTACACCCCTCTCCCACATGGAAAAAGTTTAATGGTAAGAGGAAGAGTATTTTCATAAATTCCCAAAACACACGCCGGCCGAAGTGGCCGCGCGGTTCTGGCGCTGCAGTCTGGAACCGCGAGACCGCTACGGTCGCAGGTTCGAATCCTGCCTCGGGCATGGATGTGTGTGACGTCCTTAGGTTACTTAGGTTTAACTAGTTATAAGTTCTAGGGGACTAATGACCTCAGCAGTTGAGTCCCATAGTGCTCAGAGCCATTTGAACCATTTGAACCAAAACACGCGTGGGTTATACGTCATACATTCCTTATAAAAACTAGTGGCACGACAATTGCCCGAGTCTTACCTATGCTATCCGGACACCGGAGAGCTCTAGATTTTTTAAAAAAACAAAAAAACAAAAACAAAACATTAAAAGTGTTAAAACTGTAAAAACTAAAATCAATAACATAAACTATAGTGTCACCAAGGACCATCTAAAGGGTACGGTGGTGAACAAATCCGTATATGCCAACCTATCTGCCCATCTAACTTTCCCCGTACGACGTCAAACTAGCCAACCACTCAGCAAAAAAACCTAGCCTATCATAACGGTACGTGCACAGACACCACCAGCTCCTATGAAATACACTATCGTACTTCTCATGATGGGATAATAGACACCAAGTTCAAACCAGTATCCGTTCAAACAAGCCAAAAAACCAGTTGTTCCCTCCGGAAGCCTGTTCATTAAGGACTGGGTGGGCAGCGTGCTGTATACGTGCGGATATCTCTAGATCTTAAAGGTTATCTAAAATCTTCCCTTTTGGTTCTAAACGCAGAATCCTTAGGCTATCTTCTATCGGGGTCAGCTTATGGCCAGTCTCCCTCATATGGCAACCCAGCCCACTATTATTACTGTAGGTATGCTCTCTAAACCTTGTGGCAAAATCCCTACTTGTCTGGTCGATGTATGTCCCAGCACACTTAATTTCGTATACACCGGATTGCTTAAACTTATCTGTTTTCCCTTCTTCCTTATGTCGTAGTATTTCCCCCAAGTTCTTCCTTGTATGGAAGCCTACGCGAACGCCTGCCTTCCTGAAGGTTGTAGTTATTTTTTGGCAACATGGTCCAACATATTCCATTGACACAAACTTCCCGAAATGTGTAACATGTTCTAATAAAAGAGTCAATTCAACATCTCATGACTTTATTGCGATTGTACAGCGTTGGTTGCCAATTATTAACATAAAAATGATCGCAGACCTGAGACGGGATTTTATGTTCTGTATACCACTTATTAAAATAGCACTCATCGTTTTTCCCATTTTCTATAACAAGGCAATATTTCAAGGCAATGCAATTTTTACGAATAAACATTAGTCGTATAAAAACTAAAAATATTAGCATTGATGTATGCTTAATTGATTTATGGGTTTTTAATCCAGTTATTAGAAAAAATAAAAACACTTGGTATTAGCGAGAGCAAATAGATCCCCAAAAATACTGGCTATTCAGGATTAACATATCGGTAACGGTTTTAACCTGTCAGTTTTTTCTGTGGTTAGCACTTCTAATATATTGATTATTCCTTGCTACTGTAGTGTTGTCTTGAAGCTGTGAGTAAGGAGGACAGACGTTCCAAGGCACGGAAGCAGAGACGATGCTGAGGGCAGACGAAACTAGGAGAGATATTGTTACATGAAGTAAACCCTAAGGGGAGAGCCTTGCGAAAATGCAGACGCCCTCAGACGCTGTCCCTGGGGGTTAGTTACTCTTCAAGGAATTAACATGTAACTTCATATGTCGTCTAGACGCTGTAGTAGGTTGTCACCGTAGAACTTTGTAACCAACAAGCACGTACTAGTGTATAAAGCCAGCTTGATGGAGCCCTGAGAACAGCAGCGTCAGTAGACTCACAAGGTTAGAAAGAGAGCGAAAACGACAAAAACTGTTGACCTAGCAGTCCCTACTCCGGGGAGCCCGAGGAGTGGGGCAAATGACGTAAAACAATAATGTTGCAAGCCTTATTTGGCAGAGCAGCTACGTTTAGCTTTCAGCTGAGCCATATTGATTCCAAATACGGACTTAGTGCAACTGCATTAACATCCCCGCTTTACGAGCAGTAGAGGGGACCTAACTAAACATTGATTGGCAGGCACCTGCAAGAGACCTACGGCATTGGCTGGGTGGCTTTAAGTGGGAAAAACAGTGCCCCCACGCGACTCTTTAAAATCTCTAGATTCCGCATTTTGGCAGAGTTCTCAGTCAGAACATCTGGGTGCCGAATCCGCGTCCGTCGACTCCAGCCTCTGTCCAGCTCCGCGTAAGTCTGCTGTCTCTCTCTCTCTTGGAGTGCCTCAGTGAACAGTGTTTTGTTTTGCAACTAAGTTGTTGCCTTAAGATGCTGCTAGTGTTTGCTGCTGTGGTTAGCATCTACTCCTGGGACTTCTGTACTGGCTTCTGTTGTGTTATTCATGCTTTTTCTAACCCTAGAACTAGCCTACAGTGTATTAGTTAGCCATGTCTGGAATAAACAACTATTTCAAAAGCCTGTGTGTCCAAGAGTCTCCACAAAGAGTTCCCTACCGAGTCTCACCACCTGCGTTTCTAGTAAATGCCTATACCAATGTTGGCTCAGATAGAAGAAAACAATCAAATGCCTTCACTGTGAATTATCCTTCCCCCTTCTTCTCTGTGCCGCTCGGGAGCGCAGACTGACCAGCAACCCCCTTTTCCCTCTCCCACTTAGGACACGACACACTGTGCACGGAGAACGAAAACCGTTTCCGATTAGATAGCTGAACAGCCTCTTGGGGTCTTCAAGACTACGGTGCCACACAAATCTTTCTTTTCCCCTCGTCCAGGCCTGCTTCTAATTCCAGCATTCTGGTGCTTTCTTAGGTTCCCTGGCGTATATGTCGCTTGGCATGTTCACGGCGTGGAACGCGCCGGTGATGCCGCGCCTGCAGCAGAACACGTCGCACATCGTGCTGACGGCGGACGAGGCGTCGTGGGTGAGCTCGGTGGGGCCGCTGGTGGGCATCGCGACCAACCTGCTGAGTGGCACCCTGGTGGGGCTGGTGGGCCCGCGCTGGCTCCTGCTGGCCGCCGCGGCGCCCTACTTCGCTGCTCCGCTGTGGCAGAGGTTCGCCACCAGCTTTGGCGAGTTGCTGGCCACCAGCTCCATCGTGGGCCTCGGGAACGGGATCGTCATACCTGTGAGTTAACCCAAGAACTCTGGCCGATTATCACTTCTCAGCAGATTTCAATAGAGATTTTATAAACGATGGAACATATGTTTCTGTTGACCCACCAGGGTAGCTAACGCGCTGCTTCCTGGACTCGGGTAGGCGCGCCGGCCCCGGATCGAATCCGCCCGGCGGATTAACGACGAGGGCCGACGTGCCGGCCAACGTGCATGTGGTTTTATGGCGGTTTTCCACATCCCGATAGGTGAATAGCAGGCTGGTCCCCATGTTCTGCCTCAGTTACACGCCTCGCAGACATCTGAACACATTTGCACTATTCCATCGATTACGCTCGACGCAGACTCTTTTGGTGCACTAATTCCGTCTCAGGGGTTACGGGGTGGCGGCAGGAAGGGCATCTGACCACCCCTTATCCATTGTTGTTGTTGTTGTGGTCTTCAGTCCTGAGACTGGTTTGATGCAGCTCTCCATGCTACTGTATCCTGTGCAAGCCTCTTCATCTCCCAGTACCTACTGCAACCTACATCCTTCTGAATCTGCTTAGTGTATTGATCTCTTGGTCTCCCTCTATGATTTTTGCCCTCCATGCTGCCCTCCAGTACTAAATTGGTGATCCCTTGATGCCTCAAAACATGTCCTACCAACCGACCCCTTCTTCTAGTCAAGTTGTGCCACAAACTCCTCTTCTCCCCAATTCTATTCAATACCTCCTCATTAGTTATGTGATCTACCCATCTAATCTTCAGCATTCTTCTGTAGCACCACATTTCGAAAGCTTCTATTCTCTTCTTGTCTAAACTATTTATCGTCCATGTTTCACTTCCATACATTGCTACACGCCATACAAATACTTTCAGAAACGACTTCCTGACACTTAAATCAATACTCGATGTTAACAAATTTCTCTTCTTCAGAAACGCTTTCCTTGCCGTTGCCAGCCTACATTTTATATCCTCTCTACTTCGACCATCATCAGTTATTTTGCTCCCCAAATAGCGAAACTCCTTTACTACTTTAAGTGCCTCATTTCCTAATCTAATTCCCTCAGCATCACCCGACTTAATTAGACTACATTCCATTATCCTTGTTTTGCTTTTGTTGATGTTCATCTTATATCCTCCTTCCAAGACACTGTCCATTCCATTCAACTGCTCTTCCAAGTCCTTTGCTGTCTCTGACAGAATTACAATGTCATCGGCGAACCTCAAAGTTTTTATTTCTTCTCCATGGATTTTAACACCTACTCCGAATTTTTCTTTTGTTTCCTTTACTGCTTGCTCAATATACAGATTGAATAACATTGGGGAGAGGCTGCAACCCTGTCTCACTCCCTTCCCAACCACTGCTTCCCTTTCATGCCCCTCGACTCTTATAACTGCCATCTGGTTTCTGTACAAATTGTAAATATTCTTTCGCTCCCTGTATTTTACCCCTGCCACCTTTAGAATTTGAAAGAGAGTATTCCAGTCAACATTGTCAAAAGTTTTCTCTAAGTCTACAAATGCTAGAAACGTAGGTTTGCCTTTCCTTAATCTTTGTTCTAAGATGGTTGACCCTGCGTAACTGCGGGACAAGGCTCAAGTAATAAATAGAATGTTTCTGTTGACGATTTCCCATTTGTAAATACGATTTCGATGAATGTCGCAGCCTTCCTCGTCAGGGGTTGTAAGCTCCATTCTGGTAAACTGTTACCACAATTTAATTAATTTCTGACAACAGAACTATTTAGTTAGAGATCACATCCTTGGTCGTGTTTGTTTTTTAACAATCATTACCATGTGCCCCCACCAATACGACCATGGCTATAGTCATTATTATTACTTCAAGGGTTAGCCAAAAAATAGAAACACCACGAGAAATGCATTCTTGAACATAAATACAGGTGCTAGCCACGCCTGCAGAGTCCACTGTTGTATTTATTCATTTGTTTATTGCTTACTTATCCTGACCACATTAGAGTCTCAAGGCACTCTCTTACATCTGACCAGGAAAAACGCATACAAAAAGCTGTTAGATAGTAATTACAATAATAATAATTTGCATTAGCAATACAAATAATAATTGGCAATAATCGTAATAGTAACATTAATAATGAAGGTAAAATAATGGAGGGATTAAGAATGATATCGATTAGTTATTACATAAAAATCAATAATAACATTTTGCATTATTAACAAAAGTAATTATTTGCAATACGAATAACAATCGTAATAATAAAAATAGTAAATTAATGGTGGCATTAAGAATGATATTGAATCAATGCAGCACTTTTGAAGCCTTGTTTAATATTAGCACAAGAGGAAGGGGTAATGAAAGAGGAGAGGATTGAAATGAAGGTGACAAAGGCTGCTGGGAAAGAAGAGAATTTCAATATAGAACTCTATAGACAAGAGGACGAAAAAATTGAGGGGGAGGGAGGGTTGGTGAGAGTGAGCTTCAATAAGATATAGTTATTGTGATAGAATTCTCAATGTCAATGAAGTTTACCTGAGCCTGTAACTTAAAATGTTATTTTACTTTATTTTGAAGGCTACCAGTTAAACCATTTCACTATGCCACCTTCAGCTGCCCATATGCAACTCTCCAAATAAATGAAAATGTCATAAAGAGCCATAAATCTCTGGATGTCGTGAATTCAATCGAAGACTTGATATCAACTTCTACATCTACATCTACTTCTAGATCTACATCTACGTGATTACTCTGCTATTCACAATAAAGTGCCTAGCAGAGGGTTCAATGAACCACCTTCATGCTGTCTCTCTACCGTTCCACTTTCGAACGGCACGCGGGAAAAACGAGCACTTAAATTTTTCTGTGCGAGCCCTGATTTCTCTTATGTTATCGTGATGATCATTTCTCCCTATGTAGGTGGGTGCCAACAGAAGGTTTTCGCAATCGGAGGAGAAAACTGGTGATTGAAATTTCATGGGAAAATCCCGTGGCAATAAAAAATGATTGCCACTCCAATTCACTTCGAATGAAATACTAATGTAACGAGTGAATTTACGACATCCAGAGATTTATGGATCTACTGATATTTTCATTTATTTGGAGAGATGCATATGAGCGGCTGAAGATGGCATAGTGATGTGCTGAAACTGGTAGCCATCAAAATAAAATAAAATCTTACGTTACACAGCTGTTGGCGAATGTCATTGACATTGACAATTACTTATCCAGCCGATGTCCCCTGTTCTTGATGGACCGACGGAGACTGTGAAAGAAGACTGTCTTTTGAAATTTGAAAAGAATTTAATTTCTCTAGTATTCTGAGGATGATTGTTCCAACGTCGGGTTCCTCATACTGAAAATGACTTAGAGAATATGGCCGTGCTGTGTAGTGTTACAGAGAGGATTTTATTTTGTTACGAACGGGTATGTTTGCTGTGTTGTACAGATAGTAGCCGAAGGGCTGAAGATAAATAGGAAGGAGTGCAATGACTGAGAAGATGATGCAACAAACACAGGGAATGATAATTTCTACGCTGATCGGCACGTAGCAATGATAATCATCACAGACAGGCGCGAAATGGTCGAAATAGCGTACATCACAATCGTGCACAAGCCCCATTTCCAGACGGTGTAAGCTCGCATACGAAAGCCCTTGCAGAATAGGACCGACATAATGAAGAATATGGAGTATTAGCGACTCTGCGAGTTTCTTTTTAAGTTCGACAGGAAATACTTTTGTTATATTTTTGTAATGAATGACGTTATACTTACAGACTACTGATGTGTGTTCAGCTCAGTTTAAGTGATGATCCAGACTAATCCCCAAATTCTTTGCAGAAGATTTCTCTGCTGTTTAGGATTAAGCGTAGAAGAGATTCTCTGAATTGACGAGAACTAAGTCTTTTGTAAGGGACTAAGATTGCTTGTGTTTTAGATGGGTTAAGTTTCAAACCAATGTTCTGTGCCCATTCTGATACAGCAAGTATTTGATCACGAATGTGCCACGTGTGCAATACCCACAATGTGCTGCAAGTATCAGTCGTGGTCAGAACAATTTTCTGTATAACTGAGAGTGCGTTATGTCGGAGCTAAGTAAATTCGAACGTGAGTAAATGGTTGGTGCTCGTGTGATGGCTACTTGCGTAACAAAGCTAGCCAAAGGATTTGGTGATTCAAGAGGCACGGAATCGAAGAATTATGCCGCATGGTGGGAAAACGAAAAAACTTTACCTGCTAAGTTACAGCGTGGACGAAAGTGTGTGTATATCTCTGTTGTATATCTATGGTTCCTGTATTTTCATTTCTTCCAGACCTCTTTGTATATCTTGGATACCTCTGGTCCGTTCTGAGAATGCGTCCGAAGAACATGCTCCTTCTTTTCCTGATGACGTCAAAAATTTTTTCTATCTTGGTATACAGTTCCTGGTTGACTCGGTTTCTAAACTGACCTTCTTCTGGTTTCGAGGTCCTAATATTCTCCTGAGAATCTTTCGTTCCATCAGTTCTAGCCTCATGATCGCTCCGGTTCTGGCTAAGTTGAGAGTTTCTGCTGCATCTAGAGCTTCAGCGCGGATCACTGTTTGGTATTGTTTCAATTTTGCATTTATCGAAATATTCTTCTTACGGTAGGTGTTGATATTTTATATGCTAAGTTCATTTTGTTTGTTCGTGCTCCCATTGCTTCTTTCTCGGTCAGTCCAATGTCTATCCATTCTCCGAGGTATTTCAATCCCTCCACCTTCTGAATTTTCCCTTCTCCTAGTGTCATCCATCTAGGAGCTGTCGTGATGTTTGTCATATATTGTGTCTTGTCAATAGAGATCTGTAGGCCTGCTTTAACTGCCTATCTCTGCAGTTCTGTGGTTTGGTTAACTGCCTCTTCTAGTGATTCGAACAAGATCACAATGTCATCTGCGAATGCCAGACAATCTACCTGTACTCCTTTATTCTTACACCTCAGTCGTATTCCACCCAGTCCTTTCATTCCTTGTCGCCACTCTCTGATCACCTTATCGTGGACACAACTAAAGAGCAAAGGGGAGAGTCCGTCTCCCTGTCTCTCCCCGGTTTTGATCTTAAAGGCCTCCGATAGCTTTCCTCTGAACTTGACCTTGGATGTTGTGTTGCTTAGGGTCTGTTTAACCAGTTCACCGGATTTTCTATCCAAACTCATATCCCCTAAAATTTGGAACAGTGTGTGTCTGTCTACAGAATCATAGGCTTCCTTGAAGTCTACGAATGTAAGCACGAATTTTCCTTTTATATTAATTGAATGTGAATGTGTGTACAGCATCACTTGGTAGGCTCAAGCGCATCTCTGTGCTTATGCGAAAGCAGATATGTTGATTGATGTTGTAGGGAACTGATGTTGTAGGGAATCGATGTTATAGGGAATTCATATTCTTTTCTCTGCTTTGTTACTTTGTTTTACTTTCTGTATGAGACATATTCACATTTCATGCTTTGAAAATAGTTTTCTCCCTCACCTTGTGGTAACCTATATAGCAGCGCTTTAACCGTTATTCTGTTACTTCCCTAACTTATTTGTTTTATGTTACTGACCCTTTGTATGTAAGTTTACTTGGTTCCTTTGGTAATACTTACAGAACATTGTAATTATAAATGTAAAAAAATCTTTCGTGGACATAATGCAGCACCACTGGGTTTGAAGCCATCTGGTGTGTAATGTTAATCTTAATTTTGGATGCAACTAAATTCACTTGTCTATTGTAGTTGATGTTGATCACTTGATACTACTATCGTATCATCGCCGATTTTTATGTGCTACATTGTTTGCGCCTACATTTTTTCTTCAACTTTTTGCTTTGGTATTTATTATTTGTACTTCCTGTACTGACATATGTTACATATTTTTGTATTATGACTTGATGTGGATTACCTTTGTGCTCATAATTATATAATAATTTTTTGACAGGGCATTTGATGATGGGGTACGCAGAAATGTGAAACGCAATAAAGTTCAACTGGTATCTTGTGATTGTTATTAGCGACCTACCAGCACTGACCATAATTTTTATAAAAATCAATTGGTCGCAACCTCATTCACGACTTTTTGTTGTATTTGAAAGATATGTTTGTGATGACAATCCACTCCATCCATTCCATCAAATAAAATTTTTGTTAATTTCATAAATGTTTAGTATCTTTTGTCTATCCATCTTAAATGTAAGGATCTTGCTTATTTTAGAAAAAAAATTTCCGAATTCATTATAGTGTGCCATAACCTCCTCTCTGTCTTCAAAAGTGCAATAGATAATATTAAGATTTTTGTTTCTTAAGTACTTTTAAGTTTATAAGTATTTAAAGCTGCAATATTATTAATCCTTTTTACAAATAAGAAATAACAAATAAGTATCATATTCTGTACATGTACAGTTTCGTGTTGTGAAAGTACGACCTGTCTTACCAACAAGCTGGCAGGTCATTTGTTAAGGGCAGCAAATAAATAAATAAATAATAAATACTCCATCTGGTGTGTATTCAGTTCCTTGTCTGTTAGTTACGAAGTTAGTTTGGCAGCTCAGACTCTTAATCCAGTAGTACTGCTACTAGGAATTTATCTGGGGTTTAATATGAAGTCCGCACTTGATAAAACTCTGTGTATGAAAGGAGCGTCAAGAAGCACATGTAAGAATATATTAAACGTCTGCGAATCATCAAACAAAATATTCTTTAAATATACAGTGTTAGCAGCTAGCCTCCACAATGAAATAAAATTACGTATTTCAATGTATGGTCATCAAAGTCAGCTCTTGTCTGGTTTGGATTATTTGTAAACGACCATACACGATGCCAGATTTTGCTCTGACTCAAGACACCAGAAAATGAAAGACATATTCCTCTCATCGCAAGCAAGATTTCATATTCATATTCGTTGAGTCCGTTAACTCACAACAAAATTGTCATCTTGAAACATAACCAAGGCCTCAGATTACATTTCAGATAAAATTCTCACCAAAGTCTTCATTTCAAAAAACAGCGCACTGTTGTCAAATTTTTCTTTGGATTCAACAACCAATAACCAAACTGTCACCTTTCGTCCTAACTTAGATCTCAAACTACGCTATAAATGAGTTTGTCACTAAAAAGTACGATCCAAAAAGCTAATGTAAAAGCTAAATAAATATTGTCAGCGGATTGTCACATCTGTGTTTGCACACGTATGACTCCACACGCCACAACATTATTATGTCATTGGTCAACTTCCGGTATTGGCAGGTTCAACCCACCAACATTCTGAACTTCACATGACAGTCACTCTTTGGTGTCTCAAACGTCTGACAAATATCCAGGGTGAGTCAAGAGGAAAGGTATAGGCTTTGAGAGGTCGTAGCGTCTGTGATTCTCAACAAAACATATCATGTGAACATATGCCCCGTTCCGAAAATGGTTTCCGAGACAGAACACGTTTAACACAACTTTTGTACGTTTTTCTCGAATAACTCGAAAACCGCACCCTCCAGTGAAAACGTGTCACGGTATAAAGTTAAAATAAATTAAATATATAAAATTCAGACGTTTCGGTGATTATTGCAAGGCGCAACAGAATGTAACAATAAACCATGAGGAAGGCGCCTTGCAACAGTCGCCGAAACGTAGGAATTTAATAGATGACAATGCGGCCTCAAACCCAGAAGAATTTTATTGAGTGTGATAACGGCCGCGGAAGCCTACGTTTACGTTTAAATTAAATATCTTACAAAAAGGCCAAATTCATTTTTTTCTCTAGGACTAATAGTCTGTGTGAAGAGAACACCTGAATACTGAAAATCTCGCTGGACACGCATGCAGTATAGCGTACGTAGACTAGTTTGAGGTAGTTTCCCGACTTGATAGACCACAAAGTGTCCTGTATCAAAATGTTCGTTACAAATTCCTCTCGTTGTACACAATGACAATATTTGAATACTGCACAAAATAAATAACAATGCGCATTCAATGTGTTCCATCTAGAAAACCGTACGGAATAGGCCGTATGTCCATAGGAAATAAATACCATCTGTCGTGTCCTGCCAACTCGTCATTTATTGGGTGCCTAGGAAACCCATTTTCTCGGATCGCTAGACAACTATTAAAGCAAATCGTATTAATCAATTTTTATTGCAGTAAGATAAAGGTCGATACTTAACTTTGAGAATTTACAATGGTGTGTCGCAAGCAATGGACTACAGGCAAAATAAGAAAATTTCTTCAGTATACACAACTTCTAATACAAGTGAAACAATACAGTTCCCAAGCCGCTGCTGTAGAGCTCGTTTAACGGCTAGTCTTCAACTGGGGCGCGGGCAGGCTGCGCGGCGCTTATGTTCTCTATGCCTAGAGGCCGCTGCTGCCTCGTTGTCGTCCTAGAGAGGGGTCGGTCAGCCTACTCTTGGCTGGTGTCTTCTTCCCAGCCCTCTCTGCTCTACCGTTCCCGACCGTCGTGCCGGCGGTTGACTTTTATTGTGGAGCACTATCACCCCTCAAAGCAGTGCCTTTCCTCCTTACTCCCCCTGTATAGCCAAGCTGAATACTGTACATTTTCTGAGATCTGTGGCTATGACTTGTAGTGTTCAGGTAATAACTCATCAGAGTTACCATCTCTTCCTTCCGTCTCCTCGATTTCTATCTCATTATCTACGGCCGTCCTTTCAACCTCACTCTCACCCTCAAGTACCTTGGCGTCACCCTGGACCCTCCATCTCCCGACGATTCAAGCCAAGGCACGCTCCCGACTCCGCCTCCTCTAGCTCCTTTCTGGCCGCACATGGGGTCTGGACCCCTCCACCGTCCTCCACACCTACAAATCCCTCATCCGCCCTATCCTCTGTTATGCCCATCCCGCATGGATCGCCACCCCTCCTACCTTCTACAAATCCCTTCAATTCCTGGAACGCCATGCGCTCTGCCTGGCCTATTGCATCCGTCTCCCCTCCACCACACGGATCTTCTACGACTTAATTCCCTTCCCACACCTCCTCAGTTTCCTTGAACCGATACAGATCCTTTATACCTCATTCAAACTTGATCCCCCTCACCCGCTTGTCTCTCCCATCCTTTCCCACCCATGTCGACTGCCGCACCTGTACTCCCACATCCCACCTGCTCTCCATCTCTCCACACTCCATACCCTTGCTTCCACCAACTGCCCCTCCCTGATGATGCCCTCATCCCAACCATCCACCCCTCCTACCAACTTTGATCCTCCCCTTCCTCCCCCTGTGTTTTTCCTCCAGGGCACCCTCTTTCCCTTCTCTCCCTCCTCTCTTCCCCTCTCCTTCCCCTCCCCTCCTCCCTGGGCTTCCATACATCCTCCCTACCCTCTCCCCTCCTCCTCCCTTCTCATCTCCCACTGGTATCAATCCCCTCCCCCTCTCCCTCCTACCCTCACCTCTCCCCTCTGGCAGGCCCACGGCTTTTTCGTGCGAATGGTGCATCTTTGTGCGCCAGAGATCGTCGCCAGTGCTCGTGTTTGTCTTCACGTTGGTGCTTCAGTGTCTCTCCATTTGTACTCGTCCGTTCCCGTGTGTAAAATCTGTCTTCTCCGTTGTGTACAGTGATGAACGTTTTTATCCAGACAGTGCGTCCGTAAACGGCTTCATTTATTTTACTATGTCTGTCTCCCGTTTTTATCCACCATGTTTGTTTGTTTTTCTTTCTGTTTACTGTCTGTGTTCTCTATGGCCGAAGAGCAGCATAGATAGATCGCTGCCGGTCTACCTTTTCCTGTAAAGGTTTCAAAATAACAATAAAGAAAAAGGAAACATCAGAGTCGTTATGTGGTCTTTGTTGACAGGTGAGCCCGCAGTACCTGGTGGAGATAGCAGACGTTCGCGTGCGCGGCCTCATGATCTCCATCTGCATGGTCATGATGGGCGCAGGCGGCATCCTCGTAAGCTGCGTAGCGCCCTACGTCAGTTTCTTCGAGCTATGCTACTTCATGATGGCGTTCCCAATGTTGTTCGTGGTGACCTTCTGGTGGATGCCCGAGAGCCCGTACTACCTGGTGTCGAAAGGCCGCACGGAGGAGGCGACGGAGGCACTGATGCGGCTGCGCGCGAAGGGCTCCGCCAAAGAGGTGGAGGGCGAGCTGCAGCAGATCCTGCGCTCTGCAGAGCAGCGCGACCAAAAGGGTGGCAGCGGCACCGCAGAGGCCTTCCTGGAGTTGCGGCGCAGCGCTGTGGCCAGGAGGGCGCTGCTGGTGAGTACCGCTCTGTCCTGCTGCCTCTCACAAGGAACTCCTTGAGTCCAGGGTCGCAAGAAGATAATACTGTTTACAGCATTCGACACCCTGAATATTGTCTACCGTGTACCATAATACCGCCTGCTAATGACAATAGGGAGTGGGCCGCAGTGACTGAGCGATTCTACGCGCTACAGTCAGGAACCGCGCGACTGCTACGGTCGGAGGTTCGAATCCTGCCTTGGACATGGATGTGTGTGATGTCCTTAGGTTAGTTCGGTTTAAGTAGTTCTAAGTTCTAGGGGACTGATGACCTCAGATGTTAAGTCACATAGTGCTCAGAGCCATTTGAACCATTTTTCTTGACAATAGGGAAGAGGACTGGCAGGGAGCAGGACTGGAAGTATCTAATGGTGAGGACGGGATAAGGCTATGGAGCATGGCTGTACTGCTTAATCGACGAGTAACCCACAACAGTGTCACAGCGCTAGTGGTGTTGATAGAAAGCAGAGCAATGGCAACGATAAACAAAGCAAACATTGATTATATCTACAACAGCAGCTGCCAAAGGCGACACTTTGCAAGAAATGAATCCAAGGAATTTCGTAAAGTGAGAAAGAAGTGGTAAATTAATAACAGTGTTTCTGCGAGATGAGTCAGTGAATGTATCGTGTCGTATACGCTGGACTGTGAGGCTTATATACACGAGCAGTTGAGTCCCATAAGATTTCACACACAATATACACGAAGAGTACAGGGATGATGATACGTGCTTAACAAGTGAAAGCAGTACTGAAACAGGTGTCGAGCCATGTAATTCAACATCCGGGTCGAGCCGAGAGCCATAAATTCCGTCTCCAGCAAAACGCAGTAAAGAACAATCGGTGACCACTTAGCACGTACTAAGTATAATTACGTACGTGAAAGATCATGCGCAGCATAGGAGAAAAAAACCGATTATGAACAGGATTCGAATAAGTCTGCAGGACTGTTCCATAAAGTTTCGGGTGTGCAGCCACAAGAATTCTCCTTCCTCTTCTAATATTTCGGCTGTATAATGTTCAGCCATCTTCAGAGTGAGCCGCAAGACTGCCGCTCCAGTTTTTTTTCTTTATTGTGATTTCATTCCCCAGCCCCATATGGGCGGGGGAGGGCTGTCAGCGGCACAATCCGCCGCTCTTCAGCCGAGTGACATGACAACTTAAAATAAGAATAAAATATTACATACATAAGGTGATAAACGAGAACTTAAAACAGAATAATGGGAGAAAATGGAGGTAAAAAATAGACTAACATGGAGACGTTCATGGAGGACAGTTAAAAAAAAGTCACCAGAAAGTTAAAAAACACAGTTGGCGATTCTTCAAAACTCAGAGAAGACACTGAATGGACATGGACAGGTTAAAAGTCGGCCACAGTAGTAAAAACACTCTGGAACAACACACTTAAAACCCACTTGCAGCACACATGAAGAAGAATAAAGCTGCCAGGCGGGACCTGCCGAGGGAAAGGGCAGAGAGGATGGAAAAGGAGGGGAGAGCATGGGGCAGCAGGGGAAGCGGCGGGAGGAAGAGAGGAGGGGCATCAGTGGGTACATGAAGAGGCAGGAGACACATGGGGTCGGAGAGGAAGAGGGAAGACAGGGCAGGAGGGAGTGCAGAGACACTGAAAGGAGGCACAAGAGATGGAGAGGGAGTAGGAGGGGGAAGCCGCTCAGGAGGAGGGAGGGGGAGGAGAGGGAGCCATGAGGAGAAGGCAGGAAGATGGGGTTAGAGTTGGTAGGAAGGGTAGATGTCAGGGCAAAGCTCATCATCCAGGAGGGGTAGACGGTGGAAGTTGCGTTGGGAAAGGAGATGGAGGGTGTGGAGATGGAGAGAGGGTGGGACACAACGGTAAAGGCGCGGCAACTGGTTGGGGATGGAGAGGAAGGGAGACACCAGGGGGTGTGTATATGTGTTCAAGGAAAAGGAGAAGGTGGGGGAAGGGGATGAAGTCGTAGAGGATGTGAGTGGGGGACGGAAGGCGGATGCGGAAGGCGAGGCAGAGTGCAAGGTGTTCGAGGAGTTGGAGGGCTTTATAGAACTGGGGAGGGGCGGAAATCCAAGCTATGCTGGCATAACAGAGGATGGGGCACATCAAGGATTTGTAGGTGTGAAGGATGGTGGAAGGATGCAGACTCCACGTCCAGCCGGACGGGAGTTTTAGGAGGCGGAGGCGGTTGTGAGCTTTGTTTTGGATGGTAAGGCGATGGGGAGTCCAGGGGAGATGGCGGTCGAGTGTGAGGCCAAGGTATTTGAGGGTAGGAGTGAGGTGGAAAGGACGGCCATAAACGGTCAGGTAGAAATCACGGAGGTGGAAGGAGCGGGTGGTGTGGCCTATGATGATCGCCTGGGTCTTGGAGGGATTGACATGGAGGAATCGCTGGTTGCACCAAGCGGTGAATTGGTCAAGGTGGGTTTGGAGGGTACGTTGGGACCGTTGAAGGCTAGGATAAAGGGCTAGGAAGGCGGTGTCATCAGCGAACTGGAGAAGATGAACTGGTGGGGGAGGTTTGGGCATATCGGCAGTGCACAAGAGATAGAGGAGAGGGGAAAGGACAGAACCTTGGGGCACGCCGGCAGAGGGATAGAAAGTACGGGAGTTGGAATTGTGGATAGTCACATAGGAAGGACGATGGGAGAGGAAGGAAGCAACGAGACGGACAAAGTTGATGGGGAGAGCATATCCGCTCCAGTGCTCGCTTCGTCCCTTTAATCTCGTGAACCGTGCAACTGCGCATGCGGCCACAGATGCAAATGCGCTAGAGATGTTGGTCGGCGGCAGAGATTCCGCAGTCGATCTGTGTTGGCATGTCGATATATCATTGTGAGCTGCACTGTGACGACGTCTTTGTGAGTTTATTACACCAAGCGCCGGATTCCATGATTTATCAAGGTTGAAACCACTATATTAATTAAATTCGACGTCAAGCGAAGCTCAATTGCCTCCTTCACTATCGAGTCCCAAAAAGACGATGTAGTTGCCAGAATTTCGACGTTGTCATACAACATACTGTGACCAGTGTCAATACAATGATCTGCCACTAGCGACTTGTTAGGTTGCAAAATTCGTGTGTACCTCCGGTGTTATATACATCTTTCTTGGACAGTTGTTTGTCCAATGTAAGAAAGGCTACATTCACATGGAATTTTGTAAACTCCAGATTTTCGGAGCAGCAAATCATCTTTGACCGAGTCCACGAGTTCAGCTGTCTTGGGTGGAGGACGAAACCACTCCTATTTTTGATGAGTGGTTACCCACATATGGCAGGAAGGCCGTCGATTTAAAGGTTTCTTCGTCTTCTTCTACTTTCTTTGTGGCCTCTTTCGGTTTCACTTTCAGTGCCTTCTGTATTTGCTGTGGGGAGTACCCATTGTCTTCAAACACTCTTTCTAAGTGGGAAAGTTCATCTTGCGGACTGCTTTCGTCAGAAAGAATATGCGCCCTATGGGTCAAAGTTCGGAGAACACTCATCGTCTGGGCAGGATGGTGGCAGCTATTTGCACGTAAGTACAACTCCGTGTGCGTCGGCTTCCGATATACTTCATATCCCAAACTGCCCTCCTCTCTGCGCCGATCCAGAACATCCAAGAATGGAAGGCGTAAAGGGACGAAGCGAGCACTGGAGCGGCAGTCTTGCGGCTCACTCTGAAGATGGCTGAACGTTATACAGCCGAAATATTAGAAGAAGAAGGAGAATTCTTGCGGCTGCACACCCGAAACTTAATGGAACAATCTATGCGTCGCCAAAACCTGAAGATTCACTAGTCCGCAGGAATGCGACCGCGCAGTGCATAAGAAAAACTACAGGTATTCAAGGCAGGACAGACCCACTTGATACAAAAACTTGTATTTGCGCGTTTCACGGACGCTCGATACAATTTACATGGGGTTCAAGATAGTGACTACGTTAGACACAGAAAACTGCGCGCGACGTAGATTACAGTGACTTTAAGATAAGCATAGCCTCAGTGCTGCAGAATTCGAAGATGTAAGATAACGAAATTTCAAACGAAGTATCAGCTTGACGATGTACAGAAAATTGCGGAATCGACACGAAAATTTGTAGATGAGGTAAACAAACTTGTCCCATTGTTCAGTAAGGAAAAGTCTCTGACCAATTGGGATTTAAGAGGAAACGCATATGAAAGGAACTCTGTAAATGAGATGTACCAATTAACATCAACGCCTTAATACATAAAGTTCTGCCGACTGCTAATCCGGATGGTAAATTGGCAGGGAAGTTATTTATTGTGCTGCGAGAAGATGGAGATGCTCAGCTACCTACTAGTATTTCTCGTGTGCGTGATCTTGCTAGGGCAGCAGGGAATATTTAGGTCGCAGTAGGCAGAAGTGGTAAACAGAGTGTAACAACTACAACTATGGTACGAGCACTTCCTGTGGCCAATAGCGGTCAAAATAACTTGATTTTGTTGATTCCTAGTCTGCGTATAAAAAATCATACTAATTTAGAGCAAACTGTCACTCCTGAAAAATGTGTTACATTGCAATTCATATCTCCCGGTATGAATGGACAAATGCAGCCTCTGGATATTCGTTTTTCCGTGCCAAAAACTATATTGTCTCACTACGTGTAACTACTCTTAAAGAATAGCCAGTTTCTCTATAAGCTCCGCGACAGGCTGTTTCATATTTGGGTGCATGCCGTCACATTCCATTAGTTCTCATTACGCCGTTAAACCAATTTGATTCTATAAGCATTATTTAAGAGTAGATATCTAACTGAACGCTCTATACGGTTTGTAACTCCCAAGAAGTTCGCCTTCGATCTTGATGTTGCGAACCTTTGCGATCACTGTGGACCCCATTTTTCATTCGGAGTTGATGGTGCAAGTTAATGGTTTGTTTTGAACATTTCTTGAATGTCGACGATGCCATTTTGTGAAGTGTAATACATACATCCCAAAGAGGGATGATATCCGCACCTCCCGGACGCTCATTTTCTGTCGCCATCCTGATGAACTTGATGACTCAGTAGCAGCTAATAATTGCTAACACTTTCAAATGAGCCTTACTAGAGGATGAACTTGCGATCTCGCGCTCAAGGGATTCCTTGTTAGCTTGAGTTGGGACACAAAGACGTGCTAGAGGCCTGCGACCATTATGTAAACTCTGAGCACGTCTTATATCACTGCTTTATTAGGTCGCTAGAATGAACAGGTCACTTGTTAAAAATTACATTTGCTGAAACGTTTCGTTTGTCTCCCATGATTGTAATATCATCGTCAGGCGAAATTTATAATACTCCCGGTAGATACACATAAATGTTGAAAGGGATATTCTACTTAATGTTGGCTCTGAGCACTATGGGACTTAACATCTGAGGTCATCAGTCCCCTAGAACTTAGAACTACTTCAACCTAACTAACCTAAGGATATCACACACATCCATTCCAGAAGCAGGATTCGAACTTGCGACAGTAGTGGTCGCGAGGTTCCAGACTGAAGCGCCTAGAACCGCTCGGCCACACCGGTCGGCCTACTTAATGTTCATAACTTACATTTTCTTCGTTGGGGAGAAGACAAGGATACGTTGGAGGTGGTAAAAACGAAGGGCAGCAATTCACGCTGCTGAATGAGAGAGAAGACGTTATTACAATGAAATGAACACCCTTAGCTGCTTACAGGCGTTGACATACGTCAACGGGCACAGATGAAAATGTGTGCCCCGACCGGGACACAAACCCGGGATCTCCTGCTTACATGGCAGACGCTCTATCCATCTGAGCCACCGAGAACACAGAGGACAGCGCGACTGCAGGGATTTATCTCTGGCACGCCTCCCGCGAAACCCACATTCTCAACGTAAGCAGCTAATGGTGTTCATTTCATTGCAATTTCATTCTAACGAGCTGCATGGTCACCGATGGTATATGTTCTTTCGGACGTCCGAAAGAACAGATACCATCTTAGTATATATATAGAAGACTGGCTCTGAGGAGGTGAAGCCTCAGTCCCTATTAGAAATATCCGACGATTGTGGGCGTGAACTCGTGGTCCTGTCTCCCCAGTCAGAGTGACCTGTCCTTCCGTTTTATCTTGCCCAACATATACCTCTCTTCTCCCCAACGAAGGAACGATAAGATATAAAAACTCGGTGGTGTATCCTTTTTTCCATTTGTGTACGTCTACCGCGAATACTATACAAGGGGCTACAAATGAAAAAGCGAAGATGTAAAAAGTAAATAAACTATTTATTATTTTAAAAGTAAGAGCCAAAACTTTTAATACATTTATTCCACAGTGAGACAAAAGGGTCGGTGTCTTCATGGGCAGTACTCGAAACAGCATCATTCCATTGCAGGATAATAACCGCTCACGTGTTGCCAAGATTGTTCCAAGCACGCTGCAGAAGTTTCGTTGGGGAGCACTTAACACTTCTTCCGTACAGTCCAGATCTCTGTCCACGCGGTTTCCGTAGTTTCGGAGCCTTGAAGGAAGTGACTCGTTGCCGTCGGTTTGCTTCGGATAAAGAGATGCAGACCTGGGTACAAACATCGTTCCGTAGGCTATCGCAAACATTTTTTCCATGAAGGCACTGACCGTCTTGCCTCACAGTAACAGATTAACAGTTACGCCGATTACTTCTGAAATAATAAACAGTTTACTGACTTTTTTCCATGTGATCATTTTATTTTAGGGACCTAATAAAATAGTGTTATCGTGCGCGGACTGTGCCATCTTAACACAACATTCCTTCAGTTACTTTGAGAAAGCAGCCACTATCCTGGAATGAGCTGATAGTTAAATTCGCCGATCCGTTGTTGCTTCAAGCCACAGCGTAAAATATGTGATTTAGTGCGATCGCTACGTAAACTCTTTATGCCAAATAAATAATTCACAATGAAGATAAGCATAAGCTGCTGAATACGTCTATCCTGAAGAAGAGTAGAGCATTCTGTTCAACAGTCTATAAGGAAGTACGTCAAGTCAGAAGGCTGCGGATTTCACTTGGTCAGAACTGAATGTACTTCTCTCAAAGTCAATATTTGGCAGGAGTTTGGCAACAGGTTCAAATGGTTCAAATGGCTCTGAGCACTATGGGACTTAACATCTCAGATCATCAGTCCCCTAGAACTTAGAACTACTTAAACCTAACTAACCTAAGGACATCACACACATCCATGCCCAAGGCAGGATTCGAACCTGCGACCGTAGCGGTCGCGCGGTTCCAGACTGTAGCGCCTAGAACCGCTTGGCCACCAGCGACCGGCGGCAACAGGATAGGTAAGAGACTGGAAGTTATGAATTGATGGAACGTTTACTTTGCTAAACCTGTTTCTAGCTTCCCGATTCCATCTGTTCATGTGTTTAAACACTGACATTGAGGTAAGTGATCACACGGTAGAAACCGGGAAGACCGACTGAGCTACCTGTGAGAGATTATGCGAAAGAATTTCCTCACCTTCTAGTCATAGTTTATCGTAGGTAGCTGGAACAACAAGAATACTAAGCTATTTGGAAGAAAGCACAGGTCATTACTGTTTTCAAGAAGGACCGCCGGACAGATGACCATAATTATAGGCCTATTTTTTTATCTCAAGCCGCTGTAGAATTATGGAGCGTGCTCTGCGTTCACGCATTATGACGTCTCAGTAACATGACAATGAGCTCTATTCGGTAAACAGAGAATGTAAGAAACACAGCTCAGTATGTTCATCGTCGAAATACAAAGTGCCGTAGGCAAGGTGGCTAGGTCGATATCGTATTTTCTGATGCAGTTCCGCATTATTATGCCGTGAGAAAAGTGCGATTTTAAAGCGTATCGAACCAAATTTGTGACTGTATTGAGTGATTTCTAAGAAACAAACCTCAGTGTGTTATTTTTAACGGGACTAAATCGACGAATGTAATTTATGGAGTACCCCTATGGAGTGTTTAGGACTATTGCTTTTTATAATATATATATATATATATATATACCGGGTGATCAAAAAGTCAGTATAAATTTAAAACCTTAATAAACCACGGAATAATGTAGATAGACGGGTAAAAATTGACACACATGCTTGGAATGACATGGGGTTTTATTAGAACCAAAAAAAAAAAAAAAAAAAAATTGCTAGACGCGTGAAAGATCTCTTGCGCGCGTCGTTTGGTGATGATCGTGTGCTCAGCCGCCACTTCCGTCATGCTTGGCCTCCCAGGTCCACAGACCTCAGTCCGTGCGATTGTTGGCTTTGGGGTTACCTGAAGTCGCAAGTGTATCGTGATCGACCGACATCTCTAGGGATGCTGAAAGACAACATTCGACGCCAATGCCTCACCATCACTCCGGACATGCTTTACAGTGCTGTTCACAACATTATTCCTCGACTACAGCTGTTGTTGAGGAATGATGGTGGACATATTGAGCATTTCCTGCAAAGAACATCATCTTTGCTTTGTCTTACTTTGTTATGCTAATTATTGCTATTCTGATCAGATGAAGCGCCATCTGTCGGACATTTTGTGAACTTTTGTATTTTTTTGGTTCTAATAAAACGCCATGTCATTGCAAGCATGTGTGTAAATTTGTACCTCTCTATCTACATTATTCCGTGATTTATTCAGTTTCCAAATTTATGCTTACTTTTTGATCACCCGCTATATATATATATATATATATATATATATATATATATATATATATATATATATATATATACCGGGTGATCAAAAAGTAAGCATATATATATATATATATATATATACCGGGTGATCAAAAAGTAAGCATATATATATATATATATATATATATATATATATATATATATATCGGGTGATCAAAAAGTAAGCATAAATTTGAAAACTGAATAAATCATATATATATATATATATATATATATATATATATATATATATAGCAGGGATTTTTACATTCTGTGTTGCGACTCTCAGAAGGGACGTGGCCTTACTGTAGGGGCGTCGTGGTGGCTCCGTGAAAATAAAGATTTGCTTTCTGATCAAAAGAACAACGTGTACGCTGTTGGTGATATCTAGAGGGCCGACAATTAAGTGTTTTTACTATGGCAACTTGGTACACGGCAGCTGAATCGTACTACTTGACTCATTTGTTTCTTCTCAATAACAGTCAGTTTGAATGTTAGATTTGTCGAATACAGATATTTATAATTGTTGTCAGTTTTCTGTGATATGTGTTTCTCTGTCATATTGGACAAATATTTAAATGCAAGTACACGACATGATATTTCAAATCTATTGTTGTGACTTGGCAAGACAGCCAAGCCACTAGGAGGAAGCCGAAAGGCACGCGTTTAAGCTCACGCAGGCTGGCGTGAGGTCTGGAACAGGTAAAGTAATTATACTAGCAAAAAAAGTACGTAGCTGCTGGAATACTTAACTTTAATCCATAATTGGTGAACATCGGTCTGACGGTACATGCATCACAAGATAAATAGCAAATGATAATGGCGCCTTGCTAGGTCGTAGCAAATGACGTAGCTGAAGGCTATGCTAACTATCGTCTCGGCAAATGAGAGCGTAATTTGTCAGTGAACCATCGCTAGCAAAGTCGGCTGTACAACTGGGGCGAGTGCTAGGACGTCTCTCTAGACCTACCGTGTGGCGGCGCTCGGTCTGCAATCACTGACAGTGGCGACACGCGGGTCCGACGTATACTACCGGACCGCGGCCGATTTAAAGGCTACCACCTAGCAAGCGTGGTGTCTGGCGGTGACACCACATCTATCTTGCAGTTCTAAAGATATGAACAGAAGAAAATTAGAAAATATGACGGCAGTTACTTGAATTTCAGTTTTACATGTTCTACTGTTGGAAATGGAGAACGTCCCCAGTGTGTCATTTTATTCGAAACTCCTACCAACTGAAAGTATAATTCTTAATTAAATGAAACAACATTTGGAGTTGAATCACTGCAGTTTTCTAAACAAACTATGAGAATAGTTTTCCCACTCTTTCTAAGAGCTCCTCCGGATGCGCAGTTCGATGCGGTCGCACGTAGTCACTCATAAAAGTGAAGCCAGAGCAGAATGCACCCCTGAATAGACTCAATGGTGAAGGGAGTACAGTGCCACAGTAATGTTGACTGGTATTTGAAGATATAGAGGTCAGAACATGCATGCAAAATTATGCCTCCCCGCACCGTAACATATGGATCACCGAAACGACCGTGTTCGACAATTTTCCTTGGTTACATCACGGGTTTCCATCTATCGCAGTATGAGGCTACGTCGATAATCACTACTCAGCGAGCAAAGCACGCTAAACTACTCCTCGCTGGTCCAATCCCTACACTGGGCCATGTGCGAGTGTCAGTGCAACGCAATAAACTGATTGTCTTGCAAAGAGACCACAACACGCAGTCGCCATGCCTTTGTGGAGCGTGAGATTCGAGTGCTCGCAGTAGTGTTTCCTGTGGCTGCAACTGCATCCGCTGTTTGACGTTGATCACTTCTTGGATGTTGCACAGTATAGCGGTCGTGTGGTGCTGTAGTTGATCGTGGTCGACCATCTCGTCTTCTTCCGGCTGCAGTAGTTGTAGTTTGGATTGCACCACACGCACGTTGAACAGTGCTATGACCAATACCAAACTCCTGGGCTACATGTGTCATACGTCGTGCTTCTTCCAATATCCAGGTGATCCTTCCCCGCGTGAACTCGTCCAGATGTTGTCTCCAGGGAGTGTTGTAATGAAGAACACCACAACATTGCTCCATAGCTCCTCGCTGATTGACACACACTATCTTTTATCGTTTTATCCCCCTTGTCGTGTTACAGGACCAGCCCCATTTGGCGCTTTAGTCACGTTGACCTCACGCCATGAGATATCCAGATTTCTGTGTACGATTGGGAGACCTCTGGCAACATGCTCCAGCACATAAATTCATTTACACCGAGTTGTTAACAAGTTATATTATGAAATTACCTGGCAGATTAAAACTGTGTGCCCGACCGAGACTCGAACTCGGGATCTTTGCCTTTCGCGGGCAAGTGCTCAACCATCTAAGCTACCCAAGCACGACTCACGCCCGGTCCTCACAGCTTTACTTCTGCCAGTATCTCGTCTCCTACCTTCCAAACTTTACAGAAGCTCTCCTGCGAACCTTGCAGAACTAGGACTCCTGAAAGAAAGGATACTGCGGAGACATGTCTTAGCCACAGCCTGGGGGATGTTTCCAGAATGAGATTTTCACTCTGCAGCGGAGTGTGCGCTGATATGAAACTTCCTGGCAAAGGTCCCGAGTTCGAGTCTCGGTCGGGCACACAGTTTTAATCTGCCAGGAAGTTTCATATCAGCGCACGCTCCGCTGCAGAGTGAAATTCTCATTCTAAGTTATATTATGTTATCTGTCTTGTCCTTAAGTTATGCAGAGTGGTTATTATCAGCTGCGGGTGGCGATGTGTTGTCTAGTGTACTTTTTCGTATGATACCAAATACTTCTGACTACAGTGCATATCTTTAAATGTTAAAAGGATGGTAATCTCTTTATTCCATCTGACCTCTTTGTTTCCCCCCTTGTCGCTTCAGAAGCTTCTTGTTGATAACAGGTGGTTCTCGTGCTGTCTGGGCTGAACATCTTCTGCGGCAGCGCCACCCTGGCTGTGAACGCGACGCAGATCTTCCTGTGGAGCGGCAGCTCCATAGACTCGGACGTGTCCACCATCATCGTCAACTGCATCCAGACGGTGTCGTCGCTGGCGGCGTCTCTGCTGGTGGACCGGCTGGGCCGGCGGCCGCTGCTGCTCGTCTCCTTCCTCGTGTCGTCCGCCTCCCTGGTCGCCGAGGGCGCCTACTTCTACCTCAGGGAGCACGCCTCCAGTGACATCACCGACACCCTGGGCTGGCTGCCGCTCACCGCCCTCATCTGCTTCTACGTAAGTAGGCGTAGCTTTACCATCTCGAAGCGAAAAATCTGACAATGGAGTGCCGCCGTACCTCTTCCCCCAAAGCATAAAAAATTTGATAGCCTACCCTCCTTTATTTGTTACCTGGGAGTTCATAAGAACTTCTGACACTGGTTTTATGGCCTGAAATATTACCCCAGTTTATATGGAGTCTCACCCACTCGTACCAAGGGCATTCAACAAGTAATGCAACACATTTTTTTCTGATATATTGATACAGGATTCCAATACCGCATATTATTCTTTTGACAACTTTATTGTTTTTGTCCACATGAGGCGGCGCGGTTCTTTCCGTCCCTTTACGACGAACCTGCACCTACCTATGAACATTGTCTCAGCATATCATCAGCAGGGAAGCCGAGCGAAACCTACTGTACTTCGACGTGAACCAGGCTGCAATTAAAGTCACTAATCTACGTTTCGGGAGAAAGTTTTCACACGAAATGAAAGGTTGGAAATTGTATGTATGTATTATTTTGAGCTTTCCTCAGTACAGAGGCTTCTCTCCAATATAATAATTTCTAGGAAATTACAATACAAACAATAAACGTTCTTAAACTATATATTCAAAATATTCCTCCAGGTGTTTCGATCTTGTGTGTCCTCTTCCTCTGCGCCCATTCTCCTCATTGTGTGCTGTACATTTTGGAGCCATGTGGTCATTGGTCGTCCTCTTCTTCTTCACCCCTCCGGTTCCCACTCCAGTATCAGTTTTGGTATTCTGGTTTTCCCCATTCGTCGTACATGCCCGTACCATTGTAATTTCTTCCTATCCATTACGTCATATATTCTTTCTTTTATTTCCATTCTCCTTATTATTTCTGTGTTCCTTATCTTTTCTTTCCTGGAGATTCTTGCCGATCTTCTCCAGAAGTCCATCTCTAGAGCTTGTAATTTTTTAATGTGCTTCATGTTAATTGTCCAGGTCTCCGTTCCATACAGAACTACACTCTCTAATATGGATTTGTATATTAATTTTTTAGTTCTGCTCATTACATTCCTGCTCCATAAGACTGGGTTAAGCATCCCAATGACCCTCCGTCCGCTACTAATTCTTTTATTGATTTCTGACTCTGATTTTCCCTCGATTTCTAAAATGGATCCCAAATAACAAAAAGTGTTTATCTTTTTGATTTTCTTTCCTTCAATGTATAGCCCATCTGAATCATTAGTCATGTATTCCGGTTTTTGGTAATTAATCTTCAAACCCCAAGTTTTGTATGCTACTGCTAGTTGGTTGCACATATAGTTAGCATCCTCCCCATCTTGTGCTACGACTACTTGATCATCAGCAAACAGTAAACGATGCAGGTAAACTCCATCTCTTATTTCTAATCCCATACTGCTACATTTACGAGACCGTGCTCTAAGGCTAATATCTATATAGATTTTAAATAATGATGGTGACATGGGACAGGTTGGAAATTTTGTCCTTAATTAATATATTCTGAAACTTAGGTGAACAAGTATCTCTGCGAAGCCCGTGCTACTCTTAACACAGTCACTCACAGTCCCTTTCACTCATGTTATCACGTTTATGGTGATGCATTTCCCGAAAACGTAATAGCTACAAAAATACGCATTGTTTTTGGTTGAGAATGCTCGCCAAATATTAAGTCTGTCGGTACCTAATGCAGTCACAGTTTTTAGCCACCGACCTGCTCAGTACGCCACGCGGAATATATGACTTTTCTCGTCACAAAATTCACTTAAAAATTCCAAAATTTCTACATACCCATCGGAATAATTATGCCATCACCTTACAACACTTTTGATGTATGAAACACTGCTAGATCCGGCAACTTATCATTTTCATCGGAACTACTATTACACACATCCGCACTGTTTCATGGCTAGTCTGAAATTTGTATCCAGCCACTGTTCATAAGCAAAAATTTCTTCCTACCTTTCAGATATTGAGATAACCGATCGCGGAATGAAACAAACGGCTGCAATCGCTTAGTAGTGGAAAGGCGTCAGGACCAGATGAGACATACATAAGATTCTACAAATGTTATGTGAAAGAACTTACTCCCCTTCTAGCAGTAATTTATCGTAGACCGCTTGAGAAACAATGGAACCTAGCGACTGGAAGAAAGCGCAGGTCATCCCTTTTTAAGAAGGGCCGAAATATTTTCACACTATGAGGAGAAAGTTGAAGATTGAAATTTCATGACAAGGTCCTGCCGCAGAGAAAAGCGCATTTGCTTTAATGGCTCGCTACGGTCGCAGGTTCGAATCCTGCCTCGGGCATTGATGTGTGTGATGTCCCTAGCTTAGTTAGGTATAAGTAGTTCTAAGTTCTAGGGGACTGATGACCTGAGATGTTAAGTCCCATAGTGCTCAGAGCCATTAACTACTGGCCATTAAAATTACTACACCGAGAAGAAATGCAGATGATAAACGGGTATTCACTTTGTAAGACCAGTTGTCGTAGTTGCTATCACAACCTTGTGATCATCCCTGGGACTCCCTCGTCTCTTTCACTATAATACAAAACGAGCAGCCCATCTTTGAAGCCTTTCGATGTCCTCCGTCAACGCTATTTGTTGCGTATCCCACACCGCACAGCAATACTTCAGAAGAGAGCGGGCGAGCGTAGTTTAGGCAGTCTCTTTAGTAAAACTGTTACATTTTTTAAAAGTTCTGCCAATATATCGCAGGTTTTGATTTCCCCACAACATTATCTAAGTTTTCGTTCCAGTTTAAGTAACTGTAATCTCTATTTAGTTGAGGTTATAGCCTTCAGATTTGTGTGATTTATCATGTAACTGAAAATCAGCGGATTCTTTTTTAGTGCGCATGTGGATGACTGCACGCTTTTCATTATTTAGATTCAGTTTTCACTTTTCGCATCATACAGTTGTATTGACTACATGATTTTATATTTTTTTATCATCTGATGGTTTTACTGGACCGTAAATGACAGCATCAACACAAACAATCTAAGAGGACTGCTCAGGTTATCTCCTAAATAGTTTATGTAGTTCAGGACCAACAGGGGGCTTATAATACTTTTTTGGGAACACCAGATATTACTTCTGTTTTACTCTATGACTTTCCGTCAGTTGCTACGAACTGTGACCGTTGTGAAAGTAACTCACGAATCCAGTAGCACAACTGACACATAGGCACGCAATATAATTAAAAGTCGCTCGTGAGGAACGCTGTCAAAAACCTTCTGGAAATGTAAAAATATGGAAAAAATTTGACGTCCACTGTCGATTGCACTCATTACTTCGTGAGAATAAAGAGCTACTTGTGTTTCACAAGAATGATATTTTCTGAATCTGTGTTGGCTAGGCGCTACAGTCTGGAACCGCGCGACCGCTACTGTCGCAGGTTCAAATCCTGCCTCGTGAATGGATGTGTGTGATGTCCTTAGATTAGCTAGGTTTAAGTAGTTCTAAGTTCTAGGGGACTGATGACCTCAGAAGTTAAGTCCCATAGTGCTCAGTGCCATTTGAACCATTTTTTGTGTTGGCTGTTTGTCAATAAATCGTTTACTTCGAAGTGATTCATAATGTTTGCGCACAGTATATTTTCCAAAATCCTACGAAAATCGACGTTAGTTATAGGGGTTTGTAATTCAGTGGATTACTACTGTTTCTTTTCTTGGGTATTGGTGTGACTTGTGCAACTTCCCATTATCTGGGTACTGATATTTCTTCGAGCGAGCGGTTGTATGTGATGCTAAGTATGGAGCTATTGTATCAGCATATTCCGAAAGTAACCTGACTGGTATACAATCTGGACCGAAATCCTTACCTTTCTTAAGTGTTTTAAGCTGCTTTGCTACATCGAGGGTATCTACTTCTAAGTTGCTTATGTTGGCGGTTGTTCCTGATTCGAATTCTAGATGTTTTCTTCGTCCTCTTTTGTGAAAGAATTTTGGAAAAGTGGCACTGAAGTCAATAACATCACCACTGTTATAACCCATTGAAGGTATTGATTGCGTCTTGCCAGGTTTGTTTGACGATGGCGGAAGGACATCTGAGTATAACGATCCAGGCAACGGCGGCAGGACCGTCTTGTATGACGACATTGGCTATGGTTGAAGGACAGAAGAGTAGATGATCACTGCTTCGGAGACGGCACACTCAGGGCTCCTACGGTCGTAAACCACGGGGGACCCAGGCCCTGGTCGCGGCCGCTACGCTCGCGTCCTACAAGGCAAAGGTCGAGGTCAGGGACGAGGAACAGCTCCGCCTGCAGGACCTTTGCATTAGGAACTTACACCCTGCCCCCTGTCAACATCGCACGCAGGGAAGTGGACTGTGACCAAACAATCACCAATGAAGATAGACGAAGTATGGACCAATTTGCACGAGCACAGCCTTCAGACGCGGTCAGATAACACCCGAACGTGACGCAGACAGCAACTGAGGACAGAAAAAAGCGCAAGAACAGGTCTCAAAATCCGATTGTGATGTTTTCCAGCAGCCAGAACACGAAGAAGAAGGCGACTTTCAACTCTTCTGGCGCAGTCGAGGCGAAAGGGAATGAAAGAATTCTCAGTAACTTACCGACACCACAAAGAGACAACTGTCACTCCCGACTTAGGACCAGTTCCCCCCTCCAACAAGAGGATGAACAATTGGATGTCACACCAGCACCTGGATCTGCACCTAGCACACCGCAGGGCGTCACAGGCCACCGGCTATAATACCACCCATTACTGGAAAATAACTATAATTTAAAGCTGAACTGGAGAAACATGTGACCGGCTCAATTAAAGCCACATAAGTGCGAAACTATAAAATAACACTTTGAAACGCTGACTGATCAACGAATAGGACTTCGCTTCTTCTGGAAAGCGAATACCCGCTTCTATAGACACCAACCACCTACGGAGGTAGTCAAATACTTACGATCTGATATATCAGGGGAGGAACTGGAAAAAGAACACAATGCCATTGGATTTCAGAGTGCATCACTGCATCAGTTCAAATAACGTGACGAAAAGACCGCTAAACTAATCCTACAAACAGTTTATAGCGTCTCGATGCTGGCTGGGCCAACCAGTGAATCCGTTTATGATATCAAACACTTGATCGACACCGAAGTTGAAACTTATAGGACGAAGGAAGGGCCATCACAATGTAAAAGTTGCCAGCGTTGCTTTAATACAGTGAATTATTGTAACTTGCCAGCGAGGTGTGTGAAATGTACAGGACACCACCCCTCGAAGGACTGCCAAAGGATGAAGACCTAGAAACCAAATTGCGTCAATTGTGAAGGTGAACATCCCGCCACATGAAAAGGATGCTCCACTTTCACATAAGCACGAACGATATACACGGCACAAGGCATTCAACACGACTCTGAAATCAATAACCAGCCACTATTACTGCTCAACCATAGGTCAACAGCACCAGGGAATTCCCCACACTGCCGACGAGGACGACATCCACTTCACGCCAAACAGCCACAACAAGCACCCAACAAGTGACCGTCGGTTCTACATCTACTAGCGCCACCTACGACTTGTCAGAGCTCAAGGAGATATTCTCAAGTATCACGTGCTTCCTGACAACACTTTAACAGAAAAACATCCCCGCCATCATTCAGGTAACGTTTCAACAGTTCAAAGCTGCACCAGATATTCTTCCCGAACCACTCGCTCTCTTCAGCGGCACCAAGAAACTCTTTGCTTCTGCAAATAGTCCGCAGGCCATCACCGAGAGATGACATCACATCTTGTATCCACAACGCCAATAGAATGTTATCTAGAAAGCCAGAACTGGAGGATTTTATCATGAGATTCAAGGTCGATATACTTTTTTTGAGAGAAACACTTCTTCTGCCTACGCAACAATACAGACTGAGGAACATTACTGGACCTCGGGCTAATGGTCACGGGGGCGGAACGGCTATCTTTCTCGGACGTAGCATCACACAGACACCTACACACCTGTCTCAACTAACATCACTGGATGCAACATCAGCTTGGTTGCAGCATACCGTAGCCCGGAGCGAACATTCCAAGAAGAGGATCTGCTTGCCCTTTTCGGTCTCTGTTACAAGACACTATTATGCGGAGGTCTAAACCGAAGCATTTCTCTTGGAACTGCAGTTTATGGCGGGTCATGGCCCATCGAACATATGCCGGTGTGAGGTGGAGCGTACACCATTAAGTTAAGTAGTGGTTTTGAGTTTGTACACATGTACTGTTTGTGTTTTCCTTTTCTTTTTCGTTTGTAAATGTATAGCTATGGTGTTCTTTTAAATCATTGACAAAGGTCTTCTTAGGCACTTGTGGGTTTTATTGTTGTTCTGAAGAAGGTGTAATTATCTACGCCGAAACCTGGGTTAACACTTAACACTAGGTGCTTTATTCGCAATCGAGGCGGGTTTTAGTTTTTTAATACATTACATTGTTACTGTTTCTGTGCTGACAACACAGTACTCCCCGCCTCCTTTTATACTAAAAGGTGTGCTCTCGAGACATTTAGTAGCCAGTCAAGCGTTACATTGTGGTATTCCGCTAGTGCACACGCGATGCCGATATTAGAGCGGCTGTAACTGTAGTGTGACTGGTTGTTTTCTTCTGCAGGTGGCTTACAACGTGGGGGCAAACCCGCTGGTGTGGACTGTGGTGAGCGAGGTGGTGCCTGCCTCGATCCGCGGTCTCGCCAACTCGGTGGTGGCCGTCTGGACGTCGCTGCTCACCTTCGCCTGCATCAAGCTCTTCCAGGTCGTCTCCTCGGCGCTCGGCACCTACATCCCTTTCTGGTTCTTCGGCGCGTGCGCCTTTGCGGACTTCGTGTTCACGTTCTTTTTCATTCCTGAGACAAAGGGCCGTACGCTGGAAGACATCGGTGCCGAAATGAGGGACAAGTTAGTGGGCACTGAATCGAAAGACTGCGAGAAATCGGTCGCTCGATAACTCTAACACAGGACGACTCTGAAAAGTCCTCGTATATCTCTGTGATCTGAGTAATTTGAAAGCTCGAACACAGTTATGCGTCGAAAAAATACATGCATAAAAGTTGTGTGTGCCTTTCGTCGACAATCCCGCGTCCGGCCATCCTGATTTAGGTTTTCCGTGATTTCCCTAAATCACTCCAGGCAAATGCCGGGATGGTTCCTCTGAAAGGGCACGGCCGACTTCCTTCCCCATCCTTCCCTAATCCGATGAGACCGATGACCACGCTGTCTGGTCTCCTTCCCCAACCCAACCAACCAACCTTTCGTCGAGATTAAGCTTCTTTTATATGGGGCGTGTTTCTGAAGTAAGTTTCGTATTTTTTTATAGGAACCAGAAGTGAATATTTAAAAACGATTTTATTTTTACGTAAAAGCAGTATCTGAATCTGCAGCACAATTTTTGTAAATATTAAGCCACTTATCAAAACGAATTCATGAATTCCATTCTCATGGAAATCTGCCACCTGATTGGCCAACCCAGGATAAATTTTATTTTTGACGTCAGAATAGTTGCCGTTATGGAATTTCATAAAGAATTTCTTGAAACGTTAGCAAACTCTTGAGGTAAAAACGAAATCCTAAAGCACATATTTTCTTTAACTTTCGTATCACTACCCCGTTCACCCACTTTGTACTTTATGATGAATATATGGCATAGCCATATTTAAATGCACTAGGCAATTTTATTAATATTCCAAGGTTCGTAGTGATTTTTCCAGTAAAATGTCGATGAATTTCAACTGCTTCCTCAACGCATTTTTCGCACACGCAAAACGACTCATTGCGCGTATTTTTTCACACGGGGGGGAATTTGCAGTCAACTAAGATGTTTTAAACAAGTCTAGACAGATGTAAACACAAACATACACACAAACAAATGCTTCCGCAGTGACATCTGTACGTAGGCAATAGAATCAAATATTCAGTGTACGCATGCCCTTATTAACGAGTGCAGCGCTGCTGCAACCATGTTTACAAACGATCCTTACATAAAAACACTCCACGTATCTGCTTGAGACACATTTGTCATTTTGTAGATCTGTATGTTACAAAAATGGACAACGTATTGCAGTTGTAGCAACTGCTTGTCTTACTTCTTCTGGTCTGCAAATCTGTATTTCTATTGTACTAAATAAAACTAACATTTATGGCTTAAAGAAACATTGCTTATCGACCACATTTTTTTCTTACTCGAAACTAAGTAGTATAAATGTTGTTTTTGAGGTTAACGCTCGGAAGGTGGTAATTAATCACATAATCCGTTGATTCTGTAGATGTCTAGATATAATATCATGTCAAGAGCAAAAGCATTGACTGAAAATTTAAAACGTTCACGAGAAAGTGTAAAATAATACACAGTAACTGCAAAGGTTTACAGTTTGCTGGGTTAATATAGTGGCTAGATACTGACCAAAGTGTCTCAAGGATTATTGGTAGGTCCTAATCTGGATTTGGTGTGATGAAGTGTTTTCTTTTATCCTTATTATGTAACTGACGTCCGTAATGATTGATTATAAAAGGCGGGTAATGTGACACTAAATATATCTGGTAAAATGTGTCATTGTCTACAAACCAGTGAACACTTGTGTAAATCCAATAAATATTTACACCGAGAGAATCTTCCAGAACTGTAACATAAGTTAAAGCAACGACGCCGAGGAAAAGACACGATTTCACTTATATTCGCACTTCCATTTTGTCTTTCATAGATGGTAACTTGTGCAGAATAGATGTAAGTCGAATTGATTGTAGTTTTTCTGGCTTAATAATTATCTGTTTAACTATAATTAGTTGAGTTCATTATTCAACAATCCTGTCTTCGTACCATGTACTCGACATACACTGAAGAGCCAAAGAAACTGGTACACCTGTCTAATATCGTATAGAAGGGCCCCCCCGAACGTGAGAAGTGCCGCAACATGAGGTGGCAACGATTACATGATCTGCTGAATGGAATGAACAGTCTAATGAGTACACAGTATGGATTGAGAGTAAATCGAAGAAAGGCGAAGGTAATGAGAAGTAGTAGAAATGAGAACAGAGAGAAACTTAGCATCAGGATTGATGGTCAAGAAGTAGATGAAGTTAAGGAATTCTGCTAACTAGGCAGTAAAATAACCAATGACGGACGGAGAAAGGAGGGCAGCAAAAGCAGACTAGCAATGGCAAAAAGAGCATACCTGGCCAGGAGAATACTAATATCAAATATCGGCCTTACTTTTAGAAAGAAATTTATGAGAATGTACGTCTCGAATACAGCGTTGTATAGTAGTGAAACACGGACAGTGGGAAAATCGGAACAGAAGAGAATCGAAGCATTTGAGATGTGGTGCTAAAAAAGAATGTTGAAAATTAGGTGGACTGATAAGGTAAGGAATGAGGTGATACTGCGCAGAATCGGAGAGGAATATGTGGAAAAGACTGTAGGAGAAGGGACAGGATGATAGGACATCTGTTAAGACATGAGGGAATGACTTCTATGGTACTAGAGGGAGCTATAGAGGGAAAAAACTGTAGAGGAAGACAGTAATTGGAATACATCCAGAAAATAATTGAGGACGTAGGTTGTAAGTGTTACTCTGAGATGAAGAGGTTAGCACAGGAGATGAATTCGTGGCGGGTCGCATCAAACCAGTCAGAAGACTGATGACAAAAAAAAAAAAAATCACTTCAAGTGCACACGCCCCACACCGTTACAGAGCCTCCTTCCCCACTTCGTCGCTACCTCGGAGATGTTGTGCCCCGTCGTTCGTGCACCGACTATAACAGCGCTTTCAAACTCACTTAAATCTTGATAACCTGCCATTGTAGCAGCAGTAACCTCTCTAACGACTGCGCCAGGCTCTTGTTGTCTCATATAGGCGTTGCCGACCGCAGCACCGTATTCGGTCTGTTTGCATATCTCTGTATTTGAATACGCGCTCCTATACCAGTTTCTTTGGCGCTTCATGTATGTTGTATTTAAATGTGTTTCAATGGAAAATGGAAGAGGCTGGCATTGGAACGTTCGGAGGTGGACGACCGAACACTATCTGTGTCCTTCGTTAATTGCTTACAATAGAAAGTCAAAATTCCTCGTAGATGTTTTATGCGATCATTTTCCTTGCTGTACGTGACATTTAATCGTGAGAATCTCTTGGGTGTGATCGGTTACTGCTTCGAGCAATGACTCCGGGCAGCCTGCTCACTGGCCTGAAGCAGTCCCCGTTATGAGGAAACATTCTGATGATGGAGCGTAATAAGGTAATGTTTCAGTTAAACCAAGAGAAGTTTGAATGAGCTGGGCTTTATGGTGTTATATATATATATATATATATATATAGATTTGAACATGAATTCAAGCATATCTGTAAACACAAAATATTCCAAGAGCGTTCATGTGGTAATGTGTAATGAGGCTGAAATTTCATATCAATCACTCCATAAAAAATACACATCTTTATCTGCCCATGTGCTACTATGTTTTCAGCACCTTTTACTAAACTTCACTAGCTAGCATGTTGATCACGTAATTGAACGTTTTTAAAAATAACTTTACATTGTAACATGTACTGTAACAGTCGTCTATTATCAAGCGACAGTCCTGTAAGCGCAATGTTCACTAGGAATTTCTAGATATTTACGTTCATGGCAAATAAGCCACATATGTCGTAGAATGCAGAGCGTTGCGCCACTTCCTAGTCTGGGGCATTGAAACGTTTGGCGCCAGTGTAGCAAAACGATGCCATTGTGGTGACGACGAACTATGAAGTAAATGTTTTCAGATCGCAAGCACCCTCATTCAGAAAGTTGACAAAGAGGAAGAAGCTAGCCAGCCCAGCGCCTCTGAAGCTTGAAGCTGGGCAATATTACCCCTTCACGAGCTGCCAAACAAGAAGAGCAGAACAAATGTAGTCATTTCCACTCAATGGCGACACCTGGGCCCTAAGATCTGCTGTCTCTTCCAGTATGGGGGAGCCGCTGTAATTGAAGTACTGGCCAACAGACTCATGAATATCCGTCAAAATCAGGCCATCTCTCTCTGATTTACTCAGTTGTTCTCAGATGCTCGCTGACTTTATCTGTACAGAATGGTATCATGGTGTGTACGTGATACCAACCACTGCCATCTCCATCTGTGAACTTCGAGGCAGAGACTACTGCGGTATCTGGTGAAGGATCCAGTCATCAACCATGGACTTTATTAGCAGCAGGCAACCACCTGCGCCATGGCCCGTGTACAAATGACCGTATACAGGTGCCATTGCATCGCTGGGTCTCCTTCTGGGTGAATTCTTCCTACTGGTGCCTATCTCTCTTGTGGGAAAACTGTTCGATCGGGGGTTGGGGGCGGTCCAGTTTCTGTCGCTATGCAATGGTCCTAAAGGCTTCTATCGATGCCGATCGTCGTCAGGAGCGGGCGCTCGTCTTCGAAGTCGATCATTCTGGGGGCTAAGGTTTATGTACTTTCTTTCCCTGTCCTGTATTTCATGGTCCAGGGGAGGCCAGCAGCCTGGACAACATACAACCAGCCTCCACTGGCTAAGGCCATCCTGCCGACTCCAGCGGGTGGCACAGCCTACTTACGCTGCTGCCCAGTCGTACCTGCTGAAGACGGCTCTGCGGCTCACTACGTCATCGCGGGGTCGGTGGCCTCCCCTCTAACAACGACCACATATCTGTACCCAACATGCATTAAAGTTTAAGTCAACCAGGGATATCTTGCTAGCGGTTCGCCGCTCGCTTCCATTCACTACCACCACCACCCACAGTCCACGTCGAAGTAGGCGGCGTTGCTTCCTGACCTTCGCATAGCCGTTTCGTCCGCCACAGTAGACGTGACACCTCCGGCCTCTACAAGGGTAACGTGCTAGGTCTGAACCGGGTAAAACACATTAGGACGAAGGTTAGGTAGTGTTTTTTAACCTTTCGTGGCAAGGGAAAAGAAGCAGATGAAGTTAGCAGTATAAAACAATATGTAGGACTTGTTTTCTTAAAATAGATAGCCTACAAGTCGTAAGTACAATGGGATATGCAGCGAGTTCTAAAATTCTCGTTACAAACTTCTAGAAATTGTAGAGGAGATGACTAAATACTATTTTGAATTGGAACCCATATCCAGAAACGTACCATGCTGTAACAGTATGGACCACATTTACAAGTAATTTACTAGGTGTGACCCAGTACATCACAATTTTTAGAGTTCTAATCATTAGTAACCAAAGGAACAGAAAAGAAACTCCATGTTTCCACAAACGCTCTCCATCGTACCTGTCTGACATCTCCAGTTCCTGGAAATGAAAAGGCTTTCCTTTGATTGGGGACGTTACTGCATGGCGCCGAATAACGTGAAGGTGTCAGTGGATTTGTACCAGCAGCTAATCGCTCATAATCCCTGGCAGTTTGCTAACTGCTTCTGCTATGTATGCGATCTACGAGACAATTATAATATTTCACTCTATTCGACCGTAATTTTTTCTCTTTCTAATGTGTCTCTCCCATACCACATGTAGCATTGCTGTTTGTCTAAGCTCATTATTCCTTCTCAGCAATAACTTCTTTGTGAGTAGAGTGTACAAATGTAGAAAATTCTGTAGACACATTTCAGTATTTTTTGAGCAGCTGTTTTCTTTCAGCATTCAATGGGAAAGAAGAAGAGACGAATGAAACATCTGTTTAATTATGTCTTTAATCAGAGAGCGAAACACGAACGAATTGATATCTTTCATAAGTAATTTTTCCCTTGGAGCTAGCAGAGGCGAATGCCGATATAACAAGCTACTGGAGATCTGCTAAACTTACTGCCACGTGAAAATTACGTTATGTCCCAGTAAAAATGGCTTATGTAATCGCATCCTGCTATGATGGCAAAGTTCATGGGATATATGGAAACACGAAAATATTTCCAGAATGAGATTTTCACTCTGCAGCGGAGTGTGCGCTGATAATATTTTCTTAAGTAATATCTAGATCTATCTGTAAACGTCGTTGAAGTTTTAGTAAATGGATTTTTGCTTTCAGCAAAAAAGCGAAGTAATTATTGTTGTATAAAAGTACCGTTTGGAATGTGTTTACACTGTAAGTTTATAGTAATCAATATTCAAAAGTGTAAACGTATTTTGGGACTGTGTAGCTTTTCCTGTAAAGATACCAATCTTGGTGTATTAAAGTGTAAGAAGTAAATACACTGCGGTTTAAAATGGAAAAGGGAAAGAGAACGCAGGTAGATTTAATGTTCTTAATGTGAAAATGAGCCACAGCCGTAAATAAACCGTTAACTGATTGACCCATTTGATAACTGGGGGCTCCGTCATTTTACACACATTCACCAACTGTCGCATAATGCAAGCCATTATGATTTATGGAGTAAAGTAGCACTATACGTTTATTATTTTTCATTTGAACAAAATATATCTGTACTGCGAAGTCATTTTGACTTTTCTCCAGAAAAAATGAAATAAACGGAAGTAAAAGCCATACCACCCTCTTCCTGAGCAGTCTATTGACAGTCGCAAGTAAACTAAAGCGCTCGTATTTTGAGTTTTACTCATAGAGACGTTGCTCACATGATTTAAACAAATATCATTCAATCTCATGTTTCTTGAAGCGATTAAAGCTGCAGTCGACTATAACATTTCTGGATCTGGGGACCATAATACACTGGTGTCCAAATTAAAGCAACAAAGGCAAATTTTGCAAGGCTGCGTTTATTTCGCCACAAACTGTGAAACCATGTGATAGCAAAGTAGAAACTATGTAAAGAATACAGAACGTAAACAACTGCAACATGAATAAGAGTAGACAAAAATGTTCTTCGTTTTTTCCTACTTAATTTTTTCCAACTTAACAGATATGCACACACATTGCAACAACTGGTTAATGTGCTCACTATGTGGTGTGAATAGCACTACAGCAATACAGGCCTGACAGTGACGGAGCATGCTGAGACCAACGTCATAATTGTCATGTTGAGGCAATAATGCCCATTCTGACTGCGGAGTTGGTGAATGTTAACGTCATGCCACCCGTCTCCCTTGTGCATCCCAGGCAGGCCCTGCGAGATTCCAATCGGGAGAGCGAGCAGATCACGCCATGGGTGCAGTATCTTCCGTTTCCAAGAAACCATCAGCCACTCGTTCTCTATGAGGTCCATCAGTACGACGTCTGGGCGCACAGAGCCGCGCAACAGCCGTACAAGAGATCCCAACACTGCGTCACAATACCTGACAGCAGTTAAACCTTTCCGAGTCAGCCGTACAGTATCATGAAGACGTGTTAGATTGGTCAACATAATCCTTGCCCACACCATCAGCCATCCTCCTCGATATCGGTCTCTTTCCACAATGTTCAGGTCTCCAAATTCTGTTCAACATTCCCTTCAGTTGCGCACCCTTCGAGAATCACTCTCCAGATCAGACTGGGATTCATCTGTGAAAAGAACATTGGCCCACTCTTCGATTGTCCAGGTTGCATGTTGATAATTCAACTCTAAATGTTCCCTTCTGTAAAGACGCGTCAGACCCACACATGCAGCACGTCTCTGACAATAACGACCGCCCTGTCGAAGCCATATCTGCACTGTCTGCCTCAGTACAACAAGTCCAGCGGATGATGCGAGACCCGATGCCAGTTGCTGAGCAGTACCGTCGTTCTCTTACAGCCAAATAACAGTCCTCTCTTTATGATGTCACTAGTGGTCGGCCCTGCTCTGATCTTCGGGATACAGTTTCGGTCTCTATAAACTGTCACCACATCTGGCCACAAGTGTTTGTGACTGTCCTGTTTCCATTTTCCCTATGGCCCACCACTGCAGAGAGTGTGACAGGTGTCTTCTCTGTGCCATACTGCACCGTCTGTGAGTGTGTACACAGCAATTGTGGATATGGGACTATCCGACAAACACCACTCTGTTTGATAGTTGCCCTGACGTCAAAACCTACATGTTTCTGTATGAGCAACATCTTTGCACCTCCTATGTCTAAGTTCTTTGACCTTACCTACATGTTTGAATGTAAACACAGTGTGCATCACGTGTTCACAACGCAGTAGTGAAATATGCAGCTAAATTGAAAAAAAAAAGCTTAAACATGAACGTGAAGATGGAAACAGATGTGCAACTGAGTGGAAAAACTATCACCACAGCATAATTATAATAGGGATACTTCATCTTTATGTAAGCAGACACATATTTTCGCCAAATGCTGCTTTGCCACTTACAATTGTTCCACTTGAGTCTGTTTAGTCACCAGCAAATAATTTTCTTTGTATTTAAACAGCGATTTCTAGCAATATAAACATGTACATGAATGTATAAACACCTGAGGATGAGTAAAAGCCCGAAACCGGTCTTGTGACGAATAAGTGATCTTTTCTTGGGACTGGTTGCGGAAATTTTTCTACAGCCTTGTATGATTATATCGTGATTTTTTAAATTTTTATTTATTTATTTATTTATTTTTTTGCAGTCAAGCTTCTGACAAGTTTGATGCCGCCCGGCACGAATTTCTCTGGTGTGCCGGTGCCAACCTCATCACTGCAGAGCAGCACTTGCACTCTATTTAGTTGTTAGGTGCATTACAACCTCCATCTTCCTCTAAAGTTTTTACCCTCTACAGATCCCTCTACTACCATGAAAGTTATTCCCTCATGTCTTAACAGATGCCCATTATTCTGACCCTTCTTCTTGTCACTGTTTTCCATATGTTTCTTTCTTCGGCGATTCTGCGATTATTATAAGTCCTCGTAATTTTCAACATTCTTCATTAGCACAACACCTCAAAGCTTCGATACTCTTCTGTTCCGACTTCCCCACAGTCCATGCTTCAGTATTGCAGAATGCTGTTCTCCAGAAGTAAATCCTCTGCAACTTCCTCCTCAGATTAAGGCTTATGTTTGACACTAGTAGACTTCTTTTAACTGGGAATGCCCTCTTTGCCTGTGTTAGTTTGCTTTTTATGTTCTCCTTGCCTCGCCCGTCATGAATTATTTTGCTTCCATGGTAGTAGAATTCCGTAACTCGTCTACTTCATGATCACCAATTTTTATGCTGAGCTTCTCGCTATCCTCATTTATGCTACTTCTCATTGTTTTCGTTTTTCATCGATTTACTCTCAGTTCGTATTCTGTACTCATTAGACATTTCATTCCATTCAACAGATCCTGTAATTCATCTCCACCTTCACAGAGGAAAGCAATGTCATCAGCAAATATTATCATCGATACCCTTTCACCCCGAATTTTTATCCTACTCTTTAATATTTCTTTTATTTCCTTAATCGCTTCTTCGATGTATAGATTCAACAGCAGAGGTGAAAGACTATCTGTGCCTTACACAGCTTTTAATCGTAGCACATCGTTCTTCGTCTTCCAGTCTTTACGCTCCCTATGGTTCCCTCTCTTTCCATACCTATTACTCCTGTTTTTCTCAGAATTTCGAACATCTTGCACCATTTTACACTGTCGATGGTTTTTTTTTTAAGTAGACAGATCCTATGAACGTGTCATTATTTTTCTTTAGTTTTGCTTCTATTAGCAACGGCAAAGTCAGTATGCCTTTACCTTTCCTAAAGCCAAAATGAACGTCACCTAACAGATCCTCAATTTTCTTTTTCCCTCTTATGTGTATTATTACTGTCAGCAACTTGGATGCATGCGATTTTAAGCTAATTGTACGACAATTCTCGCACTTATGCGTCTGTGTTTTCTTCGAAATTGTTTGGATGATATTTGCCAAAGTCAGATGGTATATCGCCAGTCTCATAGTTGTACACACCATCTTGAATAGTCGTTAGCTGCCCCTTTCCCAGTGATTTTAGAAATCCCGGTGGAATGTTACTTATCTCGTCTGCGAGTACCTTATTTGATCTCAGTTCTTCAAAAGCTCTTTTAAATTCTGACTTTTATTCTGTAGTCCCTATGTGTTGCATATCGACTCCAGTTTCTCCTTGTATCATGTCATTTCTCGACCTCATGCAGGCCTACAGTTACCCTTTCCACCTATCCACTCTCTACTCTGCGTTCAACAGTTGAGTTGCCACTGCACTCTTAATGCTGCCACAATTGCTTTTGGTTTCACTACTATTTTTCCCTGACCATCTTTGTACTTCCTTCTTTCACAACTCAGCTGAAGTATATCTTCTGCTACCCAAGGTTTCTTCGCGTTTGCCTTCCTTGCACCTATTTTTGAAAGTCCAACATCTGTGACTACTCGTTTTAGGGATGTCCACTTGCTTTCAACTGAGCTTCCTAATGTGTTATTCCTTATCACATGTTTAGCGATACGTCTCATCACTCCTCAGTACATTTTCCCACTTTCTTCCTTAGTGACGTTTCAACTTCAGTTTTCTCTTTATCATTACTAGATTGTGATCTGAGTCTATATCTGCTCCTGGTTATGCCTTTCAATACAATATGTAATGTAGCTGGAATCTTCCCGTGTCTCAAGCCCTTTTCCAAGTATATGTCCTCCTCTTGTGATTCTTGAACAGAGTATACGCTATTACTAGCTGACATGTATTGCAGACCTCAATCACTCTTTGCCTTCTCTCTTACCTACTATTAAGCCCATACTCTCTCTTCTAATTAGCTTTTTGCTCCCCCGAAGAACCGCGTTCCAATCCCCTAAGATTATAAGATCTTCATCTCCATTTACACAGTGAATAACCCTTTCAGTACTCTCATATACTTTCGTACCTTCTCATCTGCTTGCGACGTCGGCGTGTATGTATATGAACTATTGTTGTCGCCGTGGATTCGGTATCAGTTCTGATAAGAACTAGGCTATGTTCGAACTGTTCGCAGTAATTCACTCTCTTTTCTATTTAGAACGAATCCTAATCCCGTTATACCATTTTCTGCTGCAGTATGTACACCTGACCAGGGACTCTTACCTTCTATCCATTTCACTTCACTGACAACCACTATATCTAGACTAAACTTTTGCATCCTTCTTTTCATATTTTCCAGCTTTCCTGCCACGTTAAAACTTCTGACAATCCACGCTTCAACTTGTAGAACGTTACCATTTCGTTGGTTATTCCATTTTTTCTCCTGGCAGTCCCCTTACAGAGAATGGAGAGATAATCATGACTTTTTCAGTGACAAATCCTGTTGATGAACCTTATCTAATGCTGTGATTTGCATCGTCTTCTGCATCATTATGTCGCTGATCATTGCTGATTATTGCACAGTTTCCCACCCCTGTAAGTTTATCCGCTGCTCCCGGCAGATCGAGGGTGGCTTCATACGCTGTAAGCCTTTGGCCACCATTGCTGATGATTTTCATTCAGAACATAAACAGGTCCTAGGTTCGAACCCGGCACCCACGACATATTGTTATAGTCAAAGTCGCTACTCCTGGGCAATGGGTTGAAATACTAGCTGATGTATAATGATGTAAGAAAGTGCAGTAAGACAAAGACAACAGAAGATACAACGAGTACTAATTCTGTGAGAAACTGCGCCAACTTAATATTCTCGTAAATTGATTGGCTTCCACGGCAAAAGATGTAGGGACTATCCTTGCGCAATCGTGCGAAATCTCACATTTTAATTTGTTAATCTTCATTTATTGTTCTCATTTCATTAATAATTACAGAGGATATTCTTTAAATAGTCGGCTATCCTATACTCGATTACGATTTTATTTTAATAGCCACTTTTAATGACATTAGAATAACCAGATGCAGACGAATCAGAACGTACCTTTGCCTTCCCGCCAAATGGCATGACCAGTAAAGTGATTCGGGGTAGCCGTCAATCGGTAAGAAAGGGCCGTACGGCATCGTCATTAAGATGGGGCATGAAAGTAACGCTTCCTGTGGTCCTCAAAGATGGCTACGGTACACAGGGGAATCTTTTACTTCCAAAGTCATTAAATTCTGTCAGTGACAACAGCGCATGTTCTAATGAACTGCTGACTTAAAACTGTAAAATCAGTTGAGCGCACCATCAATGTGTAAGACGTAAAACCTCTATCCACAGGCCCCTGAGGACTCATTAATACCGTTCGACTGCCGCGTCATTCTCTACCAATGCGGTTCACAGGTTGCGGCACGGACGGGTGCGAGTACAGCACCCCGCTATTCCGGCCTCTGTCGGTTTTCGTGACGTGGAGCCGCTACTAATCTGTCAAGTAGCTCCCTCCTGGCCTCATGAGACTGTTTACTCCCTCTTCCAGTCCTCACACCGAGGAAAAATCATTATCAGTGCTGGGAATCGATCCCGGGTCCTCTACATGGCAGTCACCTGCTAGACGTCTCCCCCTCCTCCAACCTTTATCTCCCCTCCATCCCCTCATTCCAGCCCCATCTTGCGCTCGCCGAATGTTGCTTCTCCGTCATTCCAAATCTACTCCAGAACATAACTTTGTCAGTGAAGCTCATTTTTCTGGTTAATTTTGTTTCTTTATTAAGAGGAATAATGATTTTTTTTCTTGCAAGAGGACAATAAATGTTTCTTTTAATTCTTCTTCTTTTTGCTACGCAAATAAATCTTCTTCCTTAATAGTTGAAACTTGATGATGCGAAAATAAACTAAACGAGAAGTGATTCATCTTCCTTTAAAAATAACGTTAAATATTGCTTATGCACAAAATTTAAAATGTTCTAATTAAATGTTCTTCTGTTGTCTGAAAATAAAAGAAAATGTTTTTCTGTTTCTTCTGTTGAACGAGAACATAAAACCTTTCGTCTTAGAAAATTTGTAAAGGACTAACAGAGGAAAATAAAATACATCAGACCTTAAATTTCGTGAGGGGTTAATTTTAGGTTAAAATCTGTGAAGTTATTATTAGTTCTGAAACGTTTCATATCATGACTCTATGCAAGAAAAATGCATAACTTTTTGTAGTTTTTTGTGGAAGTGAATTTATGGTTTGTGTAGTGAGCTGTACCCAGTTGGGATGTTTTGTTAGACCAAAATTCTTTCCTCGTTTTCCGTCAGTTCGGTGTAGATGTACTTCACCAGTTGTCATCCTCTGCTCTGGTATCCTCGATAGACTGTAACTGTATTCAAATAATTTTTTTTGTAAAGGATCAAGAGCATCAGGGATAAAGTGTACAGTATCGATGGTAGTACGCTGGCAGCAACTATTTCATTCAGCAACTGGGCAGTTGAGGTGTTTGGTGACTGTTTTCACAACCTGTACATTTTGCAGACGCATAAGGTTTGTAACTTTAAGTTGACATCGGTGAGATTGAACCCTCCATTTCCTTTAATGAGCATTATCGCGTCGAACTTCACTTTGAAAATGTTACCTTGTCTCACAAAGTTTCCTATCGCAGACATCATTATTTTGGCTAAGTGTATAGGTAAAGCTTGTGCAACGTAGTTTGGAGGCTAACCATAGACTGAAAAGGGGGATATTTTTGCATTTCATGAAGCAGACTCAAAGTGTTCGTTTGTACGGGTGGTCGTATACACGTTAGTAATTTTTTGTAGTTAACAGTAACAGTGACCTGATTGTTGCTCTTGAATTCAGTACCCAGACATCTCAGATAGGATACTTCTGTTAGGTGTCTCTGATCGTGTGAGCGTATCAGATACAATTTTGTATCTGTGGGCAATATGGAGAGGGTGCGCCGCTTCGTCTTCATTCCTGACTAGGAAGACTACGTCGTCTACATACGCGTTGCATGCTGCTTTCTTGCCATTTGTATGCAGTCCTTGTAGTTGTGTGAGTGTTGGAAGCAGAGGTTCTATTGCTCTTGCGAATAGGGCCATTGACAAGGGGCAGCCTCCTCGTATGTATGTGCTTCTCAATAACCTTACTTATCTGTCCGTTTATCGTTATTCGTGCTGTAACGTTTCTTAATATTTTCTGAAGTATCTGCGCGTTTCTTGGCGTCAATTCCATGACTTTCATGGTTTTGGGAAGATACTTGTGATTGACTCTATCAAACGGTTTCTCGAATTCTAATGATACTAGTGGACATTTTATACGACAGACTTCTATAGTTGATATTATATCGCTATACTCACATATAGTCTGTAGGACATTTATTTCTTTGTCTACACATGTTTGGTACTAACCACTAATGGAGCTCGTTCCTATTTTTATTATTCTTACTAAATCGTGGACAATAATCTTGTAACCACTGTTGAGTGGCGTGATTGGCCGTAGGTTTTCAGTTCCCTGAGTTTTTTTGGATTACAGTTGTTATCCTTTCTGGAAATTATTTAGGAACGTCGACGTTTCCGTTCAGTAATTCACTATACACGTATAGCAATTTTCTCTTCATATGTGACCAAAACACTTAGTAGAATTCTACGGGGATGCCATCAGGTCCTGGCGATATGTTTTTAGGACTTTGTGCTACAACATCTTTCAGCTCGGTCTCCTCTATAGCAGCTACGAAGTTTTCTGTTTCCTCTACGATAATTCTGCCTTGTACTTTTTTCATAAGATCTTGTTCCACATTGTCGTCAGTAGGTTTGTTGGACATTAGTTCTGAGATGTAGTTGTGAACTGCGTCCTTAATTTCGTTCTCTTTCATAAGACTTTTTCCATCTGGTAACTTAATTTCTGTCAGTATTTTGCTGTACCCTCTCTTACTCTCATGCATGTCTTAATAACATACAATGTGTTCGAAAATTCCTGTTACAAATTTCTAGGTCTTTTTGAGGGAACTGCGTACATAATGTTTTGAGTAGGAATCCACTTACGTTCTACAACAGTTTCAACTCAGATGTTTAACTCATTCATTTCTGGGTGAGGAGCTGGATTAGGCGTGTCGCAGTACAGTTACACGGTAACAACTGAAAGCAAACATAACGAGTCATCCGTTTATCACTCAAGCACATTTTGCATGGGCCGGCCTTTGTGGCCGCGCGGTTCTAGGCGCTGCAGTTCGGAACCGCGGGACTGCTACGGTCGCAGGTTCGAATCCTGCCTCGGGTATGGATGTGTGTGATGTCCTTAGGTTAGTTAGGTTTAAATAGTTCTAAGTTCTAGGGGACTGATGACCTAAGATGTTAAGTCCCATAGTGCTCAGAGCCAGTTGAACCACATTTTGTATGTATTTACTCTATGGAACGCTCAATTACGTTCTGTACGTACAGTATGCTGGGATCTTTTTGTTTTGGAGCAATGCAAATGGTGCAAATGGCTCTGAGCACTATGGGACTTAACATCTATGGTCATCAGTCCCCTAGAACTTAGAACTACTTAAACCTAACTAACCTAAGGACAGCACACAACACCCAGCCATCACGAGGCAGAGAAAATCCCTGACCCCGCCGGGAATCGAACCCGGGAACCCGGGCGTGGGAAGCGAGAACGCTACCGCACGACCACGAGATGCGGGCTTGGAGTAATGTGAACACGTAATGTTTAAGTGATAAAACAAACAAATGTGCTTAAGTTACGTTATGTTTCCATTCGAATTGTTTCCAAATAATTTTACCGCGTCATGCCTGATTCGATTCCCGAATCAGAAGTGGATGAGTTAAACATCTGAACTGAAACCGTCGTAGAACGGAGTGATATGTTTCCGGACATGGGTTCCTATTCAAAATATTATGTACTCACACCCCTCTACAAGTCCTAGAAGTTTGTAACGGGGATTTCGGAACACCCTGTATTGTTGGTTCTCCCCCTCTATGACACTGCATTCTATCCCGTGTTTTACAACCTTCTGATTGCTGCCGCTTCAGAGCTAGCTAGGATTTCCGCTTTGATTTTCTGAATACTTGGGTTATTCTCAATTACTCGAGCATTATGGGTGTATAAATCTCTTGGGGTGTTAACATAAAACTCAGTTGTCTTTTTGTACCAAAAACTTTTCCGTCGTGGATGTTCAATCAACATTTTTCGTATCTTGGGTTTCGTACATTGCAGCCACCAAGCTGTAAAGGAATTGTCTAATGGCAATCTGCTTTCGCATTCTTTCCATACATTAATCAACGCCACGCGACATCGTCATTTTGTAAATGTGAGATGTTCAGTATCCATATGCTCCTGGCTCGGCAAGTCTCTAAATTCTTATGGGACTTAACTGCTAAGGTCATCAGTCCCTAAGCTTACACACTACTTAACCTAAATTATCCTAAGAAGAAACACACACACCCATGCGCGAGGGAGGACTCGAACCTCCGCGGGGATCAGCGGCACGGTCGACATTTTTTTTTTTTTTCAAGTTGACTGTGGCGATGTAGACAGCATGATCAGAGGAACTAGTGGACCACACTTCAGACTGGAGGACTTGGCTTTTAAATCTACTGATAAGTAGAACCTGTCTAGTCTACTGGGTGGATGCATGGCACAGTGTGCAAAGCCGAGCGCTGCGCCGTGGGTATCTTCCCACTTATCGGTCAATTCTAATTGGTGAACAATACAAAAATGGCTCTGAGCACTATGGGACTTAATATCTGAGGTCATCAGTCCCCTAAAACTTAGAACTACTTAAACCTAACTAACCTAAGGACATCACACACATCCATGCCCGAGGCAGGATTCGATCCTGCGACCGTAGCGGTCACGCGGTTCCAAACTGAAGCGCCTAGAACCGCACGGCCACTTCGGCCGGCGGTGGACAATACATTCCAGTTGTATAGATTTATTGAAATTCATATTCTGACGGTTTGGGCTGAGAACAGCATTAAAGTCATCGGCTAAGATTACGTGGTCTTGATGATGGTCAAAAAATAGGTAGAAAAGAATGATCTCACTTTTAAAAAATTCCGATCTAGTGCGCCTGTTAATAGGCGAAAACGTTGATGGTGCGGGTATCGTCGCACTTACTCTCCTATTTGTGTTACGTGAGTGCCTTCTTTCGTGAGAATGGCGGTTCCCAGCTCTGCTCCACCACCGGTGTTGGTCATGGCGTTATACTCACGTATTTTTTTAAATCGAATGTCTGTTACCTGACAATAGCATATGAACGTCGGCAGCATACATGAATTCTTGCAAATGTTTTAGGTGTAAGGAGGACGAGATCCTATTAATGTTCAAAGTGGCGATTTGTATGTTTGTACTGCGTTCATGGTTTTCTAGTCATTGTCATCTTTAATATTCGTCGTAGGAAGTGGTGTCCACATATCCGTCCCGGCGAAGTTTTTTTTTATTTTGCTTGAATTATCTTCTTGTCGAGCAGGGATCTGCGCAATTCCTTGGATTTCCTCCAAGTCATCCTCCCAATTTTCGTGAGGGCTAATTTTGGATGGGTCGTTTTCTGCTTATCCACTTTTAGGAAGAACTTCCTCTGTGTCGTGGGTGGCTCCCGGCTGTGATTATTTTGTATGACAAATGATCCAGGGACATGTGGCATGGTAGACTTGTTTCTGCTTGCACTGAATCAGATGAGTGCACACTTAAAGCCAAATTTCCAGGCATTTCCTCAAGTAGCTTATTGCCGATTTTGTTTGTTTTCTCTCGCAAAATTGGTGCCAGTTGCTCAGCACCCTGGTGAGCCAATCTCCTCTTTTTACGTTATGTTGGAGGAGTGTCTCTAGTAAGTGTTCCAGCATTTCCGGTTGCGACATTTATCTCTTGTGAGCTGTCTTTTTCTTCATTAGGTGTAGCATCGCATGTCTTCTTTTCTTCTGGGGTCTATTCACCCTGAAGAACGACTACCGGTTGTGGAGTTTGTTCTGACTGAACAATTACATTCGGTTCTTTCTCTTTCTCTTCGGTTGTGTCGTCACTGTAGAGTCGCTAACTTCCATTATTAATTGACTGTCAAGAGCAGGTTCATTCCGGACAACTTCAGGGGCTTGAGGCAGAGGGCTTTGTCCGGTGGCTGCCATTGCGTAGGTTAAAGGCAGTGTTGACACAGTCCCCGGTCTCACAGCTTCGCCGCCCGGTAGCTGGGCCACCCGCCGTTGTATACACTGCTAGCGGACATGGCCTGTAGCGCCGCAGGGTGCTGGTTCTTGGCTGCCCATCATATATTACAGTAGCACGATAACCGTAAACACTGATATGTGAGAGTATGTGCTAGTGTAAATCAACTCACAGTTGCCTAATTACAGTCACAACGGGGAACTTGTGAGTAAGTGACCACTTTTTTGCAAAATAACTGATTACTCTCCCATAAGGAGCTGTCAAGGAATTTATCTTTTCAGTAGTGACTTCGAAAGGCAACTAAAAGATACGAACAGTTTTAATTCCAAGCCCTGCAAGCGTGACACAAATTTCACTAATATTACCGTTATGATATTTACACTTAAAAGCTCTACCACAGGATTCCGCAATTTTCACACACAGTTCGATGCTTTCAACCTTTGCGTACGCCATACTGCTCACAGTCGAAAGATAGATACCTAAAATACCTTGGAAAGAAATTTTCGCAGTTTTCTCAAGCCATGTCTCGATTTCAAACGAATTCGGTCCCTGAAAGTTCTGGTCAAATATAAATTTCAGTGAACGTCTCCTGTTAGGCTGACACATCTTTTCTTCTAATATAAATCCATGAAAGATCTTCATGATGGTAACGGGTAAAAATGGTTTGTATTCTACTTCCATCATTTTGACTTAGCCTTTGGCAGTGGGGTGAGCACTTACGTAAACTACTCTGCAGTACTTGTGGCCGGTTCCCACGCTATTACGCTGAGCTAAGAACGCCACCACGATATTTCTGAGGGAGAGATGCCAACTTTTTGCCACAAATCCGCCAATGGGAGAACCGGGTGCCGTCACGCGAGGTACGCAAGAGAGTCGGCCAAGTAGCGGCCGCAACAGCGGATCTCTCTCTCCCCTGCCAGCTTCCTTACCCTCTGGGCGTGTCCACCAGTCCGTCCTATTGAGGGCGAAATGCTCTTTCCGTACCATACGCGGTCCACTCCGTGGCCGTCGCCAGTTTCCATTAACATTGCATCCTTTAGTGGTCATTTTTTGGGAATAAAACCCTTTTTTCCCTGAATGCTGGTATTTATGATTTTGCGTTTAGGAAAAACATCTGGATGCCACCTGCTACCACCCTGACGTGTGCAATCTCTTTTGTGTTAGTAGCAGAGCCAACACCGTGTTACGAGTGGAGGCTGAAGTGCACGCGGTTTAGCTCACACAGGCTGGCGTGAGGAGGGAAGAACTATACTGACGTGAGGTCTGGAACATGACAAAGAATGAGAATTCAGAAAGCGGACATAATTAGTTTGATACTTAACTTTAATCCATTAATGATGAACGTCGCTCTTGGCGGTACATGAGTCACAATATTATCTGTTCAGAAGACATTCTTGATGATAGTACTTATAGTAACTGATTATGGCGCCTTGCTAGGTCGTAACAAATGACGTAGCTGAAGGCTATGCTAAACTGTCGTCTCTGCAATTGAGAGCGTCTGTAGACAGTGAACCACCGCTAGCAAAGTCGGTTGTACAACTGGGGCGAGTGCTAGAGAGTCTCTCTAGACTAGACCTGCCGTGTGGCGGCGCTCGGTCTGCAATCACTGATAGTGGCGACACGCGGGTCCGACATATACCAACGGACCGCGGCCGATTTAAAGGCTACCACCTAGCAAGTGTGGTGTCTGGCGGTGGCACCACATTCCTCCCCCGCAAATCGGCGGACGGTTGTGGCATAAGGCTTCCGCCCGCCGTGGAGAGGACCCCATGTTGGCGTATGCGACGAGGTGGGGAGCCTAACAACAGGCGAGGCTGTGCCACCCGCACCCTGCCATTCGGACCGAGGGGAGCCAGGAAACGCCTGAAAACCTGCTTCAGGGTGCACGCCAACATGCGGTGTATGCGCCCGTAGAGAGACAGAAGGGGCCGAAGGGTCGACCTCCATCGGGCCGGGGCACCCGACGGGCGAAGACGACATATGGTCCGGAGCGGGCAAGAGTTCCGTGGCGGAGGGCAACTCGGAGGGCAACTGGTCACGGGAAGCGATCGGCGGCGCGTGACCCAGGGAGGCGCCCGGCGGTTGCAGCGACGCGTCCACTGCGGGCGTCGCCGGCGGGAGAACAGGCGGCGGCGGCGGCAGCGGCGGCGGCGGCGCGTCGCCATGAGGCAAAATGGAAGGCATCGTCGGTAACACCTGGGGCTGAGGTGAGCCAGTAGATGGGTCCCCAGGGCGCTGGCCGGACGGCACCGTCGCTGAAAGCAGACGGGGAGCGGCAGATCCCGTGCGACGACAGAGGCGCAGCTGATTGAGATGCCGACGCACCTCACCAGAGGCCCCCAAAACCAGATACATAGCGCGGCCGAGGCAGCGAAGAATGCGCCCTTCGAGCCAACGCCGTGAATATCGATAGTTGCGGTAGTAGACAACGTCGCCTGGAGCAAAAGCAGGTGGCTGCCGCTGCACAGGAACCTGATGCGGCGGATGCAGCAAAGACATCAAGGTTCGATGATGACGACCGTGGGGCAACTCAGCCGGCGAGCGACCATCTCGGGGCTGAGAGCGATACGAGGAAAAAAAGAGCAATAACGCGTCCTCCAGAGAATGCGACTCTTTTAACTTCAACATCTGTGACTTGAAAGTCCTGACCAATCGTTCAGCGGCACCGTTTGACTGTGGCGAAAACGGCGTGGACGTCAGATGTTGAATACCATTGGCCTTGCAGAATGACTGAAATTCTGCGGACATGAATTGTGGGCCATTGTCGGAAACCATAGTCTATGGAAGACCTTCAATGCAAAAGATAGCGGATAACACTTGGATGGTGGCAGACGACGTCGTGGAAGACATCCAGACAACAAAAGGAAAATTACTGAACGAATCTACCACAACCAACCATCGAGCATTCCAGAATGGACCAGCAAAATCGATGTGTAAGCGTTGCCAAGGGGAAGTGGCCTTTGGCCATGCAAAGAATTTCCGCGGTGGTGCGGATTGTTGTTCGGCACACGCCATGCAAGAAGAGCACATATTCGTAATCGCGGCATCGATTCAGAACCAAGTACAGTGCTGACGAGCAAGTTGTTTCGTTCGCACTATACCCCAATGTCCTTGGTGGAGAAGCCGTAAGACAGAGGAGTGTAACGAACGTGGGACCACGACCCTGGACTGATCATTATCGGAACGCAACAGCAAAACACCACGTCGTACAAAAAGTCTCTCCTTGTGAGCAAAAAATCGGCGAACCAACGGATCCCCCATCCGTGACTTTGACAAGGGCCATTGCGTAGCAACAAAACGCAGAACGGTAGCAAGGACAGGGTCAGCAGCTGTGGCTGTAGCTACACGACGAAAATCAATCGGGAACGATTCGACCACGTCATCCGTTTCCGAATCAATGAACATGCAAGCAACTTCGGAGGAATCGAACGCCCCATCCTCAGCAACAGGCAAACGGGGCAACGCATCGGCGTTTCCGTGCTTAGCAGTGGACCGATACAAGATATCGTAGCGGTACTGCGAGAGGAAAATAGACCAGCGAATGAATTTCTGCGCTGTACGTGGAGGTACAGGCGTGTTCGGATGAAAAAGCGATGTCAAAGGTTTGTGGTCTGTGATGATGGTAAAGTGACGACCATACAAGAAATCATGAAACTTTGTAACACCAAATACGAGAGCCAATACTTCTTTCTCGATCTGTGAATAATTTCTTTGCGCAGACGAGAGCAATTTGGACGCAAAGACAATAGGGCGATCGTGCGATCCATCTTTGTGCGCAAGAACAGCACCGATCCCGAAATCCGATGCATCCACCATTCTGGGGATCGAATGGCGTAAGGCAAGTATTGGAAAGCAACGCCGATTTCAACTGGCGAAAGGCGCGTTCTCATTCCGTCGTCCAGACGAACGGAACACCTTTACGGCGTAAGCGATGAAGCGGAGCTGAAATGGAAGAGGCATGTGGCACATATTTATGATAATAGTTGATTTTTCCCAGCACACTCTGTAGCTGCTTCAAATTCTGCGGCGAAGGCAAGTCTTGTATGGCACGGAGGTGCTCGGGACTAGGATGTATGCCTTGAGCATTGAGTACATGTCCCAGGTAGGGCAAGTCACGAGCAAAAAACACACATTTGTCCTTCCGTAAGCGAAGACCATTATGTTAGAGACCTGAAATAATGTTCTGAGATTGGCTAAGTGTTCTTCTCCATCTTTCCGGAGATCACAATATCGTCCAGATAGTTTGCTGTAGTAGGGACCGACGCACAAACAGTCTGTAGATATTGCTGAAACAATGCAGGGGGGGATGCACACCCGAATTGCAGTCGCTTGAGTTGATACAAACCAAGATGCGTGCTAACCACCAAAGCTATCTGGGATTCTTCGTCCACCGGTATTTGCAAGTACGCATCTCCTAGATCCAACTTCGAAAAATATTTACCCGGGCACAGATTGTCAAAAAGACCTTCCGGGCGGGGTAAAGGAAAAGCTGTAATCACTAGTTGTGGATTCACTGTTAACCTTGAATTCCAGACAAAGTCTCAATTTTCCCGAAGGTTTTGGCAAAATTACTAAGGGTGATGCCCAGAGAGAAGCCTGCACACGTTCAATTACACCTTGTGATTCCAAATCGTGTAATGTTTTTGCGACCTCATCACGCAATGCGTGGGGAACATTGCGCGCTCTGAAAAATTTCGCTTGCGCGTTTACTTTCAGTTCCAAATGTGCTTTATAGTTTTTAGCGCAACCGAGGTCCCGTGCAAAAATGTCTGCAAATTCTTCACATAGACAAGGAACACTGTCTGAAGGCACAGTCCGGTTTACTGATAGGACCTTATTTACTATAGACAAGTTAAACAACTGAAATGAATCGAAACCAAACAATTTTACTGCGGGAGAAGAACGAAGGACGTAAAATGACACAAGTTTTGTTTGTCCGTTGTATGTTGCAAGAAGGCTGCACTGTCCTAACACAGGTATCTCTTGACCTGAATAGCTAGTTGACATTTGCGGCACGCAACGGAGGTGTGCCCAGCAGTTTGTAAGTGTCTTGATTGATCAGTGAAACTGCAGCTCCGGTATCGAGCTGGAATGGTATCACTTTGCCGTTAATGTCCAAGTCTACAAAAAGTTTATTGTCCTGCTGACGACAAGAGCGACTGTCTCGTGCAACGTGAACTGACACTAGTACAAAATCACTTGCGACTTGACGGGAGTTCCGGCGATGGCGATGCACACTATTTGTGGGACGAACACAGTCACTGTTAGAGAGAGTGGCACTGGGCGGAGTGGAATGAACTACGTGAATTTCCATGGGCGACGTTTCGCGAGCCTTAGTATCCTTGGTTCGATTCCGATTCCGGCGCGGCAGACAGCAGCTTACAGCACACGCTCACCACGGCCACCAAAGGCCAACCACCGGTCAAAAGTTGACCATCAGACGTGTTAATCACGGATTTCGATGAGTCTTGGGTATGTTGTAGATAGACTTGCTCTTACTACCTCGCTAGCGCCATTTCATGTGACGCCCCCTGGTTTCCGAGAAAATCGACGTCGAACGTTTATGCACATCTCTTATATTCGAAACATTAACAATGTGATCAACACGCAATTGCAGCGCAGGGATTTAGCTTCACAGCTACCACTCTAACGGTACTCGTTCAAATCCTGCCCCTGTATTTCCATTATTTTTAACTTGTCATTAAACAGTATGTTGCTGTGGTGGTCTTCAGTCCAAACATTGGTTTCACGCAACTCTCCAAGCTACTCCCTCTGTGCAAGCCTCTTCATCTCGAAGTAACTATTGCAACCTACAGCCTTCTGAATCGGCTTAGTGTATTCATCTCTTGGTCTCCCTCTACGATGTTTACCCCCACGCTTCTCTCCAGTACTAAACTGTACTAAATTGATGATGCCTTGATCCCTTGATACCAACCAACCGATCCATTTTTCTAGTCAGGATGTACCACAAATTTCTCTTCTCTCCAGTTCTATTCATTGCCTCCTCATTAGATACGTGACCCATATAATCTTCGGTATTCTTGTGTACCACCACATTTCAAATGCTTCTATTCTGTTCTTGTTTAAACTATTTATCGTCCATGTTTCACTTCCATACGTGGCTGCTCTCCTTACAAATACTTACAGAAAAGTCTCTCTGACAGTTAAATGTATACTCGATGTTAACAAATTTCTCTTCTTCAGAAGAGACTACATTTTATATCCTCTCTACTTCGACCATCATCAATTATTTTTCTTCCGATACAGCAGAACGTATTTACTACTTTAAATGTCACATTTCTAAATCTAATTCCCTCAGCATCAAATGATTTAATTAGACTACACTCCATTACCCTCGTTTTGATTTTGTTGATATTCATCTCATATCTTCCTTTCATGACACTGACCATTCTGTTCAACTGTTCTTCCAAGTTCTTTGATGTCTCTGATAGTATTACAATGTCATCGGCAAACCTCAAATTTTTTATTTTTTCTACCTGGACTTTAAATCCTATTCTAATTTTTTCTTTTGTTTTCTTTACTACTTGCTCAATATACAGATTTAATAACAACAAGGATAGACTACAACCCTGTTGTACTCCCTTCCCAACCACTGCTTCCCTTTCATGCCCCTATACTCTTATTATTGCCATCTGGTTTCTGTAAAAACTGTAAATAGCCTTTCGCTCTTCTGTGTTTTACCTGTGTCACCTTTAGAATTTTAAAGTGAGTTATCCAGTCAAAGCTATTAAAAGCTTTGTCTAAGTCTACAAACGCTATAAACGTAGGTTTGCCTTCCCCTAACCTATCTTCTAAGAGAAATAGTAGGGTCAGTATGCATCACGTGTTTCTACATTTCTCCAGAATCCAAACCGATCTTCCCCGAGGTCGGCTTGTACCAGTTTTTCCATTCTTCTGTAAAGGATTCGTGCTAGTATTTTGCACCCGCGACTTATGAAACTGATAGTTCGGTAATTTTCACATCTGTCAGCACTTGCTTACTTTGGAATTGGAATTATGTGTGTTTCACACATCTTGCTCACCATACGAAAGAGTTTTGACGTGGCTGGCTCTCCCAAGTCTCTCCCTAGTCCTGACGGAATGTTGTCTACTGCTAGGGCCTTGTTTCAGGTTAAGTCTTTCAGTTATTTGTCAAATTCTTCACGCAGTATTATATCTCCCTTCTCATCCTCGTCTACTTCCTCTTCCATTTCCATAGTATTACCCTTAAGTACGTCTCCCTTGTATAGACTCTCTATACACTTCTTCCACCTTTCTGCTTTCTTTTCTTTGCTTAGGACTGCTTTCCCATCTGAGCTCTTGACATTCACAGAGGTGGTTCTCTTTTCTCCAAAGGTCTCTCTAATTTTGCTGTAGGCAGCATCTATCTTATCCCTAGTGCTGTATGCTTCTACATCCTTACATTTGTCTTCTAGCAACTCCTTCTAAGCCATTATGCACTTCCTCTCGATTTCATATTTTAGACGTTTCATTCCCTTTCGCCTGCTTCATTTATTGCATTTTTATATTTTCTCCTTTCATCGAATAAATTCAATATCTCTTGTGTTACCCAAGGATTTCTACTAGCCCTCTTCTTTTTGCCTACTTAATCCTCTGCTGCCTTCACTATTTCACCTCTCAAAGTTACCCACTCTTCTTCTACTGCACTCCTTTCCCCTACTCTTCCCTAATGTTCCCTCTGAAGCTCTCTATAACCTTTGGTTCTTTCGGTTTAGCTTAGACCCCTCTTCTCAAATTCCTGCCTTTTTGCATTTTCTTCAGTTTTAATCTGCAGTTCATAACAAATAAATTGTGGGCACAGTCCACATCTACCCCTGGATATGTCTTACAATTTAAAACCCGGTTCCTAAATCTCTGTCTTACCAGAATATAATAAATCTGAAACCTTCCGGTGTCTCCGAATCTCTTCCACATATACAACCTTCTTTCATGCTTCTTAAACCAAGTGCTGGCTATTATTAAATTATGCTCTGTGCAAAATCCTACCAGGTGGTTTCTTCTTTCATTGCTTTCTCCCAGTCCATATCCACCTTATACTTTTCTTTCTCTTCCTTTTCCTCCTGTCGAATTTTAGTCCCACATGATTATTAAATTTTCGTCTCCCTTAACTATCTGAATAATTTCTTTTATCTCATACATTTCCTCTCTCTCCATATCTCCTCCTCATTTGCGGAGCCAGTTTGCATATAAAATTGTACTACTGTGGTGGGTGTAGGCTTTGTGTCTATCTTGGCTACAATAATGCGTTCACTATGCGGTACTTAGTAGTTTATCCACATTCCTATTTTTTTATTCATTATTAAACCTACTCGTGCATTACCCCTATTTGAGTTTATATTTATAATCCTATATTCACCTGACGAGAAGACCTGTTCCTTCTGCCACCGAACTTCACTAATTCCCGCTATATCTAGCTTTAACCTATCCATCCCCCTTTTAATCTTTTCTATCTTATCTGCCCGATTCAGGGATCTGACATTCCACGCTCCTATCTGTAGAACGCCAATTTTGTTTCTCCTGATACCGACGTCCTCCTGGGTAGTCCCGGCCCGGATATACGAATGAAAGACTATTTTAGCTTCTGAATATCTTGCCCTAGAGGATGTCATCATCATTTAATCATACAGTAGAACTGCATGTCCTCGGGAGAAATTACGGATTTAGTTTCCCCTTGCTTTCAGCCGTTCGCAGTACCAGCACAGCAAGATTATTTTGGTTAATGTTACAAGGACAGATGAGTCAGTCATCCAGACTGTTTCCCTGCCACTACTGAAAAGGCTGCCGCCCCTCTTCAGGAACCACAGGTTTGTCTGGTCTCTCAACAGATACCCTCGTCCGTTGTGGTGGCACCTACGTTACGCCTGTCTGTATCGCTGAGGCACGTAAGCCTCCTCACCAATGGCGAGGTCCATGGTTCATGGTGGCGTTGGTGGTGGTGGTGGTGGTGGAGGGGGGGGGGGGGGGTTAAACAGTATATGTTATGAAAAATTAGCCATTTTCACCGTAGCTGTTTCATTAATAAATCAGTCATTACAGTGCACTTGCTTTAAATGTGCATTTCGTTTGTGGTTCGTAGTTAACATTTCAAATATTTGTACAGCTCCAAAGATTTCTCAAGAATGGATGCAGTAGTAGCAGCTGCGGATGGATTCCATATACAGACGAAAGTACTCATCCCTAATTTTGACCTCGATTTTTTAATTAATACCGATCAAACCGGCTGTCTGTACTAGTTGACTTACAATAGATTCTTTGTGGAACAGGAAGCGAAAACAGATATGAACAGGTCATACAATGTAAACTTTCACGGCCAGTATTGTCTTCACTTAAAACTTCAGGGCTGATAGGCCGTGGTCGAAGTATAAAACTGTCTCCTGACGTTTCGTCTCCGACTGCGGGAGACATCCTCGGAGGTAAAGCGGCCTATCAGCCCGGAAGTTTTAAGTGAAGAGATATGAACAGGATTAATCATTACTTCACAGCACAATACACTATAACTGTGTCACGAAAGATATTTCTATGAGTTTTCTAATGTGTGTAAGAACCATAAGGAAAAGTTGTTGGGATTGTTCAATTAAGAGCTGACTGATAAAGTGAATAATGTAATTGTGACCTGTACGAAAATCAGGGAAGTTCACAAAACTGCTGTTTGAAGAGTTTTAGAACCAGGTATTCTCTCGTACGTGGGACAAGAAAAATTTCTTTACATTATTGATTCGTGGGAAAGCAGACTGATCAGACAATTTACAGCCAAATCTTTGTAGACGACAGAAAAGTAAGCTCCTGCATCGTAAGTATTATCCCACCGAAATGTATCCCACTTTGCCAACCTTTGGTGTTTCCTTTTAGAGCACGGCTAAAATTTTCACGAAAAAATTCAAAATGGTCCCGACTTGCTAAAGACTAACAGAGAAACTGTTTCGAAGGAAGATTCCGTAAAAATACATTTTTTATTCTGCATCAGTGTAGTGCACCATTTACCATTTTCCCAAGAGTAATCAAATAAGTGTGGTTCGCATCCAAGTTGATCAAAGAAATAGCAATCGTTTTCAAACTAAAAGAACTGTGTTTTCCGGCATTGCTTCTGGAAAATCCGTTTGCCTGCAAGGCAAGAGCTTTTATTAAATGTGCGTTGCGATCCGTGAATTTGTGTTTCGGTTGCTTCTACGGAAAATAGCGTCCTGAATTCAATTTCAGCACAGCGAGCGATGGCGAATAATACGATTCTGTTACCTATTCTGTAACAAACGGAATACACATTTGAAGAAAGCTTGCTTTAATGATTGTTGGTTTATTAAGGAAGTTACTATGGCGAAAATGACTGCTGTATTTTTGACAGATTTTGCGTGACTTATACGGTTTAATGATATTCTGTACGATGAAATTGAAGAAAAAGGAAAAAAGAGAAAGCATGTGCGCAAGGTTAGAATGCGTACCGTCAGCGTGGTAGCCGTGAACCCTAGCCCCTGCGGTATGCTCGCTTTGATCACTCCAGAGTGGATGTTACGGGTATAAGAGGTACACATAAAACTTCGACATCGCTTTTCTCGGAAGCTCGGGGGCCGTCTCATGAAATACCGCTAGCCAGGTACTCAGAATAGCTCCCTCTACAACATACCTAAGGGTCATCAAAAGCCGTGATTAACTGGTCTGATTGTCTCCTTGTCGGCAACGGAGGCGGACCAATAAGCAGCAAGCACGTTCAAAATGCTTTATATACGTTTTTCCATGGCACAGTGAGAACTGTGCTTTACAAACGTACGTACGTAGTATGGTACCATACACTAATACATTACTCATTATTTAAATTTCTAAGCTTCATGGAGAGGAAGAGAAAGAATGTATCTAGTTTTCTACAAAAAAATTAAAGTGTTACGTTCAGAGCACGGCTAAGTGTGGCTCGGAGATTCGTGCAGCATTGAAAAAGATGTCAAACTGACAGAAGGCAGCCACAGCATCAGAGAGGGAGAAAAAGTGCGATGGCTGTTCAAACAAACTGACGGTAGGGGGGGGGGGGGGCGGAGGAGGAGGAGGTGGTTCTCCTCAGAGTGCGAGACGCAGCCTCCAAGGATGAGGAAGTGAGTGGTGGGACACTGCAAGGTGTGGAAGGTAGAGGGAGGGGTAAGGTGAGGTAAGGAAAAATGTGTGAGGTGGGAGAGAAGGGAGGTGTCGTACGCCTGGCGGTTGTCTCGCTGGGGAGGCGCTCTTGCAGCTAAAACGACCTTCAAGATGGATTGCTTCTAGTCAGGAACAAATGCTAGCTGCATGATGCAAGCCACACTTGATAAAAGTAAGACCAGGCTATTTTATGATAGTCATCTTGCATATGAATTGAAATATCTGTAATATGTCAAGAAAAACCAGGCACTGCCATCGTGTGGTACAAGTGTACTCGAATACCAGAATAGCCATTAGTTAAGACAGAATAACATCACAGCAAAATGTTCACTTCACAAGAAGGCTAAGAGTAGTTACCTTAACAGGCAAAACAAACCATAATAAAGCTTAATTCTGAATGACAACAACAGATTTTGCATCGATTTGTGACTGCAGGTGACAGAAATAAGGAAACATAATGCACACAATTTACGATTTTGGTGAGGACCTAGGGAGTTTCCGTGTGTAGTTGCAGTAAGCGCAAAATTCAGAAGCCGTTAACCTCTGACTTTAGAACCCATCATGTGGCTTGATAACGCAACACAGATGCGCTAAGACAACACAGCTTTTGATACGAAACGCTATAGTTAACGTAACCAGGCAGGGACAGAGCGCACACAAATTTAATAGAAAATGAATCCAGGAAAACTTCACAAAGACAAATGCAGCACTGACAGAGAGCACGATGTGAAGTACGCGTTCCTCAGAAGCTGCTATCAGTTATAGAGGGACCGGGAAGAGAGCTGTTGTGCTTTGCAGTGGAAGACATTTGCTGCTATGAGAGAGAGCAGAATGAGGAGGCGGCGGTTTACAACGCTGGAAGACGCAGAACCCCCATAGTGCGAACAGTGCGGGAGAGAAAACAAAAATTCAGAATAGCGTACCCGGCGATAGAGCTTCAGGGGCAGAACAAGGCAAAAATACATCCTTTTAGTGGGGAGAAATGTGCGGGGTGACAAACAATGGTTGCGAGCTGACCTCCAAGGAATCTTCTCCCAGGTACCTGTGGGACACGCTTTCCACTGAAAAGCAGAGACGAGTGTTTGGTTGGTGGAGTGCTAAGAATGTAGGAGGGGAAACAGAAACTTCTAGAAAGTCTTCTGAAAGAAGTATGAGGTTCAGGTGATTGGCTGGCATGTTCATGTTTTTGTAACAGCTGCTGGGATTCGTCTCCTGAGACACCACGCGTCCAGGAGGGAGCGGGTGCATAGCGTGGAAATACACTTCCCTGCGGGGTTCGATTGAAGGCACTTCCCTGGGGGGCTCGATGGAAGACATTTCTCTGTGGGGATCGGCTTAGAGATTTCGCTGGAGAAAGGCACAGCGGAGAATCTGGCAGATTTTGAGAAGTATTGCTTTCGTCACAAGGAGAGCGTGAAGTCGTTTCTCTGTTAACAGAGTTGTTATTCTGTTTACTCGGGTGACAGTTGTTCACCTCTCTGTGGAGTCTGACACACAATGAAGTGCCTCTTTATGGAAGAATACTTAAGTTTATCTTCTATTCCTGGCTAATGAGCAAACACAATTCTTGAGTTGTGTTCTGTCTTGTACTGAGATAATGTCAGCCCTAGGAGATCGCAGAGGGCATACTGCATCCATTGTGTAGGTGGAGAATTGCAGGTACGTCCTGACATCATCTGCATAGCGGCTAATGTCCCGCGAGCAGCTCACTGGTTTTGTACAATTACTGTCCACACTTCAAATGGCGACATGTGCACTCCAGATCGATGGATAGGGAAACACTCACAACCAACTTATTGAGTTCCAACTGCTTGTCCACTGAGCTTTTTCTGAAAGTGCCATCACTAATCAGTAATAGCCAGCTTTGTGTCCGTCTAATAAAGGAAGGCACAGTCTAAAAAATGTCAGGCATATGTTCTGCCAATCTCAAATTTACAGTTAGGATAGAATACGCCATTGTGCACATCATATATATACAACTTTTTACCTCTACATGTTATTTTTTTTGAGAATAAATCATTTACGGCATCCAAATTGTGATTAATTCTAGTAGCATTCCGATAGGAATGATTGGTTTGGTGTGCTAAACTGAAGTAAAACCACAAGACGACACTTCGTTTTATGGACATTTCCAGGATTAGGTAGTCAGTGGCAGGGTTGTTTTAACCATTTGTAGGCGTGAGAATTCCATTGTGGAGACGTTAGACAACTACCCATACACACACTACTTGTTACAGACACCACAAGGGGCTCCAATGGCGGGCAGTCATGGTTTGACCCTGGCGTTGATCACAGAACCCTCAGGCAGAGCAATTGCAGGTGGGCCATATGACTGCAGGTTGTGGTGAGGTAGTACAACACCAGCAAGGACGGCACGACGTTGGCTGACAGGTGGTCCATAGTATGACCGGCAGCGGGCAGCTGGATGCCGTGATCAGCGCTGGGGAGCAGGTTGGCAGCATCTCGTGGCGACTGAGCTACAACAATCAGTAGGCAGACAGCTTGGCCGGCAGGTCAGGCTACAGCTCGACAAGTGGGTGTCTCCGTTGGGCGGCAGCAGTCCACGCCAACTACATACACTGGGCTCATGTACCCAGACCATCACGGCAGTTAATGGCTCCCTCACCACGCACATGTGGATGTCACACTGAGTCGCTCCCTAGTGCTTTGAACTCACAGTGAGAATCCCAAACCAGGCAAATGTGAAGAGCAGCACCTGCGATGGGCTGGCTGGTCATTACAGTGTTGGGTGCTGGACTTTGCCCCACTCCAGCAAACGAATATGCGAACGTGGCAGGCTCTAATCAGCAAGGCTGGTACACTGCAGCACCTGTTGGAAGGCAATAACAATGGTATGGCAACGTACTTTTCACCGATGTCACAGCATCAAAATTTTGCAGTATCCCTTTGGACTATTTTGAACAGGTATCGGGATGGATAAGAAAGTGGGCATCCGATAAGAGGAGCTTCTAGTAAGAACAGGAGAGCTGAACATATAAAAATGTGTTATAGTCTGGGCATGGAAGCATAAAGGGCTAATGCAGACTGGATTGCGAGGCTGTATGTCAGTCTTGGAGATAGCAGAATTCTGATATATTATAAAAATGGACTTTTGCGTATATATATATATATATATATATATATATATATATATATATATATATATATATATATATATTCAACCAAACATATATCCTTTACCTTCAGCCAACGAGCAGTGCGAATATGAGAACCACCTACCTAAAATAGTTCAGAATGTATGACGTCATAAACAATGAACTGCAAGACGTTTAGATATATTACTTCTGTGCTACTACGAGGGTTTCCCAGAAAGTAATGCACCGCATTTTTTTCTTCAACAATTCTTTATTGAACATTATGAGAATTACACACACGAGAGAATGGTGTTTTATCTACACACCCTATTTTCCCGTGTAATCTGCATCCCGTTCTATGGCTTTCCTCCAGCGCGAAACAAGGGAGTGTGTGCCCAGTCGGTACCTTATCTTGGCGGCGCAGCCAGTGCTTCCCTTTGTGAATCACCTCCTCATTGTCCTCAAAATGTCTTCCACGAATGACAGCCTTTAATCTGTCCTCGCGAATTTCAACATCAGCTCGCTGCAAAATGTCAGGTGTGACAGCCGTGGATGGTCTCCCCGACCGCTGCAAATCGTGGAGCTCCGGCGAGCCGCTTTCTGTGACTTCGCCCTCCGTGCCCAGCGACTGAATTTCTGTCGACAGCAGATGCTCCATAGACTTCGCGAATATGTGAATATTCGCCGCAGTTTCTTTCTCTGCAGTGAGAAATTCAATGACGGCACGTTGCTTGTAACGTACATCACCTACAGACGCCATTCTGAAACTGTCCTGCAGCTACGCTATCTGTCGGAAGTGACGGAAACTTGGCGCGCTCACTCAGGAGACTTCAAATAATACATAAGTAACGTTTCGCATTCGTAGCATTGCTTTCGGCTCAGAAAAACATGCGGTGCATTACTTTCTGGACAACCCTCTTAATTGGACCTGCAATAAATTTCGCAGACAATATCTACGTACGTCACTAAATGGACATACAAAATTATGTCATGGTGCCAAACGCAGTTCAGGAGATATGATGTTATAAGCACTGAGAAACATGAAAAACTGCAGTATCATGTTTGACGTTTAACTCAGGCACTGACCACCTATGCCGCTACTTACACAAACACATCATTGTAAGACAAGATATATGGCGTTATAAACACCGAAATACGCGAGAAAATTCCGCATCATCCATGAAGTTTTAATACATTTCTTCTGTACTGCTAAGACTCACATATAGTCGAATCAAATGAAGGTAATTGATGAGCGCTTTTGACAGCTTTCGACTGTGAAGTGCAAACAGCTGTAGGCGAAGTCAGTTGCCGTCTATACAGCGATGGAGAGGCGTTGAAATAGAGAGAGTTACAAATACCGTTGTAGACACACAAAGCAGCTGGCCCCACAGTACAGAAACTGCCCGGATCATATTTCTAATTTCGGTACTGTTCTTACATATTTGTACATTATGCATATTACTTTCTGCGACTGCGACTGTTTGATTATTTCAAATGTATTTTTACGAATACATGGAAATACACTACTGGCCATTAAAATTGCTACACCACGAAGATGACGCGCAACAGACGCGAAATTTAACCGACAGGAAGAAGATGCTGTGAGATGCAAATGATTAGCTTTCAAAGCATTCACACAAGGTTGGCGCCGGTGGCGACACCTTTAACGTGCTAACATGAGGAAAATTTCCAACCGATTTCTCATACACAAACAGCAGTTGACCGGCGTTGCCTGGTGAAACGTTGTTGCGATGCCTCGTGTAAGGAGGAGAAATGCGTACCATCACGTTTCCAACTTTGATAAAGGTCGGATTGTAGACTATCGCGATTGCGGTTTATCGTATCGCGACATTGCTGCTCGCGTTGGTCGAGATCCAATGACTGTTAGCAGAATACGGAATCCGTGGCTTCAGGAGGGTAATATGGAACGCCGTGCTGGATCCCAACGGCCTCGTATCACTAGCAGTCGAGATGACAAGCATCTTATCTGCATGGCTGTAACGGATCTTGCAGCCACGTCTCGATCCCTGAGTCAACAGATGGGGACGTTTTCAAGACAACAACCATCTGCACGAACAGTTCGACGACGTTTGCAGCAGCATGGACTAGCAGCTCGGAGACCATGGCTGCGGTTACCCTTGACGTTGGATCACAGACAGGAGCGCCTGCGATGGTGTACTCAACGACGAACCTGGGTGCACGAATGGCAAAACGTCATTTTTTCGGATGAATCCGGGTTCTGTTTACAGCATCATGATGGTCGCATCCGTGTTTGGCGACATCGCGGTGAACGCACATTGGAAACGTGTGTACGTCATGGCCATACTGGCGTATGACCCGGAGTGATGGTATGGGGTGCCATTGGTTACACATCTCGGTCACCTCTTGTTCGCATTGATGGCACTTTGAACAGTGGACGTTAAATTTCAAATGTGTTACGACCCGTGGCTCTACCCTTCATTCGTTCCCTGGGAAATCCTACATTTCGGCAGGATAATGCACGACCGTATGTTGCAGGTCTTGTACGGGCCTTTCTGGATACAGAAAATGTTCGACTGCTGCCCTGGCCAGCACATTCTCCAGATCTCTCACAAACTGAAAACGTCTGGTCAATGGCGGGCGAGCAACTGGCTCGTCACAATACGCCAGTCACTACTCTTGATGAACTGTGGTATCGTGTTGAAGCTGCATGGGCGGCTGTACCTGTACACGCCTTCCAAGTTGCGTTTGACTCAATGCCCAGGCGTATCAAGGCCTCTATTAAGGCCAGAGATGGTTGTTCTGGGTACTGATTTCTCAGGATCTATGCACCCAAATTGCGTGAAAATTTAATCACATGTAAGTTCTAGTATAATATATTTGTCCAATTAATACCCGTTTATCATCTGCATTTCATCTTGGTGTAGCAATTTTAATGGCCAGTAGTGTAGTATTTTAGTTACTTCAAACACAGTTCGTAGTTTTTTTTCCAAGACAAAATTGGCGAAATGAATACCGGAGCTATGCCTGGTCTGTCAGCTAATAAGAGAATAAGAAGAGGGAAAGAAGGCCTCGAGAGATAGGTCCAGACAGCATAAAGCATCTGGTTTGTCGGAAGGCTGAAGTGCTAGAACAATACTATACTGCGCTCTGCATTCTAGGCACGGCTAGCATCCAACACGTGACTTCTTTCTCACATCTCCTATTGGCGGCCTACAGATGTGTGTCGGTGTGATTGCCAATAATGTGCCAGAATCGTTGGCCTGATGCTGATGCCACGGTTTGAGTAGGCACATAAACGCGGTGGGGACTCACTCGCAGCTTTGTTGGAACGCATACGGAGAAATTCAGAATAAAATTTTGCCTAATACTCGGAGGCTGTCGAATATCCTATACATACGACTTATTAAACTGATGGTTCGGCAGTATTCAGACTTGTCCGCACCCATCTTTCGAAATGGTTTTATGATAACCTTCTTGAAGTCTAGTGATATTTCTCCTATCTCATATATCTTGCAACTAGATGAATCATTTGTGTCACGAATGACTCTCCGAAAGAACTTTTATGAATAAACCATCTAGAACGTTTAATAAATTTCTTTATTTAATACACCGTTTCGGTAGATGCTATCATCAGGTATCAAAAATTTAGAACTCCAAAAGAAAGTTCAGTGTCAGTTATTAAGCAGATATGCGTAGCCGGAGGGTCAACTAACAACTTCCAATTATGTCAATAATTCCGTATGAACGTCGTAAGCTCCAGGAACCTTGTTTCCACTTGGGTCAGGCAGTGTTTTGTCAAATCCTTCTCGCGGAATGCTGTCTCATATTCGCTGATTCTTTTTCTCTTTCTGTAACATTATCCTCAAGTCCATTTCCACTATACAGCCCCTCGATATATTCCTTCCACCTTCCAGCTTCCTTCTTTACTTAGCACTGGTTCGCCATCTTTGCCATCTGAGCTTGTGATGATCTAACGGCTGCTTCTCTTGTCTCCAAAGGTCACTTCAGATTTCCTGTATCTAGCATGCTTCTTTCTCATAGTCATTTACTTTTGTTCACAAGGCACTCCGGCTTAGCCATTTTTCATTTCCTGTCAGCTTCATTTTTTAGACGCTTGTACTTCTTTTCGCCTGCTTATTTCATTTGTTTTCATACTTTCCCCTTTAGTCAATCAAATTCATTATCTCATATTATCCATGCATTTCTAGTAGGTCATGTCTCTTAACGTATGTGACGCCCTGCTGCCATCACTGTTTCGGCTGTCAAAGCTGTCAGTTTATGACACATTGTATTCCTTTTCGTTGTTTCAGACCGATGTTACGTAATGTTCACTTTGAAAATCTCATCATAGTTTGGCTCATTCAGTTTATCCACGTCCCGTCTCCATAGATTAACACCTTTTTATCACTTCTTCAGTTTCAATCTGCAGTTCATGGCCAATTAATTATAGTACGGTACAATACGATATTGCAGTGCCTGTGTTATTCTGATTAAGATGCAGAGCACCTTTGGACATGCATTCATGGTTGACGACATATGAAAATCTGGGCGTGGGCGTGAGTCGTGTACGGATAGCCAAATGGTAAGGCGACCGCTCGTGATGAGCGGGAAATCCGGGTTCGAGTCCCGGTCCGGCACAAATTTTCATTGTCGTCATTCCATTCTAGAGCTTTTTTTTTTTTTATTCGTGTCAGAAGCACCGTGGATACAGGAATATAAAAAAAGAATAGCACACAGAAAAAAAATAATTACAGGCGTATGAAAATACGAGATATAAATATATATACAAATATGTGTGCACAGAAACAAAATGTTATAGGCATTTGGCCCATAAGCGGGCTACGTCGACAGCATTTGGGGTTGCCAACATCAGATACTCTAAAGTGCAGTGTGAAGGACATTCAGGGCAGTTATACATGTGCTGGGTCGTCTGCACCTCTCCACAGTCGCAGAGATTAGATGTAGTAGAATATCCCCACTTCAGAAGGTTATCTCTTGACCGTGCAGTGTTGGTGCGTAGCCTGTTTAGTGATCTCCAGACTACCCAGTCCTCATCGTAACCTGGTGCCAATTCTTCCTTTGGTTCCATCCAGTGCCCTTCTCCCGACCGCTTCCATCTCTCCACCCTAGATCCAGGTTGGTCGCTAAAATCTTCGGTTGCTCTGAGAAAACTGCGTCTAGATTTCAAGCGTTTGGTGGCTGGCTGAGTTTTGTGGAGGAGGTGGCTCTCTGCCATCTCAGTCCTCGCTCTTTCACTATAGGCTGCCGCTTCTCTTCGCACTGCAGGAGGTGCAATCCCAGCAAGATGGTAGAGCTTGTCTGTTGGCGTCGGTTTCAGACATCCAGTGACGAGCCTGCAGGTCTCGTTCAGAGCAATGTCGACCTGTTTAGCGTGGGTAGATTTGTACCAGACACTGCTTGCATATTCGCCTGCTGGGAAGCAAATTGCTAGTGCTGTGGTCCTCACTACCTCTGGCTTTGCGCCCCAGGAGGAGTTCGTTATTTTCCGAAGAATATTATTTCTGCCGCTCACCTTCATTTTGGTGTTAATACAGTGCTGTTTATACGTCAGAGCCCTGTCTAGGGTTACTCCTAGGTATTTGGGGTTAACCCAGTGTTCGAGGAGTGTGTCCTTCCAGAAGACACGCAGCTTACGGGATGCCTGCTTGTTACGGAGATGGAAGGCGCAAACTTGTGTTTTGCTAGGGTTCGGCTTGAGTTGATTGTCAGCGTAGTACTGACAGAGCGTGTCTAGCGCATCCGTTAGATTTGTCTCAACATCCTCAAAGGAGTCACCTTGTACGGCCATAGCACGGTCATCGGCATAAATGTAGTTTTCCGTACCAGCTGGCAGTGGTTGATCATTGGTGTATATGTTAAAAAGTAAGGGTGCCAGTACGCTGCCCTGAGGGAGACCACTTTTCTGGGCCCGCCACCTGCTATGCATCCCTTGGAATTCCACAGAGAACCTACGGTTCCCTAACAGACTTCTAACTGTGGATGTGAATTTAAAGTCCCTGGTAATGGCATACAGCTTCTTCATTAGCAGACGTAACTTGACGGTGTCATATGCGGCTGTCAAGTCTATAAAGGCGACACCGGTTATTTTCCGGTTCTCATAGCCGTCTTCAATCAGCTGCGTGAGGTTAATTACCTGAGATGTAGTGCTTTTCCCTGGGCGGAAACCTGCTTGTTGGGGGATTAGGTAGGGTTCTATGGCACTGGAGAGGCGATCCTGAAGTATTCTTTCAAAGATTTTAAAAATATGGCAGAGAAGTGATACGGGTCGGAAATTTCTGGGGTCATCAGCATTTTTGCCTGGTTTTAAAATGGCAATAACTTTAGCCTTCCTCCAGAATGTGGGAATCTGACGTGTTTCCATGCAATTGTTAAACAGTTTCAGTAGCCATTGTTTAACGTTGGGACCAAAGTGTTTAATCTGTTCAACAAAAATCCCGTCCAGGCCCGGGGCCTTCCTTAGCTTGCATTTCGCTATGGCTTTGTCCACATCTGCCATTGTGAGAGGGGTGGTCAGAGTTGAGTTTTCTTGGTGTTCAATCCTGTCTATTTTGGTCTCCGACTTCCTGATTTTGGTGTCGGGTTTCCCATTATTGAGAAGCTGGTGGGCTATTTGGTCGGCTGTGACGGGAGCATGTCCTGGAGAGATAGTCGGGTCATTGTTGAGACGTTTAAGGAGTGTCCAGGCTTTCTGACTGCTCCTTTTCATGTCCAATTTCTCTATTGTCCTCAGCCATTTCTCTCTCCTGGTTTTAGCTAGTGACTCGGTTAACTGCTCGCCCGCAGTGATAGTTTCCGCGGATAGAGGGTTTGCGTCAAACAGTGTCAGGTATTGCTACAACTGATCCTCTAATTCTGGCGTAAGGCCTTCAACATAATTGCTTCTGCATCCTCTAGGGATCGATTGCTTGGAACACCACTGCACAGCCTTCACGAAATTGTCATAGAATCTTGGTTCAGGTGCTTTCTTAAAATTGTACCTACGGCGAAAAGGCGCGCTATGGGGTTTAACAACAGATGTGATCTGGCACATTATTGGACAGTGCTGGGTGTTTGGTACTGGTGAGCAAACTCCTTTTGAGCATTGGGACGTTACTTGATGGCTAACGAAGATGAGGTCCGGGTTATAACCTCTCCCCCATCTGCCACTGTTGTAGGAAGCAGGCAGTTTATTGTCATGTATCAGTTTTAGGTTGTTTAGCTCGGCCCAGCAGATTACAGCCGTGCCATTGTCGTCGTCTTCTTGGTAGTCCCACTGCGTACTGTGGCTGTTGAAATCACCGATTACAAAATTAATTCTGTCTTTATTAAAATTGTTTACGTTGGAGCTGGAAAAGTCCACAGTTGGTGGTTTGTACACTGATGTAACAGTGCAGTCACTAAGTTCAATGGTTAGCACTTCAGTATCATTGATGTCGTTTATACTGCTTGAAAGGATCTGCATGTTTGGCCTCGTAAAGATTGCGCTGCCATACTGTCGGTGTGGCCTTTCAGCTACTAGTCGCATGCCGTTTATCTTGGGTCTTTTGAGTGTGCTATCTCTGTGAGTTTCTTGTAGACACAGGACGTCGCATTTCTCTTTCTGACAGAGGTCTTGTAGTAGACGTTCTTTGCATGCAGACAGGCCTTCAATATTTACAGAGATAATCGTCAGTGCTGGGCCTGATAAGGTCATTTTCTGTAGGATTGTCATGTTGCTTCTGGAGTGAAAGGATCAGCCGGTATACAACCGCCAAGGGGACGCCCGAATATATGTATTGCATTCACATACTCTTCGTGGAGGCTCCTTTCTAGAGCTGATGATAGTCATTCGAAGTTGCAAATTCATTTGATGTGAATATACAGTCCATATTTGTCCCTGGTAACGATTTACAATTTAAAATATGGGTTCGAAAGATGTCTTACCGTTATATAATATGTCTGAAACCTTCTAGAGTGCCCAGGTATCTCCTTCGCACACAGCCTTCTTTCATGATTCTTAAACCAAGAGTTAGCGATGATCAAGCCATGCTCTGTGCAAAATTCTGCCAGGCAGCTTCCCCATTCATACATTTCGCCAATCCATATTCTCCTGATGTTTTTCTTTCTTTTCCTACTATCGAATTTCAGTAGCCATTCTTAATTAACTTTTCTTCTCCGTTAACTGTATGAATATTTTTCTTTGGCTCATTATATGTTCTTTTAATCTCTGCATTATCTGCAGAAATAGTTTGCAAATAAACCTGTACTACCTCAGTGGATTGTGGCTTCGTGTCTGCATTATCTGCAGAAATAGTTATAAAATAAATTGTACTACTGCAGTGGATGTTAGCTTTGTATCCATGTTTGCTATGATAAAGCGTTCACTACATTGTTCATAATACCTTAACTGCATTCATGTTTCCTTATTCATTGTTAGGCCTACTCCTCCATTACCCCGAATTGATTTTGCATTGTTAATTCTGCACTTATCTGTCCAGAAGTGCTCTTCTTCCTACCACCGCACTTCACTAATTTCCATTATATCTAACTTCAACCTGTCCATTTCTCTTTTTAAATACTCTAATCTACCTACCAGATTAAGGGACTAATATGCTATGCTCTGATCCGTAGAATGCCATTTCAGTTTTCCTTGTGGAGGCATTCCCGTGAATAGGGTCCACCCAAAGATGCGAATGGGTTACTATTTCCTCTTGTATATTTTACCTAAGAGGATGCCATCATCATCATTACGCCATACAGTAGATTTACATGTTCTCAGGAAATGTAGCGGCTGTAGTTTCCCCTTACTTTCAGTCACTCACAGTAACAACATAGCAATACTATCTTCGCTCATCCTACTATATCAACCAGTCAATTGCCCAGACTGTTGTCCCTGCAACTATTGAAAAGGCTGCTTCCCCTCTTCAGGAATCACGGGTTAGTCTGACCGTCACACAGATATCCATCCAAAGTGGGTTGCAACTATGGTATGCCTATCTGAACCGTTGATGTACGTAAGCCACACTACTTTAGCGAGGTCTACGGAACGTGGAGGGGATCTGAATGTTGATATGAATTTAAATTGTAAGTTACATACTAGAGATTTTTTGCGCACCTAAGTTTACTACCATTTTATAACACTCCTCTTGCGCTGGCAAAACCAGTTTAACAAGTGCACACGGTAAGGTCGTCGTTGGAGATATGTACGTCCATTGCATCTCGCGTTTGTTGATCTAAATTCAGTAACCTGTTTCTTTCAGATGATGTACCTTTCGCTGCAGAGGAGGCGATGGTCATGGACCCGGAGGTACAGCAGCAATGGTGAATTGTGAAGGGAATCCCCAACTTATTTTGTGAGTAAAGAGCTCACAATGATTTGAGAAGGGAAGCCGTATAGTTATCTAACTATCCCGTAATATCGTCACTTTACACTTCATTCGTTGCATATTAATATCCCACTCTGCAGCTGGTGGGAGATTACACAAAAGACACGTAACATGGATATACGTGACCTCACAGCAACAGACTGCGAATATGCAAAACGCTAACTATACTCCCCACCTTGACTAACTTGTCAGTTCTGATCTTCAAGCTGTGACACAAGAAAGGAAGCCTTGCCTTTCGACCAATCAGCTCCCAAGATATCCTGTTTCACTTCATATATTGCTGCCTAACTCAGCCCATAGCCTTGTCGTACATGGCTGAAGGCAAGCCACGTCACCCAATGTCACATTGGATGCGCAACGTCGTCCAACGCCATCTTCCTTCCCTGTCGCATGCAGTATGGTGGCACCGTACTAAACATCATTACGAAATGACAAGTACCTATTATTTCACATAAATTTTATAGTTTACGCTGGGCGTGTTACTGTTTTTGGTTTTGAAACCATCGAGAAAATTAACTTAGTTAACATACCTTAATTCATCAGTGGCACGTGAAATAATATTACGGGTCAACTGCGCACTTTGAGACGAGATATTCAGTTCATGGGAACCTTTTGTAATGATAAAACTTGGTGCATGTCCTCGCACTTCAAGTAAGTAACCACAAAAAAATTTAAATAGGTCTACCAACTACAACAGCGAAACAATACGTTAAATTTCTCAAGAATATTTTTACTAAGAATTGGCCCTGCTTATAATGTTGTTGTTGTTGTTGAGGTCTTCAGTCATGAGACTGGTTTGATGCAGCTCTCCATGCTACTCTATCCTGTGCAAGCTTCTTCATCTCCCAGTACCTACTGCAGCCTACATCCTTCTGAATCCGCTTAGTGTATTCATCTCTTGGTCTCCCTCTTCGATTTTTACCCTCCATGCTGCCCTCCAGTACTAAATTAGTGATCCCTCGATGTCTCAGAACATGTCCTACCAACCGATCCCTTCTTCTAGTCATGTTGTGCCACAAGCTCCTCTTCTCCCCAATTCTATTCAATACCTCCTCATTAGTTACGTGATCTACCCATATAATCTTCAGCATTCTTCTGTAGCACCACATTTCGAAAGCTTCTATTCTCTTCTTGTCTAAAGTATTTATCGTCCACGTTTCACTTCCATACATGGCTACACTCCATACAATTACATTCAGAAACGACTTCCTGACATTTAAATCTATATTCGATGTTAACACATTTTTCTTCTTCAGAAACGCTTTCCTTACCATTGCCAGTCTACATTTTATACCCTCTCTACTTCGACCATCATCAGTTATTTTGCTCCCCAAATAGCAAAACTCATTTACTACTTTAAGTGTCTCATTTCCTAATCTAATTCCCTCAACATCACCCGACTTAATTCGACTACATTCCATTACCCTCGTTTTGCTTTTGTTCATGCTCATCTTATACCCTCCTTTCAAGACACTGTCCATTCCGTTCAACTGCTCTTCCAAGTCCTTTGCTGTCTCTGACAGAATTACAATGTCATCGGCGATCCTCAAAGTTTTTATTTCTTCTCCATGGAGTTTAATACCTACTCCGAACTTTTCTTTTGTTTCCTTTACTGCTTGCTCGATATACAGATTGAATAACATTGGGGATAGGCTACAACCCTGTCTTACTCCCTTCCCAACCACTGCTTCCCTCTCATACCCCTCGACTCTTATAATTGCCCTCTGCTTTCTGTACAAATTGTAAATAGCGTTTCGTTCCCTGTATTTTACCCATGCCACCTTCAGAATTTGAAAGAGAGTATTCCAATCGACATTGTCAAAGGCTTTCTCTAAGTCTACAAATGCTAGAAACGTAGGTTTGCCTTTTCTTAATCTTTCTTCGAAGATAAGTCGTAGGGACAGTATTGCCTCACGTGTTCCAAAATTTCTACGGAATCCAGACTGATCTTCCCCGAGGTCGGCTTCTATCAGTTTTTCCATTCGTCTGTAAAGAATTCGCGTTAGTATTTTGCAGTTGTAACTTATTAAGCTGATAGTTCGGTAATTTTCACATCTGTCAACACCTGCTTTCTTTGGGATTGGAATTATTATATTCTTCTTGAAGTCTGAGGGTATTTCGCCTGTCTCATACATCTTGCTCACCAGATGGTAGAGATTTGCCAGGACTGGTTCTCCCAAGGCTGTCAGTAGTTCTAATGGAATGTTGTCTACTCCGGGGGCCTTGTTTCGACTCAGGTCTTGCTGTGCATGAATTTCTCAATTAATAAAAGGAAAATGAATTTCAGTTATTGAACGTAAACGCGTATTAACATTCAAACCAATCACATAAACTGTCAGCATATAGTTATATTTTCACTGTATATGTATTTGGGAATGTGTTGGCACATTCCACACTATAGCGAGATGTTTCTCTCGTGGTCTAGTGGCTAGCGTTGCTACCTCTGGATCTCGGGATCCCGGGTTCGATTCCCGTCCGGATGGGGATTTTCTCCGCCCGGGGACTGGGTGTTTGTGTTGTCCTCATCATCATTGGGGAAGTGGCGAGATTGGAACTGGAAAGAATGGGAACTTGCACGGGCGCTGATGACATCTGCATTCCGAAAGTCACTGTAAGGTGTATGGTGGAGGTTACTTCTGGCACCACTGCGTTCCTCCCCTCCCCCTGTCCCCCTTGTCTGTTTCGTTCGAGAATGGCGCATGGGAAGAAAGATTGTCTGTAATCCTCCGCGTTAGGTCAGATTTCTCTGATTTTCTCGTCTTGGTTACCTAGCGAATCATGTGTGGCAGGAAGCAATACGTTGCGCTGCTCTTACTGGAATGTACACTCTTGGAATTACAATAGAAAAACTCCACCGTGATACAGAATGTCCCGATTAAAATCCACTGGTAAGAGTTGAGCATCTCCGTGACTCCCTCGCGCTGGCTAAACGATTCCGTGACGAAAAGCGACGTTCCTCTTTGGATCTCTTCCGTTAATCTCACCTGACAGGAGTCCCATACAGATAAGCAATACTCATCAGTCGGTCGAATAAGATACACTACTCGCCATTAAAATTGCTACGCCACGAAGATGACGTGCTACAGACGCGAAATTTAACCGACAGGAAGAAGATGTTGTGATATGCAAATGATTAGCTTCTCATAGCATTCATACAAGATTGGAGCCGGTGCCGACACCTACAACGTGCTCACATGAGGAAAGTTTCCAACCGATTTGTCATACACAAACATCAGTTGACCGGCGTTGCCTGGTGAAACCTTGTTGTGATGCCTCGTGTAAGGAGGAGAAAAACGTACCATCACGTTTCCGACTTTGATAAAGGTCGGATTGTAGCCTATCGCGATTGCGGTTTATCGTATCGCGACATTGCTGCTCGCGTTGGTCGAGATCCAATGACTGTTAGCAGAATATGGAATCGGTGGGTTCAGGAGGGTAATAAGGAACGCCGTGCTGGATCCCAACGGCCTCGTATCACTAGCAGTCGAGGTGACAGGCGCCTTATCCGAATGGCTGTAACGGATCTTGCAGCCACGTCTCGGTCCTTGAGTCAACAGATGGGGACGTTTTCAAGACAACAACCATCTGCACGAACAGTTAGACGACGTTTGCAGTAGTATGGACTATCAGCTCGGAGACCATGGCTGCGGTTACCCTTGACGCTGGATCACAGACAGGAGCGCCTGCGATGGTGTACTCAACGACGAACCTGGGTGCACGAATGGCAAAACGTCATTTTTTCGGATGAATCCAGGTTCTGTTTACAGTATCATGATGGTCGCATCCGTGTTTGGCGACATCGCGGTGAACGCACATTGGAGGCGTGTATTCGTCATGGCCATACTGGCGTATGACCCGGCGTGATGGTATGGGGTGCCATTGGTTACACGTCTCGGTCACCTCTTGTTCGCATTGACGGCACTTTGAACTGTGGACGTTACATTTCAGATGTGTTTTGACCCTTCATTCAATCCCTGCGAAAGACTACATTTCAGCAGGATAATGCATGACCGCATGTTGCAGGTCTTGTACGGGCTTTTCTGGATACAGAAAATGTTCGACTGCTGCCCTGGCCAGCACATTCTCCAGATCTCCCACCAATTGGAAACGTCTGGTCAATGTTGGCTGAGGAACAGGCTTGTCACAATACGCCAGTCACTACTCTTGGTATCGTGTTGAAGCTGCATGGGAAGCTGTACCTGTACACGCCATCCAAGCTCTGTTTGACTCAATGCCCAGGCGTATCAAGGCCGTTGTTACGGCCAGAGGTGGTTGTTCTGGGTACTAATTTCCCAGGATCTGTGCACCCAAATTGCGTGAAAATGTAATCAGATGTCAGCTCTAGTATAATATATTTGTCCAATGAATACCTGTTTATCATCTGCATTTCTTCTTGGTGGCGTAATTTTAATGGCCAGTAGTGTATTTATTTCAAGGATAAATTACATTTTCTTACGGTTCTTCCAGTGAATTTCGGTTTGGCATCTGCTTTTCCTACTGTTTGGTTCTATGGAACACGCAAATGAATAAATTAAACTAAGCTAAACAAGGCTCATGACTACTGCGGTAGTGTTCCGGTTAGCGTTGTAGCTCAACTTAAACATTCTCTGCCACATTTCGCTCTTCACAAAGACGCTGCGTAGCATTCACGGAGCGTGCGCGTGCTCACTTGGGAAGGCAGAGGCTTTCAGCGAGGATCCCTCCCCTTGCATGCCGCCACACGGCGCCCAGATCAAAGGCGCCGCCGCCCCGCGTCACGCCTCGCAGACAGAGCGGGACTGAGTAACCAGTGCAGCGTGACGTCACACCACGTCGCCGGTGTCAGCCAGAGCGTACTCTGGTGATGAGGGGCGCAAGCTAGGGCAGGTCAGGGCCCGTGCAAGCAGTCGCGAAGATTAGCGTATGAATGCCGCTTACCTTGAGCACTTGATCTCGCTTAGTTGTAAACACCTCAGAGAGCACAAAGGATACTTTAGAGGAAAGGACCGTTTAATAAACCAGTGGAGGTCAAAAACTGTCACACTGCAAGTAGCCACACGGATGGTACATTTATTTTTTCGCAATAAATAATACGATACGTAAACGAGAAAGCGATGACAGCTCTGAGCATCAACGACCCTTCAGTTTAAATAGTCATGATTGTAGAACTCTAACTCGATCTGAACTGGTACAACTACATCTATGTCTATATCTATATGATTACTCTGCAATTCACAATTAAGTGCCTGGCAGAGGGATCATCGAACAACCTTTGAAGTTATTTCTCTACCGTTCTACACTCGAACCGCGCGCGAGGAAAACGAGCGCTTAAATCTTTCTGGGCGAGCTCTGATTTCTCTTACTTTAACATGATGATCATTTTCTCTCTATGTAGGTGGGCACCAACAGAATATTTTGACAATCGGGGGGAAAGTTGGTGATCGAAATTTCACGAGAAGGTCCTGCTGCAACGGAAAACTCTTTTGTTTTAATGATTCACACCCCAATTCACGTATCATGTCCACAGCACTCTCTCCACTACTGCGCGATAATACAAAACGGCTGCCCTTCTTTGAACTTCTTCGATTTCCGCCGTCGGTCCCTTCTGATTCGGATCCCACACCTCACAGCTATACTTCGAGGGAGGACAACTATAGTGCAAGCGGTCTCTTTAGGAGACCTGTTACACTTTCTAAGTGTTCTGCCAGTAAATTGTAGTCTTTGGTTTGCTTTACCCACAAAGTAATCTATGTGATCGTTTCAGTTTGACTTATTCGTAATTGTAGCCCATAAGTATGTAACTGAATTTACAGCCTTTAGATTTGCGTGATTTCTCGTGTAACTGAAATTTATCCCATTTCTTTTAGTATTCATGTGGATGACTTTACACTTTTCATTATTAAGAGTCAATTGCGCTATACAGATATCTTGTCTAAATCATTGTGAAATTGGTTTCGACCATGTGATGAATTTATAGGACGGTAGATGACTGTGTCATCTGCATACGATCTAAGAGGGGTGCTCAGATTGTCTCCTACGTCGTTCATGTAGTTCAGGAACAGAAGAGGGCCTATAACACTGCCTTGGGGAACGGCAGATGTTACTTCTGTTTTGTTCGATCTCTTTCCGTCAATTACTGTGAAATGTAACCTTTCTGACAGGAACTCACGAATCCAGTCACACAAATGAGGCGATAATCCATAGACACGCATTTGATTAGAAGACGCTTGTGAGGAACCGTGTCAAAAATCTTCGGGAAATATAAAAATATGGAATCAATTTGACATCTGCTGTCGATAGCACTCATTGCTCAGTGAGAATAAAGACCTAGTTGTTTTTCACAAGAACGATATTTTTTGAATCCGTCCTGACTATTTGTCATTAAATCGTTTTCTTCTAAATAATACGTAATGTTCGAATACAGTACATGATCCAAAATCCTTCTGCAAATCGACGTTAGTGATATGGATCTGTAATTCGGCGAACTACTCGTATGTCCTTTCTTGGGTACTGGTGTGACTTTTGCAGCTTTCTAATCTTTAGTTATAGATCTTACGATGAGCTAGCAGTTGTATATGAGTGCTAAGTGAGGATCTATTGTATCGGCGTTCTCTGAAAGGAGCGGGACTGGTGTACAATATGGACCAGAGACCTTGCGTTTATTAAATAACTTAAGCTGCTTCGCTACACCGAGGATATCTGCTTCCAAGCCATTCATGTTGGCAGTTATTCTAGATTCAAATTCTGGAATGTTTACTTCTTCTTAGTTGGTGAAAAAGTTTTGGAAAAACGTGTTTGGTAACTCTGCTTTAGTGAAACTCTCAACAGTGACGTCACCATTGTTATCGTGCGGTGAAGGTATTGATTGCGTCTTACTACTGGAGTACTTTAAATACGAGCAGAATCTCTTTGGGTTTTCTACCAGATTTCGAGACAGAGTTTCGTTGCTTATCCATTAAAAGCATCTCACTTTAAAGTTCGTACTAAATTTAGAACTTTTGAAAAACTTCGCCAATCTTGTCCATTGTGCGTTCTTTAAAATTTGGCATGTTCTTTTCGTTGCTTTTACAAGAGTGTTCTGACCCGTTTTGTTTACAATGGAGATTACTACCATCTCTTATTAATTAATTTGATATATATTTCTCAACTGCCGTCGTTGTTATTTCTTCGAATTCAAACAACATCTGCCTAAGCTTACATAGCCAGATTGGAAGCGGTGGACACTGTATCTTAGGAAGGCGTCAAGCTAATTTTTATCTCCTCTTTTTAAACAGATGAATTTCGCGTATATTTTTTGTGCGTTTGGATGTTGCGGTATTCAGTCTCACTACAACAACCAGGTGGTCACTAATCTCAGTATCCGTCATGATGCTCTCTATTTGCCCATGATTACTTGTTGCTAAGAAGTCAGGTATTTTTGGCAACCATTTACACTAAAGTGCGCTTCTGAGGTAAGTGTCCAAAATTGTTTCCTGAGAAAGCATTCAGTACAATTTCGGACGTCGTTTCATGCCGACCGCCGGTTTTAAACATGTATTTTTTCCAACATATTGAAGGTTAAATATAATTGTATGAGTGGGCTACCTATTCGAAATAAGATCAACTTTTCTTTGAAATATTCAACAGCTGTATCATCTGAGTCAGGGGGTCCGTAAAAGGAATCAATATTAATTTATTCCAGTCGTCAAGCATAACCTCTGCCCATACTAACTCAAAGGAACTATCTACTTTAACTTCACTACAAGGTAAACTATTCTGAAAGCAATAAACACTCCACCACCAACTATATTTCGTCTGTCTTTTATAAACATGGTTAGGTCCTCTGTAAAAAATTCTGCTGAAATTATTGCCTGTTTTATCCAGCTTTCTGTAACTATAACTACATGTGCTACCTTACTTTCTATTAGCGTTTGGAGCTCTGATTCTTTCACAACACAGTATCGATTGTTTCTAGATCTACATTCCTATGTGTGTCCTACACCCTTGAAGACAGGTGCAGTTTCTGTAGTTACCTGAGACCCTTCAACCTCAAAAAAACCGCCAATTCCCTTACACACAGCCCCCCAATTGATCGTCATTATTCTGGATTAAATCTCACTTTGGTTCAGAAAGGGGTGAATTATGCTGCCACAAAAATCTTTGGTCATTTGTAAAATACACTCCTGGAAATTGAAATAAGAACACTGTGAATTCATTGTCCCAGGAAGGGGAAACTTTATTGACACATTCCTGGGGTCAGATACATCACATGATCACACTGACAGAACCACAGGCACATAGACACAGGCAACAGAGCATGCACAATGTCGGCACTAGTACAGTGTATATCCACCTTTCGCAGCAATGCAGGCTGCCATTCTCCCATGGAGACGATCGTAGAGATGCTGGATGTAGTCCTGTGGAACGGCTTGCCATGCCATTTCCACCTGGCGCCTCAGTTGGACCAGCGTTCGTGCTGGACGTGCAGACCGCGTGAGACGACGCTTCATCCAGTCCCAAACATGCTCAATGGGGGACAGATCCGGAGATCTTGCTGGCCAGGGTAGTTGACTTACACCTTCTAGAGCACGTTGGGTGGCACGGGATACATGCGGACGTGCATTGTCCTGTTGGAACAGCAAGTTCCCTTGCCGGTCTAGGAATGGTAGAACGATGGGTTCGATGACGGTTTGGATGTCCCGTGCACTATTCAGTGTCCCCTCGACGATCACCAGTGGTGTACGGCCAGTGTAGGAGATCGCTCCCCACACCATGATGCCGGGTGTTGGCCCTGTGTGCCTCGGTCGTATGCAGTCCTGATTGTGGCGCTCACCTGCACGGCGCCAAACACGCATACGACCATCATTGGCACCAAGGCAGAAGCGACTCTCATCGCTGAAGACGACACGTCTCCATTCGTCCCTCCATTCACGCCTGTCGCGACACCACTGGAGGCGGGCTGCACGATGTTGGGGCGTGAGCGGAAGACGGCCTAACGGTGTGCGGGACCGTAGCCCAGCTTCATGGAGACGGTTGCGAATGGTCCTCGCCGATACCCCAGGAGCCACAGTGTCCCTAATTTGCTGGGAAGTGGCGGTGCAGTCCCCTACGGCACTGCGTAGGATCCTACGGTCTTGGCGTGCATCCGTGCGTCGCTGCGGTCCGGTCCCAGGTCGACGGGCACGTGCACCTTCCGCCGACCACTGGCGACAACATCGATGTACTGTGGAGACCTCACGCCCCACGTGTTGAGCAATTCGGCGGTACGTCCACCCGGCCTCCCGCATGCCCACTATACGCCCTCGCTCAAAGTCCGTCAACTTCACATACGGTTCACGTCCACGCTGTCGCGGCATGCTACCAGTGTTAAAGACTGCGATGGAGCTCCGTATGCCACGGCAAACTGGCTGACACTGACGGCGGCGGTGCACAAATGCTGCGCAGCTAGCGCCATTCGACGGCCAACACCGCGGTTCCTGGTGTGTCCGCTGTGCCGTGCGTGTGATCATTGCTTGTACAGCCCTCTCGCAGTGTCCGGAGCAAGTATGGTGGGTCTGACACACCGGTGTCAATGTGTTCTTTTTTCCATTTCCAGGAGTGTAGTATCAAAAGTTTGACAGATAGCCAACCAATATTTAAAAGCAAATTAAAAGAATTTCTGAATGACAGCTCCTTCTACTCAATAGATGAATTCTTAGATATGAAGTAGTAACTTTAAAAAAAAAAAGAAAAAATATCTTATGTAAAGAAAACTTTTGTTAAAAGTGACATTGCGGAATGTCGCATTCATGATCTATGGAACAAGGATTAATGTATGTTTGTACGTGTGGTCTTCAGTTCAAGACTGGTTTGATGCAGCTGTCTATGCTTGTCTATCCTATGCAAGTCTCTTCGTCTCTGTAAATACACTGCAGCTTACGAGTGCCTCCTGGAAAATAATGCTTCCGAATTTTTTATTCTGTTCTCAATGTCATGTGAGATATTACATGTCATGCATATCACTCGTTCGACATTCTCGCTTCGCTGTCGAAAGTCGCAATCCTCTGCCGCTAGAGGGCTTTGATTTGTAGTTTGTAGCATGGTGGTGTGCAACTTATCTATGCCAATGCGTGAGCAACAAGAAGCTTAAATCAAGTTCCTAACTGCAGAAAACGTGCCTCCAATTGAAATCCATAGAAGAATGAAAGGTGTGCACGGTGATGATTGTATCGATATCAGTAATGTGTGACTTTGGGCTGTTCGTGCTTATATTGGAGGAAATTATGGTGCTAACCTCAATGTGCACCACCCACTCCTTCTATCTCCATGATTTCTACCCAACTATTTATGGTCGTTCTATCCTTATCACTCCTACCCTAAAATATCATGGCCTCACCCTTGACTGTCACCTCACATGGACTCCCCATCTCCTAACGATCCAACACAAAGCCCACAATAGGATCCACCACCTGAAACTCGGGCCCGGTTGGACATAGGGACTGCTACCTTCCACCATCCTTCACACCTACAAATCCTTGATTCGCCTCATCCTTTGTTATGCCAGTGTCACTTGGATTTCCGCCCCTCCCAGGTTCTAGAATGCCCTCCAAATCCTCAAACGCCATGCACTCAGCCTCACCTTCTGCATCCGCCTTCCACCCCCCATGCACATCCTTTATGACCTCATCCCCTTCTCCTGCCTTTTTCTTTTCCTCAAACACATCTGTACCCTGTACATCATCCGCCGACTCGATCCCTCCCACCCCCTGGTCTCCCCCTTCCTCTCCACACTCAGCCAGTTGCTGCACCTTCACCGTTGTGTCCCGCCCTCTGTCCATCTCCACACCCTCCACCTCCTTTCCCAACGCAACGTAGAGCACCTATGCCTCCCACATGATGAGTTTTGACCTGAGATATACCCCTCCTACCAACTCTAACCCCACCTTCCCCTCCCCTACTCCCCAGGGTTCCCTTTCCCCACCCCCTCCCTTTTCCTGTGCCCCTTCTGTGTCTCTGTGCTCCCTCCAGCCTTGTCTTCCCTCTTCATCTCCCGCCTTGCCTGTCTCCTGCCTCTTGGTGCGCCGCCTGCCCCCTTTCTCCTACCCCCTTAGCCCCCACCCCTCACCACACCTTTCTTTTTTCCTCCTCTCAGGCTTCCAGCCACTCGGCAGGTCCGTACAAGCGGTTTTCACTCTTCTTCATGTGTGCTCTGTCATTTACAATGTCTTTTTAAGTGTCTTTCACTCTGTGTGTTTTTTATCTGTGGGCAGCTTTTAACTTGTATTTGACTCCAGAGTATTTTAAGTGCCCCTGAATTTCCAGCTGTGTTATTTTAACTATACATCGTCTTTTTAACTGTCCCAGTGAATGTTCCTGTGTTAGTGTGTATTTTAACTTCCATTATCTCCATTTACTGTGTTTTTATATTCCCCTTTTTGTGTATAAGTTCCCTCTATACATTTTTTATAAAGCCACTCGGCTGAAGAGCGGCTGACTGTGCCACTGCCAGCCCTTCCCTGGCCATAAGGGGCAGGGGCATGAAATTACAATAAAGGAAAAAGAAAAAACCCTCAACATGTGTGACACCCCTGAGATCGGAGTGTTTCCAAAACTTAAAGAATACCTTTGAGGATCTCACTTTGATTATGGTGAGGCAGACTATGCAGAGGTGAGGTTGTGGTTCCACCAACAAAATCAAACAGTGACAGTATCAGCAAATTGGTCTCTCAATGGAGGAAATGTATTCGTTTCCAGAGTGATCACGTTGAGAAATAAATATGCAGATATGAAGAATGAAGATGTAGAATGTAAACAGAGTTTGTTTTATTTAAAAATCTTTAAGAGCTTTAAAATAAAAAAATTGAATTCATTGTTTTTCCGCCTACATCCATCTGAACCTGCTTATTAAAGTGCAGCCTTGGACTCCATCCGTAAATTTTACCATTCACCATCTGCCCACACGTTCATCCCACCAATTAATTCGAAAATGACTATTCTATAACGCCTCACGATGCATACTTTGAATCGACTGATTCATTTGTTCGAGTTGTGCCATACATTGATTTTCTCTATAGTTCACCTCAGTACTTCTTCGTCACTTATCCAATCAACTGGAATACTGGAATACACTCTTGGGAATCTTAAGTTATAAGGTATAAAATACGGAAAGGAAAAACCCATGAACAATCGAAGGATATGAAATAGCCAGTAATTGAGAAGGCAATACAGCAAGGTTAAAGCCTACCAAATGATCTATTCACACTATACGCAGAATAAGCAATAATTACAGCGGCCAGTAATTTTGTGACTTTTTTTTGGGAGAGCAGATAAAAAATGTAAACAGTAAATTTCAAATACAAATGACTAGTGACAGTTCCCAGCACCCCCCAGGATTCCATAGACTACATTTCCAGGAAACGCATTGGAAGGGTCTCTACGACTATTATGAATGAAGAAATCAACAAGTAAGAAACTCGTGTAATTTCGACATATTGTCGATGTTGTGAGCCAATGGCCTTGTCGCAGTGGTAACACTGGTTCCGTCAGATCACCGGAGTTGAGCGCTGTCAGGCTTGGCTAGAACTTGGATGGGTGACCGTTCAATCTGCCAAGTGCTGATGGCAAACTGGGTGCACTCAGTTCTTAAGACGGTCATGAAAACTGACAACAGGAGGGAGAGTGGTGTTCTGACCACTTGCCTCTCCATATCCGCATCCAGTGACGCCTATCGGCAGAGGAAGACATGGCGGTCGGTTGGTACCGTAGGGCCTTCTAACCTGTTCGGACGGAGTTAAGAGTTAGTCGATGTTGTGAAGAACAGTCACTATCTTGTGTCAAGGAGTGAGGAGATGAAGTTTGAAACAATGTTTGTTGATATTTCGTAATTTAAAAATGCCTCGGGCATGGGTGTGTGTATTTGTCCTTAGGATAATTTAGGTTAAGTAGTGTGTAAGCTTAGGGACTGATGACCCTAGCAGTTAAGTCCCATAAGATTTCACAAACATTTGAACATTTTTTAATTTAAAAATGAATGGTAAAATCTGAAATACCAAGTTCTTTGAACGTTTTAAAATGATCAAGTATTGTGGCGGTGTGAAATTTTCTGCAGTGTCAGTTGACTTTTGGGTCTTGGTGGCATTCCAAGAATGTGTACGCTTTTAAGAGGTCTACAATCTCCAGGCAGAGCGACTGTGTTGGGACGTGTGTGTGTGTCCTGTTAATTGCCTTTAATAAAATTAGTAAATTTCAAACTTACAAACGTAAAAAACACTTATCAATCTGTTTAGTGTGGTTAAGCAAACTTATTTTGGGACCGGTTGACGGCTAGGTGTCAGCTTTCTTTGAAAGAAAGAGTGGTTCCCAGGGACTGGCCGGGACCGTGTCCAACACGGGTAGGGTGACTGTTATTCTGACACACGGAATACATTACACAGTTAAACGAGGAGGCCGCTACTTCGCTCTCTACAGGCGACCGCTACTTACTTTCCACGTGTAGCTGGTGATGAAACAATAATAAAGTAATCAGAGTAAATGAGAAGAACGCAAGTGTAGAAGTAATTGTTAGAATTAACAACTGTGAGGGAACTACAATGTGTTAGTGGCGTCTTTAAGGTAACAGCAAAGTGAATATGTAAGTAGATGAGCCTGTTGCAAGTAGCGGCAACGACAGTAAGATAGTTTAATCAATCAAGCCAGTCAGTGTTGCAAATGGCGATAGTGCTTTCAATATTTGGTCACAAAATAGTCAACCGTTTACAACTTGAAACAGCAGAGTTGTCGTTCAAAAATAGAGAACGAAATAAAAAAAAAAAAACTGAAGTCAAAATGTCAGAGAACCAACGGGGATGAAAATAGAGAGCAGGGTGAATATATAGACACTGCTGATCGATCCGCAGGCGCTGGCAGTGAGTGGCCAAAACAGGTAAAGACACAGGTTGAGGAAATGAGGGATATGAGTCAGACAGACATGTTTAAGAGAAAGATGAAAGAGAAGAATAAAAAATACCAGTTGGACGACCTGGATGAGGGGACAGTGAAGATTCAAACGGATTATATGTACACGCAAAAGGAGGCCAATAACCAAAATCAGTAAGATTTTAAAACCGTTAAGAGAAGCAATAATTGCTGTGGGTACCAATACGGAGTCTACGACAGAAGATATTAAGTGGAATAATACTGAAGTCAGAAGTAAAGTCTAACAATGATTTACTGAGAGGAAGAATAAATCCAAAACTGGATGCTCAGTAGAAGTCACTAAAGGCTATATAGTAAGGGGCATAAAAAGGAAATGAAAAAAGAATGCAAATTTTGGATGCTTATCAAGCGTAATGTGTGGAGGGATAAAAGTTGTACCGGATAGCCAGACCAAGGACCTAGATACAGCAATGACTGGCCTAACTGCAACAATTAACAAAGTAAAAGAGAAAATCGGTATTTGAAAGAAACAAGTTATCAATGAGCTCAAAACTGACCATGAGAAGTGAAAATCTGCAGTCTGAAAGAAGACAGGGAATATCAAGGAAGAACTAGAGAAAGTCTTGAAGAGCTAGGAGCAGGATTAGGTAATCTAAGTCATGCTTTCAATTCAGGAAAAAATGAAACTCAAAGAGAAATGGAAGAGATAAGAATGAAATGGATCAATTGAAAAGAAATATTTCTAGAAGGAATGTGCCAGTGAACTGGATAGAATGGTACAATAATATAGCAGATATGGTTCGCAAGTTTGATCTAGAGGGAAGTGTACACCCAGTCATGTTTATAGTCGAATGTAAGAGATGGATGACTGACGATTGCTTGGAGTCCAGAATGATACGAATAGTAGAACGAAGGGTAGTAGCAGTCACAAGAGGGTGAAGTGTCAAAGCGTGAGAAGATGTGAAACCTTTGAACAATTCGTGAGACGTTTTAGGAATAATAGTGTTGCCATGTAGTAGGGAAGAGAATTTAGAAAATACCCTGAATAAAGAAGCAATACTGCAGAAAAAATAGGAGAATACTGTAAGAACTTAAGTAAACTGGTAACTAATAAAATCAGTCAATAGAGGAAGTGGATCTCATACATGATCTGCACAGAGAAACATTCTGTGGGAATTTATGAAACATGTAGGAATAACAAGATGTGATTCGTACAGGAAAGTGAGGGAAGAAGGTCGCATGACATGGAATTTTCTGGGTTTAATAGAAGAAGAGGAATCAACAAAAATCCTTGAAATTATACTGAATTTGCCATGACATCATAAAACTTGAACTCAATTCAAGGTATTAGAGTATGAGGAACATGAGGTGGAGGCTTCATGAGAAAGAAAGGGAAAGAACGTTAAGGGAAAAAAAACTACGACACTAAAGTGTCAGTTAGAGAACGAGTAAGGAAGCAGCGTAAACTTGTTCAATGGAATAGAATTACTATGTTAAAAAATACCCAGAGAAAATAATGGAACTATAAGAGCAAGTAGAAAATCAATGAGGATATCAGAGGAAGCAATCAGAAGAGATAATCTATTCGCCAAAAGAGGTTAAAGAATCTATAGAAATTAGGAAAAATTAGAGGCTTATTGGACGTAAAAAGGCGAAACAAAACAAGAGGAACGTTAAACAGAATAATTAAGGAAGTAGAAGAGACAGAAGAAGATGGAAATAGTTTACAAGGCGAGACTGAGGGAGAAGATAGCGACGGGGAGGAAGGTAAGATAGGGAACAAGGAGCAGGGAATGGAAGCTGCCAATAAGAAAGCATCTACCCAAACGACCGAAATTATTTTATTTAACTTGAGGTCTGTGCTCTAATCTTTACAGAAAAAATAACATTCACACACGTTTTGTTGTCATCAGGACTTATACAAGTAAATAACAATAAGAATCTCGTGTTTCACAGGTTTTAAAAGAATTTATAAAATGTGCGTCGATGTCCCCAACTTATAATAACCTCGATTTGCACAATACACAGTGAGATGATGCAATCAAACAATTTTCCCGTGGATTTAAACTGCCTGTACGTTTGACAAGTTCTCGTAAAACATGGAAGGAGATAAAACATACACAATACAAGATATGAAAACAGACAATCAGAATTCTGAATAACGATTTATAAATCCATAAAAGCTGATAATATTAAAGAAATGAACTGTTAACTCTACAGATACCCAATTTGAAAAACTGTATTCTCCGAAGGGATTAAGTATAATAGAACAGGTACTTATAGTAATAAATGCTGATATCACAAACACAGTCAGAATAGCAAACAACCTTATGTGAATGCAGGTGGGTCCAAATACGTATACTTCTCTACCCCCAATGGCAGTAAACAGTGATGGAACCCCAGCTCATAATAAGATGTACTTATAATCGCCGCAAAACCAGTAATAATATAACATACAAATTTTTTAGCATTCTAGCAGGAGAGCTATAGCTATGATAATGGAAAACACGACAGACGGCAGACAGCACTGGAACGACATAACGTTTCTCACCCGATTAAAATTTCGTCGGTATTCCACTCATGGTGCAGTCAATGAAGAATACAATTGCCAGCTTTTCACGTGAAGCTGAAAGGTAGCGAGTTATTTGGGCTCGCTTCTCTTTCATCTAATTGATCACAGTTGCAGACCATATGCAGATTATGCCACTTATATGCAGATTAGGTCACTTGTGTCTTGTTAATGAGTTACAGTGAGCAATTCAGTGAACAGTTTAGAGGACTGACAGTGATTAGGCTTGGTTTTGGTTGTAATGTAATTCTGCATGCAATATTTTGAGGTGATGGAATTGTGCACATGTTGGAAACGGGTCTTCCTCGTGGACGGCTGAGGCTGCTGTTGGGCGCAGCAGCTGCCACCGGCGCAGACAGCAGAACACCCACATTGTTGCTGGCAATTTAGAGGATGCGAAGGACGGGCGAGGGGTCATGGTTACGCTTCTCCCTGCGGCAGGAATGATAGAAGACAGGCGTTCAGCAGGGGGGTTCCCCTGTGTTCTCAAGGGACATTCGTTTATCGGATATGGGGCATTTCTGTGCAAAGGCAGGCACCTCAGTTTTTTTATGGCTCCTTCGCCGGAGCACATCGACACAGTGCGTTCATAATTGATCCTTGCAGAGAAGACAGCGTGCCTCAGCTTTCGCAGGTAGCCCTTACAGTGATTATTCCACGGTCCTTCCTGAGAACGCCATATTGGCTTGTGAAAGAAACCGTTTTGCTTCAGACATCGTAATGTGTCGGCGCAGCTTCACGTGTGCTATACCCGCGCAGCAATGTCTGCTGCATTTGTTTTAAGGACAATATTAGATCCTACGCCAGTGGTCCCATGTGAATGGTGAACCTGTGTCGTCACTGGTTAACTGACTGTGACATCGAGGTATGTGAAACTTTCTTGCAGATTAAAACGGTGTGCCGGACCGAGACTCGAACTCGGGGCCTTTGCCTTTCGCGGGCAAGTGCTCTACCAACTGAGCTACCCAAGCACGACTCACGCCCCGTCCTCACTGCTTTAATTCCGCCAGTACCTCGTCTCCTACCTTCCAAACTTTACAGAAGGTCTCCTGCATGTCAGCAGTGGACTGATCAAGCTGGTGGAGGCTCTTTAATGTTGTGTGGCGTGTGCAGTTTGAGCGATGTGGGACCCCTGATACGCATAGATACGACTCTGACAGGTGACACGTACGTAAGCATCCTGTCTGATCACCCGCATCCGTTTATGTCCATTGTGCTTTCCGAGGGACTTGGGCAATTTGGGCAGGACAATGCGACACGCCACACGTCCAGAATTGCTACGGAATGGCTCCAGGAACACTCTTCTGAGTTTAAACACTTCCGCTGGCCACCAAACTCCCCAGACATGAACATTATTGAGCATATCTGGGATGCCTTGCAACACGCTGTTCAGAAGATATCTTCACCCCCTCGTGCTCTTACGGATTTATGGACAGCCCTGGAGGATTCATGGTGTCAGCTCCCTCCAGTACTACTTCAGACATTAGTCAAATCCATACCACGACGTTTTGCGACACTTCTGCCAGCTCGCAGAAGCTCTACACGATATTAGCCAGGTGTGCCAGTTTCTTTGGCTCTTCAGTGTAATCTCCATCGAAGCGCCTGAGTCACCGGTGCTAACAGTTTTGCTACCAGTTTGACTTCAAGCCATTAATTGAGGGACACACACAGCCTGATATCGTACACAAAACACTCTTAAGTTGTGCAGGCGGAGCTTGCCACGCACTCTAGCACTCCTTGATAGGTTATGACAAGAAAAGATCCATTAGTTCTCCCAACCCCCCTGTACCACCCCCCACTTAAAAAGCATGGGGAGAGAGAGAAAATGATAAGGTAATTCCATTGTCTTACAATGCTTTTTACAATGACCAGATTTAAACTGACTTACATGAACGTGACTTGTTTTATTCGTAGCCAGTTTTCTAACCAAGGGGCTAACTAGGATGAAAACGTTGGAAATCTTGCAAGATCCAACAAACCATAACTGTAGTTTATCGGAGATTTTCTTATCACATTTTCTTTGTGCCCCGAAACTGTTAATAAAGACTATTTCTCCGACATGTACGTGGTAGGACACCTACCTGGACATACCTCCCAGCCTCTCTCTAACGTGCAAGGTCAGTATTGTGTTTTGGACGCCTCCATTGTCGCTGGATGTATGGATCGATTTGTTTTGGAAGGAGATCATTAATAGACCATAGGTTTGATATAGGTGAAATCTGGGGTAACAAACATTTGACTAGCCAGAGGTGGCCTATGGGTTTCATGAACGCCAGAATAAAGCCGGAATTCAACCACACTAAGGACTTACTTTGATGGTGAGCATGGAAAATAACCGGTTTAGATTTAAGGTTACAGTTAACCAGTTCTGCGAAACAAGGCTGTGGGTAACAGGGAATGGTAGTAACATGAGATCGCGTTTCCAAAGCACAAATATCTAAACATTCTAGACACAAAACTGGGACCGTTATCACTAACTAAGACCCTGTGAGGCCCAAAGAGAGAGAGACTGAGAGAGAGAGAGAGAGAGAGGGAGAGAGAGAGAGAGAGAGAGAGAGAGAGAGGGAGAGAGAAACATTAGCCAAATGTTGAATCGTTAGGCTGTCATCCCTTTAGTAGTTATAAGTCACAGAAAAGAAGGGACTGCATCTTCAACGACAAATATATATCCGTTAACATTTTTTGTGCGAGAAAAGGGGCCCAAATAATTCACAAAAAATGTCTCTAACCGGTATGTGTTTGCTAGTATCCCATCGGGCTCCTTCTCGGTTGACCATGAATACCTCTCAGATAAAAATGGTACCAAGGAACTCATATACTCAAGGCGGACCAAAACTGTCAGTAGATTGAACTTCAAAGTCTAAAAAGACAGAAACCTCTGAAACAAAAATAAATAAATAAACTAAAAGATAACATGGCCCACCTGGAAGGGGAGTGGAGGGATGGACCTACACCCCATTTTCTGGAAAAAGACATGCTTGCCTTCAGTACCAGACGCAGGCTTCAGATAGGAAATGTCAACAGAAGACGACTTACGCTATGCAAAAGGACAATTGTTTCCATTTGTACTTGGGATATTCAAGGTCTAAGATTAATGCAAACGAATTGAAGTATGTCAGTTAGAAATCGTTGTCATAATTCTAACTGAAACAAAGAAGAAAGACTTAAAATATTGCACTAAGCGAAAATTCGGTTAATGAAGAAATGGAATCCATTTTTGATAGTTTGAGAGCTGTAAATGAGCTGGAAGGAATGATAGCTTTTGGTGACGTGAACAACAGAATGGGTACATCTGGAGAAGCAACTGTAGATTCTTTCGGAGAAAGATTAGTAAACGACAACGACGACGAAGAGGAATGCACTGTAGCAAACACTGTGTTCCAACGAAAAGATATTCATAAATTCACACGGGAAGAGTCTACGAGGAATAAATCTATTACAGATTTGATGTTGAGGAAGAAAAGGAAGACGCTTCTATGTAAGAGTAGGCAGACAACCAGTGTGCACCAGCAAGTGAGTAAAATATGCTACAACAAGGTACGGCAAAAGGAGGATGAACTTACAGAGTATAAGGAAGTGATTTTTAAGACAGAATATTTTAGACAATATAGCTTCAAAATGCTACATCAAAATAGGCTCCAGAATAAGCTTCACATGGAAAGGAAGGAAGATTCCACAACTAAGTACGAACATCTGAACGAAACTGTTTTGTAAGCAGCAAGAGAAGCCTTCGGAGAGGATAAAAAGAACAGATATGTAGAAGAGTTTTCCAGTGAGTCGGAATACACGATTTAGGAAGAAAAAACGTGAAATGGTTAAATGATAAGACGTCAGAATCAAGATACATATATCAAAACCTGAGAACAGGTTAAAATAAATGTCAGTGTGGAGAGGTATGAACACTGGGATAAGCTGTGCAGGAAAATAGGTGGGCCACAAGTGTATAATAAGTCTACTGAGGCACGGAAAGTTATTAAAAATGAGAAATAAAAGTGAGTATAAGGACATTAAAAAAAAGTTCATGCTTAAGAATGCTTGGGCATTACTGAACGTCCTTGCAGAAAAATAGGTTGGACTACAAAGGAGAGGAAGAGACTAAGATTTTAAAAGAAAAAATATAAAGAAAACGGAAGAGGATGTGAAAGAAGAGGTTTTTAAAGCTAATGTAAATAAAGCCAAAGGACTTCGAAATATGCGAATGGAACTTCTGGAGTATGTGGAGTATGGAGGAAGTTAATACTATATATATATATATATATATATATATATATATATATATATATATATATATATATATATATATATATATATATATATGAAGAAGATCCACATATGGAGTGGAATTTGTCATGCATCTCCTATCTCCGCTATTTATAAAAAATTGTCAAGAGGGTATGCACAAATGATAAATGAACAAGTGTTATCCTAGCAGCAGCTTGAATTATCTCAGTACTTTGAGTAATAAAACAGGAAATAAGGCGTCGCCTTTAAGCGAAGAGCAAAAGATTTTGGGCAAGGGCTATCACTTCTTTATAACAGAAACTGTAGCAGACAGTTACTGGAGAAATGCAGAAATCAAAATGGAAGCGTGTACAAAACCATTGTGGACCTACAAAAGCATGAGACAATGTTCCTAAAATTAAGGGAAGCAGTGAGAACGTTTAATGCGAGATAAAATGGATTAACCTGGCCAGAAAGTTATACAAGAAGTGACGATGAAACTGAAAAACAAGTTTACCCGACGTAGTTTCGTTGGCAAGGGTCTAAAACAAACTGTGAAATGTCACTTATTCTGTTTAGCGTTTATTTGGAACAAGCGCTGAATGGCTGGTACAGAAAATACTCAGGTGTGGGAATAAAGATTGTTGACAATACTACACATTCTCTTTTCATTTGCGATCACTACGTAATATTCTCTCAAGATGAGCAGTATATTGGAATATATGCTGAGAAAGGTTAAAGCGGAGTGTAGCAAGCGTTGTTTGGGAATAAATCTAGACATAAACGGTGCGTATGTGTTGGACGGGAATTGATGCACAGGACGCATTAATAAAATCCTCCAGAAACTACAAATACAAATGACGCATTAATAAAATCCTCCAGGAACTACAAATACAAATGACGCATTAATAAAATCCTCCAGGAAATACAAATGCAAATTATTGTATTCCATATACTGCTCATCTTGAGAGAATATTAAGAATAGATAACTCATCTGCTTGTGCTCATGATATTGTTTCAGAACGGCTAAAGCTTTACACGGGAAAATTTGGTATAATAGTATCAGGCAGAAGACTGCGTAAAGAATTGGTGGACGGGGTAGTTCTATGTGGAGTTAAGATGTGGCTTTGAACAAGGAAAGTTAGGGAGGAAATTAGAACAGACGAATGGGCTATATGAGAAGAATCCGCAGTTAATGAGGCAATATAGGATACGACATAGGGAAGGAAAAAACCGCCCAGTTAAAACCGATACCGGTATTTTAGTTCTGAATAACCGGTATTTTCGGTATTTGTTTAGTCTCGGTTTTACTTATATCCGAGTAAGAAAACCAAAATATCAAATAGCCATAGCAGCAGTCCAAAGTTTTTTGTTTTTAAATAAAACTTTTTTTCAAAACGGAGTCGTTTTTATTCGTAAAATTTGCGTTGATTTGAAATACTGTGTTGTTATAAAAAATGAGAAAAGTGATTAGCTCTATTTTAATGACAATTTCGACGAAAACGAGCAACAAACACATGGTATAATAAGTGATACAGCATTGCGGAGACAATAACGTCCCTGTTGCCGTGTCGTGGCTTAAGGTAAGTGATTAGGTGCAGTACCCAAGACTTGTCACAACCTGGTCTATCAAGTAATTTCTCGCTGTCGCCGGACATCCGTTATATTTCAGAATGGCACTAATCCTAATGTGGAAAATTTTTACGAAGCATCGTGGCAATGAAGTACAACGCTCCTTTTGCTTTAAAAGGTTAAAGGTTTGTCTGTTATTTCTGTGAAATAATAAAAGAGGAAGAAAATTATGGTAACAGAATTAAAGTAAAAACTTAACAATTCATTCCTAGTATAAATAAAAAAACAGGAAAGTAGCTGATCCGCTGACTGTGTCTACGTAATGTCTTTATTTTCTGCTTCAAGCCCTTGAAAAGAGACAAACTGACATGAAAAACCAACACGAAAAACGAAGGACTTCTTCATCCTCAGTTTTTACCCTTAGCGATGATTATTCGTAATGCGCAAATGGTGGCATGATCACCGATTACAACATGATTTTAAAGCATAGTTTCAAAAAATTAGAACAGATCTTAGAATACCGGTGACTTTTTGTAGTATTCAATCAGTTCCACTTTTCCAGAAAAGCAGCGAACATTGGAGAGACTAACTTTTATTTTATTTGCCTGTTTAATTTAATATGTTGATTATATGTATCATGAAACTGAGAGAATTTAATGTTTTCAATTTTTGTTTGATTTATTACTACCTGAAATAATAGGAATAAAAACCGTAAATCGTTTATTTCAGAAACGATTATTTTGAGCGATCTTGACAGTCAGATTAAACTGATGTGCCCGATATAACGGAAAGCCGGTTGTTACAGCGATAACCGCTATTCGTAATACGAAATGAGAAAATATGGAGACGAAGAGAGATAACGTTCTCCATAATATAAACTTAGGAGCATAGACCGCTTCAGTGGTACGAGCACATACAGAGAATGCCTAACTATAGGTGGCCCGCGAAGCTTTTAAACTGGAAGCCGTCCGGAAGACGGAAAAATGGATACAGGAAGAAGTGAAAGACAGAAATATAAGAGAGGATTACTGGAACGAATGAAGCCTTCGGAGGTAGAAAATGGCTACCTCGTGAGGGGAAACGCCGAAGAGGAAGAAGAAGAGGAACACCGGTCCTATCAACATGTGTCCAGAAATGCATCGTTGACACAGTTGGTGGCGCTGACAAATGGAAAGTTCCTCTGACCACAAGCCATATGTGTTCCTTGTGTGTTGCTGGCTGTGTGATTGATGCAGCGTATTTTATGCAGCAGAATGGTCCGGTAATCATGTAGAGAACAGGCTGAAATGGTGTTTGTGTACAGTCAAATATATGGAAACGCTCGAGGGGCAGCACAGCTATACCAAAACAAGGATCCTCACAGACACAGATAGTGTCGGAAGTTCCATGCGGCTTTTCGCGGATGATGCTGTAGTATACAGAGAAGTTGCAGCATTAGAAAATTGTAGCGAAATGCAGGAAGATCTGCAGCGGATAGGCACTTGGTGCAGGGAGTGGCAACTGACCCTTAACATAGAAAAATGTAATGTATTGCGAATACATAGAAAGAAGTATCCTTTATTGTATGATTATATGATAGCGGAACAAACACTGGTAGCAGTTACTTCTGTAAAATATCTGGGAGTATGTGTGCGGAACGATTTGAATTGGAATGATCATATAAAATTAATTGTTGGTAAGGCGGGTACCAGGTTGAGATTCGTTGGGAGAGTGCTTAGAAAATGTAGTCCATCAACAAAGGAGGTGGCTTACAAAACACTCGTTCGACCTATACTTGAGTATTGCTCATCAGTGTGGGATCCGTACCAGATCGGTTTGACGGAGGAGATAGAGAAGATCCAAAGAAGAGCGGCGCGTTTCGTCACAGGGTTATTTGGTAACCGTGATAGCGTTACGGAGATGTTTAATAAACTCAAGTGGCAGACTCTGCAAGAGAGGCGCTCTGCATCGCGGTGTAGATTGCTCGCCAGGTTTCGAGAGGGTGCGTTTATGGATGAGGTATCGAATATACTGCTTCCCCTACTTATACCTCCCGAGGAGATCACGAATGTAAAATTAGAGAGATTAGAGCGCGCACGGAGGCTTTCAGACAGTCGTTCTTCCCGCGAACCATACGCGACTGGAACAGGAAAGAGAGGTAATGACAGTGGCACGTAAAGTGCCCTCCGCCACACACCGTTGGGTGGCTTGCGGAGTATAAATGTAGATGTAGATGTAGACAGCAGCCACGTCATGCAACATTTCAAGTCATTTTTGAGCGTCTGTCTGATCCTGGGTTCTTTCAGACAGACGAACTTTAGCAGGGAGGTGGCGGACTGAGCGTACATCAGATCTGGAGGACCGTGTTCTACAGGATACTGAGACGAACGCTGGCACAAGCTCAGACAAGTGTCCCGCCAACAGGGTGGAAGCCGGTGTACGATTACTTGTATCACGCTTGACAACCGTTACTATCCTAATCACCTGTAACGAGTGCAAGGATTATCAGCAGCGGATTTTCCTCTACGGGAAGGATTTTGTTCCGAGACAATTTATCGTCGTTGCACCGTCCATTTCCGAACATGTTCATAGGAGCTTTTTTCCTCCATTTCCAGTCAGATCCCTGTACCTGCAGTTTGTCGATTTTATTACTGTTCACCCTGTTCAAAGGGCCGCGTAGCCTAAGGAATATTTTTGCCCTACATAGTTATCTCCTATCTGCCACCTAAAAATAAATAGTATTTGTAGCAAAATTGAAATTGTCAATGTTTAATTCAGGTTTTATTCGAAAACTGTTGACCTATAACGTGAAACAGAGGGTTGATGTACTAAAAATAAGAATGTAGACAGCATAGAATTATCATATAGCACTATAAGAGACGCAATTTCCTAAAAATTCGTCCAGCTTATATAAAACACGTTCTGTTATTCATAAGCGACTTTCGCTCTTATCAGTAACAGCAGGAAACTTTTGCCTTTTGCCTTTGAGTACAAAATAACAGCAATGATATATATATATATATATATATATATATATATATATATATATAACTGTACTTGCATCAAAAGTAATTGCATTAGCTACATAAAAGCGCAGAGGCTTTTTATCACTTATAAAATGCAATTTATGTTTTGTAACGATTGAGCCGTTGTAACAATTGCTGTTTTGAAGAGCCCGCCGCAGCGCGTAGTGTGAAGCAGTCGCCCACCATTTCTGGCCGTGGCGTCGCTGTGGCAGTCGCAGCTTTGGTGTCTCACTCTGGTGGGAAATGGGAAAGGTTGCCTGTTCACGCGCATTATAGGGGTGCTATGAGCTCGCCCGTCGGTCAGTCTGGGTCAGTCTCTCGTCCCCAGCTTGCTAGTCTGTTTGTCGTCCGCATTTGTTAGGCAGTTAGTGTCTGCCTGTCGTTCGGAGTGCTAGTACGTCTGTCGTTCGGATCAACCTTTAAAGCCGGCAAAATGAGAGTCTTTCCACTCCGCCAGTAAAACTCAGCGAGTGGTCGCCCGGTCGGGGCTTAGTTCCTGCATCTGAGTCTGCGCGTTAGGCTGCCAATTTGCTCGAGTTTGCTCAGGCAATGGTCATTGGCGGTCGCGCACTGAGACACTAGATGACTTGTCCGTCTTGAGCGTCGGCGCATGTGAGGTCGCCACGTGAGTCCAGTGGGCCGCGGCGTATAGCGAGGGGTAGTGACTTCGCGGTCGACACGAGAGCAACATCAGTCTGGCCGGTGCGAGCTGCGACGCCGTGAGACGGCGCTCCATCCTACGTCCGTTGAAGCGCCTGGCAGCGGACGGTTCGGGAGAGCGATTTGGGGGTGCTGCGCCAGGTCTTCTCGAGAAATCGCAGTTTATTAGTAGTTAAGTGATTGGTGATATCTTGTTTGATTTACTCTTGTTAAATTCTACTTCTTTTCTTGGTGAGGTCACCAGCCGTTTTGCTTTAGGGTCGTCCCACCATTCTTTTCCGTTTACCCGCCCACGGGAAGGTGGTTGTTTATAAATTGGGTGCTCCGTTTTTCCCTTGTGGAGTAGGGGCGGGTTAGAGCAATCTGCGGTTCTGGTTGTTCGGTAATCTCACTATCAATCTACGGTACGTTAGTAGCTGCCTCTGTCATGTTTGTCGGATTTGGCTGCCTCTGTCATGTTTGTCGGATTTGGTGTGCTAATGAATTTATTGCTTGGAGTGTAACGGCCTAATACCTGAAATATATTTTGATCTTTGGAAACTTTGATATTATTGCCTATGATCTTGAGAGGCGGTATCTGTGTACTGTAGAGCATCTTAACTATTGTTTGGCCAACCTTGTAGAATTTTATATAAGATTGCAATTCATGGGCTTTTATTTAAATGGTCATTTTAGTATATAAAGTTGCCACCCTTTCACCGTAAGACTTTTCTTAGAAGTTAAAATCAAGTTGCACCTTCGGTGGCAACGTCAATATTTTAATTGTTACTGTTTTGTACCATTTCCATACCTCCTACTTGGGGTGCATAGTTTGTGTGCTTGTGTAAATTGTTAAAACTCTTAGTTTAAAGTAATCTGGTGTGTTGCAGATTTGCACCAGTGTAGTCTTTCAGAGGCTGTTGTGAGTGGTCCTAACTACGGCCGTGTCAAAAGGGAGCGGCAAGGTTCTCTGCCCGAAAGCACATACAGTCAAAATTTGTTTCTTTCTGCCTCTGAATAAATTGTAACTTTGATATTTAGAGGGTGCTTTCTGATTATAATTTTGAATCTGTTTGTTTTAAAAAATGCTTTTAGGCACTATTAAAGTGATAAAAATTCCAATTTGTTAAAAGGAAATTGGTTATGATTTCATCAGTTACTTCCTGGCAACTATTCTTACATAATGTGATTAAATGTGTTAATGTTCTTGATGAATCGCTAATAAATCAAATAAATTCTTGAGAATATTCTTTGAAAATAAATCATGGTTCAAGGATATAAAATATACAATGTACTAATATTGAACGATGTGCGACGCTAATGATGTGCAAAACAAAAAGCAGAGATAAGTCGTCGGTTCCCAGTACGTCTCTCACATATTGATTTATGTTTCTTTCCATACTAATGTTAATCCTACCATTTACTGCCGAACCGGTAACGGTCGGCACCTGCCCACGAGGCTCCTCTGGTGTGTACCTGCCTTAGATCGGCAGAACCCTGATCTTTATAGCTGGTTCGCGGAAGGATACGGGGACCAGCGCTTAGTCACGTGACTGGCTGCAGCAAGATAGTGCCAGCGCTGGCAGCGACAACTGTGAAGTAACTTGTGCCCCCAGGACGCTCGACGACAGCTGGAGACATCAAGGAATACAGTCCCGCTGGTTTTTACACTGGTGTCCAAAATGAAAGCAACAAACGGAGATTTTGCAAGTTTGCGTTTATCTTCCCGCAAAACAGTATAAACAGGTGATAGCATTGTAGAAACAATGTAAATAATACAGAATGTAAACAACTGCGACATGCAGAACAGTAGACGAAAGATAACTGATTAACGTGGTCACTATGGAGTGTAATCACCTCTTGCATCAATAGAGGCCCGACAACACATACTGTGAAAAACGTCATCAATGTCATGTTGAGGCAATAAAGCCCATTCTTCCTGCGGAGATGCTCGCAAGTCGTAGAGAGTGGCTGGTGGATGTTGACGTGGTGCAACCCGTCTCCCTAGCGCATCACAGACGTGCTCTATGGGATTCAGATCGTGAGAGAGAGCAGGCCACGCCATCGGTGCAGTATCTTCCGTTTCCAGGAAAACATTAACCACCCGTGCTCTATGAGGTCGAGCTTTATCTCTGTCAAGTCTGGGCTCACAGCACATCGCAACAACGGTACATACAGTCCCAAGACCTTGTGACGATGCCTGACAGCAGTTAAACCTTCCCGATTCACCCTTACAATTTCATGAAGAGGTGTTCGAATGGTCAACAAAATCCCTGTCCACAGCATTAGGGGTCCTCCTCGAAATCGGTCTCTTCCCACGATGTTCGGGTCTCGAATTCGTGTTCCACATTCACTTCAGACGCGAATCCGTCGAGAATCACTCTCCAGATAAAATTAGGCCTCATCTGTGAAAAGTACATTGGCCCACTCTTCGACTGTCCAGGTGGCATGTTGACGACTCCACTCCATAGGTTGGCTTCTGTGAAGACGAGACAGAGGCACATAAACAGCAGGTCTCTGACAATAAAGGCCACTCTGTCGAAGCCTTCTCTTCACCATTTGCCTCGATACAACACGTCCAGGAGGTGCTGCGATGTCCGATGCCAGTTGGTACGCAGTAATAAGGTCGTGCTGTAATGCCCTTACAGCCAAATAACAGTGCTCTCTTTCTGGAGTCACACGTGGTCGGCACTGCCCTGGTCTTCGGGATACAGTTTCGGTCTTTCCGAGAAAGAACAGAATGACTCACGTTAAGCCACTGGGCCACATGAGTTGGCGACTGTCCTGCTTCCATTCTTCCTGTGGCCCCCTACAGCAGAGAGTCTACGGGCGTCTTCTCTGTGCCGTACTGCACGGACTACCAGACAAACACTACTCCGTTTGATAGCTGCCCAGACGTTATCGCTGGCGTGGTTTGCCTTCGACCGAAATGCCATCTTCCGTGCAGAATACGATCGTACGGATGTCTGTTGGCAGTTTGTGTGATTGTATCGTGAATTAAACACAGGACGGGGAAACAATAGTTTGTTACTTCAATTTTGGACACCAGTATATTTACGTTAGATTATTTCCTTGTGGTAGCCGGAGTCCGTGTAGCGAGCAGGCGAGGGATGCAGATCATTTCTGCTACATGGCCGTCTGAAGGGTAGTCTAATCGTAGGCGCTAGTTAAACGATACCCCAACAAGTAGAGAGTTTCATACCTCATAAAAAACATAATGTATAAAAAATAAAGTTCGAAAACTTTTAGATATTGACAACGCAAAAAGGAAATGACAAGCACATCAAGCATACTTACTACCGACATTTAGAACGTTCTTAGGGTTCTGTAGCGGGTGACACAAGGTTTCCCACTAATCATAAATTATTAATACTTGGGAAGAAATATGTTCTTTCTGTTTAATATATGATGAATATATAGATGGGAATATAAACATTTTTTTAAATACGTTTTCAGACAAATCTCATGGTTTTAAGAAAACAATTAGTTCTTGCATTGGCAACTCGGCCTGTCTGAACTATGCATGAAATGTATTCGCAGATGCGCAATGGACAACCATCAACTGTATAATGGAATGACGACAATGGTAATTTATACCGGACAGGGACTCGACCCCGGATTTCCAGCTTGTCGCGAGCATCGCCTTACCATTAGGCTATCTGAGCACGACTCTCGGCTAGACCCAAACCTCCATATGTCGTCAACCATTTGTCTACGACCTGTACTCGTACGTCCATTAAGTATGTTCCCGTGCCGGGGAGACATTTTAATTGAAAGTCGCTTTCCCGGTGTCAGAGGGTAAATACGATGTTGCTGTGACTGTGTTGTTCAGAAGTGTGATGCAGTGTGCCTGGGGACACGCATGCATGTCCGAGTGAACTTCGTATCGTACTTCTGAACAACAGAGGCAATATACTATCGCCGTAGTATGAACTAAGGTGTGTCCCCTTAGAATCGAGGGTAACAAGCTGAAATAGTGCGCAGTATTTACATGCTTCATTGTGTCCATTGCTAATATAGAAATCCCTCAAGGAGGAGATTCTTCATTTTCTTCGAACATAATGAGATCATTCAGCTTGTCATTCGAAACTGAAACAAAGTGCTGGATTAGCACAAGTAGAAGTAAATCCCGCACAATAAGTTACTGTGAAACTGTTATGGCAATAGTGAACATTATGTAACTGGACAGTGAAACTATGGTAAATGTTCTTGTGTTCTCTTCGTGAGGCCACCTAGATTGAATAAAATGCAGTTCCACAACAGCAATCATGTAGTATTTACAAAGAATGAATTATAATCTGATCACACTTCTTGGAAAGAGGTCACTGATTACATTATTCGAATATCCAAGTTAATAACTTCAAGTATTCTGCACGTGCAACAGGTATGTTTTATCATTTTGTGTGTTGGGAAATTATTATTAATCAGACGGGAAAACTCAAGGGCTTTCCAAGTACAGATTAAGGAATGTCTGGAATGAGAGTAGCCTAATTGTAGGCCTTGCGTCTACCGACTGCAAATCAGTTGCCTGTCAGACGTAAATCCCAGAAAATTCTTCAGCTATACTACTGAATCACGTGTTGACTTCCGTTAATTCATTATCTGAAGAGTTCTTCAGACACGAATGTTAAGATAAAATTTATTTCTCTCAGATTGCTACACCTCTATTGTTCTTAGCACAATTTTCGCTATGTAGATACCGTCAAGGACTCGAACTCAAGTGGTTGGTTATACACATGCCCTTCAGCAACCAATCAGTGATTTTCCGTGCAATTAAACCTCCGTTGCAAATACCAACCTGCTTCCTTTTTGAAGTCAGGAAATCTAGTTTGGTGACTCGTTTATGACCCTGATAATGGTATTATTTTACCGATAATTTGCTGTGAAGTAAAATACAAATATCTCTGCAAAATCTCTCAAAGCATGCGGCTCTGTTAATTTTGAACCGTCCTTTTGCTGAGATGTAAAGTTGCTTATCTCTATGTAGCACTTCAAGATTTAACGACATAAATGTTATCTGCTGGATACTGCCTCCCTTTTATTCCATATTAGCTTCAAAACCGGCATTGCCCTGGTTTTTATTTTGCCGATTTGACCTGTGACCAAGACCATCTTCTTTTCGTTTATTACTATCTTATGTGTACTACTGTAGTAGGTTCTGTGCTAGATGATCACGGGAAGTTTCTGTACACTGGACACAGATGCTTTGCGTGTCTACAACGCGATTATGTAAACATCTCTAGGGCAAAGCTTCTTCATAGCTCTACAGACGTCTATAGTTTTCGCGTACAACCGTTTGCACTTCGTAGCTGAAAGCTGCTAAAAGCGCCGTCAGATCTTAGGTATTTCCTTAAGTTTGAAATGTCCCTTTTGAAAATTATGAACTGCTGTAGTGTTAAGCTTCTAAGTTATTTGATACAAAGACAGCTGAGTGTAACTCAACGTACTCGAACAGTTTTCTCTTTACTTATTCTGATCATCACTAAACTGACACACAATATTTTTAGCGCAACGCAATCTGACTTTCAATAATCCCCACAAAAGAATGGCCCTGATAACAATAACCTATACCCTTCATGAACCACTTACCCCACAAAAATCTTCGTTACTCGAACTACTGCAGTACAGCGAGCGCCAATACTACCAGCTAAATAAAAGATTCTAACTACTGAAGGTACTAACTACTGATAGGCATTTACCTTAATAATGTTCAATATATATATATATATATATATATATATATATATATATATATATATAATGACTTTTGAACATTATTTATATATATATATATATGATTATTTTGTGACAGTCAATTAAACAAATTTCCTTTTTCTGACGGACACACTTCCAGGTCGTCCGCTCAAAACTCTTGCATCTCTCTCTCCACACTGCTGGTGGCTCACCTCCAACTGCCCAACGCTATGCGCTGTTCACATCCAAAAGCGGCCTCATTGTGGGTCTCCATTTAGCCGTCTGCTCGAATCGTGCAATATCCAGACCTGTCCCTGTGGTGTGCGTACTGTAAGACCTTTGGTACACACACCATCCGATTATTTGACTTGTCACTCTAAAGAAGTAGGCGAGTGTCAGCAATATGTCTTGTGGTCTTATCGTGGCGTGTTTATCTTCTGCCATTAGGTCAGACGGTAGAAATGCCACTTGCACGCTTAGAGTAGCAGATTGACGGTGACCAACTTTAAACAGAACTTGATTAATTTTCACACACATTTATTAAAATAATAAGATGCATAAAATTACTCAGCTTGGTTCTGGATGCTATTTACAATTGACAATCTGAAGTTCCTTTGGTCTTGGTACGTTAATCTTATTCTCACATATCTCAGATACTAGACAAAGTGTCTATTCATTTCTCCACGTGGCTATGTACATGAATATGATAATCTTATAAGGCGCAGACTGAAACTTGACTATAGACTGGTACAGACGGGTGCAGACAAATGCAGACTAATGCAGACTGACTAATCGGAGGTCTGTACACTCGTTATAATACCTTGTGCATTCATGTATCACTGCGCGAGTGTGATCTGCGAGGAGAAAAGGTTCTACGTTAGCCGCAATCTCATTGACTGCGTTACATATTAATACGCAGATCGGCGGAAGCAGAATTTGGTCCATCTCTAAGGCAGCGCCATCTCGTAATGTGGAGACAGACAAGCGCTGCGCCTGCGCTGTTGTGCTTAGCGGGGCGCGCTCTAGTGGGAAAGTTGTGTACGCGCTGACTACGTGGAAATATGTACACAACAGTCCCCTCTCTTGGACCACATGAGAACGAGCAGGCATATTCATCCTCAAGATCTTGGATGACCATGTCTGACAATCACTAAGGAGGGTCGCCATACTGTGCGCGAGGCACGTTGTAACCCCTTCACATCTGCCCCTGTCATCCAAGAACAAGTAATGGACTCATTGTAACATCGTGTGTCATCCCGAAACATTGGTTGAAGCCTAGCAGCAGCCGCACTAGGTAGTTTCTGTCTCATGCATAGGCTGTCGTTAATAACGCAACATAGACAGTAGCGTTTGCAGCAATGCCGCATATGGGAGGATAAACAGGGATGCACTGTTGGTACAGGGATTGGACAAAAATGCGGGAACACCACGAGAAATACATGTTTGAAAATACTCTGATTAGCCAGAACATTATGATCACTGGCTTCTATCGATATAAATCCGACAAAGCCATGGCAGCGTTACCTAGAGAGGAACAAGTGCTAGTCAGACACGCGCATGGATGCATGTAGTAACAGTGAGCGTGGTCCCTGTGTAGAACGGGAAGGCGCGCGATCTGTACCACTCTGACCGTGGGCAGATTCTGATGGCCTGGAGGCTCAACACCAGCATTTCGAAAACTGCACTACTTACTGTGTATCTTAATTATCTTAAATGTCCCAGTATCTAAAATTATACCATACGGCGGCAACAGACGGTCTTTTGCACTAGGCCAAATATAAGAGAAGAAACGGTCTTTTGTACTAGGCCAAATAGAAGAGAGATAGTTTTAAATATCAGTAATTAATTCAAAATCATCACAAAATGATAGGGTGAGAGAAGACCGCTTTGCATGCAGAAGGATTTAGAAGTCAGTCTGTAGTGTTATTCGTGATACATGGAAGTCACTAACTGTTATTGGCGGAAACAGATTAAAAAATTATCTGTTGAGAAAACTGGTCACGTTACCCACTTACCCCGGTAAGTACTGTGATCACTTTTTCCCATCCGATGCCTTTAAACATTAGTGGCTCACAGATGAAACGATCAGATCGAAAGAAACAACAAGGAACTACATTTTCCAGCGAAAAGATTACATCAGACGACTGAAAGTCGGAAAAGTTTTTACTAAGAAATAACGGAACAAGCTTCCTCTCTCGGACTCGCTGGCAAACAATGATGTTGTATACTAGAAATAGTGTGACAATTTCTCGAGAGGCAGCAGCACTACTCAGGGCCAAAATATGCAATGTCCGCTTTTTCCATCCTAAATATTTCACTCCTTTTCGCTACGTATTATGCGTTGAGATAGAACGTGAGTCAAAATGAGCGACCATGAGTCAACTGAAAATCCTGGATATTCCTACATTATACTGCTCCAAATTTATTTGTGATTTTCGGAAAAGATGTTTGTTTAACTCTAATTTGTCACCTAAAAACATCAGTTATAAATCAGGCGTGGACAAATAGCATACGATTCTGCATCTACATCCATACTCTGAAAACCACTGTGAAGTGCATGATAAAGAGCACTTACCATTGTAGAAATTATTAAGGCTTCTTCCCGTTCGATTCGTGTATGGAGAGAGGGAAAATAATTGCAAGAACTTCTGTGTACACACTGAAATTGAAGACTTAACATCTAAACGTGCTAAGGACCAAAATTAGTGTTTTGAGATATAAAAATAAAAGGTGTTGTATGATATACGAAATTAGCACGCATGTTCCTATAGTACTAAACATTTACAATCATCCAGGAAATATAAAGTACATTACAAGGTGAGAGAAAACTGCATTGAACTGTCCATAAAAAGAAAGACGAGCAGGTAGTGTCTTACACGACAATTTTCAAATTAAATAAGCTAAGTAAAAGAGAGATTATGCTATAATGATTGACAAAACATACCTAAATATAAATGTCTTAAGGCACGTAAACAATATGAAACAAAAATCATCAGTTTGCGGTATCGTTATACAAATCAGTAAAAAACTGCCGGTGGTGATGTGGTATAACGCATACCATAGCAAGGAAGTCCTTTTTTTCCAGCAGACAATCGTGAAACATTTTGCACTACTTCATATATTTACGAAATAATATCATTTCATCCTTAGCGAAAATCATTAGTGCTTTATTACAGTCTCACAAGGAACAACATTAAAATTTAATCGAAAATTTAACGGTTGCTCCAGTGTCACCAAACTTTTCATAACCAACTCTCTGTAAACGTTCCCGTTACGATAACTATTCATTAATTTTAACAAGACAACAGACCACACGTAAGTCGAAATTGCCCTTAGATTTAGCAGTATAATACAAACTTTACACGTGACTATACTGTGTCTACCAACGTTCTTCATCACGCGTGTGTATCTGTATGCTTAAAGAATTCGTTTAGTGATATGCTTCCAGGTACACGACAGAGATGTCGTTTCTGTGCAAAAAATGGAAACAACAATTCCGCAGTATACTCCAAAATACACGCCGAGAAAACCTGAGAGATCACATGTTTGATTTTGAGCGGTGATACGAAGCAGTTTAACAACAGTGGAACATCAGTAAAAGTGAAGAGAACACTATCAAAGAACCTCTAAAACGTTTTAACATGTGGTGCTATGAAGAATACCTACCACACCACCTTCGGTTTCATCAAAATGTTTGAAATGGCTCTAAGCACTATGGGACTTAACGTCTAAGGTCATCAGTCCCCTAGACTTAGAACTACTTAAACCTAACTAACCTAAGGACATTACACACGTCCATGCCCGAGACAGGATTCGAACCTGCAACCGCAGCAGCAGCGCGGTTCCGGACTGGAGCGCCTAGATCCGCTCGGCCACAGCGGCCGGCCTTCGGTTTCATCAATATGTGTGATGCACAAATAGTCATTCTAATAAGACTGAACCGTCCCCTATTATTGGAGCACAAGTACAAGGTATACACACTCTTACAGATGTTTTCGCAGTACTAACTATATTGTGTGAAATTGTAAGCTGACTACTTCACTCCTCTGTATTACAAGTTACCAATGTAAGAGCGCTGGTTGTAAGAGATCATTTTGGATTCCAATATGAATCTTTCAATACGATTTAGGTCGTCCAAAAATCTTCGCCCTCTTGAATGACACGTATAGTGTTAGAGTTGAAGCCTGACCCCTTGTCGGCTGCCGCAGAGACTAAGTCCGAGTCGTTCGCTTAAGGCGCCAATAAAACCGACCGCCCCTCAAAGTTGTGAATCCAGCCATCTGCACGATCTGGCCGCGCTGTAGAGTGCGAAAGTTCTTGAGGGACTTCTTCTGCTCGAGTTCTCACAGTGCTAAATCTAGGTGTCGTCTAGTTGCAAACGTCGCTCGGTATAGACGCAGAGGTGCGAGTTTGGATACGCTCCTTCCTTTATATTTTAAAACTGCATTTCGGCTGTCTCTAATGGTATCAGTCTGATAGAACCTCGAAGATAATTTTTCCACTTTTTAACCCACCAGTGATAGAAAAACTTCCAGAAACAATTCCGCTAAGCAGCTCGTGGCTGCGTCAAGAACAATACAGTTTGTAATCAAGAGTTTCTTCGTCCTACAGCGGCCACCGGCTACCAGCCGCCAGTCGTCTGACCTCAGCCGCCATCCTATCACGTGAACTGTCAGCAGAAGAGGAGAGAAGCATTATATAGTGTGCACCATCATACGTTTTTTCGCACTTACACTATAGGGCACTGGAAGTATCGGGACTGCCTTACATGGAGACATTTTCTTAAGATTCCGTTTTCCATTTTTGAATTAGTTGTTCGTAGCTCTGTCACAGAACAGGTAAAAAATCTCTCCTCCAACATGACTGAAACCGGGAGCCAAACCAGCTTTCATTTTACAGGCCAACTATTACCTCAGAGCTAGCGAAGAGTTGAGGCATTAGTTTCTTCCTTATTACCCCAGTGGTGGCTAGGAGAGACAAATCGCAACAAAAATATGATATTAACTGCAATTTCCATGTGAAATGACCTTCCTGAAATTAATATGATAAGCAGATATCGTTTTATCACGTCTTGAGTGGAAATCACTGAAATTATTCAGTGGAAATGACAAGAAGATATCAAGTGAATGTAGTAGGATAATTCTGTTCCATCCATTAAATAAGTCAATGATCACAGAGATGCCAAATATTTTCTGATATGCTATATATTACCAGTAGCAGATTACATGCTCAAGCTGATGTGATCCTGGAGTAAGCTCAGAAGTAAGCACATCTTGCATTTTAAAGACTCAGTCGCTGATGGTCGGAAAACCGAAAGTATGTGCCAAGAGATTTTAAGTTTAGGGCCTAGAGTATAGTTGCTAATTATACTCCAATACAATGTTTGGAGACTAGACATCATGATCAATAGCTGTCACAGTTATTTTTGTTGTTCTGTCTTAAGAATTCTGAAGACAAAAGCCCATTTGCCCGGAGGTAATTAATTTTTTTGACTAACCCAAGTAGTAAGTTGTAGTGTACACATAGTCATCAGTAGGGAACACATCTTTTTTATTTCTACACTTAGTAACTATTTTTGTTGCTACCGATTTCACTGGTACTACCCCAAAAGACAGGCACGCAAATGAAGAGGCAACAACACAGCATGGATTACAAAATGTGAACATTCGCAGGGAGGTTCCTAAGCTACGGCTACAGAAATTCCAAATCAAGAAAGACTACTTTGCACGAAACCATATGCAAGGACCAAAAAAGAGGGCTAAAAAAGCGGTTGAAAATGAAACCAGCGGTGAATGTATACAGTGCAAGTTCGATTCCAGCTTCTGATAAGATGAAACGAGGAGCAGCTGCCATCTCGGTGTGGAACAAGTCACACAAAACGCTGACAGTAACGTCCAGAATAAGCCATTCTTAAAAAAAAAAAAAAAAAAAAAAACCACACACACAACTATCATTCAATATATAAATAATGAAAGAATGGCAAATATCATCTACGTCTTATGATTACACTATAACTGCTGATGTTGCGTTGTCAAGATAGTGCCCAGTTTGAAGAGAATTTCAATTACCACATACTTAACGTAGTTCAATTGGGAAACTGCGAAAGTCCGTCGTCCGTCTGAAAACTGTAGTGATGGACAGTCTCACAGACTGACATTATCCACGGAACTTCTCACCACGAAGACTAAGAATAACCAAGGCTCAATTACTGACTCCTGTTTGGATATTAACGGATGCCAAATTCTTCCAACGTGCTTTCTTCGCAGAAGATCGCAGTATTCCAGACATCGTCCGAGACCATCATTCAATTCCAGTAATCGGCGAAAACATGAAGCGTTCTTCATGAAGAAAAGTAACAATTGTTTTATTAACTGATTCTTCTTATAGGAATGAACTAAAGGATGCTGGCACAAGCTAACGTAAAAAGAAAGAGCGTACAAAGGGGTCAAAAAAATTAAGACAGGGAAGTCAGCCGAAAAAAAGGGAAAATCTTCGAGAAAATGAAAACTAGATCTAACTATTAACTAAAAAACCAAAAGAGAGGAGATCATAACGCCTTAAGACAAGAGAGAGGGAACAGATGAAGGAGTAGAATGAATCAGAGGAAGAGGGAGCCGATTGTGGTTCAAATGGTTCAAATGGCTCTGAGCACTATGGGATTCAACTGCTGAGGTCATCAGTCCCCTAGAACGTAGAACTAGTTAAACCTAACTAACCTAAGGACATCACAAACATCCATGCCCGAGGCAGGATTCGAACCTGCGACCGTAGCGGTCTTGCGGTTCCAGACTGCAGCGCCTTTAACCGCACGGCCACTTCGGCCGGCCGAGCCGATTGTCTCTCCATTTCTAATGAGAGCTGAGGCGCATGCCAGCAGAGCCGTCTGTAAGGGGGACAACCTCGACAAATGTCGGAGGCCCGGGCTTTTGGGGGACCCGTGGAAAAAATTGTATCTTTATCTGTATTTTTGCTCTTCATTCAATTTCGTTTTTTTTTTTTTTTTTGAGTATAGTAATCTTCGCAGAATTGCCTGTGCTGGACGATCGTACACGCCCGTACAGTCAATGTTGCTAGCCATGCTTTTGTTAGTTTATAAATGTAAAATAACAAAAAAATAAATCAACGGAACGAAAACGTTTTATAGCTTGTCCAACTTTTCTTGGTGCAATGCCCCCTAGTACCACTTGGCACCCGTCGTCAGACGTTTTCATAATACTTACCACTATGCCTGTCACTACTACCACTCTATGCAATCTGGCACTGACAAAGGGACCTCTTGGCAATCGGATCCAAGTAATTTTTTACATTTATCTTAAGTGAAGTTCTGAACTTAAATACAGGATGTTCAAAAAAAAGTGTCGAATGTTGATGGTAGTGCCCACCGAAACCAGAAAAGAAGTCCGATAAACATGGTCTCTAAAATGAATACCTGAAGAGCTATGAGCACTTGTTTGGTAGGAGAGACGTGTTTCACAGTAGCGAAGATGAATGCTCATACTCTTAAGACATGCATGTTAGAGTCTATGTTTATTGGATTTTTTTATTGTTTTCGTCCATACTACCTCTCCCCAAAATACGGAAGCAAAGAACATGCAGTAGCAGGGATGCGTTTCACAGTATCGAAGATGAAGAAGGGTTCGTAGGACTCGTAGGGGTACTACCACCTCTCAAAATATTCGACATTTTTTTTAACACCCTTAATACCTTTCCCAAAACAGTTGAATGCAAATCTGACAAATTCTTGAGAACATCGACTTTGAAGTTTTTCCGTCTGTCTTTAATATGATAAAATAATGTATATATATTTCAGTAAGCCGTATATCTCTGTGGTAGAGTATTAGCTCGTCGCGTGGAGAGCCTAGATTCGTTTAAACAAAGGTACATGTTCTGTGAGCATTTATATGTAGTGTAAAATACAAAAAGCTAGAAAAAATAATCTGTAATTTGTTTTAATTATACACTCTTGATTAACAGTCTTTACAAGATCGGTAACCAAGAAATTTTGATTTTAATGAAAATTTGACTCCTCCGTGCAATATATAATTAGAAATAAACAGGCATACAGTATTAACAAATAATGACTATTAGGTATATTAATTATTATGTATTTGAAGAATTTTATATTAAAATGAATATATATTTAACTGAATGAAAAAGAAAGAAAAAATAATGACCGGAACGAGACTTGAAATAGCGATTAATAGTCTCGTGCGCCTTATGTATTCTACACTTCATGGAAATGCTTGTACAAAATGTACCTCTGTTTAATAGTTTTATTCCACATGGAACCGAAACCAGGACCGCCATGGAGCGACCTAGCACTGTGCCACAGTACCATAGTACTCGTAGAAATGTATGTACCTTATTTTAGCACATTCAACGCGTTCGGGAAACTTAAAAATCGATTTTACCGAGAGCTTTTAAGAGTTGCATCGAACAGCTTTGGGAGAGGTATATATGAGTTCCGTACTTCACGTGCCAAAAATAAAAAATCCTATTGCCGTGTGGCCGTCTTACGAGAGCGGATGTAGTAGCTATTACTCAATATACTGCTTATAGTTTGACGTTGAGCTGTGCCCTTGAATTAATTTCGTATTAAATTCATTGCTACAAATAAGTACCACATGTGAAAATGAACGTCGCCTTAACGCGCCTTCACGATACATTGTTATTTCCGTGCGTGCAGTTGGACAGAACGTAGCGCGAGCGGCAAATGTCCTCAGCACTGTCGTAGCTGTTCCCCGCACAAGATTCCTCGCCCTGCGGCTACCATAGTGCTTACCCTACTTTGTTCCCCCTGCTAGCCTATGACACGACTTTAGTAAAGTTGGCCAGGGTATGACCTACTAACTGTCGAAATCAATTTTGCAACACATATTGATAATCGACTGTGACGAAGACAGAAGACCACTATCGCTAAAGCAAACAATAAATCCTCACGTCCAGCGTTTGGCAGTTCTGTCAGCGACAAATAAACGTAGCTTTTCCACATATTTAAATGCGGATTGAGCTACTTTCTAAAACCCTTTGGTGACAAGAATAGCGTTTATTCCATTGATAAAAGGCCGACAATGTCTTAAAGGCTGTAACATTGTGACTGCTATTTTCATTAATGATGACGACTCTTGTTTTCGCATTTGGTTCTTCTGTCACGGTGGTGGTGTTTTACATGTGGTATGTTTCAGATTTAAGGTCTGAGCTATTTCATTTATTTAATTAACGTTAGGAGTGACGGCAGTGTGCAAGATGTTTTTGCGAAAATTGAGCTTCTTCGCTTCCGCAGGTAGTGAAACATTTGTGAATCTATCAGACAGTTCTCGTTATACCTGAGGTAGGTTACAAAATTTTAAAAATGATTTAGTACTACTGCTTTCACCGTTTCTTAAAACTTTTGTTATTCGGAGGTAGGTATGTCAGTTATATGTTTCGAAGGTACTGTCGGGTTATGCACATAAATCTGATGCACAGGCCGATAGGGGAAACGTAAACGCAATGATAAATTTGTAAAATAGCTACAGAAAATAAAAAGCCCAATAGGTAGCTATTTTGTGCCAAAAGATTATCCAGTGTCGAATGTAAGTAATCTTTCAACGTCAGCAGAAGCAGAACATCGTCCTGAGCAGCAACTTTGGCTAACTGCATCTAATGCATGCCTTTTGACGCCTGACGAAGCAGAAGTGCTCGAACAAAAATCTGAGTCTGATGGATATAGTGACTGCGACTGGAATCTGTGATCCTCAGCAAAGGTCATATCCATTTAATAACAGAGATAGTGACAGAATTGTTAGAATGGGCGTTTCAAATCTTGATCTTCGAACAGTTCAACAGTTTATAGCCGAAGAAAGTAGAAAATTTACCAAGCATCACTTGCATTCCAAAAGCTCTAACAATGGGCTCTCAATGCCTACGTTATCAGCGACTAACAACAAATTTTGAATAAAATGAGACTGGTTAGTGTGGAGTAGCAACCACAAAAAACTCCCCTGTTGGTTATGCTTATTATTTCAGAATGATCTACATCTACATCTACATACATACTCCGCAATCCACCATACGGTGCGTGGCGGAGGGTACCTCGTACCACAACTAGCATCTTCTCTCCCTGTTCCACTCCCAAACAGAACGAGGGAAAAATGACTGCCTATATGCCTCTGTACGAGCCCTAATCTCTCTTATCTAAGCTTTGTGGTCTTTCCGCGATATGTAAGTTGGCGGCAGTAAAATTGTACTGCAATCAGATTCAAATGCTGGTTCTATAAATTTCCTCAGTAGCGATTCACGAAAAGAACGCCTTCTTTCCTCTAGAGACTCCCATCCGAGATCCTGAAGCATTTCCGTAACACTCGTGTGATGATCAAACCTACCAGTAACAAATCTCTGAATTGCTTCTATGTCCTCCCTCAATCCGACCTGATAGGGATCCCAAACGCTCGAGCAGTACTCAAGAATAGTGTTTTATAAGCGGTCACCTTTACAGATGCACCACATCTTCCCAAAATTCTACCAATGAACCGAAGACGACTATCCGCCTTCCCCACAACTACCATTACTTGGTTGTCCCACTTCATATTGCTCTGCAATGTTACGCCCAAATATTTAATCGACGTGACTGTGTCAAGCGCTACACTACTAATGGAATATTCAAACATTACAGGATTCTTTTTCCTATTCATCTGCATTAATTTACATTTATCCATATTTAGAGTTAGCTGCCATTCTTTACACCAATCACAAATCCTGTCCAAGTCATCTTGTATCCTCCTACAGCCTGTAACGCCGGAAATGCATATCCTCCTATTTCCATCTATTGTACTATTATTTTTTTCCTTGTTTTGTTACCTCAAGATATGACATTTCTGTCTCTTTATATATTGTAATTGTTTTACTGCTTGTATATATATACACTCCTGGAAATTGAAATAAGAACACCGTGAATTCATTGTCCCAGGAAGGGGAAACTTTATTGACACATTCTTGGGGTCAGATACATCACATGATCACACTGACAGAACCACAGGCACATACACACAGGCAACAGAGCATGCACAATGTCGGCACTAGTACAGTGTATATCCACCTTTCGCAGCAATGCAGGCTGCTATTCTCCCATGGAGACGATCGTAGAGATGCTGGATGTAGTCCTGTGGAACGGCTTGCCATGCCATTTCCTCCTGGCGCCTCAGTTGGACCAGCGTTCGTGCTGGACGTGCAGACCGCGTGAGACGACGCTTCATCCAGTCCCAAACATGCTCAATGGGGGACAGATCCGGAAATCTTGCTGGCCAGGGTAGTTGACTTACACCTTCTAGAGCACGTTGGGTGGCACGGGATACATGCGGACGTGCATTGTCCTGTTGGAACAGCAAGTTCCCTTGCCGGTCTAGGAATGGTAGAACGATGGGTTCGATGACGGTTTGGATGTACCGTGCACTATTCAGTGTCCCCTCGACGATCACCAGTGGTGTACGGCCAGTGTAGGAGATCGCTCCCCACACCATGATGCCGGGTGTTGGCCCTGTGTGCCTCGGTCGTATGCAGTCCTGATTGTGGCGCTCACCTGCACGGCGCCAAACACGCATACGACCATCATTGGTACCAAGGCAGAAGCGACTCTCATCGCTGAAGACGACACGTCTCCATTCGTCCCTCCATTCACGCCTGTCGCGACACCACTGGAGGCGGGCTGCACGATGTTGGGACGTGAGCGGAAGACGGCCTAACGGTGTGCGGGACCGTAGCCCAGCTTCATGGAGACGGTTGCGAATGGTCCTCGCCGATACCCCAGGAGCAACAGTGTCCCTGATTCGCTGGGAAGTGGCGGTGCGGTCCCCTACGGCACTGCGTAGGATCCTACGGTCTTGGCGTGCATCCGTGCGTCGCTGCGGTCCGGTCCCAGGTCGACGGGCACGTGCACCTTCCGCCGACCACTGGCGACAACATCGATGTACTGTGGAGACCTCACGCCCCACGTGTTGAGTAATTCGGCGGTACGTCCACCCGGCCTCCCGCATGCCCACTATACGCCCTCGCTCAAAGTCCGTCAACTGCACATACGGTTCACGTCCACGCTGTCGCGGCATGCTACCAGTGTTAAAGACTGCGATGGAGCTCCGTATGCCACGGCAAACTGGCTGACACTGACGGCGGCGGTGCACAAATGCTGCGCAGCTAGCGCCATTCGACGGCCAACACCGCGGTTCCTGGTGTGTCCGCTGTGCCGTGCGTGTGATCATTGTTTGTACAGCCCTCTCGCAGTGTCCGGAGCAAGTATGGTGGGTCTGACACACCGGTGTCAATGTGTTCTTTTTTCCATTTCCAGGAGTGTATTTATGCACTTATGTCGATGTATAATTGGTTTGTTTCGTAAATATTATTTGTATTTTTACGCTGGGTCTTGCCTAGAGAAAACTGCTATCGAACGATTACATCGATGGGTCGTGTGAAGAATCAAAGTGTGTAGGATCTTTGGTAGTGTTAACTCTGCCGCGTGGAGCGCGGGCAGAGGGAGTCTGGCTGGAGTAGCGAGTGGAGCAGGTGTGTTGTGTGAAGCTCCCGCGAGTTGCCGCGCTTTCGGGGTTTGGCAGCATGTAATTGCGCTCGACTTGCGATGATAGTTTCTGACATGGTGTCGCGGACGGGAAGCATTAGCTGGCGCACATCAAGAGCCCGTTTCGTCTGGTGACCGTGTCGAGAAAGAGGCGCGCCAACATCCAGCTTCTGCAACAGCGACGGCCGACAATGAGTGACTGTCGCTACCTCCTCGATCGATGGCTTCAAACCTTCAATCAACCAACAAGGAAGAATGGCAGCACGTAAAGTTTTAGAACTGTATGGCAGACCTCAGCTTTTAAAATGTTCAAATCACAAAATTACAGCAACTTAGCATGAACTTTTGTTGCTCATTGTCCCAATTGCATTACCAAGCAGGGTCCCTTCCTTTTCCGAAATGAACCCGAGTGTCGTTGAAATTCAGACGCCAGCATTAAAGTACAATCATTCCATTTCAGTGCTTTAATTTCAAAGTTCAGTTAAAGTATTCATAGCTGGCTACAATACTTAGATTACACAAGCACAAATTAAGAGTGCTAGTTTTGTTACCATATTTTAGCTTACCTGTGACTGCAGCTCAGCTTGGTACGTACTAAATTTTACTAGTGTTAATTGTTCAGAATCATTTAATTCAAGTTCAAAGTTAAATCTCTTATTTCTAAATTGCGTAGATTCAAGTAGCTTTTGAAATGATTGTTGAGGTAGTCCAAGACTAACCGTATTTTACTGAATTTCGATGTGCTTCAGAAAGAAAGCTCACTATTAACTTCAGTCACTAAAGTAACTTTCGATTTTCCGGTTTTGTTAATTCTTTTGCTAAATTAAGTCAGAGTGTAGCGAAATTTAGTACTTTTGACAAACTTTCAGCTTTTACACTACACGTGTCAACCTCCAGTTGCCACGCTTCTAGTGGTAATTATATGTGTAATAACCTTTCTTTTAACTTACTATAGTAATTGTCCTTAGGACTGGCGACCGTAATTTCCCCCAAATCTCAAATATCTAATTACCGCTAGTTAATTGTTAACGTAACGGCCGCACATTTACTTTCTTTATTAACTTTACCCCTTTCAAAATTAATTTCCACCAATTTCATTTGCTTTTTTCCTTTCATTTAGATGTAACCCTTTCCTCCCTCTTTACCGACAGATTAACTTCGGTGACGATTGCTTTTCCCAAATTTCCATTAGGTACACTCGGTTTAATTTTTCACTGTCATTAAGGTCGATAAGTGAGGGGGAGGTTACAATTCACTCAACGACGACACCTTCCAGTACACCACCATCATCAGCAAACAGCTGCACATTGCTATCCACCCTATCCAAAAGATCTTTTATGTAGATAGAAAACAACGGCGGACCTACCACACTTCCCTGGGGCACTCCAGATGATACCTTCACCCCCGATGAACACTCACCATTGAGGACAACGTACTGGGTTCTATTACTTAAGAAGTCTTCGAGCCACTCACATACTTGGGAACCAATCCAATATGCTCGTACCTTAGGAGTCTGCAGTGGGTCACCAGTCAAACGCTTTCTGGAAGTCTGATACCCTTCATCCATGTTTCGCAAGATATCATGTGAAAAAAGGGTGAGTTGCGTTTCGCAGGAGCGATTCTTTCTAAAGCCGTGCTGATGCATGGACAGCAACTTCTCTGTCTCAAGGAAATTCATTATATTCGAACTGAGAATATGTTCGAGAATCCTGCAACAAACCTATGTTAAGGATATTGGTCTGTAATTTTGAGGATCCGTCCTTCTACTCTTCTTATATACAGGCGTCACCTGCGCTATTTTCCAGTCGCTCGGGACTTTACGTTGGGCAAGAGATTCGCGATAAATTCAAGCTAAGTAAGGAGCCAATGCAGTAGAGTACTCTCTGTAAAACCGAATTGGAATCCCAATAGGACCTGGCGATTTATTTATTTTCAACCCATTCAGCTGCTTCACAACCCCTTGGATGTCTCCATACGGGAATCTGTACGAGACTCAAACGGCGGTATGTTTGAACGATCCTCCTGCCTGAAAGATTTCTCAAATGCTAAATTTAAAATTTCAGCTTTCGTTTTGCTGTCTTCCGTTGCCAGGCCAGACTGATCAGTGAGTGACTGGATGGAAGCCTTCGAACCGCTTACCGATTTTACGTAAGACCAGAATTTCCTTTGGTTTTCAGCAAGATCTTTTGCTAAGGTATGACCGCGGTAGTGGTTAAATGATTCGCGCATCGCTCTTTTTACAGCAGCACGAATCTGTACTAACTTTTGCCTGTCCTAATTCTCCCGATCTCTCTTGTATCGCGAGTGCAACTGTCTTTGCTTTCTGAGCATTCTCCGAATAGCGCTGTTAAACCACGGTGGGTCTCTTCCGTCCGTAACCCACTTTTTCGGCACATACTTGTCCAATGCGTGATTTACAATGTGTTTAAAATTTGCCCATAGTTCTTCCACGTCCATCGCACCGGAAGTAAATGAAGTCGATTCATTTGCTAAGTGGGATGCTAGCAACTGCTTATCTGCTCTTTCTAGTAAGAATACTCTCCTAGCCTTCTTGACCGACTTTTTAACTTTCGTAACCATAGTCCTAATGACAACATCATGATCAATAATCCCTGTCTAAACACTGACACCGTCGATGAGGTGTGGTCTGTTCGTGGCTACCACATCTAAAATATTTCCATTACGCGTTGGCTGTCGATTTAGCTGCTACCTAAAAGCTTATTACATTTAGATTAGCTAAACTATATGAAGGATTTTACTAAACGAAAACAACTTGGAAAGAGCTGTACTCTACTCTTCACGACGACGAAAGTAGTTTGTCGCATAAAAATAACAGACCAACGATGGAAATACTTTTTTGCTGAAAATACCTAATTCTTATGTTTTTTTAGGGTGGGAAATCCAAATATGGTACTTAAAAACTGTATCACTCACCATTTCTTCACATTTTACAGTTAAATTTATTAAGTTAAGCGATTTTTTAAAGAATTTTAACAGCTTTGATATAGTTAAAATAATTTAAAAAGGAGGTGTAATGAATGTAGATGACGTTGGTAGCACTGCTGAAAAACATTTGCTGGTAAAAAAGGTCGATTCTTTTTTTGTGTTAACAGATGGTGTTTTGTTTACTATCAACCTAATCTCACTTTCCCCTTTCCCGTACATGTGCTCAGTACAACGTGTAATCGTGGTTGTAAAAACTCTGCTGGCAGTTTTTGTTACATTTGTTGTGAATTTGTGATTAAAAAACACCAAAGAAACATTACAGACTTTGTGAAAAAGCTTGATATATCATACTTCTGATCTAAACTTGGTGGTCAAGGTAAATTTTGGGCGCTGCATAAGGTATGTTATGTGTGTGTTGAAGATCTGAGAAAATGGTCCAAAAAGGAGGAAAAAACCTTTGCTGCTCCTATGATATAGCTACAATGTTAAAGGTTTAAAACTTTAAGATGTTTAATGAGCCTGGAAGTTCACTTTTTGAACAGTCACCTTTGTTACTTTCTGGACGATATGGGAAGTGTTAGTGAGGAGCAAGGAGAGCGCTTTCACCAGGACATTAAATAGATGGAGAAACGCTACCAAGGCCGCTGGAACGCCAACATGATGGGAGACTACTGTTGGTCACTTCACCAAGAAGTTCAGCAAGCGACTCATTGTAGAAAAAAGCTACACAACAAGCATCAAAGAAAAAAGAGAAGGAAAGTAGAGACCAATTCCAGCTGACAAGTGAATCCTCTATTAACACATATTATTGTTTTCAGTAGCTTACTGTAAATACAGACCATGCTTATGTGGTAAAAAAGCGTTTCATTAATTTCCCTGTTTACCGTATAGCAGATAATAAAAAGCATATTGCTCGAAAACTATGGGTGATACAGAAAAACTAAGGATAGATTTGGATTCAGCTCATAAAAATCTATAAAGATCAGTTATCAAAGTAAAAAAGTTTAAAAAAAAATTTCCGTTGGCCTCTGTAATTATTTACCCCAGAGATGTTGTGAACAACGCCTAATAGGTAGCGGTATGCATACCACGTTTCAGAAATTATTTCTGAAAGAAAGAAACTTTTAAGTGAGATGTTAGAAAGAATTTTAGATGTTACTATCTTTCTAACCACAAGAAATTGCAATTTAGGGTAAGTAGCCACCAGTTAACGGAGCCAGATAATGGTAGCTTCATGGTGTTAACTGAACTAATTATGAACCATTGTAAGAGGATATAAAATGTATGTTAAAAGCTTTTAAAAGAAACCCCGAAAGATAGGCGCAATTGGAGAGAACCGAATGAGGTTTTATATTTGTGTGGGGATATTATATTAAGAAAAACCTTACAAGAAAGGCAGGAAGATTTGTTTTTTTTTTCAGTCATTTACGATGCTGCTCCAGACGTCTGCAGAACTGAGCAGAATATTCTCAGCTCTCGCTTGACACCACTAAAATAGCAAATGGCGGTGGTTTGGGGTCAGAGGAATGCATACTACATGAAATCTGTCTCGGAGCTGTCCTTGAATTAACTGATTTGTAACAGTTCGTTGTGTCACTGTGGTGACAACTGTTGCCCAAATTTCTGCTACAAATGGTTCAAATGGCTCTGAGCACTATGGGACTTAACATCTGAGGTCATCAGTCCCCTAGAACTTAGAACTACTTAAACCTAACTGACCTAAGGACATCACACACATCCATGCCCGAGGCAGGGTTCGAACCTGCGACCGTAGCAGTCGCGCGGTTCCGGACTGCGCGCCTAGAACCGCTAGACCACCGCGGCCGGCTTTCTGCTGCAGATGCAGTACATTGTCCCAGAGCTATAGGCAGTTCTACGTGTCCGTTTGGAGTCAGGTTTTCGTGAGACCGTACATTCTCGTGACTACCGCTGCCAGCGATCATGAACAGTGGTTAAATACCTGCCAGATGCCTCTGAAAAATCGCAGACGGAACATCCAGATTCTCTTAACCCTATTACAGACCTCGTTGAAACTCAGTTAGTGTTGATAATGGTGTTTGTCGCCTTAAAGGCATTCTTGACTATCGTCATCTTACCACGTCCAATCTCAAAGATAACTAACGCTGAATACCGTTACAGCGTGTATTTGAAGTAAACCCGATTTGTATCATCAAAGTGGCACTACTACCGCTACCTGTGCGAAATCAGAACAGACACCATCATGCAGATGTAGAAGTAGACCGAGCAACTTTCGTTTCTGTCACACGACTCATTCTTGGTATTGAGATTTTTTTCCGTCAGTTTATTTTATTATTCTTAACGACGATTTTTTTAAGATCCCATATTACATAGTCTAAATTGTATATAAAGAAACTTTATGTTTTGGTTGTAATATTATATCCTAATAATTTCAATGTTTATTGCATAATGTCATTTCGTGGATAGGAAAAACGCAAAATACGCAAGCACTTATTTGAAGAAATGTAATTAAATAAGAAATATACAATTTAAAGTGATTTTCAAGTAATTTACGTTACGTTATACAGCAAGGTGATTTTTTATACCTTTAATAACTATTTTCTTTAGTTTCCTTATTTTACAAAAAATGTTAAACATTACAATCCTGTTCCGTCTAGATCCCCGCTATATTTCATCTTTTAAGACAATTGAGCGTCCCACAAAACCAAAACCATCATCTTTTAAGGGAATGTAAACGATGTGACGGATAGGGTGAATAGCAATCTGCGATAGTGGGAAGAACAATCCTTTAATGTTCGAATACGGTATTTCTGGTGTACAGCTTGATACAGTCACGTCAATAAAATATATGCAAGTAACGTTATAAAGTGTACGAGTACGTAAGGTCCGTAGTAGGGAAGGCGAAGAACCGGCTTCAGTTTATTGGGAGAATTTTAGGATAGTGTATATCTACAAAGAAACCCACTCTTGAGTAATGATTGAGTGCTTGGGATTCCCATCAGGTCGGATTAAAGGAAGACATCGAAGCAGTTCAGAGGTGTGCTGCTAGATTTTTACCACTAGATTCGACTAACATGCGAGTATTACGGATATGCATTGTGAACTCAAATGGTAATCCCAGGAGAGAAGACGGCTTTTCGGGAAACAGTACTGATAAAATTTAGGGAACCAGCGTTTGGTTGCAGAACGATTCTACTGCCACCAACGTAATTTTACATACGGACCTCGAAGACAAAATAAAAGAAGTTAGGGCTTGAATTGAGGCATAGAGAGAATCATTTTCCTCACGCTCCATTTGCGAGTGGCATAGGAAAGGGTATGAGTAGCAGTGGTACAAGCTACCATCCACCATGCACTGTAAGGTGGTTATGTAGCTGCAGATGTAGATGTAGATGAAGTTATAGGTAATGTATTCACAAACAGGTATACACCTCTTCCAAAATTAGACTTTTACCCATTCGGAATTTGGCTGTGATGAGAAATTTTTTTACAGATAAAACTAATACTCCTCTTGCTAACCACATAATACATCATTTAAAGGTATAAATGTCACCGATGGCGTTTCCCGTAATTATATAAAGCATTTTATCGTTTCACATCGAAATAATAAATATTAGTGCATTAGTGATGTGACAAGCAACTAGCTTTTAACCTAACTAATTGGATACAGATCGTGCCAGCACTAAATGTACGTAGAGAATGAGTATTCAGAATGGATGCTAGTACTAGTGAAGTAAAACAGTGACCAGTGTAGGATCCACTTTTAATCTTTAGTACAAACTAGGGGTTTTCAAACTATGTTACAGTAGAGGCGTCGCGGTTGTTTCATAAAACCAATTATTTGGGTTACTAGCATTCTGAGTAAATGGACAACGCGTGTGCTAGTAGTGATATGTAGCGGGCTGCCAAGTAAGCGTTGTTATTAAGGTTGCGTGGTGGAGGGCAGTCTAGCACTGTGGAAGAAAAAGTTGAGTGTTAAGGATATACATTACGTTTGCAGATCGGAGCCACTTGGACAGAATAGAGAGAGTGAAACATCGAGAAATGATGGAGAAATGTGAAAAAAAAGGACAAACAGCTGAAATAACTTTAGTCCATAGCTGCTCTTATGTATTACGTCCTCCCTGCTCTTCACACGATTTTATAAAAACATCAATCGGCAGCATTGAAATAAACTGGCTAAGGTACTCGCTGATGCTACACCAATCATTTCTGCTCACCTGCCTTACTGCCCTGTGTAGACTGATAGAGGCATTCCCCTACGCTTCGCATCAGTACCTGTTCGCGTTTGAGCTTACAAGTGTCTTCGACACTTCTTCTTTGTGTATTCGGCGACACTTCATTTAGTAGATCATCATCACTATTGCCGCCTAAATCTCACCGCCGTCCTATCGGCGTCACTACTACAGTCGTCTTTCCGCCGCAGTCGTCTCACTGCCTCCGCCACAGCCACGGTGGACAGTCACCTCCATCTTCGTCATCGGCTCACTCATTGGCTGTCGTCCTCACCACATGATCTCTGTAGTCTCTGTTGTCATCTCGGCGACACACCGCCGCCACTGAGTACCATATGCTATCAGTTCCCTATCTTCTTGTCCCACAATGGACACTCCAACCACCTCCATCATTCATACCACCCCCTCCCCCGCTCCACCTTCCTGTTCTCGTTGTCTCGTTCCCATCACAGGCTATTCCTTCACTTACTCTACACTTTTCAAGGCCATTTCCATGTCTTCTGCCACATCCTTTGCCTATTCCTCACATCCAAATTATCCTACACCGACCACTTCCCTTGCAACACCAGCAAAAATAAGAACTCGCTGAGCTACCGTGGCAACACCAGAAACCACAATACAGTTAACAAACAGCCGAACCTAATCAAGTCATATGAAAGGACCTGCACCACGTCATATCCTACCTTCTCCAAACATCCGTCCCCCCTCCAACCCATTATCTCCAAAATGACCTCAGAAGCGCCCTAATACAGACCTCACTAGCAGCATTGTCACCAATAAACATTTCAAAAAATGGTTCAAATGGCTCTGAGCCCTATGGGACTTAACATCTGTGGTCATCAGTACCCTAGAACTTAGAACTACTTAAACCTAACTAACCTAAGTACATCACACAACACCCAGTCATCACGAGGCAGAGAAAATCCCTGACCCCGCCGGTAATCGAACCCGGGAACCCGGGCGCGGGAAGCGAGAACGTTACCGCACGACCACGAGCTGCGGACACAATGAACATTTCCTGATTCTAACGAACACATAGACACTAATCCCTCCCCTGCACCTTCTACCACAACTTCACTTTATCCCACCATGACCCCAAATTCCTAAACGCCAAATCCCTCATCCCACAAATCAGGAAGTACATCCTTCACATTCCCATCATCCAAATCAAACTCCCGAAGGATTCTGTACTTATCAAATCGACGAATTCCAACTTTCACTCAGATCTCCTCCTTAATTTTCCACATGTTGTCTTTGTCCCTCATGCCTCCCTCCCGCCCTTAAATACTGCCTCACCTTGCAACAAACCCAGCCTCCTCACTGTCCAACCAGCCTCACGAAAGTTGGCCCTGAGATCATGCCGGTAGTCTCTGCCATGAATTATAATCTTGTCTTAGAAATCCGCATAGCCAGCTGTATCTACAATGACCTAAGTCTCACCTTCCTTATGCAAGTCTTTACACAGTCTGTCCTAACCATCGATCATCTCCTCATGGAGGAGTTCATGATTTACAATCACTGTCATCAAATCACACTCTCCAAATGCCCCCCCCCCAGTCCTGCAGTTGCCAAAAATGCCTCCTTTAAAATGATCTCACTCCTAATTCTAACAATCCACCCAACTGTCTTCACTGTAAAGCCTCCAACTTTCTCAAATAAAGTCCAAACCTCGCTTCCTGTCTTCCATGCAACACCTGCAATGGTAACCACTTGACACACTTTGGTAAACGCAAAGCCAAACACAAATCTGTCAAGCCATAATTAACTGTCCCTGTTCATCCTATTGATCATTCTGTCCTTCCCAATAACTACCTCCACACACTTCCCACTGTCAAAGATTTCAGATTCCTCATTGCCATCCTCCAAAATATCCATCCCCTCCAATGACTGCATACCTTAAGCAAATTTCCCTTGCCACCCACTCTGTTTTCCACCTCAATGCCCAAGCCACCTACTCTGCAAACCAAGTCCATTACCTTTTTACCTTCGTTTAAACTTCTCCATTCCATCATCCATACATCGTACTCCCTACACTCTCAACAGAGTGTAACAGTTCTGCTGCACTCTACATCACAATGTCCACTCCCCACCTACCAACAAGTTCCTTTTAATGCATACCCTGTCCCAATGCAACGTCGATATCTTTATTCTGAATGAAACATTTCTTCATTTCAATCCTATCTCGCCATCTGAACCTCTCCCTATATGGTCCCTCATACAGATAGTCCCCTTCCCCTGGCCAGAGCTAGAGTTGCAATCGGCGACCACAAGGACATCCCAATTTGGCCACAAGTGTTACTCAATAATTATACAAAACAGCTTATGCTTTTCTTCAGAACTCTGTTACCTGTGCTACTATCTACATGTGACCTAATAATCCTATTCCCTATATTCATTCATCCACATAGCCCATACCTTTTCCAACTATATTATTTCTGTTGATCTCAACATCAATAGTAGATTCCCCATAGAACTCCAGTGGCAGTGCCCTTTTACAGACCTCCTCCAAGGTACTGTTCCCATTCTGCAGCACGCTTGTCCTGAAAGTAACACCACCACAGATGTCGTCCTAGCATCTCTCAGCCTCCATGGACACTTCACTGCAGAAATCATCAACCCAATTGGAAGTGACCACCAAGCCATCCTGCCCACCATGTCCTTGCAACCATGCAATTCATCCCAATCTGTAACCAAAAATTATCCATGGCTACTCCCACAACAACAAGAATGGCTACTGGGGTTGCATAGGTATCCTGATTGGAAGCAATCCCCTAACCTTCCAGCAACCTGACGGTATAGACCACGCCAATGTCTTCCTGCAGCAGACCTTGTTGGACAATATACCTATCCACATCTCTACCAAGGGAATATATCCTCAACATACCAGTCTCCTCTCACAAGCCACACACCTTCTCAAGATCCTGACGCTCATACTGCTCCGAGTCCTAAAGCCTTGTGATACAGGATACAATCACGCGACAGTGGCAAATACAGAGACACATCGGTATTTGCTCAATGATAAAAAATGACGTGACTGACGCCATTCATTCACCAGAATCAATGTTACACTCCCCATTACTCTTTCTAAGTACTGAAAAGGATCACAATGACTCACTGGCATCCATTCCATCCTTCACTACCCACTCCTCCACATCAACCATGCCTTACCTGACAACTTAACAAAGCGGACCAATTTGCATCTTATTTGCCTGATATCTTCTCAACCCTCAACGACAAACACTTCGATTACTCCATGTTTTATACCATCCATGAATGCACAAATACAACTGTCCCATACCTAGCTCTCTGCTTTTAGTAATTCGGTAACATAAAACAAACAGAATTAAAGATCCCAATCACAGCATATGATGTAAGAAAAGAACCTCATAGAAAACGCAACACACCCCCTGGTTATGACTTCATTGCCTATTGACATCTATGCCCTGTCTCTTTTCTAGTCACCCTTGCCACCCCTTAAACCACTATCCTCTCCACACGTTTCTGTTCCAAAAAATACAAAGCCTACAAAATCCTAGTTTTCCTCAAACTTCACAAACACACTGCTGATGCCTAGTCCTGCCACCGCATCTGCTTCCTTCATCATGTATGAAGGTCTTCGAATCTATCCTCTCCTGAAGCATCCATCAACAACTGAACCAACATCGCCTACTTCTCATTAATGAGTGTAGTTTCCACCGCACCTTCTCCTCTGATGATCAGCTCTTGCACCTCACCCCTCTCCTATTCTACCAGTTCAATACCTATAAATCCGGTATTTTTATCTCCTTCGACCTAGATAATGCCTGCAACAGTGTATAGCATTCCAGTTTCCTTTTTAAACTTCAGACTTACACACTTTCAATTAATTATCCCGTCTTATTGCATCCTTCCATTCTAATCGCCCATCCTTTGCCACTGTTAGCAACGCAAATTCCCATATCTTAATCCCAGTGTAGGCATGACCCAAGACTCAGTCCTCTCTCCTCTCCTTTGTTTTACACTGCAATATGCCCAAACCACCTCCACCAGTCCAGCTTCCTCAGTATGCTGATGGCAACACTTCCCTTGTCCTCTATCCTACACTCCAGAAATCCCAACAATTCTGACAATCCCACCAGTTTATTTCCTGGCGCTTCCGTTGTCTTCCCAAGATCAATTATTCCTAAACCCAGGCCATAGTTATAGGACAAACCACTCGTACCTTCCATCTCCATGATTTCTACTTTATCATTTACAACCGTCTTCTCCAATTAAGCAACATACTAAAATACCTTGGACTAACCATTAAGTGGCAACCAACGTGGAAATCTTACCAACTAATCAACCAACACAATGTCTACAGTAGATTAAAACTATTAAAGCTATTATCTGGTCGAACTTAAGGATTGTACTGTCCTCCACAGCTACGAAACCTTGATGTCTCCCATCCCTTGCTACACAAATGTTCCGTCAATATCCAGCCCACCTAAATTTTATAAGTCGCTCCAGCTCATGCAATGTCATGTGCTCTGCCATGCTTTCCTGGATCCCTTACCGATTCATCAGATTCCCGCCTCTGTTCACTCACATTGAGCAATTCCGAACAACCTACACCAACTGCAAACTCGATTCCAACAGTCCTACAGTTTCCCATCTACTTTCCAATTCTCGTATGGTGATGCGCCTCTAACAACACTTCCCGCCAAGTGTACACCTACACACACTCCACATACTCTTCCAAAGAAATTTCGATCATCTCTCCCTCCCACATTATGACCTCCATCCTTACATTTACCCACCCTACCAACTTCAAATCCGTCCAACACATTCCACCTCATCACAGCTCTCTCTCCACACCTTTTCCTATTTCCTGTACCTATTTTTCTCTGGTCTCTCCCTATCCCTTTTCCCCATCAAAATTTAGCCTTACTGATACTCAATCTACTCCTACCCTCTTATATCCCAATAGACAATCCTACCCCATCGACACTGTGCACCAGTCCTCCATCCTTAAACCACCACTCCTCTACCCTCTTCAGCAACCAACCTTTTCCCCTTGAGCAACAGAAGACCTATCCCAGGGCAAGTCCTTCCAGTTTTAGTAAGAGTGAAGTGCTTTTTTAACATCGGTATTTTTCATCATGTTTTAAATATACTCTTACTGTGTTTCGTTTCTACCTTTTAATATTATTCATTTTATGTTCACCTTCATTGTAAATATCTCACCTTTTGTTAGTGTTTATTTTCGTCTCAGTTAGTGTTGACTTGTCACTTGGCTGACGAGCGCGTTTAGTGTATCGCTGACAGCTGCCCCCGCCTCCCACCCCTCGACCCCTGCTGTCCCTCACATATCGGGTGAGGGGAGGATGAAATAACGATAAAGAACTCACTTTCAGTTGAGTGAAGAATTGAGTCTGTGTTTGTGGATCATCTAACTGAACTCTGCTATTACTTTCTGCAGTACTTCGTAAAAGAAGTTAATAACATAACTGGATCAAAGATAATTTGAGTACAGAAAATCCATCTGCGCTTACCACTGAAGAACAAGAGCAATTTATTGATATTTTTTAGACTCAACGTTGAAACAGAAACTCGTTTTCTCACCACTACCTGAGTTTCGAAGCTTGGTGAAGCAGGAGTATACGAAAGATTTAGCACCTTTCGCAACCTCCTATTTCAGAGATATGGTTTTCAGCATTGACAGTCACCGATACGAACATAGATCGCTAAAGAATGTGAAGAAAGAGATGCGAGTAGCAATTTCCAGTTTAGTGCCGACATTAGATGAACTGATGATAAGGAAACGGGCTTATTCTTTCCACTGATTTAGTTCCAAGAATAAGATGTAGTGACAATGAAAGTTGATTAAAATTTCTCATCTAACATTTATTAAAGAAATAATTACTCTTACTCATTCTTCTCGATGGATTGTTTATCCCACACTTCGAGTCAGATGTCACTTGGGAAAGGAGCCATGGATGTTTAAGTCAAGAGAGTTCTGGATCCAAAAAGTTTGAAAACCACTGGTATATTAATGAAACTTACTTCATATGTGCTAGATGGTGAAATAGTTCTTCTTTACTCAGCCATTATAGCAAAAACCATCAGCAGCAGCAACAGCAGCAGAAGTAGCACCTACTTGTCAACCACTGTTCCAGTTGATCGTTCCATGCACTAAGGTCTTTTGCCATACATATCCATGTGGCTGTTGCATATTTTCCAATTTCCTCTGCCCATCTTCAATTGCGTCATCGTCCCTGTCTTTTCTTATATGTCGAACTGTCTATTATTTATTTCCCAGGCTACGTACATATCCCTCCCAAGTCTATTTATTTTTCATTAGGTCAGCGTGACGGATTGTCGTCCTAAGGGGCCCGGGTTCGATTCCCGGCTGGGTCGGAGATTTTCTCCGCTCAGGGACTGGATGTCGTGTTATCTTCATCATCATTTCATCCCCATCCGGCGCGCAGGTCGCCCAATGTGGCGTCGAATGTAATAAGACCAACACCAAGGCGGCTGTACTTGCCTCGTAAGGGGCCCCTCGGCCAATGACGCCAAACGCTCATATCCATGCGATTTATAGAATAATGCAGGAAGAGACTTCATTAAACACAAGCTACACAAAAATTACTAAATGAAACTGGTCCCAGCGTTTAAGAAACTTAGTTTTGCTGTTATAGAGAAGACAGCATTTTCTTATAGGTATGTGATCATAAGTTTGAGGATGTATACGGGGCAGCACATATCACAGGTATGCTAAAACGGACAGCATTCATTCTTGCATGCATACAACATACCAGACGCAGTAGATTTCTCTTCTATATTTCAGGATCATGTAAACACTTCGAATGACACAGAAGCAGAGCTGTGTTCTCAGGAGACGTCCTTAATTCCAGCAAAAAGTTAATTCGAGAATAACAAAAGCACACAAAATTTACGGTATTAGAAGGAATCAGAAAACTGACTTCTATTTATTAAGCAACATGACAAGGACCTACGCACTGACTAATACGAAAGTGACTGGACATGTGTGAAGCACAAGGAAAGACTAAACATTCAACTTTAAATTAAGTAAGAATAGTATATACACAAATTAAATAATTCAGACACTTATTAAAGTCTTAAGCTCAATCGTCATATACTGCCCATGTGGATATGGGGTCGACAAAAAGGGTTATCTTTTTAAGTACTCTCATAAAATATAGTGGATTTCTGTTCCGTGTTAAGCACATATCTCTCCTTGATATTATTCCTACATTATAGCAATGAATTTACTTTGAGAAGCAATCAAACGAAACGCGATTCCTTTTTGTGATAAAAAGCACATGTGCACCTTGCCTGAACGCAAAGAATTTCTGTGAAAACCGCAGGAACTCTCATAAAAGCAATATCATACTCATTTCAACAACTAAACCTTCTAGTTATATTCTAGTGCTGAAAAAAAGTGTTAGTAAGGATACTTTCTCACCTAAGCACCATTATAATACTTTCGTCATACAGGTTCCAGAGTAAATTGCAACCACGTCTCCCTTACCCGAAGTCCAGACGAAGAGTGTCGTACATAACCGTGTACGTTACCTTGCCCGTGTTAAGCTGTGGCAAGAAGGGGAACAGTACTCCAAAGAGGCTCTCCGCTCCCTCGCCATCTAGCGAAACTACGAGGCCTGTTCAGAAAGTAAGCTCCGATTGATTGCCAAATTGAAACCACAGTGAATATCAGAAATGTTTTACTTGTAACAATTAGCTACACCTTTCAGCTACTTCTCTACGTAGTCGCCGTTCTGACTTAGACTTTTGTCATAGCGTTGTACCAACTTTTCAATAGCCTCATCATAGAAGGCAGCCGCCAGTGCTTTCCGCCAATTCTCCAGGCTGGCCTACACCTCGTTGTCTGTGTCAAAATGTTGTCTTCAAAGACAGCGGTTCATGTGACCAGAGATGAAACTCAGGGGGAGACAATTGCGGACTGTATTGTGGGTAATCTAACATTTCCATTTGAAAACGATGCAGGAGCATCTTCATTGCCCCTGCAGAATGCGGCTGAGAATTGTCGTGAAGACGAAACAGCACGACAGTTATGTAATGTTAGCTGCATAGCTTCAGGCGAAATTTCTCACCAGGCCCTCGTACTTGGCGGCAGACACTATTTTCTAGACATCTTTACGCACTCACTGCGAGCTCAGAAATGAGAAGAGCGACGTGATGCTAACTGGGGTTATACTAGAGACACTACCCAACTCATCTGTGCAAAGCTTTATCGGATTTTCATAGTCGTTTCCATTTCGCGACCGATCGGAGCTTACTTTCTGAACGCCCCTCGTATTTTGGCAAAGGAACCGCTCCTGCCGCCACAGTTAACCTCTCTGTGCACATGCCAGTATCTCCAAGATGAAAAAACCTGAGTTAACAGAACGCGAATACCATCACCCACAAGGAACTACGTTCGATTCAATTTATCACGTATTCAGATGCATACAGATGTTCGGAGTAAAGAAAATAATGCGATACTCTTGATGCAGAACTGAAAATAAAGAAACAAAACTCTTTTCGTTCCATGAGGTCAACTACTATCAAAAACATGTAGCAAGAGGGAGAGAGAAAACAAAAGAGAAGATTAACTACTATGGAAGAGATCTAAGAGATCCCTTTCAGAGGCAATTTTCTTTGTTGCCGCACATAGCCTACAAACGGGTGTTCTTGTACACTCTGGCGATTTCTGTGAAAATGAATTGTGTATGGAATAGAAATCCTGTGCTGACACACACTCGGCTTGTAATGAGAATGAAAATGGACCTGCCATATCCCATGGATGTATCTGCAATAACAAATATTTTACGTTACTATTGTAGGAAATATTGTTAAGATTTTGCAATCTTTATCCAGGATAATGGCACAAAATCTCATGTGCAGTAAAAGCATGTTACTGATCGTCATATGACAACGATCCAATAGTACTCATTTAGTTTCTTTTACGTTACCAAACGTTTAAATGAGAAACGTCCACTTCCTGGCAAGTCGTCTGTGGTGACATCTTTGTCCCTCAGATGCTTTTTTTTTTGCAGGAATATGGATTTCAAGTATTAACAGATGTTACACCGATATATTCTTGTTTTTGAATTTTCACTACGTTTAATTCAGTATCTCGGTAGATAAATACGCATAGGAGTATTCCTCTTTGCGCACTATCGCTTATTGTAAGATTTCAAATTTTTAAATAGTTCATGAAACGTTAGGAATGTCTACAGTACATTAACACATTAAAGATCATGTCATAAGGGCAGAGGCATCAAATAAGTTTCATTGATCGTGGTGTAAATGACACGAATGTCACAGCGTTCAACACTATCACATTAACCAATTTCCAATATATCTTCTAAAAAGACACCGTAACTAGTTAACTTTACTCAAAGCCCGTAAAGCCACAAACTGAAATACTTTTTATAAGTACATGTGAACTCACTGCTTACAAATTGTTAGTGAAATATATATTTATGCAGCATAATATCCCCTCTAGCACTACAGTATTAGTATGATTGTATGTATCAGATGAATCGTAGCATTCAGACTTCACTGTCACTTGATACACATTTTCAAATCTCCCCCTTGTGCCTTATTTAATGGGAATCAGCGTTCTCATCGTAATTCTAAAAATCGCACTGCAACACTTGTCAGTGACCTGCCGATTCCTCTTCCTTCTCTGAACATCTGATCCCTTCTTACTTGGCTGTAAACCCAGAAACAACAGACATTTGTGTGTTTCCGAGCGATAATATTATATCTTGGTTGGTGCATAAGTTCGTAGCGTTTTCAATAAATACAAGAGATATACGTAACAGAGACTTTAGTGATCAATAATGTATTCTCCATCACTGTTTACAACATTCTGGCAATGATGGGATATCTTTTAGATTCCACGACTGTAGAAATCACGTGAGTATGAGGCGAAAAACTCGTCGAACCAAGTACGAAGCGAATTTTCAGCCAGAAACGAAGTTCCTTGGAAGTTGTTCGATAGGGAGCGGAAAAGATGAAAATCTGAGGGCACAAGATCAGGTAAATGTGGTGGGTACGGAATGACTTCCCAACCCAATTACTGCATAATGTTTTTGCCAGTGTAGCAGAACAACGTCGGGCGTTACCGTGGAGTGGCATCACTTCACGTGGTCTTCCTGGTCGTTGTTCTTGGACTGCGTCAGCAAGACGAATCAGTTGTTGACAATAAATGTCAGCAGTGATAACTAAGCCTCGGGAAAGTAAATCGTAGTACGCTACCGGAAGTATACCATTCTCCTTTGTTGACGCACGCGCTCTTTGTACGGGAAGTTGCTGCTTCATTTGGACCCTACCATTCCTTTCTTTTTCTTATGTTTGCACAGACACACCATCTCTCGTCACCAGTAACGATACAGGATAAGAATGATCGGTGTTGTTCACGAGCCAGTTGATGACGAGCGGTCAGAGAGGCACATACAGCCACTAGCTGAGTTTCGTGATTGGCTTAGAGCACGCGGTACGCATACACCCGATTTTTGAACCTTGTCCATTCCATGCAAATGTCGCACGATAGTGGAACGATCATAGTTCATCACATTTGCCAGTTCTCGAGTACACGGACATGGATCATCGTCGATTAATGCGTTTATACGGTCTTCATCAAACCGCGTAAGTCTTCCTGAACACGGAGATTCAATACGATCCTCCTTAAAATGAGATACCAGTTTCTTGCTGTGCTATGTCCAATGAAATTATCTCCATATATGCCGGAGATGTTTCTGGCTGCCTCTACTGCTGTCACCCCTGTATTCAATTCAAACAAAAGAATGTCGGAAATATTCGATTTGTCCACTTCGTACTTCATTTTCTACCGCTCCACTTTCGATCTCCGTAGCAACCGGAATACCAACACGCTAGACAAAAACACCACGAACTTATGCACTAACGTGATAATTTACAGCGCATGTCTGACCTGCACGCCATTTATCGCAAAATAAAAGCTTTACATGAAAAATTGTACATTAGTGGTTTTATTTGTAGAGAAAGAAAGTACAGATTTATACACAGAAAAAATATAGCCATAGTTACGTTAAATTATTCACTTTGAAACATACAAAATGGCTAAATACAGATTTTCTAACATCTGAATGTGAAAAGGCTTAAGTTTAATACAAAACATATACATACCTATATTTTTTTTTTAACACGTTAAGTATATTTGAGACCTGTTCGTCTAGCGCAAGGTGCAGCGAATTAGCTTGTGTGACAGAGACATGAACTAGAACCAGGCAGAATCCGCGTGATGCATTGAAGGCCGTAGGCTGGTACAATGACCAACCCGGGTGTTGCTTCTAGGCGGTTTCCCATGATCATCCCAAAATCCGCCTCAGAGGACAAAATACAGGAACTTCTAAAGTAGGATAATACACAGAATAAAGTTCACACAATTCGCAATCAGATGGCGCACGCGACTTCCCTCTCTTAGGTCGCCTTCGACGACTGTGACGACAGGCCACAAAGTTAAATAATAAAATAAAATACAATTTTTCAAATTCTGAAAAACGGGAACATCGGATTATACGGGATAAACGCTAGGAAAACTAGGAAGAAGTAGACGAACAGATTTTAATTCAGTTCACAGTCAATTCAGATCTTGTGGGTAGATGTATACGCTATAAAATAAGTTTCCTGTTATTAGCATTCAAGACGCCATATGTAATTGATTAATTATCTCTGCTCATTCGTAACAGCACTAATCGCGTTGAGATGTATATCCTCTTCCCACAGAGGAGAAGTACGTCTAAGTTGCTTCGACAAAAGAATTAACATCGCATGTAGAGAGTAGACTCAGTATTGGTGGAAAGATTTAAACATTGGATTTTCAAGGATTTCGTCCTAGAACTGATGTCTTCCCATCCGTCTCTGTCCCTCCGGCTGCCTTTCCCCTCATCTCGGCACTTATGTCCTCGAGCGTTCGGCCCTTCGTTTCTGGAATCAAGAAGAACGTGAATATGAATTCTGCAAAGGCGCATGCTCCGAAGAACCAGAAAGGGACGAAGGTGCCGAGAGCCGACGAGACGATCTGGAAGAGCTTCATGATGGCGAAAGTGACAACTGCCGTCAACACCGCCACTGCTGAGTTGGCGAGACCTCGGATCGAGGTCGGCACGATCTCGTTCACCACTGTCCACGTGAGCGCGTGAGCGCCCATGTTGTAGGTCACCTGCGGAACACGACAACTGCTTAGTTCTCGAATTACTGCAAGGGGACCTGCTATCCGTTCGAGTCCCTAATGATAGATACCGCAAGGTTAACAGGAAGTAGTAGCATTTAACTTACTAATCAAGGAGGTATTTGCTAAAACAGATAATTGATTATATAGAATCAAAGTGACAGATATGAACATGACTGAACCATCAGTTTAATAAGGCATGGCTGTAATTACAGGATGTAACTAAATTCCCTTTGCTGACTTTGAGGACTTGTAGAGGGAACAAAGTTTAGCATAGAAACTCACATCCAGAAAGGTACTATTTTCCAGATATATAAAATATCACTAGACACACTGCTCCCTGTCTATTGCTGCTTGTGGTTTGGATCCAGTGTCAAGTAGGGTTCGATGTGACTATCATCGCCGTCAACACCGATACGGTACATCTATACCATGTTCCGGTGCAAACGATCACCAATCCCTGGTCCTCCGGGATTCACGGTATTCGTGACTCGTGCCAATAGGTTTTCCTCGGATGCCACAGGGGCCTCGTAAATCAAGGATTTCATCTGACTCCACAGGTAGCAGTGTAACCGGTTCGAGTCGGGAGAAGGTGCAGACCAAGCAGTCGGGCCACCACGACCTATCCACTGCTGGCACGATCGATGGCCCAGATGATCTTGGACAGTACGAGAAAAATGATGTGTTGCGCTATCGTGCTGGAACCACATGTTTTGATGTACATGCAATGGGACACCTCCCAATAGATAATGCAGTATGCCATCAATGAATTGCAAACGCACGGTATCCTTGAGATATGTCGGAAGAAGGTATAGCCCAGTCACACGTCCATCCAGGAACCCTGTCCACTTGTTCACGCCTTATAGTTCCTGAAACCCATGAGGGTGTTCATCAGGTGGGCTTCTCACACGTGGCCGTTGTGGAAATTGAGAGAATCTTCCCTAGTAAACTTGACTTCAGCCGTGAAAAGGATACCCCGTGATAAGTCGTGCTCGTCCACAGAATGGTGAAAGAATCACCAGCAGAAGTGACGTAAAATCGCGTGGTTACATTGTCTGTGCCTTTTGGGGGTGTATTTACTACTCATGCTTAACAGGTCAAACAGTTTGGTGATCCAAATTCAATCCACCTGCTACGTTTCTGGTACACGCCGTCCTCTTCCACTGCGTGGAATACAGTCTTTCAGGATAGGATGCGCAGCGTCGGCGTCGAGCACTACAGTCGGCTCTGATGGTGATGAGTTTACCCTCTCTAAGGCACACTTGTGCACCGTAGCAAAGAGGGACTGCGAAGGTATTTGGCTGTGTATAAAACGCTCCATGCACGGCTGACGAACAGGCCTACCCTTGCACGGAGCTTTGCCGTTCAGTAACATCATGTCGGTGTACGTGTAGTTCACTATGGTCAGTAGCAACACACTAAAAATGAAATGTAAGTACAACTTGCATTCTATACTGAAGTAAACGATTACTACCACAGAACAATACAGTATGATCAAATACCACAAGCACAACAGCAGGCATAAATCTTTCTGATCAAGAGCTCAACTGAATGACATTTAAAGAAACTTGTAGTGGGCATGGGACATTAGGTGATCGGTGAATGACGTACGTTATAACCTAGTCAGTAACACCGAAAATGCTGGAGAGTTGAACTTGTGTTGTGGTATTTTGCGTGTAGCGAGAAAACGGCACGAATCCGGACTTGTGTTGCTATGCCGAACTTAGTCGTCTTGGTCCTCACTACAAGCCCTCAACGTCTGTAAGGCAATTTAGTTATGCCCTGTGTACTAGCACGAAATATTAACAGAATAAAAGAAAAACGGCTAGAATCCGACATCGGGGACAGTCAGTTTGCGTGCCGGGAAATGTAGGAAAGTGCACGAAAATACTGACCCTATGATAGATTGAAGAAGGCAAAAATAGCATCTGTAAGTATAGTTAAAATTTTCGCAACGTTGGCTGGGCCACACTGTTTGAAATTATTATGGTAGCGGGTGTTAAATACAGCAAGCGAAAATTTATTTAGAACCAGTACAGAAACTGGACTGCAGGATCATGATCTTCGACTCCATAGTGGAAAGAGAATCTGCTGCCGTTGGATAAGCAGCTGCAGCAGCAAGTCGTATACACCTAGCTCACTCATTTGTTACATAGTTTAATTCTTAATTTCTTTGCGTGTTTTTCGTAGTTGCATTGTTTAATTCATAAATTTCGGGCGTATTATAGTATTTGAGAGTTGTAGCATCGCGTTTTAGTACCTGAATAGTGTAAATTCGCGTAGTCGTTTGTCTTCTGTTTTTGTTTTGAACGGCCAGTGTCGGTTGGTCACAGTCAGTGTGCTCCCTGCCGCCGTTGGATAAGCAGCTGCATACTCCTAGCTCACTCATTTGTTATATAGTTTAATTCTTAATTTCTTTGCGTGTTTTTGGTACTTGCATTGTTTAATTCATAAATTTCTGGCGTATTATAGTATTTGAGAGTTGTAGCATCGCGTTTTAGTACCTGAATAGTGTAAATTCGCGTAGTCGTTTGTCTTCTGTTTTTGTTTTGAACGGCCAGTGTCGGTTGGTCACAGTTAGTGTGCTCCCTGCCGCCGTTGGATAAGCAGCTGCATACTCCTAGCTCACTCATTTGTTATATAGTTTAATTCTTAATTTCTTTGCGTGTTTTTGGTAGTTGCATTGTTTAATTCATAAATTTCGGGTGTATTACAGTATTTGAGAGTTGTAGCATCGCGTTTTAGTACCTGAATAGTGTAAATTCGCGTAGTCGTTTGTCTTCTGTTTTTGTTTTGAACGTCCAGTGTCGGTTGGTCACAGTTAGTGTGCTCCCTGCCGCCGTTGGATAAGCAGCTGCAGCAGCAAGTCGTATACTCCTAGCTCACTCATTTGTTACATAGTTTAATTCTTAATTTCTTTGCGTGTTTTTGGTAGTTGCATTGTTTAATTCATAAATTTCGGTCGTATTATAGTATTTGAGAGTTGTAGCATCGCGTTTTAGTACCTGAATAGTGTAAATTCGCGTAGTCTCCTTCCGCCGTCGAGCAGTGTCAGCAGTGCGCAAGTAGCAGCATTACTGCATTTACTAGGCAATCTTGTATTTTAATAACCGTTTAAATTTTGTCGATTTGTTTGCGCTCTCTGTAGATTAGTTCAGACGTTCTTTGCAAAACAGTTTTTAGCATGGATAGGGACTGCAACTGCTGTGTTCGGATGCAGGCTGAGTTGGCATCCCTTCGCTCCCAGCTTCAGGCAGTGTTGGCTTCGGTCACACAGCTTGAGGCTGTTGCCAATGGGCATGACTGTGGGGGTCCGGATGGGGGTTTGTCGGGGACAGCCAGCTCGTCCCACGCATCCCCCGATCGGACTACGACTGTGGTTGCCCGGGATACTGCCCGCATTGAGGCTGATCCCTCACCTGTGGTAGAGTGGGAGGTCGTCTCAAGGTGTGGCAGGGGGCGAAAGACATTCCGGAGGGCTGAACGGAAGGCCTCTCCAGTTTGTCTGACGAACCGGTTTCAGGCTCTGTCTCAGGCTGATACTGATATTCGGCCTGACATGGCTGCTTGTCCTGTTCCAGAGGTTGCCCCTCAGTCTGCAATATCCGGGCAGTCGCAGAGGGTGGGCTTACTGGTAGTTGGGAGCTCCAACGTCAGGCGTGTAATGGGGCCCCTTAGGGAAATGGCAGCAAGAGAGGGGAAGAAAACCAATGTGCACTCCGTGTGCGTAACGGGGGGAGCCATTCCAGATGTGGAAAGGGTCCTTCCGGATGCCATGAAGGGTACAGGGTGCACCCATCTGCAGGTGGTCGCTCATGTCGGCACCAATGATGTGTGTCGCTATGGATCAGAGGAAATCCTCCCTGGCTTCCGGCGGCTATCTGATTTGGTGAAGACTGCCAGTCTCGCTAGCGGGATGAAAGCAGAGCTCACCATCTGCAGCATCGTCGACAGGACTGACTGCGGACATTTGGTACAGAGCCGAGTGGAGGGTCTGAATCAGAGGTTGAGACGGTTCTGCGACCGTGTGGGCTGCAGATTCCTCGACTTGCGCCATAGGGTGGTGGGGTTTCGGGTTCCGCTGGATAGGTCAGGAGTCCACTACACGCAACAAGCGGCTACACGGGTAGCAGGGGTTGTGTGGCGTGGGCTGGGCGGTTTTTTAGGTTAGATGGCCTTGGGCAAGTACAGAAAGGGCAACAGCCTCAACGAGTGCGGGGCAAAGTCAGGACATATGGGGACCAAGCAGCAATCGGTATTGTAATTGTAAACTGTCGAAGCTGCGTTGGTAAAGTACTGGAACTTCAAGTGCTGATAGAAAGCACCGAAGCCGAAATCGTTATAGGTACAGAAAGCTGGTTGAAGCCAGAGATAAATTCTGCCGAAATTTTTACAAAGGTACAGACGATGTTTAGAAAGGATAGATTGCATGCAACCGGTGGTGGAGTGTTCGTCGCTGTTAGTAGTAGTTTATCCTCTAGTGAAATGGAAGTGGATAGTTCCTGTGAATTATTATGGGTGGAGGTTACACTCAACAACCGAGATAGGTTAATAATTGGCTCCTTTTACCGACCTCCCGACTCAGCAGCATTAGTGGCATAACAACTGAGAGAAAACTTGGAATACATTTCACATAAATATTCTCAGCATGTTATAGTCTTAGGTGGAGATTTCAATTTACCAGATATAGACTGGGACACTCAGATGTTTAGGACGGGTGGTAGGGACAGAGCATCGAGTGACATTATACTGAGTGCACTATCCGAAAATTACCTCGAGCAATTAAACAGAGAACCGACTCGTGGAGATAACATCTTGGACCTACTGATAACAAACAGACCCGAACTTTTCGATTCTGTATGTACAGAACAGGGAATCAGTGATCATAAGGCCGTTGCAGCATCCCTGAATATGGAAGTTAATAGGAATATAAAAAAAAGGGAGGAAGGTTAATCTATTTAGCAAGAGTAATAGAAGGTAGATTTCAGACTACCTAACAGATCAAAACGAAAATTTATGTTCCGACACTGACAATGTTGAGTGTTTACGGAAAAAGTTCAAGGCAATCGTAAAATGCGTTTTAGACAGGTAAGTGCCGAGTAAAACTGTGAGGGACGGGAAAAACCCACCATGGTACAACAACAATGTTAGGAAACTACTGCGAAAGCAAAGAGAGCTTCACTCCAAGTTTAAACGCAGCCAAAACCTCTCAGACAAACAGAAGCTAAACGATGTCAAAGTTAGCGTAAGGAGGGCTATGTGTGAAGCGTTCAGTGAATTCGAAAGTAAAATTCTATGTACCGACTTGACAGAAAATCCTAGGAAGTTCTGGTCTTACATTAAATCAGTAAGTGGCTCGAAACAGCATATCCAGACACTCCGGGATGATGATGGCATTGAAACAGAGGATGACACGCGTAAAGCTGAAATACTAAACACCTTTTTCCAAAGCTGTTTCACAGAGGAAGACCGCACTGCAGTTCCTTCTCTAAATCCTCGCACAAACGAAAAAATGGCTGACATCGAAATAAGTATCCAAGGAATAGAAAAGCAACTGGAATCACTCAATAGAGGAAAGTCCACTGGACCTGACGGGATACCAATTCGATTCTACACAGAGTACGCGAAAGAACTTGCCCCCCTTCTAACAGCCGTGTACCGCAAGTCTCTAGAGGAACGGTGGGTTCCAAATGACTGGAAAAGAGCACAGGTAGTCCCAGTCTTCAAGAAGGGTCGTCGAGCAGATGCGCAAAACTATAGACCTATATCTCTGACGTCAATCTGTTGTAGAATTTTAGAACATGTTTTTTGCTCGAGTATCATGTCGTTTTTGGAAACCCAGAATCTACTATGTAGGAATCAACATGGATTCCGGAAACAGCGATCGTGTGAGACCCAACTCGCTTTATTTGTTCATGAGACCCAGAAAATATTAGATACAGGCTCCCAGGTAGATGCTATTTTTCTTGACTTCCGGAAGGCGTTCGATACAGTTCCGCACTGTCGCCTGATAAACAAAGTAAGAGCCTACGGAATATCAGACCAGCTGTGTGGCTGGATTGAAGAGTTTTTAGCAAACAGAACACAGCATGTTGTTATCAATGGAGAGACGTCTACAGACGTTAAAGTAACCTCTGGCGTGCCACAGGGGAGTGTTATGGGACCATTGCTTTTCACAATATATATAAATGATCTAGTAGATAGTGTCGGAAGTTCCATGCGGCTTTTCGCGGATGATGCTGTAGTATACAGAGAAGTTGCAGTATTAGAAAATTGTAGCGAAATGCAGGAAGATCTGCAGCGGATAGGCACTTGGTGCAGGGAGTGGCAACTGTCCCTTAACATAGACAAATGTAATGTATTGCGAATACATAGAAAGAAGGATCCTTTATTGTACGATTATATGATAGCGGAACAAACACTGGTAGCAGTTACTTCTGTAAAATATCTGGCAGTATGCATGCGGAACGATTTGAAATGGAATGATCATATAAAATTAATTGTTGGTAAGGCGGGTACCAGGTTGAGATTCATTGGGAGAGTGCTTAGAAAATGTAGTCCATCAACAAAGGAGGTGGCTTACAAAACACTCGTTCGACCTATACTTGAGTATTGCTCATCAGTGTGGGATCCGTACCAGATCGGTTTGACGGAGGAGATAGAGAAGATCCAAAGAAGAGCGGCGCGTTTCGTCACAGGGTTATTCGGTAAGCGTGATAGCGTTACGGAGATGTTTAATAAACCCAAGTGCCAGACTCTGCAAGAGAGGCGCTCTGCATCGCGGTGTCGCTTGCTGTCCAGGTTTCGAGTGGGTGCGTTTCTGGATGAGGTATCGAATATATTGCTTCCCCCTACTTATACCTCCCGAGGAGATCACGAATGTAAAATTAGAGAGATTAGAGCGTGCACGGAGGCTTTCAGACAGTCGTTCTTCCCGCGAACCATACGCGACTGGAACAGGAAAGGGAGGTAATGACAGTGGCACGTAAAGTGCCCTCCGCCACACACCGTTGGGTGGCTTGCGGAGTATGAATGTAGATGTAGATGTAGACATGAAAGGAAAGCATTGGTTGTGAAGGAAGTCTGATATGGTTGTACATGTCCCCGGTGTTGCTCAATCTCTGCGTTGAGCAAACGTTCTTTATCTTTATTCTTCATTCCTATATATATTTTATTTCTCAACATAGTCATTATGGCGACGAAAAAATTTCTGTCGGCGAGACTAATTTGTTGTTTCGTCACTGTGAATGTTTGACTATGCTGACGGAGCCACAACCTCACCTCTGGGGATCAAGACGGAAATGTATGGAGCACGATTGATGACAGTGGACCCAAAGCGTGGGATTGTTGGAGAGGTGGCAGCAGAGTGGCATTGTCATACTGAAGGAGAGAGTGCTCCATGTATGGATAATCTCTTACAATTCGTGCTTTCAGTATTCTGAACCGAAACAGTTACGTTACACGCCGTCACGTCACACCCTACAATCCGGAGCCCTCCAGCGGCAGTGAGTAGAAAATTGCGTCAGCGAAGCGGAAAGGTTGCCGGAGTAATATGCATGACATGAAATGCCTCAAGCGATATTGAGAACACAACAAAATTCGGAGGCATTACTTTTCAGCACACTCTCGTAAAAAAACTGAGGTTTTCGAATGACATCGTAATTCTGTCGGAGACAGCAAAGGACTTGGAAGAGCAGTTTAATGGAATGGATAGTATACTGAAAAGAAGTTATGCGTCAAATATCTACAAATGTAAAACAAAGGTAATGATAAGTAATCGAATCAACTCAGAAGATGATGGAGGAATAAGACACTAAAAATATTGTTTTTTTTTTGTTTGGGGGGGGGGGGAGGGGGGGGGATGGCTCCTCTATTACTGAAGGGGAAAAGGTTGGTTGCTGAGGAGGGTAGAGGAGTGGTGGTTTAAGGATGGAGGACTGGTGCACAGTATCGATGGGTTAGGATTGGCTGTTGGGGTATAAGAGGGGAGGAGTAGATTGAGTATCAGTAAGGCTAAATTTTGATTGGGAAAAGGAGTAGGGAGAGAACAGGAAAAGTAGGTAGAGGAAATAGGGAGAGGTGTGGAGAGAGAGAGCCCTGATGAGGTGGAATGGGTTGGACGGATGGGGTGGGTAAATGTAAGGAAGGAGTTCATAATGTGGGAGGGAGAAATGATCGAAATTTCTTTGGGGGAGTATGTGGAGTGTGTGTAGAAGTACAGTTGGCGGGAAGTGTTGTTAGAGGTGCATCAGCATACGAGAATTGGAAAGTAGATGGGAAACTGTCGGATTGTTGGATTCGAGATTGTAGGTGGTGTAGATTGTTCGGAATTGTCCAGTGTGAGTGAGAAGAGGCGGGAATCTCATGAATCGATAAAGGATGCAAGAAAGCATGCCAGAGCACCTGACATTTGTGTAGCAAGGGATGGGTGACATCAAGGTTTCGTAGTTGTGAAGGACAGTGCAATCCTTAAATTCGACCAGATAATAGCTTTAATAGTTTTAATCTGCTGTAGACATTGGGACATTTGTTGTAGCTACGTTTCTCTTTCCAACTTCTGTGATTGCCCTTTTTAGAGATGCGCATTCCTCTTCAACTGCACTGTCTACTGGCTAGTCCTTATTGCTGTCTCTATGGGCTTAGAGAACTTCCAGTATCTGATTTCGGAATCTTTGTGTGACCATGATGTGTCTAACTGAAATCTTTCCGTATCACCCAGCCTTTTCGATGTATATATTCTCCTCTTGGGAGTCTTGAACAGAGTATTCTCTATTACTATCTGATATTTATTACAGAACTCAATTAATCGTTCTCCTCTGCCCCAAGCCCATATTGTCCTGTAACCTTTCCTTCTGCCCTTCCAGTCCTTCATGACTATTAGATTTTCATCTCCTTTATTTACTGTATTACCCTTTCACTATTCTGACATACTTTCTTTGTCTCTTCAGCTTCTGCTTGCGACGTCGGCATGTATACCTGAACACCGACAGTGTTGGTTTGCTGTCGATTTTGACAAGAACAACCCTATGACTGCACTGTTCACTGTAACACACTCTTTGCTCTACCTTTCTATTCATAACGAATCCTAATCCCGTTATAGCATTTTCTGTTGCTGTTGATATTACCTTACACTCATCTGAACATAAATCCTTGTCTTCTTTCCATTTTACTTCGTTGACCTCTACAGTATCTAGATTGAGACTTTACGTTTCTCTTTTCATATTTTCTAGCTTCCCTAATACATTCAACATTCCATGCCCTGACTCGTAGAACGTTATCTTTTCGTTGATTATTGAATCTTCTATCACGGTCCCTCCACCTTGGTAGTTCCCTCCCGGAGATCCGAAAGGGGGACTATTCCGGAATCTTTTGCCAATGGAGAGATCATCATGACACTTTTTTAATTACAGACCACCTGTACTGTGGACACACGTTATGTGTCTTTAATGCAGTGGTTTCTGTTGCCTTCTGCATCGTCATACCGTTTATTATTGCTGATTCTTCCGCCTTAAGGGGCAGCTTCCCACCCTAAGGGCAAGAGCGTGCGCTGTACCTCCGCCTTTTTTGACAAGGCCGTTGGCAGAACGAGGGTGACGGCCGCCAATGCTGATTATTCATCAAAATGTAAGGGGTGGGGTGTTTCGAACCCGGGACCGAGGAGGTTTCGATTACTATTCAAAGACGCTACCACAACCTTTTTTGTGGATCTCATTTTGTTCACTAATTGTTTGTTGTATTTGTTGGGGGCGGAGGTCCCATGACGCTTGTTCAAGTTCTCCGTTGATGCATTAACTCAGTTTTTCTTTTTTTTTTTATTACAGAGGAGAGCTAACCTCTGCCCGAACACGCTGAGCTACCGTGCCGCCAACCCCTAGATCATTGTGCTGTTTAGGCAGCAAGATAACTGATAATAGGAGACATAGTGAGTACACGAAATGGGGACTGACTATAGGAAGAACAATATTTATGAAAAATAGGAATTTGTTAAAATCCAGACGAAATTTAAGTGTTAGGAAGTCTTCTCTGAAGATATTTGTTTGAATCGTAGCTTTGTAAACGTGTACGATAAACATTTTAGACAAGAAGAGAATAGAAGCTTTTGAAATGAGGTGCCACAGGAAAATGCTGAAGATTAGATAGGTAGATCGAATAAATAATGAGAAGACACATGAAGACACGTGATCTACTTGGGGTTAAAAGTATGAAACAACTTCACCAAAAGAAGGGATGGACTGATAGGAAGCAACCTGAGGCATCATGGAATCGTGATTTTGGTTACTGAAGGAAGTATGGGGGACAAAAACTGTAGAGAGGGACGTAAGCATGAATCCAGTGAACTGGTTCAAATGGGTACCTATGCAAAATGACGCTTGTACACAGTATTATAGCGTGGAGAGCTGGAGGAAACAAGTTCTCGGACTGAAGAGCCACAACAACAAGAACAGGAACAAGAACAAGAACAGGATCAAAATATGAAATCAGGACAGGATGAAGATTAAGAAGACACAGAATTCGCTACAGCACAACTCAGGTACACAAATCTGATGCCCCCATTCACTAATAGCCACCTTAGAAGTGGCAAGAGTAGGTTTTTCTGAAAATGCAGTACTGTTAACTAGTTTTCTCTGTTAGGTAAGTATAACGGCAACAAAACATGACACAAAATGTTGGCTTAGTATTAAATGATGATACTCAGTTTCTTTTTCTCCTTTGTTAAATTAAGTTTTCGTTACAAATACTAGACTCAGATTGTATATTCATCTTATTTCTCATGACCTGTTAAATGTATCTCCACATAAAAGCTTTGTTTTCCCCCTGTTTCAGTTAATATAACGAAACTTAGCATTTGAATTGATGATTACCACAAAGTACACACTGGCCATTAAAACTGCTACACCAAGAAGAAATGCAGATGATAAACGGGTATTCATTGGACAAATATATTATACTAGAACTGACATGTGATTACATTTTCACGCAATTTGGGTGCATAGATCCTGAGAAATCAGTACCCAGAAAAACCACCTCTGGCCGTAATAACGGCCTTCATACGCCTGCGCATTGAGTCAAACAGAGCTTGGATGGCGTGTACAGGTACAGCTGCCCATGCAGCTTCAACACGATACCACAGTTCATCAAGAGTAGTGACTGGCATATGGTGACGAGCCAGTTGCTTGGCTACCACTGACCAGACGTTTTCAATTGGTGAGAGATCTGGAGAATGTGCTGGCCAGGGCAGCCGTCGAACATTTTGTGTATCCAGAAAGACCCGTACAGGACCTGCAACACGCGGTCGTGCATTATCCTGCTGAAATGTAGGGTTTTCGCAGGGATCGAATGAAGGGTAGAGCCACGGGTCCTAACACATCTGAAATATAATGACCACTGTTCAAAGTGCCGTCAATGCGAACAAGAGGTGACCGAGACGTGCAACCAATGGCACCCCATACCATCTCGCCGGGTGATAGGCCAGTAAGGCGATGGCGAATACACGCTTCCAATGTGCGTTCACCGCGATGTCGCCAAACACGGATGCGACCATCATGATGCTGTAAAAAGAACGTGGATTCATCCGAAAAAATGACGTTTTGCCATTCGTGCACCCAGGTTCGTCGTTGAGTACACGATCGCAGGCGCTCCTGTCTGTGATGCAGCGTCAAGGGTAAACGCAGCCATGGTCTCTGAGCTGATAGTCCATGGTGCTGCAAACGTCGTCGAACTGTTCGTGCAGATGGTTGTTGTTTTGCAAACGTCCCCATCTGTTGACTCAGGGATCGAGACGTGGTTGCACGATCCGTTACAGCCGTGCGGATAAGATGCCTGTCATCTGGACTGCTAGTTATACGAGGCCGTCGGGATCCAGCACGGCGTTCCGTATTACCCTCCTGAACCCACCTATTCCATGTTCTGCTAACAGTCATTGGATGTGGACCAACGCGAGAAGCAATGTGACAATACGATAAACCGCAATCGCGATAGGCTGCAATCCGACCTTTATCAGAGTCGGAAACATAATGGTACGCATTTCTCCTCCTTACACGAGACATGACAACAACGTTTCACCAGGCAACGCCGGTCAACTGCTGCTTGTGTATGAGAAATCGGTTGGAAACTTTCCTCCTGTCAGCACGTTGTGGGTGACGCCACCGGCGCCAACCTTGTGTGAATGCTCTGAAAAGCTAATCATTAGCATATCACAACATCTTTTTCCTGTCGGTTAAATTTCGCGTCTGTAGCACGTCATCTTCGTGGTGTAGCAATCTTAATGGCCAGTAGTGTAGATTAAATCAGAGGATTCTGCTACCTAAACCATTAGGGACGCAGCAACGAGCACATAAAAAGCAATTATTATCATGTGCTGCCACACACCAAAAGAAAATTCGGTTCATTTTATAATAAATTCACTTGTAGTGTATATCACTCGATAAACTCTTGAAAATTAAGAATTATTAAGGGCAGCACAATATTCACAATATCAATAGAAACCATTCTTTGTACTTGATCGTATGCTGTAGTAGGCAAACTGTGTGAGGTTCTTCATCTTAATGGAAAGTTTTTATAGCACACTGCCTTTTAGTTTCAGTCGCTTAAAATTATTCATGAACCGACATTGCCTGTCATGTGTCAGTAGGGAAGAAGTTTACACTACGGACTCCATCTATAAAACTGATGATTTAACAGAAGATGCATTTGTATATTTAGAGAGATGTATGTTTGAAGAATATGATGGATCCAACGTGGTATACAAATGAAAAAATAAGGACGCCTCATTGACCAAATGCGTAGCTACAATATGACCACAAATGTGTAGCTGTAATATGACCGCAACGAGTAAAAATGCATAAGTTGCGGTAAATCGCAATGCTGATGACTTCACACTGAAGTAAAGAATAAGCAGACTACTCGACATACTATGATATTAACCAGGAATTGACGTATTTTGTAGAATTTGACACAACAATTTCTAACTTTTGTTATTGTCATGGAATGCCTATGAATACAAATCTTGTGTTTACACATTTTATGTAACGATTGAATACAGCGCATTTGGTCAAAAACTTTGTCATTAATTAAGTCAGATACACAGTACATAGTAAATTTTCCCTATTGTGATATGAAACAGTGTTATTGCACCTTAGCTGCAGTGTACTAATATATAGAATTTTCTGTATTAAAACCATGTCATGTTCGAGTTATGAACCGAGCTTTCGCAGATAGTGTCCACCTTCATCATCGGGAGCAGACTGAATGCTCTCTTGCATAGCAGTTGCTGGTTTAATAGCGGTGGAACGTCGTCATCTGCATTCTCCACTCACATTTATTTGATCATCTGCGAAAAGCCCGAACGGCCACATTTTGCAGCGCGGCTCACTGGAGAAGTGCTGGAAAATAGTGATGTTCTGGATGTGGAGCCATGCCGATTCCAGTGCCGTGGCCATTTGCACTAGGTTTCTCGGCTGATGGTGCATGGTGCGAATAACCTTATCGAGATGTTCTTACGATTTCACCATTGACTTTAAATCCGAGGAGTTTGGTGGCCAGGTGAGTACGGTAAACTCATGTTGGTGCTCTTCGAACCACGCACGTACACTGTGAGCTGTGACACGTTGCATTGTCCTGCTGGTAGATGCCATTGTGCCAAGGAAACAAAAATAGGGGTGGACATGGTCCCCAAGGACAGATGCATATTTGTGTTGGTCCATTGTGCCTTCTAGAATGACCAGATCATTCAGAGAATGCCACGAAAACATTCCTCAGAACACAACGCACCCTCCTTTGGACTGGACCCTTCCGACGCTTGTAGCTGGGTGTTTCACGCCGTACACGTCAGCAGCCGTCTGTTCGATGGAGCATAAAACGTGATTCATCTGAATGGCCACTTGTCGCAACTCAGTGGACGCATAGTTGCGATACTGCCGTGCAAATTCCAGCCTTCGTCACCGATAAAAGGCCGTCAGCATGGGTGCATAAACCAGCCGCCTAGTGCGATAGCCCAAACGTAGTAACGTTTGCTGTACGGTTATTGAGGATACACTATTAGTCGTCTCTTGGTTCATATGGGTAGAAAGTTGCTGAACAGTGGCTGAACAGTTGCAAGTCTATTCACCTGTACATATGCCCGCAGCCGTTGACACCGGTCATCTATGACCCGTGGTGCACCACAGTTACCTCGGCGCCGGTTTTGGATAGCGCCATTTTGCCATGCACTCAATACCTCAACTATGGCGGCAAGCGAACAGTTTACAAAGTTAGCTGTTTTGGAACTGCTTCCACCCTTAGACGGAAAGCCAATGACCATGCCCTTTTGGACGTCAGATAAAACGGGTTTTTAAATGCCTATCCTTGTGATCGATGGTCCGTGAAACACATGCAGCCGTTGTTTTGATGGCAACCAGTTTCTGGAACTTAGTACGCCATCTTCAGCCCTTAGCTGATGCTGAGTGGGTGAACTCCGATCGTATACGCGATCCAATAATGAGCAATATCTGTGAACTGGGTTCCATAGAATACTGTAACAGCGATGTTGTTTCTGTGACCATCAATAAGTTGGTACTGCTGCACGTATTTCATTTTATCACGGCAAATAAATCTCTCCGTTTCCGTATTACGACGACTGCACTGTTTTCTGCGGTTCCGGACACGCTTTACATACCCTCCACTGATAGTCCTGCTACCTGCTGTTTGTGACTGTGTAAGTAGGCTGTTTAGGTTTTTATGTTGGTAACGCCATGTAGCGCTCTATATGAAAATCACTGGCTGTGCTGTGTGCAGTCTGTGGCCGGTTTGGCCGGTTTGCATTGTTGAAATATTCGCCATTGTAGCGTTGGGCAGTTGGCTGCTAACAGCGCGTAGCGTTGCGCAGCTGGAGGTGAGCCGCCAGCAGTGGTGGATGTGGGGAGAGAAATGGCGGAGTTTTGAGAGCGGATGATCTGGAAGTGTGTCCATCAGAGACAGTAAATTTGTAAGACTGGATGTCATGAATTGCTATATATATTATGACTTTTGAACACTATTAAGGTAAATACATTGATTATTCTCTATCAAAATCTTTCATTTGCTAACTATGCCTATCAGTAGTTAGTGCCTTCAGTAATTTGAATCTTTTATTTAGCTGGCAGTAGTGGCGCTCGCTGTATTGCAGCAGTTCGAGTAACGAAGATTTTTGTGAGGTAAGCGATTTGTGAAAGGTATAGGTTAATGTTAGTCAGGGCCATTCTTTTGCAGTGATTATTGAAAGTCAGATTGCGTTGCGCTAAAAACATTGTGTGTCAGTTTAGTGTTGATCAGAATAGGTAAAGAGCGAAATGTCTGAGTACGTTCAGTTCTGCTCAGCTGTTTGAAAATCAGATAATGTAAGAGGTTTATCAGCACAGTAATTCATTAATTTTTCTAAGGGGACGTTACAAGTGGTTAATGCACGTTGACTTCGAAGAAAGGCGGTGGTCACATTAATGTGACTGAATAGTGTGGGACGGCATCTGCGTCGGACAGTGCAGGAAATGGACAGTGAGTGGAGTACAGGCGCCCAACTGCTAACCCTCTCCTCCATCCCACCCCCACCCCCACACCCCTCCCCCCTACCACCGGTTCCGAATTCCGTGGTGGAAGGAGACCAGAGAAAGCCCGCAGCGCCAACACTTTCCTTTGATATAAGGTTTTTAATTTTGGTTGTACGTGACCGCCGCGTTCCCAGCGTCGGCTCCAGGCTCCACTAACATTATGGCTACAGACGTCTCTGTTAAATTTACTTTTGCACAACCTAATTTCTACCGCTTCTTTTATTACAGAGTCCCAGTAGAACGTAGAATGAGATAAGATCATCGTCTCTCCAAAGGAGATGTTGTGTCCTTTTGTAAGGCTATATTCCTCTATCGCTAATGTCAGGAAAGTGTAGCGTCATGAATGAGAACTATGGCACTCGTGTCTACCGTTTCTGCACCGCGGTAGCGAGATAAAAGGGTGTGTATTTTGTCAATTTATCAGTCATTCTAAAAAGTAAGAACTGATTTCTCACTTTGAGTGTTTTATGATGCACGTTCCACCGAACGACACAGCTGAGCGAAGTTCATCCAGAGCAAGTCACATGGGGTCAGCGTTCCTGGATGTTATGGCAATAAGAGATGCGAATCTGCAATAGGAAGCGTATCTTCGGTCTACAGCGAGGTAACTGGAGTTTATTTTTGATTGTTAAACATGTAATGCAATTTTTATATGTTTTAGAAAGAATTCAAAAGCCAAGATCGCTTAAATCTTGTTTACTGGATGACCGGTTTCAACACACTAAAGGTGTCATCATCGGATCTGTGAAGATATAACACGACAGGTTCGAGGGAGGACTTACATGAGTTACGCTATATACATTACTATTAGTACAGTACCACATACCTGAATGTATCTTAACATGTATAAATCATTTCGATATAACGATACATGAGGCAGACTAGCTGATATAAAATCACTGTCGCAGAAATAAAAATTAAAAAATAACTGCTCTCATGGTCATACCATTCCATCAGATATATAAAACCGAAGTCACAATATAAAACTGACACATGATCGCAGCTCGACTAACAACGGTCGGCATCACACTCTCTCAAACCTGTGATGTTATATCTTCACAGATCCGATGATGGGACCTTTAGTGTGTTGAAACCGATCATCCAGTAAACAGTATTTAAGCGATCTTGGCTTTTGAATTCTTTCTACAACAGAGTGATCGCCCCACAACACACTATGTGTTCACTGCAAAATTTTATATGTTTATTTCCCGCTGGAAAGAAAATGATATTTAAAGCGCAGTTTTACGTGCACATTCATAGAGCGTCCAAAATTAGTCTTGAGACATATTTTTTTTATCGATTAGTATGAACGCGAACGTTAAAACACGAAGGGTGATCAGTACCCAAGTAGCGCTCCAGCATTGCGGCAGCAGCCGGCGCAGGCTAAGGCACTGTTCAGTAGCTTATGGAGTACTGGTTATACTTCGTGTTTTAATGTCCCTGTTAACGCACGTCGATAAAACGAATATCTTGCTAGACTAATTGTGGAGCGCTAGGTCGAATGGGCACGTAAAATTCTACCGTAAAAATCTCTTTTACGGTAACGGGAAACAAACCGATGCTTTCCAAAACATGGCTCATGAGCACTATGGGACTTAACATCTGAGGTCAACAGTTCCCTAGACTTATAACTACTTAAACCTAACTAACCTAAGAACATCACACACATCCATGCCCGAAGCAGGATTCGAATCTGCGACCGTAGCAGTCACGCGGTTCAGGACTGAAGCGCCTAGAACCACTCGTCTACCTCGGCCGGCTCGATGCTTTCCGCTGACACAGAGCATTGCATGAAAAATGTGATAAATACAATTTATTTGGTTTGAGTCTAGCTAAAAATTAAAAAAAAGAAATTGCAAATATCTGCCGAACACTAAAGAAAATGTGCCTGACGCCTCTTTGGAGGGACACCCTGTATACACTGCGTCTGACAAAAAAAGTGAGGCGCCCAGAAACGAGATGATTGAACTGAAATAAAACTTTACTGGTTGAAAGGATATGCAAATATTTTAGTAATTACAAAATCTAATCAACTTTATGAGAACTTGGGAATATGACTATTATCAGTATGACTTTGCACTCTCTCTGACCAGGAAGCGTGCACTGATTCGGTTGGGAAGGGTGTCGTAATGTCATTTTATCTCTTCCTGATGCAAGCCGCTCCACAATTTTTGTAACTGGTACTTGATAACCTGGATATTGAGAATGAGACGTCTGAGCTGGTCCCATACATGTTCTGTTGTGGACGGATCGAGGGTACTTGCTGGCCACTGGAGTACCTCAGCATGACGCAGACCGAGCGAGGTGGTGCAGTGGTTAGACACTGGACTCGCGTTCGGGAGGACGACGGTTCAATCCCACGTCCGGCCATCCTAATTTAGGTTTTCCGTGATTTCCCTAAATCGCTCCAAGCAAATGCCGGGATGGTTCCTTTCAAAGGGTACGGCCGACTTCCTTCCCTCTCCTTCTCTAATCCGATGAGACTGATGACATCGATGTCCGGTCTCCTTCCCCAAAACAACCAACCAACCATGACGCAGACAATTTAGAAAGACACGGGATGGGTGCGGACTAACGTCCTGTTGAAAAATGCCACCATGACAGTGTTGTACAAGAAGTAGGCTGTGGGGAGGCAGGACAACCGTAACATACCGTTGTCCCGTCAGAACACCGTCAATCACTACCAGCCGTGACCTGAATCATAATCGATAACTACCTAAACCATGACACTAGAAGTAGCACCATTGTGGATCTCCAAAACGTTGGGAGAACGGCTTCTTTCCCACCGTAATCGCCGGCGATGGTCACCCGGGATGATTGAGAACCGCGATACATCGCTCAGCACAAAGCGACGCCACTCATCAGCAGTCCATTCTTATCAGTCACGGCACAGCTCCAAAGGCAGCCGTCTGTGTTATGGTGTTACAGGCAGCCAGCACACGGGACAGTAATTCCGTAGTCCCCTGCTGTAGCCAAGCTCCGACCAATACTGTAGGTAGTCTTCGACCAATGCTGTAGCCGTCTCCGACCAATGCTTTAGCCAGTCTCTGACCAATGTGTACCCAGTCTCCAACCAGTGCTGTAGGCAGTCTCCGAACAATGCTGTAGCTAGTCTCCAACCAATGCTGTAGCCAGTCTCTGACCAATGTGTAGCCAGTCTCCAACCAGTGCTGTAGGCAGTCCCCGAACAGTGCTGTAGCTAGTCTCCAACCAATGCTGTAGCCAGTGTCTGACCAATGCTGTAGCTAGTCTCTGATCAATGTGTAGCCAGTCTCCAACCAGTGCTGTAGGCAATCTCCAAATAATGCTGTAGCTAGTCTCCAACCAATGCTGTAGCCAGTCTCCGACCAATGCTGTAGCTAGTCTCCGACCAATGGCGCGGGATGACTCAGCACGTTGCAGGGAGTTCATTACTCGTTCCCGGTCGACAGACGCAGATGGGGATTATGACGTATTTGCTACACATATCCTCCCTTGTGGTTGTCTGATGTGGTGGACCGAAAGCTTGACGACAAGTATGCCAGCCCCTACTATTCCTTGCAGTTCAACAGCAGGCCACTGGCGCATAAGCCACACAAATATGGAATGTTACAACATTCGACAAACCGGCCATATGGAGTTCCACAGTGAAATGCCTTTCAAACTCTGTCAGGCGCTGATAACGCTGTCTTACACATGTATGCGGCATCTCCGCGTTCTTTACAGTAATGACTCAAAAATGAGGCTCGTATATATGCTACCAGGCCTGTAGCACTAAACAAAAGCAACACTACAGCTGTTTAAGACTTCCCCGACGTAGTAACTGCTTCATTTGTTCACGGGCCTCACGGTGGATAATGTTCTGGAAGCTGCACAGTATTCCGACGAGCTAGCTGCTCGTCATCTTCAGGTACTTACTGACGTGTTGCTGAATTGGCTCGCCAATATATAAGCTGACACGCAAGAAAAGCACAGGCGCCAAGGGTTGAGACTATAACGTCATCGTAGACGAATCATAGAGTACGGGGACATCCAGTGGCCCTACCAAACAGGTCACGGTCTTCTCACTCGCGACGCGGGAAAAGCGCGGCCACAAATAGCTTCCCAGCGCGCGCGCTGGCAGAGTGTTGGCGCCCAGTTTAAGTGCGTGGACTTTGATTCTCCGGTTGTATTGTCTCGTAATCGTTCGTCTGCGGCCGACGATGCCTTAGTACGGCAAGTGCTGGTTCCCATTCCTAGCTGAGTTGAAATCCCTGCCTCTACTGATTAGGCCGTTACTTATACGAATTTTGACTGCTTCTTTAATGATGGAGTCCCAGTACGTGACAGCGGACAAAAGAATCTTTGTAGCCGACAGAGATAGTACCGAAAGTGCTCCGGCTATTAACAATGACACATTCAAGGATAACTGTTTGAACTGAAATATTATCAATGCCATCGGTTTATGCCAATGCTCCAAATCAATCTCGGATAAATTACTAACTGTAATTGAAACATTCAGTTTTTTAAAATGAACAAAAATCTGTTAAAGGATAAACTATGCATTCCACTATTTGTTTTATACAGGCACGTTTTGAAAGTGAAGAAAAATCGCAGTGTATTTTCTGTGGAAAAAGCTATAGAGTAGGAATACGTATGGCGTGAGCATAGGCAACTGTGCCAGTAGTCAACATTACCCAAAGTGGTTAGATGAGATCAGTATGACGCCGTTGTTTCGATAAGAGCAGAAATTTAATTTTACACGTATTTTTATCTGTTTTCACGCACTATTTATTAGTAACAGCAGTGGCGCTGAACTGTCGCTGTTACGGATACAAATTGAAATTCGTTTCATAAGTAAGTACCAAAGTGTATATTTATAGTTATCGTATTAATAAAAGATGTTCTGTGTGTTGATTAATACTGACAACAAACGCATAAAATCATAGGACTAATTTACGTGACTGTATCGACATATATTTAAGAGAAAAGTGCTACACAAATACTGGTAGTGTGGGAGTGGGCTCCCAGACAATTCGTTGAATGTGCACACATTTCGAGGAGTTTTCACGAGCAGACGGGATTCATATGTGGCAGTATACGAGGGTTGCCCAGAAAGTAATGCACCGCTTTTTTTTTCCTTCAACAATCCTTTACTGAACATAATGCGAATTACACGCACGAAAGAATGGTGTTCTATCTACACATCCTATTTTTCCATCCCGTTCTATGGCCTTCCTCCAGTGCGAACCAGGAGCGTGTGTGCTCTGTCAGTACCAATCCTGGTCCTGGTGGCGGAGCCAGTGCTTCACTGCGTAAACTTCCTTTGCTGACTGACAGATGCAGCGCCAACGGACGAGTCGCAATGCGTCCGTCCTCGCGAATGACATCAGCTCGCGGCAACATGTCACGTGTGACAGCCGTGGGTGGTCTGCCCGACCGCTGCAAATCGTGGAACTCTGCCGAACCGCCTTCAGATGACGTCACCCTCCGTGCGCAGCTACTAACTGTACTTGTATCGGCAGAACATGCTCCATAGACTTTGCAACAAACGTTTGTGAATATTCCCCACAGTTTCTTTCTCTGCACTGAGAAATTCAATGACAGTATGTTGCTTGTAAGGTATATAACCTACAGACGCCATTTTGAAACAGTCCTGCAGCTACGCTATCTGTCGGAAGTACGGAAATTTGGCGCGCTCACTCAGGAGACTTCAAATAATACATACGTAACGTTTCGCATTCGTAGCTTTGTTTTCGGCTGAGAAAAAAAAAATGCTGTTCATTACGTTCTGGGCAACCCACGTACGTACCTCGAAACCATTGCTCATTTTTAAGTAGTTACAATAGGCAACCTGAATACTAGTACCTCCGATGTGGAGAATGAATATGTGTGACTGATATTTTAACTTGCTACGAAGAGGCGAAGATTAGCTATATAGTACATGAAAGCGTAAGCGGAAGAATTGAAGTCATTAAAAAATTTCAAACTAGGATAAGTCGCTAATTTGAAACAGATTCGATGTTTTCTTTAACACTTTCAATTTGACTAATGGGGAAGCTATTTCGCAATGCCGCCGTAGCATATGTACTAAAACAGAGGCAGAGCAATACGGTAAAGTTCACCACAAAACATAAAAACGTTGTTATGGGTACTCCTTCTTTTCCTGTTACAGGAAACAGCGATTCTGAGCTGTGATACTAGCCGACAACATACGAAATTCCCTTGCTTTTATCTGCTGCATGTTTTAAGCTACGTTCATTCAAAATATAGAATTCAAAATGTTGGGATCCCAATGAAAGGAATGTACAAAGTGCAAGTTATTTTTGAACGGGATATCTCTGCAGTAGCGATGTAATGTCATTCAACGGTTGCAGAGCACTTGCAGATAAGCCTCACTTCGCATCGCAGTCGCGTGACTATTGGCCAACGTACTTCGGCGATGAAGATTCTGTTCTGTGCCTCTCAGTGCTCATTCCATAGATATTCTTGCTCAATGGAAAAAGCATTTGACATCGTATTAATGCTTCCGTTTCTGCTTATGTTGAGGACAAAGTGATTAAGTAACAATTTCCAATTAAACCAGCTTGGCTACGTTTTGGGTTATTGGACCAGTGGAGCTCCGTAATCATGGAGATATAAGAAGGCGAGCTGTCATGACGTCACAAACCTGTAGCCATGTCAGCCATGTTAACTGCTCCAAATATTGGCTTCTGATGAAGTGTTTTGATAAGAAATGGCAGCCTGCGTCATTTACGCGTGAACTAATCATTGTTACTTTAAAGTGTAAAAGAAATACTTTTCATTCTCTGGCCGTAATTTTTAAGTTTATTAAAAGATGCGCTCTCTGACCGGTAGATGGGGATACCATCTGTGACAACGATGAAAGATAGCGAGGCCAAAGATTATTATTAATAACCAATCCAGTGCGCACTAATTAGGTAGTAGCTGTCTGCCCGCGTTGAGATCCTAAAGAGACTAGACGAATTTGTAGCACGCCAAGTATGAGTCACCTAGTAGATGCGTTACGTAAAGTTTATGTGTGAAAATACATTCAGGACAATTTTAACAAGTTGTTTGAATATTTACTTATTATTCTTTAAAAGCACAGCGTAATGCTTGGACGGTCGTGGAACTTGCGAGCTTACGGTCAGCCGTTGTACGACACTGACACAGGTGCGATCAGTCAGCGCCACGGGCAAACAGACATGGGCAGTCGGTAGTACTGTAATTAGTCTAACTTTGTTCTCGCGCTCCATACAGGAAATATTAGTACGAAGCTGAAGAGTATCTCTAGATTCCTCAGGTACACTGAGGTGACAGAAGTCATGGGATGCCTCCTAATATCGTGTCATGCCTACTTTTCCCCGGCGTAGTGCAGCACCTCGACGTAGCGTGGACTAACAAGCCGTTGGAAGTCCCTTGCAGAAATATGGAGCTATGCTGTCTCTACAGTCGTCCATAACTGCGAAAGTGTTGCCCGTACAGGATTTAAGTGCACGAACTGGCCTCTCCATTATACCCCATAAATACACTACTGGTCTTTAAAATTTCTACACCTCGAAGATGACGTGCTACAGACGCGAAATTTAACCGACAGGAAGAAGATGTTGTGATATGCAAATGATTAGCTTTTCAGAGTATTCACACAACGCTGGCGCCAGTGGCGACACCTGCAACGTGCTGGCATGAGGAAAGTTTCCAGCCGATTTCTCATACATACACAGCAGTTGACCGGCGTTGCCTGGTGATACGTTGTTTTAATGCCTCATGTAAGGAGGAGAAATGCGTACCATCACGTTTCCGTCTTTGATAAAGGTCGGATTGTAGCCTATCGCGATTGCGGTTTATCGTATCGCGATATTGCTGCTCGCGTTGGTCGAGATCCAATGACTCTTAGCAGAATATGGAATCGGTGGCTTCAGGAGGGTAATACGGAACGCCGTGCTGGATCACAACGGCATCGTATCACTTGCAGTCGAGATGACAGGCATCTTACCCGCATGGGTGTAACGGATCGTGCAGCCACGTCTCGATCCCTGAGTCACCAGATGGGGAGGTTTGCAAGACAACAACCATCTGCACGAACAGTTCGACGACGTTTGCAGCAGCATGGACTATCAGCTTGGAGACCATGGCTCCGGTTACTCTTGACGCTGCATCACAGACAGGAGAGCCTGCGATGGTGTACTCAACGACGAATCTGAGTGCACGAATGGCAAAACGTCATTTTTTCGGATGAATGCAGGTTCTGTTTACAGCATCATGATGGTCGCACCCGTGTTTGGCGACATCGCGGTGAAAGCACATTGGAAGCGTGTATTCGTCATCGCCATACTGGCGTATCACCCGGCGTGATGGTATGGGGTGCCATTGGTTACACGTCTCGGTCACCTCTTGTTCGCATTGACGGCACTTTGAACAGTGGACGTTACATTTCAGATGTATTACGACCCGTGGCTGTCCCCTTCAAACGGTTCAAATGGCTCTGAGCACTATGGGACTCAACTGCTGAGGTCATTAGCCCCCTAGAACTTAGAACTAGTTAAACCTAACTAACCTAAGGACATCACAAACATCCATGCCCGAGGCAGGATTCGAACCTGCGACCGTAGCGGTCTTGCGGTTCCAGACTGCAGCGCCTTTAACCGCACGGCCACTTCGGTCGGCGGCTGTACCCTTCATTCGATCCCTGCGAAACCCTACATTTCAGCAGGAGAATGCACGACCGCGTGTTGCAGGCCCTGTACGGGCCTTTCTGGATACAGAAAATGTTCGACTGCTGCCCTGGCCAGCACATTCTTCAGATCTCTCACCAATTGAAAACGTCTGGTCAATGGTGGCCGAGCAACTGGCTCGTCACAATACGCCAGTCACTACTCTTTATGAACTGTGGTGTCGTGTTGAAGCTGCATGAGCAGCTGTAACTGTACACGCCATCCAAGCTCTGTTTGACTCAATGCCCAGGCGTATCAAGGCCGTTACCACGGCCAGAGGAGGTTGTCCTGGGTACTGATTTCTCAGGATCTATGCACCTAAATTGCGTGAAAATGTAATCACATGTCAGTTCTAGTATAATATATTTGTCTAATGAATACCCGCTTGTCATCTATATTTCTTCTTGGTGTAGCAATTTTAATGGCCAGTAGTGTATAAGATGGAATTTATGTCCGGCGATCTGGGTGGCGAAATCATTCGCTCGAATTGTCCAGAATGTTCTTCAAACCAATCCCGAACAACTGTCACCCGGTAACATGGCGCATCGTCATCCATAAAAATTCCGTGCTTGTTTGGGAGCATGAAGCCCGTGAATGGCTGCAAGTAGTCACCAAGCAGCCGAACACAACCTTTTACAGTCAGTTATCGGTGCAACGGGATCAGAGGGTGGTGTCCATTCCATGTAAACAGAGCCCACACGTTTATTGACCCATCACCAGCAGGCGCAGTGCCTTGTTGACAGCTTGAGTCCATGTCTTCGTGGGGTCTGCGCCACATTCGAACCCTGTCATCAGCTCTTACCAACTGAAGTCGGGACACATCTGACAAGACCGGTTTTCCAGTTCATATGGTCTTGAGCCCAGGAGATGCGCTGCTCCGGTGTGCTCCTGTCGATCGTCTGCTGCTGTAGCTCTTTAAGGTCAGATTTCGACGCAATGTCCTAAAAGATACGATCGTCGTAAGACCCGCACTGATTTCTGAGGTATTTCTGCAGTACTGCTTGTCTGTTAGCACTGACAACTCTACGGAAATGACGCTGCTTTCGGTCGTTAAGTGAAGGTCATCGACCACTGTGTTGTCCGTGTTGGGAGGCAATGCCTGATATTTGGTATCAAGATCTGAGGAGTCCAGCAATCAAATGCGCACATTTTAACTTGGTTGATTTGGAATGGGAGTGTGGGATGTGCAAGAAGCAAGGGTCGCTACAGAGAGGAGTGGTGCAGAGGAAGCATTTTTTTAACAGGTGTCTACCTTCAGTGTGGCAACGGCCTAGCCGCAGTGCGTACACCGGTTCCCGTGAGATCGCCGAAGTTAAGCGCGGTCGGGCGTGGTCGGCACCTGGATGGGTGACCGTCCAGGCCGCCATGCGTTGTTGCCATTTTTCACGGTGCACTCATCCTCGTGATGCCAATTGAGGAGCTACTCGACCGAATAGTAGCGGCTTCGGTGAAGAATACCATCATAACGACCAGGAGAGTGATGTGCTGACCCCACGCCCCTCCTATCCGCATCCTCCTCTGAGGATGACACGGCGGTCGGATGGTCCCCGTAGGCCACTCGTGGCCTGAAGTCGGAGTGGGTGAGTGCTACCTTCAGTGTGGATAAATAGGTTTCTTTTCTGAGAAGGAGTTGCAGGCAGCATTTGAGATGCACTGAGAACTATTTCATCATCCTGCAGAAGAAAGTTATTAAAAATAAGCAGAACCAGTTGTCTCGTTGACATATGAGTTCGTGGTTTAATAAAACATCTACAAAAATTAAATATCAATTATCTATAAGCATTTTGAAAATAAAAGTATCGAAAGAAAATTCTTCTTGTTTCTAGGTTGTAGTTAGGTGTTAATGTTGATGATGGCGGCGAGGAGAGGGAGGGGTGGGTTGGGGGGGGGGGGGGTCAGGGATTCTAGCAAATATTTGCTTGCTCTCGAGCCCAATGGTATCAGAAAAGTTAGGAACCACTTGTGTAAGTTTTTACACTCAAATTTTTGTATGGGCTGACTGATACTAATTATGAATCACTGATATTTTAGTCAGAGAACACTCCTTTTTTTCTTTTTCATTTTATGATGTGTGAGCCGTGCTAAAATTTGCCATTTTGAAGAGCGCGCCGTAGCGCGTAGTGTAAAGCAGTCGCCTTCCGTTTCTGGCGGTGGCGCAGCTATGGCAATCGCAGCTTTGGTGTCTCCCTCTGGTGGGAAAGGGGAAAAGTTGTCTGTTCACGTGCATTTAAGGGGCGCTATGAGCTCGGCAGCAGGGTCAGACGGAGACAGTCTGAGTCTGGTCAGTTGGTCAGCCGGGTCAGTGTGGGGCAGTCAGTGTTTGTCTGTCGTCCGGAGTGCTAGTATGTGTTAGGCCGCCAGTCTCTTCGAGTTTGCTGAGGCAATGGGCATTGGCGGTTGGATCGATAGGTTAGTCGGTCGAGCACTGGGACACAGCATGACTTGTCCGTCTAGAGCGTCGGCGCATGTGAGGTCGCTACGTCAGTCCAATGGACCGCGCCGTGTAGCGAGGGGTAGTGGCTTCGCGGCCGACACAAGAGCAACAGGAGTCAACCCACGACATCGGTCTGTCCGGCGCGAGCTGTGACGCCGTGGGATCGGCGCGCTTTCCAGCGTCCGTTGAACCGGCTGGCAGCGGACGGTTCGGGAGACCGTTTTGGGGGTGCTGCGCCAGGTCTTCGCCAGACATCGCAGTTTTTTAAAAGTTAAGTGATTCGTGATATGTTGTTTCATTTACTTGTTGAAATCCTATTGGTTTTCTTGTTCAGTCTCTCGTCCCCCAACTTGCTCGTCTGTCTCTCGTCCGCATTTGTTAGGCAGTTAGTGTCGGTTGTTTGTCTGTCGATCTAAAAATGGTTCAAATGGCTCTAAGCACTATGGGACTTAACATCTAGGTTCATCAGTCCCATAGAACTTAGAACTACTTAAACCTAACTAACCTAAGGACATCACACAACACCCAGTCATCACGAGGCAGAGAAAATTCCTGGCCCCGCCGGGAATCGAACCCGGTAACCTGGCCGCGGAAGCGAGAACGCTACCGCACGACCACGAGCTGCGGGCTCTGTCGGTCTGCCGTACGTTAGTAGCTGCCTGTGTCATGTTTGTCGGATTCGGTGTTAACGAATTTATAGAATCAAGGTAAAGGCCGAATTCCTGAAATATGTTTTTGTCTTGGCTATCATCTTGCTAAGCGATATATGTGTAATCTAGAGCATGTTGTACATTTTATGTAAGACTGAATTTCATGGGTTTTATTTAAATAGTCATTTTGATAAAATTGCCATCCTTCCACCGTAAGAGCCGTAGTGAGTCTGTGCACCATTTCCATCCCCCTTACGGGATGCATAGTTAATGTGTTTGTGTGAGTTGTTAAAATTTTTGGTTTAAAGTAATCTGGTGTGTTGCAGATTTGCACCAGTGTAGTTTTCCAGAGGTTTTCGTGAGGGGTCGTGACTACGGCCGTGTTGAAAGGGAGCGGAAGCTTTTCAGCCCGAAGGCTTCTACTGGAAAAAAAAGACACTGTTATTCTGCCTCTGGATAATTGTAACCTGATATTTAGAGGGTGCTTTTAAATCCGGTTTTGAAAAGGCTTTTAGCAATAAAATTCACATTTATTAAAGGTAATTTTATTTTCCATCAGGTACTTCCTGGCAACTACTTCCACGATCACCTAGTGTGATTAAATGTGCTAATGTTCTTGGTAAATCGCTAGTAAAAAAAGTAAATTCTTTAAGAAAAGATTTTTAAAGGCTAAATCAACGGTTCAATGTGCATAATATTTTCGGAATCCTTGATAGTTGTCATGAAAGAGCTCATTATGTTCGAGATAAAACGAGTATGCAGCACGACGGTACTTACGAAGAAGCACACGAGGGCGGTGAGTGGCAGCCATCCGAGAGGCTCTATGACGTCCTGGTCGGCGTGCTCCCTGAGGTAGAAGTAGACGCCCTCGACGGTGACGGAGATGGTGGCTGCGAGGTAGGACGTGAGCAGCACAGGCCGCCTGCCTAGGCGGTCCACAACCAGCGAGCCCGCCAGCGAGGCCGCCAGCTGGATGCTGCTGAGGATGATGGTGGACGCGTCCGAATCCATGGAGCTGCCGCTCCACAGGAAGATCTGTGTCGCGTTCGCGGTCATTGCGGAGCTGCCGCACAGGTTGTACAGCCCAGCGAACACGAGCGCCATCTGGCGTGCAACAGAAAGGGATATCCAGGTCATAGCACCGCCGACGACTTGGAAGAAACTGACACCCCAGCATCACAAGAACTGTGGGCACTATCGGAGTAGTCCAAAAACTGTAAAGCTCCTGTATTTGGCAGACAGCTTGGAAACAGGACCTTCAAACAATGACTCTTATGCCTGTAAGCTCTGTTCCTTATGAATTCCAAGCATCTACAGTTTTAAGACTATACAGAAATGATAGGGACAAATGTCACATACACTGAAATATTTTAACACGACGGAAAAGAGGTTTCGAACTGCCACTCAAGAGAAAAAAGCCACATTGCTAATGGACTAACAGTCATTATTAATGAAGATCCAATGTCATTGATCAGAAACATCATTAGACAACTTTTCATCATAAAAGAAATAAGGGGTTAGTTTATGATTTGCTTATTTGAGTGTCAAATTTTTATGTTATCTGTTTGAAGCCTGATTGATAACTGGTGACGGCAGTTTGAACAAATTCACTTATATATTTCTCAGATAGCTCAGACTGATGTTGCGGATGATGCTCCAGTGGCAAAACACATGGCTGGAAACCGAAAAGTCTTAACCTTTTTTTGGTCTTAAGTCTTCCAAACTATTTTAAATTCTGATCCTATCACTGAATCCCCTATCCTTTCTATATATAGACTCCTATCACGCCATCAGAGAAGTCCTCCCCCTCATAGAGGCCTTAATTGTACTCTTTCCACCTATCTGCTCTCGCCAACACATTTAATAGTCAAATATCCATTGCATTTTTACGTTACTGCTCTTGCTTTTAATTTATTCGAAGGTTTTTGTGACTGTTCTATTTGCCAGTCAGTCATTCCGACAATCATTTTTTTTCGGTATCTTCATATTTTTAATGCAGCCATTTCGCCTTAGCTTTCCTACGCTTCCTGTTTATTTCATTCCTAAGTGATTTGTATTTCTGTATTACTGAGTTTACCTGAACATTTTTCTACTTCATTCTTTCGTCGATGAATCGAAGTATTTCTTCTGTTACCCGTGGTTTTCTCACATTTATCTTTCTTGTACCTATATTTTTCTTTTCAAGTTCTATGGCCGCCGTTTTAGAGATGTCCATTCCTCTTCATCTGAACTGCCTATTAAACTATGATTATCATAGTATCTATGGCCCCAGAGAACATTAAATTATCTTTTTGTCCCTTCTTTCCATGTCTCCGAGTCTTGTTCTAGTATACCTCCTCCTCTTGTGATTCATGAACAGCGTTGTATTGTATTGTCTATCTATCTATTGTGTTTGTCTATCTATTGTATTGTCTATATCTGCACCTGAGGACACCTTACAATCCAGCATTGTATTGTATTGTATCGAACTGTATGTTAACCGGGGGCCTAGAAACGACGGAGAGGCTCCGGCCCCTCCGCAGCCCCAGTGGTCCGCAACCCCACGACGACTACCGCAGTCTACTTCACCCCACTGCCACCCCACACTGAACTACTCTTTCAGGGTTGTTGTGCGTTGTTTCGACCCCCGATGGACCCCCCCCCCCTCCCACCACCACCAGGGAACGTCTGACACTGGACGAGTGTAGCCCTTATATTTGCATGGTAGAGGAAGGGTGGTGTACGTGTACGTGGAGAACTTGTTTGCGCAGCAATAGCCGACATAGTGGAGCTGAGGCGGAATAAGGGGAACCAGCCCGCATTCGCCGAGGCAGGTGGCAAACCGCCTAAAAACCATCCACAGACTGGCCGGCTCACTGGACCTCGACACAAGTCCACGGGGCGGATTTGCGCCGGGGACCAGGCGCTCCGCCGTCCGGGGTGGCCGAGCGGTTCTAGATGCTACAGTCTGGAACCACGCGACCGCTACGGTCGCAGGTTCGAATCCTGCCTCGGGCATGGATGTGTTTAATGTCCTTAGGTTAGTCAGGTTTAAGTAGTTCTAGGGAACTGATGACCTCAGAAGTTAAGTCCCATGTGAACCAGATGCTCCTTCCCATTCCGGAATGACTTGCGTTAGACCACACGGCTAACCGAGCGGGCCTAAACTTCAGCACAGTCTTCGTCATTACTAAATTGCGATATGAGTCTATATCTGCACCTGAGGACACCTTACAATCCAACATCTAACTTCGGAATCTCTGTCTGACCATGGTGTAATACAGCTGGAGTCTTCCCGTGTCTCCAGATCTTGTCCAAATATTCCTCTTTCTCTTGTGATTCAGGACCAGAGTATTCGCTACTGACGTTTGAAATGTATTGGGGAATTCAATTAGTCTTAGTCTTCTCTCGTTCCTACTGTCAATCCCATATTATCGCGTAACCCTTTCTTCTATTCCTTCCTTAATAACCACGTTCCAGTCCCCCATGATTGTTAGATTTTCATCTCAATTTACAAACTAAATCACCTGTTCAAATCATCGTATATACTTTCAGTATCTGTTCATCTTCTTCTTGCGATCTCGACATGTATACCTGAAGTGTCATTGTCGATGTTGATTTTCTGTCGAATCTGACCTATCAATGAACTATTCCCTGTAATTCACTTTCTGTCCTACTTTCGTATTCATAACGAATCCTACTCCAGATATAAGATTTTCTGCTGCTGTTGTAACTTCCCTACATTCGTATGACCAGAAACCCTTATCTTCTTTCGATTTCACCTCACTGACCCCCACTATATTTAGACTGAACCTTTGCATTTCCATTTTCCGGCCTTCTGTATTTCGTACTAAGTCCAAAATCTGGCATTCCACGATCCTATTCGTAGACTGTTATTCATTCGTTGGCTATTGCATCTCTTTCAAATGGTTCAAATGGCTCTGAGCACTATGGGACTTAACATCTGAGGTCATTAGTCCCCTAGAACTTAGAACTACTTAAACCTAACTAACCTAAGGACATCACACACATCCATGCCCGAGGCAGGATTCGAACCTGCGACCGTAGCGGTCGCGCGGTTCCAGACTGAAGCGCCTTTAACCGCGTGGCCACACTGGCCGGCTGCATCTCTTTCTCATGGGCACCTCTCCGTTGCTGTTCCTTTCCGCAGATGCGAATGGTGGACTATCCGGATTCTTCCGCCAATGGAGAGATCATCCTGACACTTTTTCAATTACGGGGCAGTTACAGGCCACACGTTCTGTGGATATACATTCTGGATCGTTAATGCAGTGGTTTCCACTGACTTCTGTATTCTCAACACATTAATCATTGCTAAATCTTCCTCCTTTTACGGCAGTTTGTCATACTAAGGCTAAGAGAATGCCTTGAACCACTATTCGCTCCTATGCCCTCTTTGACAAGGTCGTAGGCGGGACGATGGTAACTTCTTATGCTAGAAGTCTTCTGCTGATATTGCTGACGACGTTTATTCAGAATTTAAGCAGTGGCTAGGTTCGAACCCAGGATCCAGGTCGTTCTGATTACTAGTCAAAGACGCTACCCCTAGCCCACGTGCGAATTTACGCTCGTTGTTTCCCACAATTCACAGAGCTCAACAGTAAAATGATTACGCAGAAACTGTCACCCGTGCATGGGAACGTACTTCAGATTCCCTCAGCCTTCGTGTTAAACTCGTCCCCTTGGTTGATCACGAATGATTACACACTCGCGACTTAGAACGTACGCAACGAACACAACCTCTGCCCCAGAAGCCACACGACGTATACTCCCCACGAGGGACCCAACCGACTCTTCGACTTCGCTAGCTCCAGATTACTCCAAGAAATTGTTTCAAATAAAGGCTTTTCAGCCAATTAGAAATTAAGAGGTAATGTAGGCATCGTCACTGGCCATTCCCCTCTTCCTGCTTACGGCACTTCCGTAAGGTGCTTTCCCACGGCAGATCAATACGAGCCCTACCTGCAAACGGTCCTCTGGTGAAATTTCTCTTTCCCTCCAAACGGCTATCGTTCTAGGGAATATCCACCCCGTCTTCCCGAGGCCGAACAAAAGTGCCATTCCCCTGCACCTGTAAACTGTCTGAGGTGACTACAATACTGAAATCGGCCTAGAACAATTGCGTGGCTGGGAAATGACGTAGTGCGAGATCTATTTAGAACATTGCATATTAATAACAATCTCTACCAAGATACATAAGGTAGCACGATCTTCACTATTACCACAATGTATTTGGCTATCGGTCAGTTTTGTCATTTGAAGTGAAGTAGCTGACAGCTTTTAGAACTAACTGGAAATCATGTGGATGCTGAAAATATAAACACTGTGTACTGCGTTTTCAAATTAACAAGAAGCTTGCGTGTTTACAACATTGCCCGGTCGACAAAAGCCACTCCATGTCGAGGCAGGAGACGAACGTGGATCGCAAACAGCGTTATGGTAACCCCCGGTTGCGAAGTGCCAACAGTTGCAAATAATAATTATGACCTTAATCTCTCACAATGAATGTTTCGCCTTCCATTTTTCGGTCGAATGAGAAATTTGCCTTCAGCGTATACAGTGTGATTCCGTGATGGTATTACAGTCTTTCAGAAATGACAGAGAAGGGTAAATGAGGGATCCTGGTTCGGGAATCACCAAGTCGAAAGGTATAAGCGAAGATGTACTCAAGTTTCGCCTTAGCCACGCACAGCATCAAACTAAGGTTCCCAGTTTCCGATTCTTGATCATGACGTACAGAATTCCCACTGAATACTCCCCAATTTCCTCAAATAATTTCCCCTGATTATGGACTAGTAACGGTGTGCGTAAGATAATGGCAGAAAGACGTTTACCTGTATAAGTTTCATAAGCTGAGACATTTATAACAGTTATCCAAAATGGCGTCAAACAAAGCCAACGCAGGCACGTAGTTACGTCGTATCCATTCCAATGCCGAACAATGTCGCAGCGAGTGATAATTCTTGGCAGGAGATCCTTTTCAGTCTTATAGGGTGCCTCGTACGCAAGATTTTTCACAAGGCTCCTAAAAAAGAAACCAAATGGGGTGAGGTCATGTGAACGGACTGGCCATGAAACAGTAGGACACGTAACGTCCATCCACTTTTCAGGAAATGTCTGATACAGGTATTTACGATCTCTCATTCAAAAGTGATGTGGGGCTGCATTATGTTTTAACATGTAGGATATATTCCAGGAATCTGGGAAACATACATCTGATAAACACAATGTGTCTCGATGCATTTAAAAGGAGAGGAACAAATGGTCCTTGTACGTAATCATCAGATACGACCTGCCCACACGTTGACTGGTAATCTGTATTGGTGGCTCTTCATAACTGTAGTGTGGGGATTCTTATCGCCTCAAACATGACTACTGCAACTACACTCATGCTCATAAATTAAGGATAATTGCAGAATGTGGTGCCACAAAACGTGGCACTACACATAACTGGGGCTAATAGCATAGGCACATAGGGAACACACATGACACGTATCTGTAAGTCCACTGTATTGGTGATAAGTTGAGAAAACCTTACCGAAACCCATGTGATACAAAATGCCACTGTTTCCTGCGCATGTACCGCGACATCAATATGGGATATGATCACCATGCACACGTACACAGGCCGCACAACGGGTTGGCATACTCTGGATCAGGCGGTCGAGCAGCTGCTGGGGTATAGTCTCCCATTCTTGTACCAGTGCCTGTCGGAGCTCCTGAAGTGTCGTAGGGGTTTGAAGATGTGCAGCGATACGTCGACGGAGAGCATTCCAGACGTGCTCGCTGGGGTTTAGGTCTGGGGAACAGACAGGCCACTCCATTCGCCTGATATCTTCTTTTTCATGGTACTTCTTCACGATGGCAGCTCGGTGGGGCCGTGCGTTATCATCCATCAGGAGGAAGGTGAGACCAACTGCACCCCTGAAAAGGCGTACATACTGGTGCAAAATGACGTCCCGGTATACCTGACCTGTTACAGTTCCTGTGTCAAAGACATGCAGGGTGTACGTGCACCAATCATAATCCCAACCCACACCATCAAACCACGGCCTCCATACAAGTCCCTTTCAAGGTCATTAAGAGGTTGATTTCTTGTTCCTGGTTCACGTCAGGTGAAAACCCGGCGAGAATCACTGTTCAGACTATACCTGGACTTGTCCGTGAACATAATCTTTGACCACTGTTCCAATGACCATGTACTTGTTCTTGACACCAGGCTTTACGGGCTTTCCTGTGACCAGGAGTCAGTGGAATGTACCTTACAGGTCTCTGGGTGAATAAACCATATCTGTTCAGTCGTCTGTAGACTGTGTGTCTGGAGAGAACTGTTGCAGTGGCTGCGGTAAGGTCCTGAGCGAGGGTACCTGCAGTGCTCCGTGGCCGTCTGCGGGCACTGATGGTGAGATATCGGTCTTCTTGTGCTGTTGTACACTGTGGACGTCCCGTACTGTAGCGCCTGGACACGTTTCCTGTCTGCTGGAATAGTTGCCAAAATCGTGAGATCACACTTTGTGGCACACGGAGGGCCCATGCTACGACCTGCTGTGTTTGACCAGCCTCCAGTCGCCCTAATATTCTATCCCTCTTAACGTCATCAGTATGTGTTCTTTGAGCCAATTTCTACACACAGTCACCATTAGCACGTCTGAAAACGTCTGCACACTTACTCGTTGCACCGTACTCTGACATACGCCAACACACCTCTGCACATGTGGACTGCTGCCAGCGCCACCGTGCGGCGACCGCAGGTCAAATGCACCGCATGGTCATACCCCGAGGTGATTTAAACCCGCAAACAACCCACCAGAGCGTTCTTTCACAATGTATTAGCATTATCCTTAATTTGTGAGCATGAGTGTATTTAGAATTCCATCTCCGGTGAAAAGGTTTCAACCGTGAAAAATACATACGAAGGAAAGTGAAGATAGAGTGTAAGGTGATGCTAGAACCATTGGCTGAAGAAGGCACGAGGTTCAAGTCAGCAGGAGTCAAAGCATGCAGTTTCTGTGCATGGTAGGGTATAGTAATCTGTGGATGGTAGGGTATAGTAACACCCATCACACAATACAATACTCTGCAAACATTCATTTCACATGCAACTGTCGAGTACTGCATCATCTGAGTCGGGAGTCTGTATAGTTCGTCCTCTTCCTCAATAGCTGTACTGTGGTACCAACTGCCCTGTGTCACTGACGGTAACTTGTGTATGAATCCGCTTCGAAAAATCGATCGTTTTGTTTTTGATTTGAAATCAGTGTGATAATTAAAGAAACTGATTTGGACATCAGGACGTTTTTTAATATCCACTTAGAGATCTCTCGGCATGCGTCCGCACCCATTTTTCCGCTGCTTTCACGCGTCAATGTGGCCGTTAGACTCCTGTTCGAGAAACATGTACTATGCACGCAGCCATACAGCAGCCATATAGCAGTTTCTGCTATTTTGTCATTCTCGAAAGTTGTGATGTCTGTAATTTGTTTTAATATGAGGCAGTTAGCAGGTGCGAAGTTCTAGAGTTGCTAGCAATGTAGTCTGTATTTGATATGAGACAGTCACTGTTAGTAGTCGATTTGATGAGAGTGACCGAAGCTGAAAGACGGGTCCTTGAGGCAACCAAAGACGCTAGAGTAAAATGAGAAATAAGAAAAGAAGAGAGAAGTTGAGGAGCATGTAAACCAAGAAGATTATGCAAATGGGGTGTGCTACAAGAAACAGACATGAGCCATAGATCAAATATAACTCTGAACTGAATTTTCCGAGAGTTAAATTTTCTGACTTATTTTGTACACAAAAAATCTATTAGAGATAGAGGCCTGAAATTTTTTGGGAAGTTCCATGGTAGTGTTTGGAGGGAAACAGACTAAAGACACTAACATACTATCAACGGGAAGGAAAAATACATGCTGATCACTTACAAAAATGTAACCTAAATCTAGATTACCTTCTGATTACTTACAAAAATGTAACCTAAATCTAGATTACCAGCTGTAAACATTTGTAGAATAGAAACTTGCAGCTGAAGTGACATCTACATTTTAGACAGATATCTTGGTAATATGTACTTAAAGTTTGAAGAATGTAAGTAACATTCAGCGCGAGAGAGCTGACTGGACACTGTAATAAAAGCTGAGTCGAAGGATCAACAAACGAATTTGACCGAATGTCATGTGACGTCGGCAGTGACCAAACACATCGATCAACAACGAACAAAATGCAAAAAAAAGGGCTAGCATCTTTGATTCAGGCTCAAAACGTATTCGCTCTCAGTTTCGAATCCTGCTGCTGCTTGAATTTTGATTAATAATCTGCATTGGCGGCCGAAGACTTCCGGGATAAGAAGCCACCCTCATTCTGTTAACGGACTTGTCATAGAGGGCGGAGGAGCGGACAGAGGTTCAGGGTGTGTTACTGTGAATATTTCAGTGACAGGGTTGTTCTTATCAGGATCGACAGCAAACCAACAACGACAACGTTAGTTCAGGTATACATGCAGAAGTCGCAAGCTGAAGAGATAGAGAAAGTGTATGAGGATAATGAAAGGGTAATACAGTATGTAAAGACGGATGAAAATCTGTCATGGGGGACTGGAATGCAGTTGTAGGGGAAGCAATAGAAGAAAAGACTACAGGAGAATATGGGCTGGTGACAAGGAATGATAGAGGAGAAAGACTAATTGAGTACTGTAACAAGTTTCAGCTAGTAATAGCGAATACCCTGTTCAAGAAACACAAGGGGAGAAGGTATACACGGAAAAGGCCGGGTGATACGGGAAGATTTCAGTTAGATTACATCTTGGTCAGACAGAGATTCCGAAATCTGATACTGGATTGTAAGGCGTACCCAGGAGCAGATATAGACTCAGATCACAATATAGTGGTGATGAAGAATAGGCTAAAGTTTAAGACATTATTCAGGAAGAATCAATACGCAAAGAAGTGGGATATGGAAGTACTAAGGAATGACAAGATACCCTTGAAGTTCTCTAAGGCTATAGATACAGCAACGAGGAATAGCTCAGTAGGTAGTACAGCTGAAGAGGAATGCACATCTCTAAAAAGGACCATCACAGAGTTTGGGAAGGAAAACATAGGTACAAAGAAGGTAACTACGAAGAAACCATGGGTAACAGAAGAAATACTTCAGCTGATTGACGAAAGGAGGAAGTACAATAATGTTCTCGGAAACTCAGAAATACATGTCGCTGAGGAATGAAATAAATAGGAAGTGCAGGTAAGCTATGACGAAATGGCTGCAGGAAAAATGTGAAGACATAGAAAAAGAAATGATTGTCGGAAGGACAGACTCAGCATACAGAAAAGTCAAAACAACCATCTGTGACATTAAAAGCAAGGGTGGTAACATTAAGAGTGGAACGGCAATTCCACTGTTAAATGCTGAGGAGAGAGGGGATGGGTGGAAAGAATACACTGAAAGCCTCTATGAGGGAAAGATTTGTCTGATGTGATAGAAGAAGAAACAGGAGTCGATTTAGAAGAGATCGGTGATCCAGTATTATGATCAGAATTTAAAAGAGCTGTTTGGGACTTAAGGTCAAATAAGACAGAAGGGATAGATAACATTCCATCAGAATTTCTAAAATCATTGGAGGAAGTGGCAACTAAACGAGTATTCACGTTGGTGTGTAGAATGTATGAGTCTGGCGACATGCTATCTGACTTTCGGAAAGGTATCATCCACTCATTTCCGAAGACTGCAAGAGCTGACAAGTGCGAGAATTACAGCACAATCAGCTTAAAAGCTCATGCATCCAAGTTGCTTACAAGAATAATATACAGAAGAATGGAAAACAAAATTGTGGATGCGCTAGATGACGATCAGTTTGGCTTTAGGAATGGTAAAGACACGAGAGACGTTGCTGTTAGTAATGGAAGTAAGACTAAAGAAAGATCATAGGATTTGTCGACCTGGAAAAAGCGTTCGACAATGTAAAATGGTGCAAGATATTCGAAATTCTGAAAAAAATAGGAGTAAGCTAAAGGGAGAAACAGAATATGTACAATAGCCAAGAGGGAATAATAAGAGTGGCCGACAAAGAACGAAGTGCTCGTATTAAAAAGGCCCCTACTGTTCAGTCTGTACATTGAGGAAGCAATGACGAAAATAAAAGGAAAGTTCAGGAGTGGAATTAAAATTCAAGGTGAAAGGATATCAATGATACCATTCGCTGATGACATTGCTATTCTGAGTGAAAGTGAAGAAGAATTACATGATCTGCTGAACGGAATGAACAGTCTAATGAGTATACAGTGTGGATTGAGGGTGAATCGAAGAAAGACGAAGAAAATGAGAAGTAGTAGAAATGAGAAAAGCGAGAAACTTAACATCAGGATTAATGGTCACGAAGGAGATTAATTTGGAATTCAGCTACCTAGGCAGTGAAATAAACAATGACGGACGGAGCAAGGAGGACATCAAAAGCAGACTAGCAATGGCAAAAAGGGCATTCCTGGCCAAGAGAAGTCCACTAATATCAAATATCGCCCTTAATTTGAGGAACAAATTTATGAGAATGTACGTCTGGAGTACAGCATTGTATGGAAGTGAAACATGAGACTGTGGGAAAACCGGAACAGAAGAGAAAGAAGCATTTGAGATGTGGTGCTACAGACGAATTTTGAAAATTCGGAGGACTGAAAAGGTAAGGAATGAGGAGGCTCTACGAAGAATCGGAGAAGGAAGGAATATGTGGAAAACACTGATAAGGAGAAGGGACAGGATGATAGGACGTTAAGATATGAGGGAACAACTTCCATGGTACTAGAGGGAGCTGTAGAGGGCAAAAACTGTTGAGTAAGACAGTGATTGGAATACATCGAAGCAAATAATTGAGGACGTCGGTTGAAAGTGCTACACTGAGGTGAAGAGGTTAGCGCAGGAGAGGAATTCGTGGCGGGCCGCATGAAACCAGTTAGAAGACTGATGCCAAAAAAGAAAAAAAAAGTATGATGAAGTCAACGTGAGAATTAATGTGATTAAATGTATATCAGAATGTTCACCAAGAAACACTCCTGTTGCCCTACTCTGTTTCCATTCCACCAGGAGTCACGTTTTTTAGTCAGACATGTAAACTTTTTGAAAATTGTTAGTATTTTTCCAGACTTTCAAAGGCAAGCTAGCTTAACTGTTGGAACGGTCATGGAAACGTTGTGTGAGCCATACGTCTTCCATGAGGATATTTGGTGCCGTACAGTTTTTCCGCTTATCTGCTGCTTTCATCTGTTTGCTCATACACGAAAATCACGTCTGCAAATTCCATCACTGGGTAAAGCTCCATTTGGTTAGAGCTGTTCCACGCTACTACTTCAACTTGTGAACACAGACTGCAGTCAACTACGGTACACCAAGATTTCTCGTGTCAGTACGCAGTATGCCATCTGCATTGGATTAGTTATGTAATCATCCTAACCTCCACAGTCCACTCCTAAGCTCTTGTTGGGATTACCTACCCCACAATCTTAGCAACGTAGGTACTGATACATGTACCCCACTTCAGACATATCAGAGCGATTTTCGCTTATGGCTTGCGACTCGTCATTGCCGGATACGTCATATTGATACTTTTACATCATCGTTGAAAGTTTGTTAACATCATCAAGGAATCACCCTGTATAGATCACATCTGTATTCCAGTTGACACGCTCCTCATTACAGCGAACACGATCCGCGGAACTAATTAATTAACGGAATACAATCCATACGAGAGCCACGGATACACGTAGGGCCCGCACCACAACACAGAAATGTGAAATAAGAAGTCCTTTTTTCAACCCTGTAGTGCAGACCTTCTTGATATCGTCAAAGACGTGGACGTGCTTACTTTGTGTGACCGTATACCGCTGAATTACGCAGAGAATTGGTTTTACGAATCAGGTCAGCATTCAGCTCTGAAAATATCCCCCACAGATTCTCGGTAGTAGCAGGTCAGAGTGAAACACAATTTCAGTTGCCAAAGTAGCTGAGCATGCTTAACGGAATCATGACAATTTAAAGTGAGTTCGATAACCCGAGAAGGTGATTTTTTTCCCTATACTTAGTTGACCTAAACCAGGATCCATTATTCTTTTGTTCTTTTAACCAGGCACCAATACTTTAGTTAAGAACAAAATAATACCTGGGGAATAACATTTATTAAAGAGACATTGCGGGAAACGGGAAGTGCCCAAAATGTCCTCCATAACGTCTGGCATAGAGCTGACTGACTCTTGTCGTAGTAGCAGGCCACAAGACGACAGTAAACACTTAATGCGGGACTTTCAAGAGTTAAAAAAGCAAATATCTCTTCACCCTTTCACTACCATTCGAACGTATGTCCTAGGACAGGTTATCAGAAAGACAGTGGTAATTTTCTGCATGTTACAGCTATGTACCAGGCCCCACTCCTAAAGAGAAGTCTGCTGATAGTTTTAGAAGTTATTGTAACTACAGCTGGCACTCACGGGTTGTGGTGTCTTCAAGTTTCATTGATAACCCTCTGCTCCACCCAGGTCCACACTGTCGCATCGAATTAATTTGTGCCTGCATATAGGCAACCGAATAAACTGATTTGTACAGTTAATTGCCGTCGCCCCCTCCCGAACAATTCGTGTTAATGAACTGCACACATACAGGGTGTTTCCGTAAGAGCGCGCAAAAATGTAACAGGACATAGAGAATGCTCCACTAAGAAATTTGAGATAAGAAACATGTGGTCGGAGAGGCCAGCTTAAGGAGACATGGAAATAAACTTGTCTACCACTTTGTCTAACACTGCTGTTTTCCTGTTTATTTACAACTAACATGCGTACACGTTTACACGTACTGTCCTGTTTATTTTCACGTTCAATCTTTATTTATTGAAAGAAAACAAGGAGGAAGAGCTTGATTACTAGGAAGTCATGATGCAGGTTTTGTTTACTTTACTTGTCCACAAGTTGCTCTGTTGCATCGTATTTACATTGTCCTATGACAGAACGCGCTATGAATCAGCGACAGACATTACTGAGTGCTATTCAGAGACTTTCAGTGCAATACGATGGAGCAGTATAGGTGCAGTTTTGCAGAACTCACTGGCATGCACCTTGTGTGCGTGGAAGTACGTTGCAATCCCTCGCTGCTGAACGGCTGTATAGGGAGCGATTTCCTAACAGGCATCGTCCGCCACGACTACTATTTCTCTCAGTCACCGGATGCGGGAGACTGATTCATTGGAAAGGAAAAACAAGGGACTTTGTAACATGAGGACCACCCGCACACCCGGTTTTGAAGAGGACGTGCTGGAACGTGTTGCAGCGAACCCCACTACAATTACTCATTGTATTGCACGTGAAGTAGGTGCTGCTCATACTGGCGTGTGGCGAGTGCTCCACGAACAACAATTACATCCATATCACCCACAACGCTTGGGGCTGGCTGTGTACCAAGGGTCGCATTATGTCAGTGGTTGCTCCAACAACGGATTGATGACCAGACGTCCTCCAAATCATGCTGTTTACTGACGAGACCTCGTTTGATCGTGATGGTATTTCGAACAGGGGGAGTGGCCACGTGTGGGACGATGAAAACCCTCATGCTGTCGTAGAGTTACACCATCAAGTACGTTTTGTTGTGAGTATTTGGGCCGGCATTGTAGGCGATAGTCTCAATGGGCCATATCTTTTACCTCGCCGTTGGATGGCCACCGGTACTTGAGATTCAAGCAAAGTGATCTACCTGAGTTGTTCGTGAGAGGATGTGGATACAACATGACGTTGCACTGCCACACTTCATTGTGGATGTCCGCAACCATCTCAGTGCCGTATTTCCTGATCGCTGGATTCGAAAGGGAGATCCTATTCCATGGCTTTCGAGGTCACCTGACCTGAATTCCCTTGGTTATTTCATATGGGGATATCTAAAGTCACTCGTGTATGAGACACCAGTGGATACACAATTAGTTGACAGAATAGTAGCTGCCTGTTACGTGATTCAAAAAAACACCAGGGATATTTGTCAGGTTGCGTCAGAATCTTGTTCGCCGATATCACGTTTGGATTGAGGTTGATGGTCGTCAGTTTCAGCACATTTTGTAAGACGCAGTACAAATGGTACGTTCATTGTGTCAATGATGGTACTTGCAGTTAACTGTAACTAGGTGTACAATTTTGCTTCTGCAGTTTGCCGATAGGTGGCGACAACGGTAAGTAGCGGTCGACAGTAACAGATCGCAGACCCCAGTCAGTTAGCTTGGACCTCGGTCAACGTAACCTCATTCAAACATTAATCGATTTGTGTCTGCATCATAAATTTGTTCTTGACTGAAAATGTCAGTTTACGAGCCGAATTCTCGTGATTTGTGGGAGGTGTTACTGTTGTTTCAATACGAAGAAAACAGCGGCTGAGACTCATCGAATGCTCTCAAGTACGTATGGTAAGGACGCTGTTACTGAAAGAACATGTCGTGAGTCGTTCCAACGCTTCAAGAACGGTGATTTTAACGTCGTAGACCGGCATAGTAGTGGAAGAGAGAATTTTTTCGAAGATGCAGAATTGGAGACATTACTGAGTGAAGACTCGCGTCAAACTCAAGAAGAATTGGCACGATTAGTGGGAGCAAGCAAGCAATTTCAAAACGTCTCAATGCTACGGGCATGATTGAGAAAGAAGGAACTTGGGTCCGGCTGAAACCAAGAGACGTTGAACGGCGTTTGTGTGTTTGTGAACAGTTGCTTCAGAGGCCAAAACGGAAGGGATTTCTGCATCGCATTGTGACCGGGGACGATAAATTGGTTCATTACGATAACCCTAAACGCAAAAAGATCATGGGGATATCCCGGCCATGCTTCCATGTCGACGGCCAAACCGAATATTCACGGCTCCAAGATCATGCTCAGCATTTGGTGGGACTAGCTCGGCGTCGTGTACTGAGAGGTGTTAAAAACAAGTGAAACAATCACAGGTGCTCGTTATAGAACGCAATTAATGCGCTTGAGCAGAGCATAAAAAGACAAACGGCCCCAATACAGCGCAAGGCATAATAAAGTGATTTTGCAGCACGACAACACTCGATCCCACGTTGCAAAAGAGGTCAAAACGTACTTGGAAACGTTAAAATGGGAAGTCCTACGCCACCCGCCATATTCTCCAGACATTGCTCCCTCTATCATCTGTTTAGATCAATGGCGTATGGCCTGTCTGACCAATACTTCCGATCTCATGAAGAAGTCACAAATTGGATCGACTCATGGGTCGCTTCAAAAGGTGAACAATTTTTTCGACGCGGTACTCGTACGCTGTCCGGAAGATGGGAGAGAGTAGTGGCCAGCGATGGAAAATACTTTAAATGATACATGTGTAACCAATTTGTTTCATTAAAGCCTCAAATGTTGTGGAAAAAAAGGCGGAAGCAAAGTCGTACACCTTGTAATGCAAATAAAAAAGTACTCAGTAATGTGATTTTATTCCTATTATATCGTTAAGCTGGCTTCTCCGACCTCAGGTTCCCTACCTTAGATTGTGCAGTGGAGCATCCTCTATGTTCTGTTAAATTTTTTCCCGCTCTGACAGAAATGCCACGTATATTAACGTTCGCTGCGTCACAAACGGTGTCCATACTGAGAACCTGTAATGTGAGTTAGAATGTCTAAGAGAGGCTCTGATGTGCGTCTCTTCTGTGAGCCTTACAGCATTTGTACGGTCGTCTACTGCAAAACTAGATGCACTTACGAATAACTGTGCATGTTCCACCCCTCCCCGCGGTGTAAACCGAAGCAGTGGGAAATATTTTTTCCTGACTTAAAGTAGTAGATGAGTTTTGCTACTTGGACTACAAAATAGGTGACGATGGCCGAAGTAGAGAGGATATAAAGTGTAGTCTGGCAATGAAATGTTTCTGAAAAAAGAAAAAAATTATTGACATTGAATATACACTCCTGGAAATGGAAAAAAGAACACATTGACACCGGTGTGTCAGACCCACCATACTTGCTCCGGACACTGCGAGAGGGCTGTACAAGCAATGATCACACGCACGGCACAGCGGACACACCAGGAACCGCGGTGTTGGCCGTCGAATGGCGCTAGCTGCGCAGCATTAGTGCACCGCCGCCGTCAGTGTCAGCCAGTTTGCCGTGGCATACGGAGCTCCATCGCAGTCTTTAACACTGGTAGCATGCCGCGACAGCGTGGACGTGAACCGTATGTGCAGTTGACGGACTTTGAGCGAGGGCGTACAGTGGGCATGCGGGAGGCCGGGTGGACGTACCGCCGAATTGCTCAACACGTGGGGCGTGAGGTCTCCACGGTACATCGATGTTGTCGCCAGTGGTCGGCGGAAGGTGCACGTGCCCGTCGACCTGGGACCGGACCCCAGCGACGCACGGATGCACGCCAACACCGTAGGATCCTACGCAGTGCCGTAGGGGACCGCACCGCCACTTCCCAGCAAATTAGGGACACTGTTGCTCCTGGGGTATCGGCGAGGACTATTCGCAACCGTCTCCATGAAGCTGGGCTACGGTCCCGCACACCGTTAGGCCGTCTTCCGCTCACGCCCCAACATCGTGCAGCCCGCCTCCAGTGGTGTCGCGACAGGCGTGAATGGAGGGACGAATGGAGACGTGTCGTCTTCAGCGATGAGAGTCGCTTCTGCCTTGGTGCCAATGATGGTCGTATGCGTGTTTGGCGCCGTGCAGGTGAGCGCCACATTCAGGACTGCATACGACCGAGGCACACAGGGCCAACACCCGGCATCATGGTGTGGGGAGCGATCTCCTACACTGGCCGTACACCACTGCTGATCGTCGAGGGGACACTGAATAGTGCACGGTACATCCAAACCGTCATCGAACCCATCGTTCTACCATTCCTAGACCGGCAAGGGAACTTGCTGTTCCAACAGGACAATGCACGTCCGCATGAATCCCGTGCCACCCAACGTGCTCTAGAAGGTGTAAGTCAACTACCCTGGCCAGCAAGATCTCCGGATCTGTCCCCCATTGATCATGTTTGGGACTGGATGAAGCGTCGTCTCACGCGGTATGCACGTCCAGCACGAACGCTGGTCCAACTGAGGCGCCAGGTGGAAATGGCATGGCAAGCCGTTCCACAGGACTACATCCAGCATCTCTACGATCGTCTCCACGGGAGAATAGCAGCCTGCATTGCTGCGAAAGGTGGATATACACTGTACTAGTGCCGACATTGTGCATGCTCTGTTGCCTGTGTCTATGTGCCTGTGGTTTTGTCAGTGTGATCATGTGAAGTATCTGACCTCAGGAATGTGTCAAAGTTTCCCCTTCCTGGGACAATGAATTCACGGTGTTCTTATTTCAATTTCCAGGAGTGTAGATTTAAATGTTGGGAAGTCTTTTCTGAAGATAGTGATTTGGAGCTTAGCCATGTATCGAAGTGAAACGTGGACGATATAGAGTTTAGACAAGGAGAGAATAGAGGCTTTTGAAATGTGGTGCTAATGAAGGATTCTGCAGATTATGTGGGTAGATCGCATAACTAAGGAGGAGGTACTGAATAGAATTGGGGAGAAACGAAAACTGTAGAACAACTTGACTAAAAGAAGGAATCGGTAGGTAGTACACATTCTGAGACATCAAGGCACCACCAATATAGTATTGGAGGGAAGTGTGGGGGTGGGGGGAGTAAATATCGCAGAGGGAGACCGGGAGGTGAATACAGTAAGCAGACTCAGAAGGATGTAGGTTGCAGTAGTTATTGGGAGATGTAGACGCTTGCGCAGGATGAAAGGTCGACATAGTTGTAACAAACCAGCCATCCAGTCTTCCGAGTGAAGACCACAACTGCAACAATCTCTGGCTAAGACATTAATCAAAAGAAGCCTACATTAATCTGTTTCACCCCCTCTCGCCCCCCCCCCCAACCGCAAAAAGAAACTGGGTCCTGAAAGTGTTACCCATAAAAAAAACGAGTATATTTTTATGACATATTTTGTAGTCCGATGATCGTACTATTGCTGACTGAAAAAAAACCTCCACAAAACTGTCAACGTCCCTATTACGGCATTATCCGTCATTGTAGGCGAATGTGAAGAACATAAGAGCAAAGTGAAACTGCTACACATTTGTAATATATGCGTATCTCCCTTGTTTTCGCCGCGGTGGTAGCCGTTCGGTTTAGGGCGTCTTGTCACGGTTCGCGCGGCTCCCCCCGTCGGAGGTTCGACTCCTCCCTCGGGCATGGGTGTGTGTGTTGCCCATAGCGTAAGTTAGTTTAAGTTACATTAAGTAGTGTGTAAGCTTAGAGACCGGTGACCTAAGCAGTTTCGTCCCATAAGATCTTACCACAAATCTACAATTTTTTCAAAACAATTATTTGCAAAATTTATGATTGTCTCTCTAAGTTGCTTGTATGCAATGACAACATTTTACATTTACAACATATTAAAATTTTTTCATGGGCTATGCACCGTGTACCACTGGGGTCAGCATGACCCCAATCTAAATTTTAGTTTTTTTTTTTTTGAATGTAACATTATGAAAACAGAATGACGAATGTTAATATCCATTGCCTCAGCAGTTGTTGTGTATTGCCTCAGTTTTTGTTAGTGTTTTGTCTCAGCTTGTGCAAGAACTACATTATAACTTGAAAACGTTTGAGTAGTGCTGAAATACAAGTAATTTTGAATGAAGAAGAGGAATTAGGAGATATACCGCCTGATGACGATGAAGAGATTGATGCTATTATTTCTGGAGGTAGTGAATCAATTGAAGATTCTAATGAAGACGTTGAAAATTTGGTAACTTTACTTCCTGAGGTTGCTGACATTTCAAATCAGAATGTTTTCAAGTAAGTATATATAATCTACCATATGTTTGCAAAAACTTTAATGACAGTACTAATAATAATAATAATAATAATATGTAAGCACATATTTAAAGTAGTAATCCCATTTTTTCAGGTTGAGAAATGGAAATGAAACACGGGGAAAAAATGCTGTTTGATTATATGGGAGACAGCCAGCACGAAATATATTGAAGACGGCTCCAGGTCCCACGAGACATGCTGTAAGGAATGTAAATACTGTGCAGTCGGCATTTGAATTATTAATGAAGCCCAGCATTTTCCAGATTATTTTGAAGTGGACCGACAAAGAAGGTAACATTACTTTCGGTAACGAATGGACAGATCTTGATAGACAAGAATCTGAATGCTTTCTTGGCCTGCTTGTTCTTGGGGGAGTGTACAACGAAGGTCACAATGAGGGCATAGTGAATTTAGGGAACGGTCATGGCCGACCTATTTTCAATAGTTCTATCGCTAGAAACCGCTTTACAGAAATATCACGCTGTATTCGGTTCGATGATGCTCAGTACCGGCGACAGAATCGTAGCCCCCATAAATTGGCTCTTATAAGGGATTTATGTGAACAGAGGGTAAGCAAATTACATGATGCATATGAACCACACGAGAATATTACAGTTGATGAACAACTGATAACTTTTAGGGGTAGGTGTCCATCTCTCCAGTACATCCCCTCAAAACCTGGAAAGCATGGTATAAAGATATGGCCTGCATGTGACAGCAGTAATTACTATGTCACACCTGCAGGTGTACACAGCAAAGAGCGAAGGCCAGCCTAGAGAAATAAATCTGGGAAAGGGAGTAGTGTTAGAATTGACCGAAAATTTATTCGGGAGTGGTAGAAATATCACAACAGATAATTTCTTTACAAGTTTGGAGTTGGCAAAGGAACTAGAACGAAAACAAATGTCTCTGTTAGGAACAGTAAGAAAAATTCGTTGTGAACTACCTGCAAAACTTATCGAAGCAAGGGGAGGAACTGCAGCTTCATGTCTCTTCAGATTCCAGATATACACTACAGTAGTCTCCTATTGCCCAAAAAAGGGTAAGATAGTGACATTGCTATGCATTTCAGAGAGGAAATAGGTGACGGTGAAGTAGCAAGATCTATTTTAATCCTAAACTATAATGCAACTAAATCAGGTTTTAACATTTTTTTAAAATGTTAAGGCTAATAAGTTGCCGTCTCTTTATCTAAGAACAGATGATGAATGCAGCTAGCCGCTAACTTTGTGTAATGTCTTGCCTGTATAGACGTGTATCTGTTGCCTTTAAGATCCCTTCACCTTCACACATAAATCTCTACAGTAAAGTAAGGGCCTCCCATTCCTTGGCTGATCCGTGATAAGACAGGCGAAAAGTTAGACTAATGGAGGATTATTAGTATTATCTCTATTCTCATTCGCTCTCTCTCTCTTTCTCTCCTTTATCTATGTACAGTTTTTAATATAATATTTCATTACGTGAAATCAGCCAAATAGAATCTTTGGTGGAGTCCTTCGTCTTGGTAATCAGCGGCTGGCTTGCTGTAAGAGATCTTTACATTTATTATTACTGTTTAACACTGCATTCAGTCGGGAGAGTCAATCGTGTGGACAATTTGTTCCTTTTACGAAAGATTGCGAATTCCAGATGTGTACGAAGCCTTTCTGGACGATTTAACACAGACTCAGTTATTGCAGGCTCTCTTCGACACAGCTGAAACTTCCCCACTAATTACAGGGCCAACGTGATCATCAAATGCTTCAGAAAAAACTCATTCGTTCATTCACTCCAAAACAAAAAAGTCACAAACGTTATTTATGAAGGAAATCGTGTATTAAATCCATCTCCAATACATGTCCAGATCTCCGGTGATTCCACGTCTTAGTTATTTCCCGTTTACAGTCTCTTTCTCTTCAAACAAACCGCTAGCGGCACAAATGTTAATTGGCTCGCTTTAGCGGGAAGAAAAGCAAAATATGTATCTCTCAGAAACACGTCAATCCCTCAACAGATACTCCAGAAGCTGTCCTAGTTACCACTCTAACAACCATGGAGAATGCATATATGCATCTCTGTTATTTCAAAGAATAAACGCACTAGAAAATACTTTGGCGTCGTCGAGCTGTCGCCGCATATATTACGAGAAAATCAGATCAGATACTTTTCCAAAGTGAATGAATGTGGATGGTTTGATTGACAATGGTTAATTGGTGCGTGGTAGAGGGTATTTTCTGTGGGGACATTACAAGGTGTAGACACAATGGAAAAGTTAGTCAGGAAGTACAACACAAAACGTATGACAAGAATATGGCCCATGGCTATTTTTTATAATATTTTGGATATTAGTTCCCTAAATGCTTTCATAATTTGGATGGGCTTAAATCCTAACTGGAATAAAAAAAACTATTACAAAAGAAGACAATTACTTCTGCAACTGGGAACAAGTATAGTACAGAAAAAGAGAAGTCGGCGCAGCAAAGCTTCTCTTCCTCGTCCTCCTCCTTCAGCAGAAGTGCATACAGGAGCAAAACGTGGGCGGTGCTCCCTATGCGAACGTTCAGTGGATAAAAAACATTCTGAAACGTGCAGAAGATGCTTTTCTTTTGTCTGTAAACAACGTTCAGAGATTCTTTCTTTTAAACACAAAGAGTTCTTTGTTGTGAATATAAGGATCTATAAGATCAAGGATTAACACAAGTTTGAAAGTGCTTATATACATAATTTACCTGGTTTCAATGAGTAATGTACGTTTTTATGTCAGTTCATCAAAATAAATGAAATACTGGGGTCATATTGACCCCAGCGGTACTCAGTGGTCATTGCGTTTGTAAAAAAAAATGGCGTGGCGTTGTAAACAATAATTTTACAGTTATTTTATCATAATTATACAACCGGCAACTAAATATTTATGTAAACGTGAAAGACAGCTGCAGATAACTCCACTGAAGGCAGTAGTTATCGAATTCCGCATCACTCCCAAATAGAAGCCGCAACGTCTTTGGTTCACTGCGGAACTTACCAACTCACATTCGTCGCTTTGCTAATCAGTTGGCACCCTATCAGCCATTTCTGCCACGCTCACGTTGATGCAAACAGCATACGTATAATGAATACAGCCAGTGTCATTGGGCGAGGCATTCTGCTCTAATGTATGTCTCTTACGTGTATTCATAAGAACCCTGTTTTTTTCTATGCTTTCTTTTGTATCACTAACTTACAATAATATATGTTTACAAAGAGCTCTTGCGAGCTACAGAAACGGTTCTCTACGATTGGCTGTTGGTGGTACTATGTAAGAGCTCTACTCAGCAGTGTTCCACACACTTCCAGAGCGGCCTTTTCCACGACGCCACCAAGAGCATACCAGCCATTTATATTATGCTGTTTTCCTTCTATGACTGTATTCATTCATCGACCATCTACAACATGTATGCTCTTGTTTGCAGAGTAAAAAATGTTCAGGTGTGTGTGAATTCTTATGGGACCAAACTGCTGAGGTCATCGGTCCCTAGACTTACGCACTACTTAAAGTAGTTTAAACTAATTCATTCTAAGAACAGCACACACACCCATGCCTGAGGCAGGACTCGAACCTCCGTCAGGAGGGGTCGTGTAGAGTGAAAAATGGTCTGATGATGACCTGAGAAAAGACCGAAACCGATCGCCAAACGAAATATATGCGACGACTTGAGAACTAGACTTATTCACTGGAATATATAGTCGTACCCATGCGAGAATACACACCTGCGTTGTCGTCAGAAGGGTCTACACTTTATTGATTTAATGATTTTCAGAAACTGGTTTAGTTTTAGGTTATTTTTACGCTATTTTGGTACATATCCGATAGCACTATTCAAAATAACCTCTGTCGGTCATTAGATATTAAGGGTGATGAAGGCGATGTTGTATGTCCTTTCACGCAATTACATTAAGCCTGTCTTACTAATTTGACCCTTTTCTGGTCAATAGCGCTTAGAATTTAATATAGTAACTTTACACGCTTACCCAAGCGTAGTCATCAAATACTATCACCGACCCCAAGTAATTGAAAAATGGATTATTCATCCCCCATATTTTTTGCCTGCTTCTAGCTGATCGTATTTTGTCTGTCCTGCTTACATGCGTTTCGACCATCCGTGAAATTTACTATTCCACATATATAGTTTCAGCCTATCCACGTCCTATATTTCTATAAAATCGTCCTCGAGCTAGGACATTATACATACACACGCATTAACTTCCTGCGCCTTTGACCCGGTCATCGGATCACTTTCGTAACACATTTTATGCCAGTCACATGGAAGAAGACGATTTCTCAATTTCCGCATGTGCGTTGCTTTCTGACATTCTCACAGCCTAGCTACCGGCGCCACCTCAGTTTACCTGAGAGCCCGCGGCCCACCTAACGTTGGCTGGGGTGAGGAAGCACGCTTCTGACGTTTGAGCTAAGTACAGCTATTGACGTGGTACACACGTACCGTTTATTTTACATTTTATACGAGTTTTTTGCCCTTTTGGGCGTTCTGTATTGATGTTGGACCATGCCTCTTTAGGCAGATTGTAGTTTTAGTGTGTTCCGAAGAAGGCGTGGTTATCCGCGCCGAAACCTAGGTCAACATCCGGTTTCTATTTGCAATGGAGGCGGATTCTTTATAATCATTAAATTATTCAAGATTGCTGACGCGCTGCAGTGTAAAAAGTTCTCAAGTCTACACTTTGTATTGATGCGACTGTTTGGGCACCTTTCAGGGTGACATGAGTTTTTCATTTGGTCTGTTATCATATATTTCTACAATAACGTACCATCTGTCACTTCATTTGTCACTAAATTGATTTAACCACGACGTTGTTGTATTTATCTTTTCCGGCAGCGTAGTTATAAGAAAATTTTCCCTGATGTGTCCCGCTCCACAGGTTCAGCTCGGTGGGCTATAGACCGTAAATACGCACCATCAGCGCCCTCCTTGCCGCAGCGCTACGCCGCAGCTCCCGGAAGGCCTCTGCTGTGCCGCTGCCGCCCATTTGGTCGCGTTGCTCTGCAGAGCGCAGGATCTGCTGCAGTTCGCCCTCCACCTCTTTGGCAGAGTCCTTCCCGCGCAGCCGCATCAGCGCCTCCGTCGCCTCCTCCGTGCGGCCTTTCGACACCAGGTAGTACGGGCTCTCAGGCATCCACCAGAAGGTCACCACGAACAGCAAGGGGACCGCCAGCATGACCTCGCACAGCGTGAAAAAGTCCACGTAGGGTGCTATGCTGGTCATCAGGATGCCGCCGATACCCATCATTACCATGCCCATCGAGATCATGAGTCCACGCACGCGATCCTCAGCAATCTCCACCTGATACTGCGGGCTCACCTGCCAACAACCGGAGAAGCGCCGTCAAACATGTGCACATGATTACAGACTTGCATTGTTAATATGAAGCTCTTGTAGAATTTTGGAACACGTTCCTTGCTCACACAAAAGAATTAAAGCAAGAGAGGCGTTCAATAAATAATGCAAAACATTAATTGCTGATAGCACGTTGGTTTTATTCAGGATTACAATACACCATTTATTTTGGGTTCAAAACCCTATTTTCTAATATAATTTCCGTTCAATGCGATGACCTTACGCCACGTTGCTGGGAGGGCCTGTATATCCACTTGGTAATACGATCATTTCCATTTACCACTCTACTGGCCGACATCGGAGTCAACATCTTGCTGCGTGAATAACCTTCCCATCATTCACTTACTGGTTCCTGCAGAGTGCATCCTCCATTGGATCAGACAGATGGAAGTGGCAAGGTGCGAGATCCAGGCTGTAGGGTGGATGAGGAAGAACAGTTCAATGAAGTTTCGTGGGCTCCTCTCGTGTGAACGGATTTGTGTGAGGCCTTCCACTGCCGTGAAAAATGAGAAGCTGTTTCTTCAGTTTCACGGCTCTGCGATGCCGACCGGCACGCGGGTGATCTGACAGGTTTGGACGACCTTGTTGCGATGATGAGAGACGCCTCGTCCAACGACTGTTCAAATGAGTGTGAAATCTTATGGGACTTAACTGCCAAGGTCATCAGTCCCTAAGCCTACACATTACTTAACCTAAATTATCCTAAGGTCAAACACACACCCATGCCAGAGGGAAGACTTGAACCTCCGCCGGGACTAGCCCGTCCAACGACTCATCGTGCTTTTGTTCACTCCCAGGTCTACGTAGACATTCTGCAAGCGCCTATGAATACTTGCGATTCTCTGGTTTCTCTCCAAAAGAAACTTAGTGACAGCTCTCAGCTTGGAATGTACCTTCATTACAGACGCTATTTTGTCCCCTACATGTAGTGGAGCTGCCCATCGGAGCTTCTCGAACCTATAGGGGAATATTCCAAGGCGTCCCACAACAAATACCGCATCTTATCAATCGAAATTGTCGTAGAAAAAATGTGTTACATTACTCATTGAAAGCACCTCGTAGGTAATATCTTCTGAAACTGAGCTCGCTGTTTTCATACTTGATGTACGGAGAGCCGTATGGAACGACATACTAGATGACGGACTGTCCCTCGGGTTCTGTAAGTCACTTGATATAGTTCCACACTGTTACTTATTCGACAAAATAACAACGTACCGACAATCAGGTTATTAAGTTTATCCATTACGGATATTTTAGAATCCGTGACTGTTAATTGAATGTAAATAAGTTACATAAAACCGCAACCAATCACTTTTTTGAATAATTATGTTTATTGCATCAACCGGTTTTTGAAACTTTTCATGTTCATCTTCAGATGGTTACTGGAGGTCACGTCCTTATTTTTAGCATAATGCTGGGTGCTGGCTATGTGACAAGAAGATGGAACATGCTTTAATGTATCGCCATGACTATTGTTTATCTGACGATATGATGTAAATTTAGTTTTTTACTTACTCCGACAGAATCGGTGGATTTTTCCCCTTAGTGTCCATCTTTCTACATCCATTCTGATGGTTAATTGGTATATCACTTCGCACACTTTAACACAAATTATATATTAATTTACACTCTGACAGCGAAACTTTGCCAGCATCCAGCGTGTGCTGTACAACTGTTGCTTGTAACAAAGATCTTGACAAAAAGATATGGCATAGGCCTACTTTCCACGGAGATGTAATTTGTTCTTTTTTACATGTATTAAAGACGATATAAGGGCAAATATTTTAATCAGACTGGCGATAACGTGAGAGCGCAAAGTAAAATGAATAAATAAATGAATTACTACAAGAACAAACTTCAAGTGATATGATATCTTATTTCTGTTTGTATATTAACGTATAATACAGTCAGTTTATAACATAAATTTTAATCAAGATTGGCATCAATATGAATGCACAGGAGTCAATAATACAGAGTTATCGTATTTACAATGAGATACATCCGTTTATATGGCCACGACCTTTACATTTAAACCTGCCAGGTTAGCCGAGAGCTCTAATGCGCTGCTTCCTGGACTCAGGTAGGCACGCCGGCCCCGGATCGTATCTGCCCGTCGGATTAAGTACGAGGGCCGGTGTGCTGGCCAGCCTAGAAGTGGTTTTTAGGCGGTTTTCCACATCCCACTACGTGAATAGCGGGCTGGTCCCCACGTTCCTCGTCAGTTACACGACTCGCAGACATTTGAAGCACGTTCACACTGTTTCATGAATTACACTATACACACGCAGCTCGAGGGTACTGATTCTGTCCTGGAGGTACAGGGTGGCGACAGAGAGAGCATCAAATTAGCCATGCCAAATCAGATTGTAACCACGCCGATCGTGTGAAAACTGCGGGACAAAGGCGCAAGAGAAAGAAGAATAAGAAGACCTTTACATTTAAGTTTAAATTTTAAATAATAACCAACTTTCAAATGAACTGTTGATTTATTTCTGTTTCTACGATAATATAATCTGGAATATTAGTAAAGGTAGATTCTTTTCTTTAGCTAAGGTAATATGTATAAAAGTTATAGTGTTTGTAATGGACTAAAGCTGTTGATATGACCATGCACTTTATATCTAAAACCAAGAACAAAAGTTCAAGTGAACTGTCGACTCATTTTTGTTCTTACATTAACGTGATCTGGAATATTGGTGAAGGCAGATCCTGTTTGTTCCAGCTAGAAGTGAAATGTATAAAAGTACTGATTTATTTTAACAGTGGAGGGTTTTACCATTTAGAAACGTAGTATAGGTTTTATTATGTGGTGGCATATTTACATTGACACCAGTGTAGTTAGGATGTAAGGAGGATAGGGGGGAGTGGTTATGAGGGAGGTGAGTGGTGAGATGGAGTAGGGTTGGTTGAGTGGTTACTTGTTTTGAATTTGTAAATCTTCAGAGTTCTGAAGGAAAAATTTGTTTCTCAGTTCAGTTTGGTCATTGAGTAAGTAGTCAGCTGCTGTATTTGTATAGATAAATATTTCAATTTCTACAAGGAGGTCAAGTATCGTGCCTTTGTTGGCAAAGTGGAGTATTTTAGATTTTGTTCTTTGCTGTTTGCAGAATGATTGTGTTGGGGAAGATGAGAGGCAAAGCTGGATTTATTCAGGTTGTTAAGACGAAGTGCATCTATGTGTTCTTTAAATCTTGTTGTGAAGCTTCTACCGGTTTGTCCAATGTAGAAGCTGGGACATGAGTAGCAAGTGAGTTTATATACACCTGACTTTTGATACTGCTGTATAGTAGTTTTGGTGCTGTGTACGATTTTATTTTGTATTTGTTGTTGGTGAAGAAGCTTATTTTTATGTTGTATGTCTTGAAGAGGTTGGCAATTTGGTGAGAAACCTTCCATAGAACAGGCAGGCTTATAAATGTGTCAACATAGCGTTTGTTGATGATACTCTCATTCTGTTCAATGGAATATAACCGAAAACAGCCGCCCATACTGTCGCAAGCCAGCACTAAGCATTATGCTAGAAATGATGTAGCTTCCAGAAACCATCTGAAGATGAACCTGAAAAGGCTCGAAAACCGGTTCATGGAATAAAACATAATTATTCAAAAATCACTAATTACAGTTTTATATAACTTAGTTACAAGACAACAAGTGTCTGGAGCTGTTGTCTGATCGGTTACTGCTGCTACAATGGCACGTTATCAAGATTTAAGTGAGCTCGAACATGGTGTTACAGTCGGCGCACGAGCGGTGGGAGGCAGCATCTCCGAGGTAGCGATGAAGCTGGTATTTTCCCCTACGACCATTTCACGAGTGTTCCGTCAATATTAGTAATCCGCCAAAACATCAATTCTCCGATATCGCTGCGGCCGAAAAAAGATCCTGCAACGGGACGAACAACGACTGAAGAGAATCGTTCAACGTGACAGTGCAACCCTTCCGCAAGTTGCTGCAGATTTCAGTGCTAGACCACCAACAAGTGTCAGCGTAGGAACTAGTCCACGAAGCATAATCGATATGGGCTTTCGGAGCCGAAACCCTAATCGTGTACCCTTGATGACTGCACGACACGAAGCTTTACGTCTCGCCTGGACACGTCAACGCTGACATTGGACTGTTGATAACTGGAAAGATTTTGCCTGGTCGGACAAGTCTCGTTTCAAATTGTATCGAGCGGATGGACGAGTATGGATGTGGAGACAACCTCATAAATCCATGGCTCTGCATATCAACAGGGGACTCTTCAAGCTGGTGGGGGCTCTGTAATGTTGTGGGGCGCGTGCAGTTGGAGAGATATGGGACCCTTGATGCATATAGATACGACCCTGACAGGCGTAACGTACTTAAGAATCCTGTCTGATCACCTGCATCAATTCATGTCCATTGTGCATTGCAACAGACTTGGGCAATTCCAGCAGGACAATGCGACACCCCACAAGAGCAGAATTGCTACAGAGTGGCTCCAGGAACACTCTTCTGAGGTTGAACACTTCCGCTGGCCACCAAACTCCTCAGACATGAACATTATTGAACATATCTGGGATGTCTTGCAACGAGCTGTTCAGAAGAGATCTCCACCCCCTCGTACTCTTACTGATTTAAGGACAGCACTGCAGGATTCATGACGTCAATTCCCTCCAGCACTACTTCAGACATTAGCTGAGTCCATGCCATGTCATGCTGCGTCACTCCTGCGTGCTGAAATCAAATGTTCAAATGTGTGTGAAATCTTATGGGACTTAACTGCGAAGGTCATCAGTCCCTAAGTTTACACACTACTTAACCTAAATTATCCTAAGGACAAACATACACACCCATGCCTGAGGGAGGACTCGAACCTCCGCCGGGACCAGCCGCACAGTCCATGACTGCAGCGCCCCAGACCGCTCGGTAATCCCGCGCGGCTTTGCGTGCTCGCGGGGACCCTACACGATACTGCGCAGGTGTACCCGATTCATTGGTTCTCCAACACATTTCTGCAGTTCATCAGACATATTAAGTACCTCAAGACTACTTTGCCGGCAATGTGTAGCAAATGTATTCAGCATCAAGAAATAAGATAACTCGAAATAGTTATTTTCAGGTTTCATACTAGAAATGACAAACTGTTCCTAATCTGTCAGCTCAGTTCTTCAGTTGCTCAAGAACTTCAAGAAAATTTACCTGAACCAGCTTGTTAGGAAAAAATGAGGTTTGAGTAGACAGTTTAAATTTTTAATAGTGTACGTCGAGGTGGCGAACATTAAAAGCTCCAATTCTCTGCGACAAGTCGAACAGCCACCATTGTGCAATAGTGATGTTCATGTTTAATGTTATTACCAGGTCTGGTAGGGCATATAAGTGGCATGAACAGCGTCAGATACTGAGTGATTACCGACAGCCGACCGAGGTGACAGAGCGGTTCTAGGCGCTACAGTCTGGAACCACGCGACCGCCACGGTCGCCGGTTCGAATCTTGCCTCGGGCATGGATGTGTGTGATGTCCTTAGGTTAGTTAGGTTTAAGTAGTTTTAAGTTCTAGGGAACTGATGACGTCAGATGTTAAGTCCCATAGTGCTCAGAGCCATTTGAACTATTACCGACAGAGTTTGAAAGGACCTTATTGTGGGTCTCCATTTGACCGGCTGGTTGAATCGTGCAGTGTCCAAATTTTTGTGTATTCGTATGAGACAGAGGTCAAACATCGGGCTCGATTAGACCGCACGGGAACGCGAAGACAGGCATACCTGTCGTCAACGATGCAGTCGACCACGTCTAGGTATCACTAGGGTGAATCGTCTAATTGTGCATCGCGCGCATAGTAACCCCTTCTCATTTGCGCCTGCCATACGAGAATAAGTAGTGGAGTCTCTGCCACATTCTTTGGTCGGAGACTACCAGCAGTCTGACTAGGAACTTCTGATAGTGTCGTGACCAGGTAACCAGGATTGCTGATTAATGGTGTTGCGTTGTGATCAGAGATGAAGCATCAATGTGTACTACCACGGATGACCATCGTTAGAGAATATGGCGGCGACCTAAGAGAGGTTCCGTTCTTCCAATGTTTTGGAGAAACACAGTGGTATTACTCCTGGCGTTGTGGTTTGGTGAGCCATTGGATACTACTTCATGTCACGGTTGGTATTGATTGAGGGAACTCCGGCGGCACAATGGTAAGTCGCATGGGAGATATTGACGACCATTATTAGAAGCTGTGGAGCAGCTTGCCGCAGCAGCATATACAACGGCTTCATGACATAGTTCCCAACCGAAACAGTGTATACGTCCCCCCAGGGAGGGGGGGGGGGGACTACCACATGAAATTAACAAATAAGATCATACTACCAAGGTCTTTGTAAACTTGACCCGATTTCTTAATCACTGAAATAACGTCACATTCCTTCTGAACCTGTGAACTTTCGTTTCGTTTCCTCCTCGCTTTCTCGGTAATTCAATTTTTTACCAGGAAATAAGATCGAATTGGGGGAAGGGGGGATGGCAAGGGCATTTTACCTCCAAAATGACATTGCTCGAAGAAGAACTGTGGTGTTCAAATCAACCTTCATGCTAATGGAAAGTTTACTTTAGTCCACTGTGATCCTTTACCCATCCAGCGTCATGGTTAAGTCTCTGATTCAGCTCTTGACCGCACTTAAAGATGTGACGATCGAAATTCGTCATAAGCTCAACTCTGCGTAAAGATTGCGAGTCGTACGTGGTTCGTATTGGTAAATGCCAGTCCGTTAGAGACATTGTTACTCCGTTACTTGTTGGCGAATTTTGAGCCGTCTCAGCAGGGGCATGCGAATAGCGGGAGTAGGGAATTAGCGTGGAGTGCATCTATATTGGTTCGTACGCTGGTTGGTGTTGACTGGCTCTTACTTTTGCAACAGTAGCCGGTGCTTCGACAGACTGCAACCCTTGTACATGAGATGGGGGTGATGATTAAGGTGAACTAGTAGAAGCCAGTCATAAATGAGCTATCACGCTTTTGAGCAGCACGTTTATTACAGAAATCATTTTGAATTTTTTCTTTGTGTACGTGAATTTTAAAGGTTGTAAATGTGTATTTTTTAAAATTCATTTGTATGATATTTTTCTTAAATTATACGAAACTTCATTTGTTATTACATCTGGGCATAAAGATAATTTATTTAATTTTACATTTAATAGCTTGGCCTTCCCACGCTCTGCTCCATGCATTGCTAACATTCCACTGTTAGCAAGAGAATACACTACTGGCCATTAAAATTGCTACACCAAGAAGAAATGCAGATGATAAACGGGTATTCCTTGGATAGATATTATACTAGAACTGACATGTGATTACATTTTCACGTAATTTGGGTGCATAGATCCTGAGAAATCAGTACCCAGAACAACCATCTCTGGCAGTAATAACGGCCTTGATACGCCTGAGCATTGAGTCAAACAGAGCTTGGATGGCGTGTACAAGTACAGACGCCCATGTAGCTTCAACACGATACTACAGTTCATCTAGTGACTTGCGTATTTGCGACGAGCCAGTTGCTCGGCCACCATTGACCAGAAGTTTTCAGTTGGTGAGAGATCTGGAGAATGTGCTGGTCAGGGCAGCAGTCGAACATTTTTTGTATCCAGAAAGGCCCGTACAGGACCTGCTACATGCGGTCGTGTATTATCCTGCAGAAATGTAGGGTTTCGCAGGGATCGAATGAAGGGTAGAGCCACGGGTCGTAACACATCTGAAATGTAACGTCCACTGTTCAACGTGCCGTCAATGCGAACAAGAGGAGACCGAGACGTGTGACCAATGGCACCCCATACCATCACGCCGGGTGATACGCCAATTTGGCGATGACGAATACACGCTTCCAATGTGCGTTCACCACGATGTCGCCAAACACAGATGCGACCATCATGATGCTCTAAACAGAACCTAGATTCATCCGAAAAAATGATGTTTTGCCATTCGTGCACACAGGTTCGTCGATGAGTACACCAATGCAGGCGCACCTGTCTGTGATGCAGCGTCAAGGGTAACTGCAGACAAGGTCTCCGAGCTGATAGGCCATGCTGCTGCCAACGTCGTCGAACTGTTCGTGCAGATGGTTGTTGTCTTGCGAACGTCCCCATCTGTAGACTCAAGGATCGAGACGTGGCTGCACGATCCGTTACAGCCATGCGGATAAGATGCCTGTCATCTCGACTGATAGTGATACGAGACCGTTGGGATCCAGCACGGCGTTCTGTATTACTTCCCTGAACCCACCGATTCCATATTTACTAAGAGTCATTGGATCTCGACCAATGCGAGCAGCAATGTCGCGATATGTTAAACCGCAATCGCGATAGGGTACAATCCGACCTTTATCAAAGTCGGAAACGTGATGATGCATTTCTCCGCCTTACACGAGGTATCACAACAACGTCTCACCAGGCAACGCCGGTCAACTGCTGTTTGTGTATGAGAAATCGGTTGGAAACTTTCCTCGTGTCAGCACGTTGTAGGTGTCGCAACCGGCGCCAACCTTGTGTGAAGGCTCTGAAAAGCTAATCATTTGCATATCACAGCATCTTCTTCCTATCGGTTAAATTTCGCGTCTTTTGCACGTCATCTTCTTGGCGTAGCAATTTTAATGGCCAGTAGTGTAGTTGCGTCACAGGCAGAGAGTGTAATAGGAGATATAAACGAAATTTGCTAACTTGAGGAACTTAAATTGATAGACTCATTGTTTGGAACCGTTCCTTGTATTCTGATACCGGTTGTTGTACTTGCAAATGTGGGCACCTCCAAGTGACTGGCAAGAATCTTTACAATGCGAGCTGTGTGTGAGAGGTCAAGCTTCTGGGGGGAGTTTGACGCAGTTAACACTGACACTGCGCCGGCCGGATTGGCCGCGCGGTTCTAGGCGCTACAGTCTGGAACCGAGCGACCGCTACGGTCGCAGGTTCGAATCCTGCCTCGGGCATGGATGTGTGTGATGTCCTTAGGTTGGTTAGATTTAAATAGTTCTAAGTTCTAGGCGATTGATGACGTCAGAAGTTAAGACGCATAGTGCTCAGTGCCATTAATAACTCTCAAAACAACCGGTTTCTGAAATAATGCAATGTTAAAGACGATATAAATCTCCAAAAGCCAGGTGTGTATAGCATTCCATGAAAATGTGACGCCGTTCGCTGTGGCCGAGCGTTTCTAAGCGCTTCAGTCCGGAGCCGTGCTGCTGCTACGGTTGCAGGCTCGAATCGTGCCTCGGGCATGGATGTGTGTGATGTCCTTAGGCCAGTTACGTTTAAGTAGTTCTAAGTCTAGGGGACTCCCATAAGGATGGACATACAATTGATAATTTTTGTCTTTTGAGGTCGCCAATTTCAGCACCTGCAAAACAGGAAAAAGGTGATTGTGACTCAGCTGTAAAAGGTGAACATATGCTCTCGCATAATCTTTTGTAATTCTTTCTGGTCTACAATTCAGTACTAAATGAAATGATTTTATCCTAATAGTTTAGGCAGCTATTGCAAGAGAGCGCAATGGCAGCCCACTTTCTTCCGACTTGATTTAGAATTATCGCCACTGCATATCGCTTATGTTACGTAAATTAGCTGAATATATCCTACAACACAGTCAATGCGTAAATGCGTGAATTAAAAATAGAAACACGTAAATCACATAAACGAACAAAATATCAGAGAAAAGAAAAAAGTAGGAACAATAATTTCAGGCTGAAACTCAAAACCGCACGTCGATATTGCATTGCAATTGTCATAATATTTATGAAAATCCATCTATTGTGAGAATATGCAGAATTCGATGAGGCAATTCCATGTTTCGTCCTCGAAAGCATTTATATGAACGTGGGGATAGAGCGTCAATGGTACCGTGTCTACTGGTAAAATATAAAGTTGAAAAAAGCATGAAACAGAACTTAAAAATTTAAAAAATGCACAAAGAAACCTCTAAAAAGTAAAAAAATAGTATGTATTGTCCCTTTAAGTTGAATATAAGTAGTAATATTTTTATCCAAGCGTCATAGTGTCGGGGACCGTTAGTAAAATAAAAACAATATATCAGAAAATGAAAAAGTACAAATTTAGGTAAATATTAAAATTATATCAAATTGTTGAGTCGAAGTCTTAATCAATTTACTACGAAAAATAAGCAATATAGATACTATCGTCAACGACGCCTCCCCTTACGCAACTGGCCGTTCGGGTCGCCGCACTTGGTCACGAAACGCGCCACTCACGCTGGAGGTTTAATGAGGCGTGCGTCAGTATACTATCACCATACCACTGCAGAATATTAGAACAGTAAGGTGGATTCGTTAATGAAACTAAGTTCGTATGTAATAATGAAAATATATGCTATAAGATAAAAAGGTAACTCTATTCTTTAACAATGTTAGGCTAAACAAAGACGGATTGTTTTTCATATTTTATATAATAAGTAGTTATAACTGAAATAGGTATTCTGAGGTGTGGATGCGGAACGAGCAGGACTGGAAGGGATGACGCCAAACAGAAGCTTATACCCAGTAATAATGAAAGTATGCTGTTCTAGAAAGGATAGCTGCTATTACCCTCTTATTTTTATTAATTCTCTCAGAGGTCTCCCGACGCGACGGTGCTTGAATTAAGATATTACTACGTATATTATACTAAAAGGGGAAATTCAGGTCATTTTTTTAATTATTAGAGGTTTTTGTGCCGTTATTCTTTTTTTTAATTTTGGCAACGGCCTTTCCGCAGTGGGATCATCGTCATATCACCGAAGTTAAGCACTGTTGGGCTTGGCCAGCACTTGGATGGGTCACGGTTGTAACAAGCCTACCACAACAAAGGTCAAAATTTAATAATGATTGTGGTGTTGCTCACGCTGCTAAATACTGCATTTTCGGGCAACAACAAAGTTATGTGGCAGGTGTCATTAGAGCACAGTTAATAAAGTCATTTCATGTAATAATGAATAAACTAGGCACTCATCTTTTCGTGTTTCCCACGCTGGTCTCGTTGTAAAATCATGGCTCAATCGTCGAAAATCTAGGTGGTGATGATTCCAAGCTCGGATGCAAAGACGCCTAGGTTTTATTCTGCGATATTCAAAAGTTTTGTAGATGCGCTTCACAAACCATTCTTGAAGATTACACTTTTGCAGGACAATGGTGATGTAAAAAAGTAATCAGCACTCCGAATTTAAGTTACACTTCTTTTTTATTACTTTCGCTGCAATATCACGTAACACACAAAACATCACTTCACAATACAAACCATACTCGAAAACATCTTCCTCACTGTTAAAGTTCACATTTTATAAACTGACTACGTTATGCGTCTTTCCAACATGACGTCCTAGACTTGGCTTTCTCAAGGTCCGACTCTCTAACAACTAATACTCGCTTACGCGCCCAAAAATCAGAGTTACATGTACGTCAAAGATCATAGTTACAAAAGAAAGAATACACATAAGTATAATATCATTGCAATATAAACATATCGATGTATCAAAGTACCTCTACATTAATGAAATCAAATCTGAATGTTGTCTCAGAAATATGTAAACTACTTTACAGAAACACAGTAGAATATTACTGATATCGAGAGGTTCAGATGAGGTGCCGTAATGGTTACGTAATTCAAGTACCATTACACCGTCCACGTCTGCCGAGTGCTGCTGGCAAGCGCGGTGCACTCAGCCCTTGTGACACCAATTGAGGAGCTATTAGAGAACAAGCGGCACCTGTAGCGAAAACTGACAACGGCCGGTGACGCCTAAGGGCTGACAATGACACAGCGGCCGGTCAGCAGCACCGTTGATCTTTCTAGGCCTGTTCGAACAGTTTTTTTTTCGCATGCCGGCCACAATAGTAACAGTTCTGCTAAGACTGACAGTAGATTCATCCCTCTATGTCTCATGATTACGAGCTATGCGTTGCAGTGTGCCGGTATGTAATTTATTGCTTTCTGAAAATGAGGACATAAAACTTTTTAAGATTAGCGCAGCAGCCGACACCTGTTAAGACACCGAGCAGTGCTGTGTACTGACCGGGATCACGACGCCGATGCCGACGCCCCAGATGACGACAGTGGCGAGCAGCTCGGCGAAGGTGGTGGCGAAGCGCTGCCACAGCGACGCCACGAGGAAGGGCAGCGCCGTGCAGAGCAGCAGGCGCCGCGGGCCCACCAGCTGCACCAGCCAGCCGGTGAAGAAGTTGGGCGCGATGCCCACCAGCGGCGGCACCGACGTCATCCACGACGCCTCGTCCGCCGTCAGCACGATGTGCGACGTGTTCTGCTGCAGGCGCGGCATCATCGGGGCGTTCCACAGCACCGCCATTCCCACCGACATGTACGCCAGGGAGCCTGTGCAAACATGACACTTCTCTCAACACCATATGGGGAAACTTACCAAACTGATTCTCCAACGTTTACACGCCTATGCTATGTTGTTGTGGTCTTCAGTCCAGAGACTGGTTTGATGCACCTTTCCATGCTACTCTATCCTGTGCAAGCTTCTTCATCTCCCGGTACCTACTGCAACCTACATCCTTCTGAATCTGTTTAGTGTATTCATCTCTTGGTCTCCCACACGGATTTTTACCCTCCACGCTGCCCTCCAATACTAAATTGATGATCCCTTGATGGCTCAGAATATGCCCTACCAAGAGACCCCTTCTTCTAGTCAAGTTGTGCCACATATTTCTCTTCTCTCCAATTCTATTCAATACCTCCTCATTAGTTATGTGATCTACCAATCTAATCTTCAACATTCTTCTGTAGCACCCCATTTCAAAAGCTTCTATTCTCTTCTTGTCTAAACTATTTATCGTCCACGTTTCACTTCCATATATGGGTACACTCCATACAAATACTTTCAGAAACGACTTCCTGACACTTAAATCTATACTCGATATTAACAAATTTCTCTTCATTACATGAAATAACAAGTTTACTGTTACCAGTCACCGTTTTGAAGTGACTGGTGACAATAAACTTGTTGTTTCATTTAATGTCAGTAACAGTCACGGTAAAGCCTAACCTAAAAATGTTCGCATTTAAATTTCTCTTCTTCAGAAACGCTTTCCTTGCCATTGCCAGTCTACATTTTATATCCTCTCTACTTCGACCATCATCAGTTATTTTGCTCCCCAAATAGCAAAACTCATTTACTACTTTAAGCGTCTCATTTCCTAATCTAAAACCCTCAGCATCCCCCGAATTAATTCGACTACATTCCATTATCTTCGTTTTGCTTTTGTTGATGTTCATCTTATATCCTCCTTTCAAGACCATGTCCATTACGTTCAGCTGCTCTTCCAGGTCCTTTGCTGTCTCTGACAGAATTACAATGTCATCGGCGAACCTCAAAGTTTTTATTTCTTCTCCATGGATTTTAATTCCTACTCCGAATTTTTCTTTTGTTTCCTTTACTACCTGCTCAATATACAGATTGAATAACATTGGGGATAGGCTACAACCCTGTCTCACTCCCTTCCTAACCACTGCTCCTCGACTGGTTTCTGTACGAATTGTAAATAGCCTTTCGCTCCCTGTATTGTACCCCTGCCACCTTCAGGATTTGAAAGAGAGTATTCCAGTCACATTGTCAAAAGCTTTCTCTAATTCTACAAATACTAAAAACGTAGATTTGCCTTTTCTTAATCTATTTTCTATTATAAGTCGTAGGGTCAATATTGCCTAACGGCCTGTGCTATATGTTGTTAAAAATTTCACCCTATGTAAGCATCCTTTCAGCATTTCTTGGTGATACAACTATTTTTACATGGTTAAAAACAAACAAACTGCTTTTATGTTCTAATAATATTTATTTGTTGCGAACCAGTTTTTAGCTTGTTAGGCCATCGTCATCAAACAACTGACTAGCGTCCACAAGGGATACTAGAGCGAAGGAAACCAAAGACTGGAAACCAAAATATTATCAACCAGTGATCTCTACAGTACCTGGATGTAGGCACAGTCCGACGTAACAGTCGCGACACTCCGTGTTCTTTTTCTTGCCCACAGTGACAGCAGCGTCAAGAAGCCAGCAAGCGATACTTCTGAATACGACGTCGGATGAATGCGAATACTGACATTTATATTGATCTTGCAACATAGCTCTTACAAAAGGGAGTCTATGCAGTGCCACAAAAATCGACAATAACTACCAAATGACACCACATTTCTCATTCTTTAGATTCGTAAATACCGTGGAAGGTACGATTCAGTACATTAGAGGAAAGTTTATTTACGATTCTGCTGTAACATACAGATGTTTACCAAATAATGTCGTTTTCCTTCAACAACAAAATATTGCTAGTAAGCACCGGAAGACCTGATCTTTTACAGAAAGACGTTATGTATCTACTCAACAAAGTGGAGTTTTGTTCGACACTTCGAGCCAAGTCAGTGAATTGGGAACGTGTAGGGCCTATATCGAATGTAATACTTATTGCAGTGTAAGAAATAAGCCACCACATCTGTACATTAAGCGAAAACGACTCAGCCGTGATAATAAAACGTCAAAAGCAATAAAACTGTTTCGTAACACAGAAAGAAAGCAACTCCAAAACTGTTGCTAAATTTGAACCACAAACGGCAAGAATCATCAACACATTCGCTCTTAAAGCAAATTTAATTACATTTACAGATTTTTTCGTGTATTACAAGGCCGATGGAAGTGTTAGAATGGGTGAATTATTAGACTCCATAAAAATGTTTAAGTGTCAAGCAAAGAACCTATGGTAACAACAACAGACAAGAACAGACATATAGGTTTCGCATATATGAATATATGTTTATATTCTCTTACATTCAGCGGAATAAGCCGGAAAAAGACCCATCATCGAAAATATTTCTTCAGAAATAAGTTGTAGCTTATAGCACTGAGTTAGAGTAATCCGGCTGGTTTTACATGTATTTCATGATAATTTACGTCAGTTGATGATTTATTAACACATGGAATGCACAATTATAACAACTATTTCATTAATTAAGCAGTAACGTAATTAAAAACGAACATTATCCTTAAGACGACTGCGACTGTCTGCTTTACACCTCTTGGAGCGCTACTATCGGCTCAGCTGTCAAACCGCAACAACTTCCGCGCCAAAGAGTGCCGTGACTTTATTTATTGTACTATGATGGTGTCTGATTCCATATCATGGAAATTGGCGCGACTACAGATCCTTGTTATCTACATAGTCCGCCATATTGTAACTGGACAAAAAATTTCCACCCCTCTGCACGTGATACAAATTCTTTACTTATTTGTGACTTTGAACTTTTGTATCAATACGCCATGAATAGGCTGATGGGAGAGCCGAATCGACTAGTATTTTCATTGTGCCTTCTCGTAACATATCTTGGCAGGCGTGTTGTAATTAGATAAGAAACGAAACACGAGCATCTTTGGCTGGCACGTTCAGACAGCTGGAGATCGACATCTAGGTAATATAGAGATCAAGACACACTGACTTTTTTGTCATGAAATTAGATGACAATTGTCATAGCGAAACTCATCCCTCACGTTATCTTCCAAATATGTAAAATTAAAATTTACGGGATGGATACTAGCAAACACATACATAGCGAAAAGACACAGTATTAAAGTACACTAAACGTTATAAGGAAAGACAAAGTCAGTAATATGACAATTCTATTGTGATACAGGTTTGTGGAGATGATTTTGATCACTGCTTTTGAGGTCTGGGAGTATGTGGGTAGCTGATTGGTTAATGTGAAGCTTAAGAGTGGGCATGTGCTGAGCTCTAACTGGTCATTTAGTACCGGGTGATGATCTAGAGATAAGTACTTATTTACGTCAAATGCCTCAACTTAGCTTATTTGCAGTACTTCTGGTAAATAAGCATTTAGCTGTAAACGATCAGCTGCAACTGAGTACATCCCCACTCCTCGACTTCGCATTAGTCACTCAACATGCCACATATTCCGTTCTCAATCCCAATGATGATACTGATCTCCACAACTTGTACCACTATGGAACTGTCATGTACCTCACTTAGTTTTTGCTCGCAGCCTTTAGTATTATGTACATAGAACCCGAATATTTCAGTATCACGTTTTATCGTTATGTACTGTATTCGATACTGTCCGTTTGTCTGTTGTAATAGAATACTGTAATTTACCACCTTTGTTGCTTAACATTAGTGATGAGCACTCGATTAGACGTTCCTCGCCTAATGTGATGACTAAAGATTCTGGGTGTGTCATAGCTTCTTTGTTTCTAGTGTTTGTTTTCTTACAATCAGTGTCTCGTGTCGGCGTTAGTAACTTGTCTCCTAACGATGGCCGAATAGGCCGAAAACTGGTTCGTGGGCCGGCCGGGGTGGCCGAGCGGTTCTAGGCGCTACAGTCTGGAACCGCGTGACTGCTACGGTCGCAGGTTCGACTCCTGCATCGGGCATGGATGTGTGTGATGTCCTTAGGTTAGTTAGTTTTAAATAGCTCTAAGTTCTACGGGACTGATGACCTCAGAAGTTAAGTCCCATAGTGCTCAGAGCCATTTGAACTGGTTCGCGGTAAACAAACATCAGTAGGACAAAAACGTAGTTTGTGGGTTTTTCGACCACAAATTACAAAATTCAATCTTATAAGAATCTATTTTCAGTAGATAAAAAGTAAATGCCCCTATAGGTCGAAAAATCAGCAATAATCAACTGTATGAGAATGCAGAAGGCAATGGCAACACTGCACTGAAGACACATAACGTTTATCCACAGGACATGTGGCCTGTAACTGAAAAAGTGTCATGATGATTTCCCCATTGGCAAAAGACTCCGGAACAGTCCCCAATTCGGATCTCCGGGAAGGGCTGACAAGCGGGAAGTGACCATGAGAAAAAGACTGAATAATCAACGAAAGGATAACGTTATACGAGTCGTGGTGTAGAATTTTAGAAATTTGAACGTAGTAGGGAAGCTAGAAATTCTGAAAATGGGAAATACAAAGGCTCATTATAGATATGGGACTGATCAGTGAAGTGAAATGGAAAGAAGACAAGGATTTCTGGTCGGATGAGTATAGAGTAATATCAACAGTAGCAGAAAATGGTATAACGGGAGTAGGATTCGTTATGAATGGGAAGGTAGTGCAGAGAGTGAGTTACTGTGAACAGTTCAGTGATAGGGTTGGTCATATCAGAATCGACATGAAATCAACACCGGCAACGATAGCACAGGTACAAATGCCAATATCACAAGCTGAAGATGAAGACATAGAGAAATTACATGAGGATATTGAAAAGGGAAAATAGTACGTAAATGGACATGAAAATGTAATAGTCATGTGGGACTGGAATGCAGATGTCGGGGAAGGAGTAGAAGAAAAGATTACAGGAGCATATGGGCTTGGGACAAGGAATAAGAGAGGAGAATGATTAATTGAGTTCTGTAGTAAATTTCAGCTAATAATAGCTAATACTCTATTCAAGAATCACAAGAGGAGGATGTATACTAGGAAAAGGTCGAGTGATACAGGAAGATTTCAGTTAGATTACATCACGATGAGACAGAGATTCCGAAATCAGATACTGGATTGTGAGTCATACCCAGGAGCAGATGTAGACGCAGATCACAATTTAGTAGTGATGCAGAGGAGCTTGAAGCTTAAGAGATTAGTCAGGAAAATTCAACATGCAAAGAAGTACTAAAAATGACGAGACCCCATTGAAATTCTATATGGCTGTAGATAAGGAATATCTCAGTAGTTAGTACAGTTGAAGAAGAATGGACATCTCTAAAAAGGGCAGACACAAAAGTTGGAAACAAAAACAGGGGTACAAAGAAGATAACTGCGAGGTAACCATGGGTAACAAAAGAAATATCTCAGTTGATGGATGAAAGGACATACAAAATGTTCAGGGAAAACCAGGAACACAGAAACACAAGACGATGAAAAACGAAATAAATAGGAATTGTAGGGAACCTAAGACGAAACGGATTCATGAAAAATGTAAAGAAATAGAAAAAGAAATGATTGTCGGAAGGATGGACTCAGCTTATAGGAAAGTCAGAACGAACTTCGGTAAAATTAAAAGCAACGGTGATGACATTAAGAGCGCAACGGGTATTCCACTCCTAAATGCAGAGGAGAGAGCGGATAGGTGGAAAGAGTACATTGAAGGCCTTTATGAGGGGGGAAGATTGTCTGATGTGATAGAAGAAGAAACAGGAGTGGATTTGGAAGAGATAGGGGATCCAGTATTAGAATTAGAATTTAAGAGAGCTTTAGAGCATTTAAGATCAAATAAGGCAGAAGGGATAGGTAACATTCCATCAGAATTTCTAAAATAATTGGGGGAAGCGGCAACACAACGACTGTTCACGTTGGTGTGTAGATTGTATGAGTCTGGCAACATACCATCTGACTTTCGGAAAAGTATCATCCACACAGTTCCGAAGATTGCAAGAGCTGACAGGTGCGAGAATTGTCGATCAATCTGTTTAACCGCTCATGCATGCAAGTTGCTGACAAGAGTAGTATACAAAAGAATGGAAAAGAAAATTAAGGATGTTTAGATGGAATTTAGTTTGGTTTCGGGAAAGGTAAAGGCACCAGTGAGACATTTCTGACGCTGTGGCTGATAACGGAAGTAAGACTAAAACAAAGAATCAAGACACATTCATAGGGTTTGTTGACCTGGAAAAAGCGTTCGACAATGTAGAATTGTACAAGATGTTCGAATGCTCGGACTAAAACAGGTGTAAGACAGGGCTGCAGTTTTTCGACCCTACTGTTCAATTAGTACATCAAGAAAGCTATGATGGAAATAAAAGAAAGGTTCAGGAGTGAAATTAAAATTCAAGGTGAAAGGATTTCGATGATAAGACACGCTTATGAAATTGCTATGCTGAGTGAAAGTGAAGAAGAATTACATGATCTGCTGAAAGAAATGGACAGTCTAATGACTAAATCGAAGATAGACGAAAGTACTGAGAAATAGCAGAAACGAGAACAGCGAGAAACATAACGTCAGGATTGATGGTCATGAAATAGATTCTACTAACTGGGCAGCAAAAAACCAGTGACAGACGGAGCGTGGAAGGTATAAAAAGCAGACTAGCACTGGCAAAAAGGGCGTTCCTGGCCAAGAAAAGTATACTACTATGTAACATAGGCCTCAATTTGAGGAAGAAATTACTGAGAATGTACGTTTAGACCACAGTATTGTATGGTATTGGAACATGGACTGTGGAAAACCGCTACAGAAGAGAATCGAAGCATTCGATATGTGGTGCTACAGACAAATATTGAAAATTAGGTGGATTGATAACGTAAGAAATGAGGAGGTTCTGCGCAGAATCGGAGAGAAAAGGCAAAAAGGCATATGTGGAAAACACTGAGAAGGAGAAGAGACAGGATGATAGGACATCTGTCAAGACATCAGGGAATGACTTCCATGATACTAGACGGAGCTGTAGAGGGCAAACACTGTAGAGGAAGACAGTGATTGGAATACAACCAGCAAATAATTGAGGACGTAGGGTGCAAGTGCTACACTGAGATGAAGATGTTGGTACGGGAGAGAGATTCGTGGTGGGTCGCATCAAATCACTCAGAAGATTTATGACCCCCCCCCCCCCAAAAAAAAAGGTCGGATTATTACCGTGAGGACACAGTGGTATAATACCGACAGAGTGCACTGACAGGGTCATACGGAGGCCGTTGCGAGATAGACCCCCGTCAAGGCAACAGGCCAGAGGGGCGCAAAACTGACTGAGCGCGAAAAAGAAAGATTACCTGAGAATTAACCGGGAGAGGTACTTGAGTCATCCTATTCGGTCCTTGCATAAGTACGTAACGTTTTTCAGTAAGTTTTACAAACCCAGCAGATACACATAGCCCGCCCGGTTAGCCGTGCGATGTAACGCCGGGCGGGAAGGCGTGGCGGTCCCCGGCACGAATTTCTCCAGCGGATTAGTGTCGAGGTACGGTTAACCGGCCAGTCTGTGGATGGTTTTTAAGGAGGTTTTCCAACTGCCTCGGCGAATGCGAGCTGGTTCCCCTTATTCCGCCTCAATTACACTATGGCGGTGATTGCTGCACAAACGCTATCTCCACGTACGTGGGCATCATAATTACTCTACCACCCAAACATTGGCGTTACACTCGTCTGGTGTGAGATGTTCCCGGGGGGCTCCACCGCACAATAACCCTGGGTTCGGTGTGGATGGGCTGAGTGGGCTGCTGTAACCTGTTGCGGGGTTGTGAACCACTGAGGGCTACGGCGGGGATGAAAACTCTCCGTCGTTTCTAGATCCGCAGTTCCATGCAATACAATACAATGCACATAACAGACACTGTAGTCATCAATAATATATTCCTCTTCACTAGTTACAACTGTCTGAGAACGCTGGGGTAACTTACCGATTCCGCAACTGTGGAAATCAAGTGGTTTTGAGACGAACTCTCCTAGCCATGTTCGGAGTGCATTTCCATCCGGAAAGGAAGTTTCTTGAAGGTTGTTCAATAGACAGCGGAAAAGATGAAAATCTGAGGCCGAGAGATCAGGTGAATAAGTTGCATACGGAATGGCTTCCAAACCCAGCTCTTGTATAGTGTTTTTTGACAGTGTAGCAGAATGCGACCGCGTGTTATCTTGGAGTGGAGTCATTTCACGCAGTCTTCATGGCCGTTATTCTTGGACTGAGTCGCGGTTGTTGTCAATAAATGTCAGCGGTTATGGTTACACCTCAGGGAAGAAATTCGTAGTACACCACACCATAGCTGTTTCACCAGACGTAGATCATTATGTTTTGTGGATGCGCACGGGTCTTTGTATGGTGAGGTTGGTTTTCTTGCCCTCAGCCATTCGTTTCTTTTCCTTATGTTTACATAAAGACATCATTCCTTCGTACAAGTAACGAGACAGGGTAGGAATGGTCGGTGTTGCTCTCGAGCCAATTAATGAGCAGCAAGCAGAGAAACACATACGGTCATCCTCTCATCTTTGTGATTTTGGCTTAGAGCTTGCGGTAACCATACACACGATTTATGATTCTTCTTTCTCGCATTCAAATGTTTCACGGTGGTGGAATGATCACAGTTCATTGCATCCAATTCTCGCTGTCGTAGATTATGATGGATTAATGCATTTTCACGATCTTCATCAAATGCTGAAGATCCTGAACGTGGCACTAATGTCGAAACTATCCTTTTTAACATAAGAAAACCATTTTCTTGCCATGCTCTGTCCAGTGGCATTGTCCCCATTACACGGCACACATATGTATCTGTCTGCGTCCGCCGTATGAGTACCCCGGAAGTTTACCGATTTCTTCAGTACGTCCTCCATTTACAACCACCCACAGCTCCATTTATTATCTCGAAATTACAATGCATAAACTCAACTAGCATCTCAACTAGCAACAGTTGTCTGTTGCTAGTTGAGATGATAGTAATTACTAAACCCACAACAACCTGAGTATCAACATGCAGCTAGCCGCGCGGTCTAACGCGCTGCTTCCCGAGCGGGAAGGCGTGCCAGCCTGCTGCACGAATCCGCCTGGCGAATTAATGTCGAGGTCCGGTGTTCCGGACAGCCTGTGAATGGTTTTTGTGGTGTCACCACCAGACACCACACTTGCTAGGTCGTAGCTTAAATTGGCCGCGGTCCATTTAGTACATGTCGGACCCGCGTGTCGCCACTGTGTGATCGCAGACCGAGCGCCACCACAAGGCAGGTCTCGAGATACGGGATAGCACTCGCCCCAGTTGTACGGACGACATTGCTAGCGACTATACTGACGACGCCTTTCTCTCATTTGCCGAGAGACAGTTAGAATAGCTTTCAGCTAAGTCAATGGCTACGACCTAGCAAGGCGCCATTAGCCTTACATAGTTTGATCGTTATCGTATGAAATGTCTCATCAAGAACGTTGTAAACCAATGACGGATTAAAAGTTAAGTATAGCAGCTACGTACTTTTCTTGTTACCATTTACTACGTATCCTGTTTCAGACCTCTCTCTAGCCTACGTGAGATTACGCGTGCCTTTCGGCTACTTCAGTGTGGCGTAGCTGTCTTGTTACGCCACAACAGTTTTTAAGGCGGTTTTCCATCTACCTCGACGAATGCGGTCTGGTTCCCCTTATTGCGCCTTCTTCACACTGTGTCGGCGATTGCTGCGCAAATACCGTTTCCACATACGCATACACCATAATTACTCTACCACGCAAGCATTTGGGGTACGCTCATCTGGTGTGACACGTTCCCGTATCGGGTGGGGGGAGTCCGCTGGGCGCCGAACTCCATAATAACCCTGGGTTTGATGTGGGTCGGTAGTGGGGGTGGGTCGACTGTTGTAGCCGGTTGTGGGGTTGTGAACAACTGAGGGCTACGGCGAGACGAAGCATCTCCGTCATTTCTATGTGCTCGGTTTGATACATACATACATAAACATGCAAACCAAATGCGCTACGGAGTTATGCACAACCTAATATCCGATGCCTATGAGAAAAAGCCTTCCTTCATCACGGGATTGCAAACGGACGCCGTTGTCTCAGTGCTATTTTGTCCAAGTAGCGTCATAAAGAAGTGAACACTGTCTTTGGGCATTATGTGTGAACAACGCGCTTGGTTTGTAAAGCTGACGGCTACACATATCGCTCATGTTCATCAGTGGACATTTTGCTGCTACTTTGTTATTGTCTTGCAGGATCTCAAAGTCTGTCCAGCAAATATGCTGTTTACCTAAAGGTTCCCGATGTTTGCCGATGTCTGCCAACTGATGACTAATGTGAAACTGTCAGGGCTACGAGTTTCAAAGTAGTTGATTCAATAGTAACTGAAATGGGAAACAGATCTCATGCACAAAACACCACTTCATCTCACTTCCATTTCTTGCCTGGCCAATGCAGCTTATTTTGTTGCCAGATATAGCACAAATATCGATACAGCTCAGCTAGTTAACGAAATAGCGGCACTGAGATTCCAATAGAAAGAGCTGATGAAGAGCACTGACACAAGAATCAAGTTCTTTATTGGCCAGCTTCCCATTTGGATGTTTGAAAGATTTATTTTTCATGGTATAGTTTATGAGATAGCCAAACGTCGAAATATCTTCGAAGATCCTTATGAAAATTCGAGTTACTGCATTATCTTGTCAACGCAGTATCAGCAAATTAAAGATGAGAAAAAACACATAAGGTCGAGAATAGTTGAAGCACACTGTCAAATTCAGCAAGCTTGTCGGCTTGATATAATCAATGTATTCAGTTCGATAAAAGCAGGGAAACTGAAAATAAATTATAGAAAAAACATAATGATTGGGAAGGAAAATATTCTCAAAACTTTATTCTGGTCTTTTTCATTTCCAGTTAGTAATTTAAGCGCTATTAATAATTTAAGAGCAGCAAATAAATTCTGTTCTTTGTTATACAACTCACTACATTGATGTGACAAATGTCGTGTGATAACGGTATGCATATGTACAGATGGTAGTAGTATCACTTACACAAGGTATAAACGAGCAGTGCATTGGCGGAGCTGCCACTTGCACTCAAATGATTCAAGTGAAAATATTTCCGACGTAATTATGGCCGCACGACGAGAATTAAAAGACTGTGAATGCGGGATAGTAGTTGGAGTTAAACACAAGGGACATTCAGTTTCGAAAATCGTTAGGGGATTTGATGCTCCGTGATCCACAGTGTCAAGGGTGTGCCGAAAATACCAAATTTCAGGCATTACGTTTCACCAAGGACAACGCAGTGGCCTATGACTTCCACTAAACGACCGACAGCAACGGCATTTTCGTAGAGTTGTCAGTGCTAACAGACAAGCAACAATGTTTGAGATAACCACATAAATCAAAGTGGGACGTTCGGCGAAAGGAACCGTTGGGACAGTGCGGCGAAATATGGCGATAATGGGCTATGGCGGCAGATTGTCGACGCGTATGTCTTTGCCAACAACCCGACATGTCTACAGCGCCTCTCCTGGATTCGTAAACAATTGGTTGGGCGCTAGACGACTGGAAAACCGTGGCCTCGTCAGACGAGTCCCAGTTTCAGTTGGTAAGAGCTGATGGTAAGTTTCGAGTGTAGCGTGGACCCCACGGAGTCATGGGCACAAGTTGTCAACAAGACACCGTGCAAGCTGGTGGTGGCTCCGTAATGGCGTGGGCTGCTGTTTTTACATGCAGTGAACTGGGTCCTCTTGTCCAACTGAACCGATCATTGACTGGAAATGTTTATGTTCGGCTACTTGGGAGCCCATTTGCAGCTATTCATGGACTTCATGTTCCCATACAACGATAGAATTTTGTTGATGAGAATGCACCAAGTCACAGTGCCTGAATTGTTGGAAATTTGTGGTAAGTTCCTATGGGACCAAACTGCTGAGGTCATCGGTCCCTAGGCTTACACACTACTTAATCTAACTTACACTGAGGACAACACACACACCCATGCCCGAGGGAGGACTCGAACCTACGACAGCGGGAGCCACGCGAACCGTGGCAAGGTGCCTGAGACCACGCGACTACCCCGCGTGGCCCAGAATTGTTCGCGATTGGCTTGAAGAACACTCTGAACAACTCGAGCGACTAATTTGACCAGATAACCGGACATGAATCCCATCCAACATTTACGGGACATAATCGAGAAGTCAGCTCGTGCACAAAATCCCGACCAGAAACACGTTGGCAATTAAGGACTGCTATAGAAGCAGCACGGCCTCGTCCAGCGACTTGCGAGACCATAGCACGTCGAGTTGCTGTATTGCGCCGGGAAAAAAGAGATCCGATACAATATTAAGAGCTTTCCTACGAATTTTATCAACTCGGTGTAAAACTAACCATCAGGAGATCCCATAAACAATAAGACAGACATATTCTTTTACTTGTAGTTTCTTCAGAAAATGTTTGCCATTTGTAATTTATTTCCAAACTGTGTATTTAATTTTTTGGATGCCATCTATATAGCTCATTTTTAATAACAGTTTTCAATAAAGCTTTAACTATATTAAATGTACTTTACAAATTACAAAATTTCCTAAATCTGTGTAGAAAAAATTGCAGTAAACAATTTTTATGGGGGGGGGGGGGGGGGGGCGCAAGTTGGGCAGCTCTACCAGGTGCGTGAATCACCCTGGCAGCCGGCCGGGGTGGCCGAGCTTTTCTAAGCGTTTCAGTCTGGAACCGCGCGACCGCTACGGTCGCAGGGTCGAATCCTGCCTCGGGCATGGATGTATGTAATGTTCTTAGGTTAGTTAAGTTTAAGTAGTTCTGAGCTCTAGGGGACTGATCACCTCAGCAGTTAAGTCCCATAGTGCTCAGAGCCATTTGAACCACTTTTTTTCAACCTGGCAGCCTCTGCGCACAGACAGTTGATTGTAATGCTGACTGCAGAACAACTGATGGCGAGATGGACTCAGAACAGCGTGCGGTAAGAAGATTACATGCTATTCAGATCAGACATCCTGGTGAAAGTACGTAGGAAGCTGCGATTCTCGAGACCTATACCTCTCCAACGCATGGAATCATGCTCTGGGCGAATACCGGATATGAAAACAGTACTGAGTGTTTATTGATGGGAGACTGAATTCTCGTCAGTATGTGCCAAGAATGATGAAACGTATTGTTATAGCCTTCGTTACCATGGTTCCATACGGCGTATTGCAGCAGCTTCATACGAGACCTCACAAACGTCTCTAGCGCTCCTTGACTATCCTGCCCGATCCGCTGATTTTTCATCCATAGAGCGTTGGCAATAAATTCGTAAAGATGTTATTCGTAGGCTGTTGTCTTCCATGTCACTACGAATACGTTAGTGTATTTGTGACTGTGGAGTTAACACCTCATACTGATGTTCGATATCAGAACCCAACGGTGTGAGAGTTTAATCGTTTGATAATGGAACACTTACTAGCGATAATAATTTCTCCTTTTGTAAAATGAGACTACATGCTTATTACACTGAACAAATGATAGTATTCTTAAGTCATTGCTCTGACTTTTTAAAGTGATTAGTCCTATTTAGTCTTCGGTAACATCGGAGATCGTAAAATTGTCTGGTCTTTAGTCAGTTTGTAACAGTCTTCCGCCTTCCGCCACATGTCACAAAATCGTGTAAATACACACCACATGGTCTCGTTCTGGGGCCCGTAAGTCGCGTAAGAAGACCGCGGACCATTTTCATGCTGATATCAGTGCAACTTCATTCTGTGTGTCGAGTCTCCTCGATTAGACCTTACAAAAAATAGTCCTTTGTCAAAATACTTTCAATACAGATTCTTTTATTTACTGAACGTATTCACGAAAGATTATACAACTTTGACACTTTTAATACGTCGATGAAACCATATAACACCTATGATTTCTCACCGTTTCCGACGTAGCTAGCTGGAAGTGTATGTGGTGACATAGGACTGATTGCGCATGAAACTAATTTTATATTGAAAGAAATGAAAGTGGATGATGAAGCAGCACTGAGATCGGGGTGTAAAGATATAGCTATAGAGAGCCTACTACGAGGGCCTGCTGAAAAGTAATGCCTCAGATTTTCTTATTCTGTCCTCAATCATGGTTGACATGCTGTGTGTATAATGTACTATAGCTCCTGCGGTGGTCATGAATTTGAAGTTTGTAAATGCCATGGACTGATAATTATTGTATGAATAGCTGGAGATGTATGCCAAACAGTAAACAAATGCATTATGTTGCAATGTATGCCTTGATAAATATTCCATGGACATTCGAGATTCTGTGCCTGAACTTTCTATTTTGGTGGTCTTCTTCTGTTCTTGGACTGGAAGAGGAAAGAATGATTGTCTGGGGTTCATCTTGCTGTAACAGTCTATGTAAATTGTAAACGAAACTAAAATATAGTTGTTCATGACTTCAAACTTGTGTATGGTACATAATTATTCATAAGCCCAAACCTTGTTTGTCCTGAGTAGACGTGGTCTTAGCGGAACATTGTCCATACTGGAAAATAATTAGTAATTTTCTTTTAGATCATCTTCGAGACGTGCCGCCGTTTAGGACACTAAACTTTCTTTCTGGTTCCACGAGCTACGAAGCGGCTAAGAATAATTCAATGTATTTCACTTTAAGATTTTCTCAGGTTGCGAGATAACATCCCAGGCAGATAGGCCTGGTCACAGGATTCAATTTTTAGTATAAGATTTCATCTGCAAAAAGATTATGCTTGTTATTTTATATGGTATTCGAGACGAAACCACGATCTGGAGTTACGGGTTTTATTACTTCACACTGAACTGACCTACGAAGTATTATCTGGTGCTATAAGCACATGAGTTTAACTATACTTACGGTATACATTGGGCAATATATGTGATAATTAAAGAGAGAGATAATTAATTATTTATAATTCCGTAATCACCCTGAGTACAGAGCTAGTCTGCTGATTGCAGATCAGCGTCGGCTAATAGTAATGTTGCGTTATTAATCATTGAGAGATAGAGTGCGTAATTATCTAACAGAACTGCAATTGCCGGCCGAAGTGGCCGCTCGGTTCTGGGCGCTGCAGTTTGGAACCGCGAGACCGCTACGGTCGCAGGTTCGAATCCTACCTCGGGCATGGATGTGTGTGATGTCCATAGGTTAGTTAGGTTTAAGTAGTTCTAAGTTCTAGGGGACTAATGACCTCAGAAGTTGAGTCCCATAGTGCTCAGAGCCATTTGAACTGTAATCATAGTATTATTAGAGTTATTTCTCTTTTGTTTTGACGTCACTTTATTAAAAGCTATCAAAGCATATTCACAGTTTAAGGTCAGAGTGATTAGGGAATTAACTCTCATTCACATTACAAAACTAATTTCAAAGACAGTATATAATTAATTGATAATTTGTACATCTAGCCTCTGTGGTAAAGATAGAAATACTACTATTAATATTCAAATAATAATTACTATATTATTTTTTATTATTTTTATTAATTACTATTAAATATATTTTTTAATTAAGTTATATTACAATAACTCCGTCGACTTTCCCCCTTCGCTGACGGAAGCAGAAACCCTCGTCCGCTAGACGGCTCCGAACTGTAGCGTGCAACATAGCGGTATGTAACGTAACTACACTACCGGCCATTAAAATTGCTACACCAAGAAGAAATGCAGATGATAAACGGGTATTCATTGGACAAATATATTATACTAGAACTGATAGGTGATTACATTTTCACGCAATTTGGGTGCATAGATCCTGAGAAATCAGAACCCAGAACAACCACCTCTGGCAGTAATGACGGCCTTGATACACCTGGGCATTGAGTCAAACAGAGCTTGGATGGCGTGTACACGAACAGGCTACCCATGCAGCTTCAACACGATACCACAGTTCATCAAGAGTAGTGTCTGGCGTATTTTGACGAGCCAGTTGCTCGGCCACCATTGACCAGACGTTTTCAATTGGTGAGAGATCTGGAGAATGTTCTGGCCAGGGCAGCAGTCGAACGTTCTCTGTATCTTGAAAGACCCGTACAGAACCTGCAACATGCGGTCGTGCATTATTCTGCTGAAATGTAGAGTTTCGCAGGGATCGAATGAAGGGTAGAGCCACGGGTCGTAACAAATCTGAAATGTAATTTCCACTGTTCAAAGTGCCGTCAATGTGAACAAGAGGTGACCGAGACTTGTAACCAATGGTACCCCATACCATCATGCCGTGTGATACGCCAGTGTGGTGATGACGAATACACGCTTCCGGTGTGCGTTCACCGCGATGTCGCCAAACACGAATGCGACCATCATGATGCTGTAAACAGAACCTGGATTCATCAGAAAAACTGATGTTTTGCCATTCGTGCACCCAGGTCCGTCGTTGAGTACACCACCACAGGCGCTCCTGTGTGTGATGCAGCGTCAAGGGTAACCGCAGCCATGGTCTCCGAGCTGATGGTCCATGCTGCTGCAAACGTCGTCAAACTGTTCGCTCAGATGGTTGTTGTCTTGCAAACGTCCCCATCTGTTGAGTCAAGGATCGAGACGTGGCTGCACGATCCGTTACAGCCATGCGGATAAGATGCCTGTCATCTCGACTGCTAGGGATACGAGGCCGTTGGGATCCAGCACGGCGTTCCATATTACCCTCCTGAGCCCACCGATTCCATATTCTGCTAACAGTCATTGGATCTCGACCAACGCGAGCAGAAGTGTTGTGATACAACAAACCGCAATCGCGATAGGCTACAATCCGACCTTTATCAAAGTCGGAAACGTGATGGTACGCATTTCTCCTCCTTACACGAGGCATCACAACAACGTTTCACCAGGCAACGCAGGTCAACTGCTGTTTGTTAATGAGAAATCGGTTGGAAACTTTCCTCATGTCAGCACGTTGTAGGTGTCGACACTGGCGCCAACCTTGTGTGAATGCTCTGAAAAGTTAATAATTTGCATATCTTAGCATCTTCTTCCTGTCGGTTAAATTTCGCGTCTTTTGCACGTCATCTTCGTGGTGTAGGAATTTTAATGGCCAGTAGTGTATGTCGGTGGGTGAGAAACAGTGCTGTAATCATTTCTAGGAGAACCGTCCACACATGGTGCACCCTCTCCTTCAGCATGACAAAGGCAGACCACACACGAACGTCGTGACATCTGCAGACAATCCGACGGTTTGAGTCATCGATCATCGTCCATACAAACCCGAAGTCACCCATACGATTTCCCAAACTTAAAGAACTCCCTCGAGAAGTTCACTTTGGCAGTGACGAGGAGGTGCAAACAGATGTGAGCGTGTATCTCCGTCAACGAAATCAAACATTCTACAGCGACGGTATTAACAAACTGGTCTGTCGCTGGGAGAAAGCTGTTCGTCGCCAGGATCACTATGTTGACAAACAAATATGCAGTCGTGCAGAGCAAAGATGTAGAACGTTAATGAAGTTTGTTTTATTTAAAAAGCCTAATGAGTTTTCTCGAAAAAATTTGAAGCCATTACTTCTAGCACATCCTCATATTAATATTCCACTATGTGATCAAAAGTATCAGGACACCCCCAAAAACATACGTTTTTCATATTAGGTGCATTATGCTGCCACCTACTGCCAGGTACTCCATATCAGCGACCTTAGTAGTCATTAGACATCGTGACAGAGCAGAATGGGGCGCTCCGCGGAAGTCAAGGACTTTGAACGTCGTCAGGTGATTGGGTGTCACTTGTGTAATACGTCTAGACGCGATATTTCCACACCCCTAAACATCCCTAGAGCCACTGTTTCCGATGTGATAGTGAAGTGGAAACCTGAAGGGACACGTACAGCACAAAAGCGTGCAGTCCGACCTCGTCTGTTGACTAACAGAGACCGCCGACAGTTGAAGAGGGTCGTAATGTGTAATAGGCAGACATCTATCCAGACCATCACACAGGAATTCCAAACTGCGTCAGAATCCACTGCAAGTACTACGACAATTAGGCAAGAGGTGAGAAAACTTGGATTTGATCGACGAGCGGCTCTCATAAGCCACACATCACGCCGGTAAATGCCAAACGACGCCTCGCTTGCGGAAGGAGCGTAAACATTGGACGATTTAACAGTGGAAAAACGTTGTGTGGAGTGACGAATCACAGTACACGATGTGGGGAGCCGATGGCAGGGCGTGGGTATGGCGAACACCCGGTGAACGCCATCTTCCAGCGTATGTAGTGCCAACAGTGAAATTCGGAGTTGGTGGTGTTATGGTGTGGTCGCGTTTTTCATGGAGGGGGCTTGTACCCCTTGTTATTTTGCGTGACACTATCACAGCACAGGCCTACATTGATGTTTTAAGCACCTTCCTGCTTCCCACTGTTGAAGAGGAATTCGGGGATGGCGACTGCATCTTTCAACACGATCGAGCACCTTTTCATAATGCACGGCCTCTGGCGGAGTGGTTACAAGACAATAACATCCCTGTAATGGACTGGCCCGCACAGAATACTGACCTGAATCCTATAGAACACCTTCGGGATGTATTGGAACGCCGACATCGTGCCAAGCCTCACTGACCGACGTCGATACCTCTTCTCAGTGCAGCACTCCGTGAAGAATGGAGTGCCATTCTCCAAGAAATCTTCCAGCAGCTGATTTAACGTATGCCTGCGAGAGTGGAAGGTGTCATCAAAGCTAAGGATGGGCCAACACCGTACTAAATTCCACAATTACCGATGGAGGGTGCCACGAACTTCTAAGTCATTTTCAGCCAGGTGTCCGGATACTTTTGATCACATAGTGTATTTTGTCCGTTTTAGGTTTCAGGACCTCAAGCGGTAAAAACGGAACCCTTATATGGTCGCTTTGTTGTCTGTATCAGCTTGAAATTTATGTCGCATACTAAGTTCTACGATCCCTTGGCGGTATAGTAAAGGTTAGTTTCTAAGTCAATACAGCCAAAACATACAGCCATTTATGTCGCATATGTTGATATTTTAAACGCACATTAAATGGGTTTGTTTATAAATAACTTTACTGCCGCACGTCAGGCTTTCACAAAATCATTTATAATGGTCAAAATCAGATCAATCTTTAAAGACTGTAGGATACTTCCAGTTGATGTAGAATCACGAAATTTGGCAAGGATGAAGGTTTCACAGTACGAGTAAAGCAAACCAAAATCAGAAAGTTGTTAATATGTAATTATATCACACAAAAAATATTACTTTTGTAGTTTGTTATCCGACGTCATACTTCAATTAAAATTTCTTCCACTTCCGCAGGTCGTCTGGTGCAACAACCGTACGTAGAATATTTGAATTAAAAGCAGTCTTGGTTGCAATTTTTTATCAACAACGCGTTTAGACTTCGTTGGGTTTCTTCAGATAATCTTAAAAATTTCTGTTATAACAATTTAAAAACCATAAAACGGCTCTATGCTAGACGGAAGCACCCGTCGAATCAGATGAATCCGCAGATATCTTAATAAAGTCGTACCAGTAGGCCAGAATGGTGCAATGGCACGACCATAATCAAAACACACACATTTATACACAGTGCACAGTGCTGCCGCCTTAACTTCACGGCAGGAGCATCAAGTGGGCACAGAAGTAAGCAATGGATTAGGCTTGTATAAAATGGCTGTAGTTTTATTTATTTACGTTTTAAGATAATCTGAAGATGCCACACGAAGGCGAAAAACGCTGTTAATGAAAGAATAAATTGCGACCAAGACAGTTTTTCTCTGAAATATTTAAATTAAAACATTCTCGGAAGTCTTAGAAATCCTGTGACCGATATCTTCGCAGTATCAATGTTGCTAACAGGCAAAAATCGTCGAGGTTCTCAATTCCCGAAGAGTATGAACTGTCTATATACTTAATTATACGAAACCATCAATCCGAGCGTCATACGCGCAACTGACCATTTTTTATTATTTTGTTTTATTAGTTATATTTAGTGACAAACGTTAATATATTCGTGTAATACATGTACCTGAACATGGATGTTTCAATGTATCTGTATGTACCTTTGCTATAAGGCAGCCTGTTTTCAATCACCGAAAGTGAGCAGTTGAGTAGTAGGATCGGTGACGAGGAAATTAGGATTACTGACGTGACGGCACGGCTGGAGGTTTGGTTTTCGTTAGTTGAGGTACAGATAAAACATTTAAATTAATGTGCACAACGTATCAAACTGAAACGGAGAAAGACAGTGATTGAGTGAACTATGCGTTGTGCTTTTATTCGTGGATGAACTACGACGGTTTTCATGTGTATAATGGAAGCAGGTCGAAGGGTTGGTTGGTTCGGTTGTTGGTTCGGGGGAGGGGACCAAACAGCGAGCTCATCCGTCCAATCGGATTAGGGAACGATGGAGAAGGAAGTTTGCCGTGCCCTTTCAAAGGGACCATCCCGGCATTTGACTGAAGTGATTCAGGGAAATCACGGAAAACCTAAATCAGGATGGCCGGACGTGGGTTTGAACCGTCGTCAATCCGAATGCGAGTCCAGTGTGCTAACTACTGCGCCACCTCACTCGGTGAAGGTCACTGGTGAAACTATACTTGTAAGTGATAACAGATTTGAAAATTTTGAATACTGTGCTTCGATGTGAATAAGTCACGAAATATGTCGTAGACTGAACTGAAACTGTTTCATGGGTGCCACAGATTAGGATGTTGTATAGACAAATGTACTGCGTAAATACGTCAGTTCCAAGTATTTCAAAATGTGCGTACTCTAGAACTGCACTCCCACGACGCCAGGCTCAGGACGACAGCTGCGACAGTACTAGAGCCTTATCATTACGTGCGACAACTATTTAACGCATCTGCAGACATTATTTTGAACCCATAATTACCAAATAAAGGCATCGTACATAATCGTCGCCACACTATTTCGGAATGCTGCATCGATTCGAGGTGGAGCGAAAGTGATCTTTGAAAAAGACTGACACGCTCATGCTCATAAATTAAGGACAATTATTGCAGAATGTGGTGCCACACAACGTGGCACTACACAAAACTGGTGCTAATAGCCTAGGCATGTAGGGAACACACACGACACAGATCTTTAAGTCTACGGTATAGCTGATAAGTTGACAAAATCGTCCCGCGTCACATGTGCTACAAAACGCCACTGTTTCCTGTGCATGTACCCCGACATCAATATGGGATATGATTTCCATGCACACGTACACAGGCCGCACAACGGGTGGGCATACTCTGCATCAGGTGGTCGAGCAGATTCTAGGGAATAGCCTCCCATTCTTGCACCACTGCCTGTCGGAGCTCCTGAAGTGTCGTAGGAGTTTGAAGACGTGCAGCGATACGTCGGCCGAGAGCATCCCAGACGTGCTCGACGGGGTTTAGGTCCGGAGAACAGGCCGGCCACTCCATTCGCCTGATATCTTGTGTTTCAAGGTACTCCTCCACGATGGCACCTCGGTGGGGCCGTGCGTTATGATTCATCAGAAGGAAGGTGGGACCCACTGCACCCCTGAAAAGGCGGACATATTGGTGCAAAATGACGTCCCGATACACCTGACCTGTTACAGTTCCTCTGTCACAGACATGCAGGGGTGTACGTGCACCAATCATAATCCAACCCATCAAACCACGACGTTCATACAGGTCCTTTTTCAGGGACATTAAGGGGTTGGTATCTGGTTCCTGGTTCACACCAGTTGAGAACCCGGCGAGAATCAGACTATACCTGGACTCGTCCTGTTCCAATGACAATGTACTATGTTCTTGACACCAGACTTTAGGGGCTCTCCTGTGACCAGGGGTCAGTGGAATGCACCTTGCAGGTCTCCGAGCAAATAAACCTTGTCTGTTCAGTCGTCTGCAGACTGTGTGTCTGGAGAGAACTGTTCCAGTGTTGCAGTAACGTCCCGAGCAAGGCTACCTGCAGTACTCCGTCGTCGTCTCCGGGCACTAATGGTGAGATATCGGTCTTCTTGTGGCGTTGTACGCTATGAACGTCCCGTACTGTGGCGACTGGACACGTTTCTAGTCTGCTGGAATCGTTGCCATAATCGTGAGATCACACTTTGTGGCACACGGGGGGGCCCGTGCTACGGCCTGCTGTGTTTGACCAGCCTCCAGTCGCCCCAGTATTCTACCCCTCATAACGTCATCAATATATGCTCTTTGAGCCATTTTCTACACACAGTCACCATTAGCACGTCTGAAAACGTCTGCACGCTTACTCGCTGCACCGTACTCTGACATGCACCAACACACCTCTGCACATGTGGACTGCTGCCAGCGCCACCGTGCGACGACCGCAGGTCAAATGCACCGCATGGTCATACTCCGAGTTGATTTAAACCTGCAAACCTCCCACCAGACCGTTGTTTCAACACGTAGCAGCATATCCTTAGTTTATGAGCATGAGTGTAGCATCAGGCTCACAAATACAAAAATCGTGTATTGTTGTCTTTAAAATAAAATATTGTTCCAGTTGTAATTATGTTTTCAATCGACAGCATTCTAGTTGCAAAGCTATCAACTTACAAACTACCGTTTTTCTCTTAATTTGTAAAATAATAGTCACATATGCTCCCATTAATTCAGTGCATTTGCCACGTTTCAGAGATTCTGATTTCTCCCATATATATATATATATATATATATATATATATATATATATATATATATATATATATATATGGGAGAAATCAGAATATATATATTGTTAATATGTCATAAGAATAATTAGTCGTATGACTTAAGCTGATGGTTGATACTATTTAATTTAATCGGACTACTTTCTGGCGTTCTCCCATCATCAGAACCATCATCAGAAGTATCAGTATTACAAAAGACATAAAGTCTTAGTTCTTCTAATATGTTACTTGTACTATACAGGGTCGTCAGAATCAGTCTGATAAACTTGTAAGGGAGTTGCAGGGTAGGTTGTGCTAAGGAATAATTGTTAAGAAAGAAATTGATACATTCCGCCGTTTCAGAGTTAGTTAGCATTGAAGTCAGCCAGTAAGGTCTTTGCGTGCGCAAAATCAGTCGGCTCGCCAAGTACAATTAGTGGCTGTTGTTCTCATACCGTAGGTGATAGCGCAAGACACTGTTCGGTCTTTGGCTCGAGTTCGATCCTCATTACCGTCCCATGTCCAACTTTTGTATCGCGCCCTCGTTCCGATTCAGGAAACCAAACGAAGGACATGTTTGACGACATGATGGCGGGCCGCTTGAATCTGCGTGCGCAACGGCTTGATTGGTTAACTTGAATGCTAATAATTACCTCGGAAAAGGAGCAAAGTACCGATTTTTTTCCTTAAAAACTATTTCTCAGCACTACCTACCCTACAACACCCTTATAAGCTTTTCAGACCATTTTTGACCGTCATGTATGAATCAGTGTTTTATCAGTAATTAAGCAACTTTACTCGTGGGGCTATTCAACAACTTTACTTTATATTTTCAGGACATAAATTTAATGTCAGAGAATGATTCTTTTTCTTAATTTTCTTGATCTTGCTTTTTGCACGCAAGTAAAGATACCGGGCGAGTACACGATTACAATTTTATTAATTTTGAGTTGGACAGTAAATCTGATTTCAAGCTACGTAGGTAAATCCTGTCTTTCCGACTATAACAAAAGTCTTCTAACACAATACGCGTTCAGTTCTTTTTTAAAGGATCTTCAGTGCTCATTCATTCTGAATGTTGTTCTACACATATGTGTTAGATTTTTTAAACAGGGCATTTTAAATGACAGGAAATACATTTACGTTTGATGTTGTGTAGGTCCACTCCCATCTCGAAATTTCGAGATGGAAGTGGTGTCAAAATCGATGAGAGCACAATCCGTAAATAGAGTTTGTATTAGGCTTCCAGCCCAGTAAATGGATTTAACCTGTCCCTACATTTAATATGCTTTCCGCGCAGTAATATCAAAGACGAATAAGTATTTCAGTGTTCGAATGAAGTCTGATGCCGCGTAATTTTTGGTTGTATGTAGTGGATTGCACCATATCTTTAGATTTCAGTATCAGCGTGTACAGATACAAGTTTTATTGTATTTAATAATATATGTGGAATATGTGAGTTATTTTCTTTGTTCTAAATCGCATAGTTGCCTTTCTTAGCGCACCGTGCGAATGTCGATCGACGTGACTATTGAAAAATTTCTCAGGGTTGGGATTCTCAGTCATGTAATTGTTGAAAAAAACATAATAGTTGCCGTTAACTGTACAACGTTATTTATTTCCTCTATTTCAGTTTCGGCCTTAAACAGTTTCTCAAGTGATATACTGCAACCGTCTCTGCTTTCACATATGTCAAACTTCAGAAATCTTCTGACATGTAAACGTGTCTTTGTCATATATGAGCCTTTTAACTATAACAATACAGTAACTTTAAACGAGCGTCACGCTTCATTTTCGCGATGTACGTAGCCCATCACTCGTTTGATGTTGCTATGTTCTTACACTTAAAGGGCTCAGATACGACAAATGTACGCGTCAGAGGATTTTTAAAGTTAAACATGTGTCTGTTGCAGTAAACAACTTGAGAAACAATAGTGAAAATAAATAATTTGTACAGTCAATGGCTACTATGATGACTGCTTTTCGAACTCCAGTACTGCTAAGCGGTAGCATCTTTTTCTGACGAAAGCTGTCATTCGATTGTGATTCGTTGAAAAACAGAATCCGGAGTTGATAATGAAATGAAATTATTGACTTAATTATTCTCTGTAGCACTACGCAAGCAACGAACAGCGCTGTTTTGGTTGCCTTGTTATGAAATTCATATACGTTACTGCTTTATCATTACCTGTCGGGTGGCAACAGGAGATTTCTACAGGTTGAGAAGGTTGTTGACGACACACGTGTTTTTCTCCTGATAAGATGTATTGCGGTCTCGTGACATTGTAGGGAAGTGCTACCACATCTGGCAGGCTGTGATAATGCCAGACAGTACAACTGACGAGCAGCAACTATCGCTATTCGAATTTCATTGTCATGCATACCTTCATGGACTTTATTTCTGTATGAATTAGAGATTTCCGTATGATAGTTAGGCGAAGTACCTGTATTTTCCTCGACACAAGCATATATTCAGATCCTCGATCTGGAAATAAAATTATTGCTTCTGACACAGAAAATCCGAAAAACCATATTTGATGGTTTGGTGTGACGTCATAAGCGCGTGACTGCGTGTGAGATCGCTCTCTAAGTTTTCATCTATTTTTAGGTTTCAGATATATATTTTAACTGTTTTTGTGATAATATTTACTATATAAGTGACTTATTAGTGGTTTCTTCATTCACCTCTGCATTTCTTGTGTTGTGGCCTGATATTTGTGAGTGTTTCGTATCGAGCAACTTAACCTCTTACCCGTGTTTACATTCCGCGCTGACCAGTTGCAGCTGTAGCGGCGCATCGAAAGCTAAGTACTAATTAATTGTTTGTGTATAGTAGTTTATTTAGGAACTTTAGTAGTCTTCAACCGGTGTTCTTGGTGTTTTCCGGTGAAATAACTTCAGAAGAAATTTTTGCGAACTGCTTTCAGTTTCGTTACTGTCATTAGACGTTTGATTTTCTTTCTGTGTTAGTATTTTGTTATATTCTCATTTGTTGTTGATTAATACTGTCAATAATAGTAGTTACTTCCCTTGTAGAGCAAGTTTGTCATTATTGTAGTCAGTTTTTAACATCTTCTTATTGTAGTAGCGGAACTTAGATAAAGTTGTTTTCTTGTTTCAATAATTGTAAAATTTTACCATGAGTGAGAAGTGTGGGCTTTGCCGTAGGTTCGTGAGTAGTGGATTGCGGTGTGAGACTTGTTCGAAGTATTTTCACTGGGGGGAATGCAGTGGGGAAGCCAGTGGGCATTCTGGTGAGATCCTCTCCTGGAACTGCAGGTTATGTAGCAAGAGTAAGTTGATAGAGGAGCAGGAGCGTAAGATCTGTGCCCTTCAGGTGCAGTTGAAAAACGCACAGGAGGAGCTAGATAGGATGAGGAGAGAGAAGGGGGTTGGGGAATGGGAGCTGGCTGTTGGCAAGAGATCTGCTAGGAGAAGGAGATTTTCAGATAGTTTTACTATTGGTGTTTGTAATAGATATGACCAACTGTCAGAGTCTAGTGGAGAGGAATCTCTAGTAGCTGTAGATGTAGGAAGTATGCAGCAGACCTCAGCAGTTACGGTGGCTAGGACAGTTGCAAAGTCTAAGAGAAAGAAGAAGGTTCTGCTGTTAGGTAGTTCTCATGGTAGAGGTGTAGGTCAGCAGTTGCAGGAAGTTTTGGGGAGTGAGTACCAGGTCACCAGCATTGTGAAGCCTAATGCAGGATTGGCTCAGGTGACTTTTAACATAGGGGGGTTATGTAGGGATTTTACTAAAGAGGATCAGGTAGTGATTGTGGGTGGGGCTGGTAATAGTATTGATAGGGATGGGGAGTATGACATAGATGGTGACCTGGAAAAGATAGCCACTCAGACTGGCAACACGAATGTGCATTTCGTGGAACTGTTTCAGCGTCACGATCGGCCTCATCTTGATACAGCCGTCAGGCGTAATAACATGAGACTTGGGGGTGCGCTGATGACAGAAGGCATGAGTCACATTTCAGTGGTGTCGGTGGAGTCTATCAGTAGGACGGGTTTCACTAGACATGGCCTGCACCTCAACAGGTATGGGAAGGGGAGGTTGGCAAAACTTATAGGTGACAGCATAGGTGGGGGTGGTGGGATCACTCATGGGAAAATTCCGGTAGTTGTGGGTGTTAGAGCTGTACCTTTTTTAGATTGAAGTCAGCTGATAGGTATTCCTGCTTAAGGGAAGTCTCTCTAACAAAGAAACCACTCTCTACAAAGCTTGGGTATCCGATTAATGAGGGAATTAGTATATTTCATCAAAATATACAAGGTATTAGAGATAAAGTTAGTGAACTGCTTATAGATGTTGACTCTGAAATTATTGGTATATCTGAACATTTCTTAAATAAGGAGATAATTCAGAGGCTTCCTTTACCAGGATACAGGTTGGCTGGCAGCTTTTCTAGGAGCTCTTTGCGGTGTGGGGGAGTAGCCATGTATGTGAAAAACGGTATCCCATTTGAGTCAATTGATGTTTCAAAGTACTGCACTGAAAAGGTGTTTGAATGTTGTGCAGGTGTGGTTAAATTTAGTGGAGCTAAACTTCTTACTGTTGTTATTTATAGATCCCCAGACTCCGATTTCACAACATTTTTGCTAAAGCTAGAGGAGGTTCTTGGTTCACTTTATAGGAAATACAAAAAGTTAGTTATATGTGGTGACTTCAATATTAATTGTATAAGTGATTGTGCAAGGAAAAGGATGCTGGTAGACCTCCTTAATTCATATAATCTTATGCAAACCGTATTCTTTCCAACGAGAGTGCAAGGGAACAGTAGAACAACCATAGACAATATTTTTGTTCATTCGTCATTATTAGAAGGGCATTCTGTTAGCAAAAAGGTGAATGGCCTTTCAGATCATGATGCACAAATTTTAAGTCTAAAAGTTTTTTGTGCTGCAACACATGTTAAATATAGTTACCAACGTTTTAGGAAAGCTGATCCAGTTGCTGTACAGACTTTTGTAAACCTTATCAAGGAACAAGAGTGGCAAGATGTTTATAGTGCTGATACAGTAGACGATAAATATAATGCTTTCCTCAAGACTTTTCTCGTGCTCTTTGAAAGTTGCTTTCCGTTAGAACGTTCAAAACAGGGTACTAGCACAAACAGGCAGCCTGGGTGGCTGACTAAAGGGATAAGAATATCTTGTAGAACAAAGTGGCAATTATATCAAAACGTTAGAATCAGTCAAAATCTAAATGCAGCAGCCCATTACAAACAGTATTGTAAGGTGCTTAAAAAAGTTATTAGGAAGGCAAAAAGTATGTGGTAAGCAGATAGAATAGCTAAGTCTCAGGATAAAATTAAAACCATATGGTCAGTCGTAAAGGAAGTGGCTGGTCTGCAGAGACAGGTCGAGAATATAGAATCAGTGCGTAGTGGGGATGTCCGTGTTACTGATAAGTCGCATATATGTACAGTACTTAATAATCACTTTCTGAATATAGCAGGTGAACTAAATAGAAACCTAGTCCCAACAGGGAATCATATAGCGCTCTTAGAAAAAAGTGTTCCGAGACTGTTACCTGAAATGCTCCTCCATGATACTGACAAGAGGGAGATTGAGTTAATAATTAAATCACTAAAGACCAAGAACTCTCATGGATATGACGGGGTATCTAGCAGAATACTGAAGTATTGTTCCACGTATGTTAGCTCAGTACTTAGCCATATCTGTAACTTTTCCTTTAGGAGTGGTCGGTTTCCTGACCGATTAAAGTACTCGGTAGTGAAGCCACTTTATAAAAAGGGAGACAAGGATATTGTTGACAATTATAGACCTATTTCTATGCCATCAGTGTTTGCTAAAGTTATTGAGAGGGTTGTATATACAAGGTTACTGCAGCATTTAAATTCACATAATTTGCTGTCAAATGTACAGTTTGGTTTTAGAAACGGTTTAACAACTGAAAATGCTATAGTCTCTTTTCTCTGTGAGGTTTTGGACGGATTAAATAAAAGGTTGCGAACGTTAGATGTTTTCTTTGATTTAACGAAGGCTTTTGACTGTGTTGACCACAAAATATTACTGCAGAAGTTGGAACATTATGGAGTAAGGGGAGTAGCTTACAATTGGTTCGCCTCCTACTTTAAGAACAGAAAGCAGAAGGTAATCCTCCGCAATATTGAGAGTGGTAATGATGTTCAGTCCCAATGGGGCACTGTTAAATGGGGCGTTCCCCAAGGGTCGGTGCTGGGGCCGCTGCTGTTCCTTATTTATGTAAATGATATGCCTTCTAGTATTACAGGTGATTCAAAAATATTTCTGTTTGCTGATGACACCACCTTGGTAGTGAAGGATCTTGTGTGTAATATTGAAACATTATCAAATAATGTAGTTCATGATATAAGTTCGTGGCTTGTGGAAAATAATTTGATGCTAAATCACAGTAAGACTCAGTTTTTACAGTTTCTAACCCACAATTCAACAAGAACTGACATTTTAATCAGACAGGATGGGCATGTTATAAGCGAGACGGAACAGTTCAAGTTCCTAGGCGTACAGATAGATAGTAAGCTGTTGTGGAAAGCCCATGTTCAGGATCTTGTTCAGAAACTAAATGCCGCTTTATTTACCATTAGAACAGTATCTGAAATAAGTGACATTTCAACACGAAAAGTAGTATACTTCGCATATTTTCATACGCTTATGTCATATGGTATTATTTTTTGGGGTAATTCTTCTGATTCAAAAAGGGTATTTTTGGCTCAAAAACGGGCTGTTCGAGCTATGTATGGTGTAAGTTCGAAAACCTCTTGTCGACCCCTATTCAATAGTCTGGGAATTTTGACATTGCCCTCACAGTATGTATTTTCTTTAATGTCGTTTGTTGTTAGCAATATTAGCTTATTCCCAAGAGTTAGCAGCTTTCACTCAGTTAATACTCGGCAGAAATCAAATCTGCATGTGGAATGCACTTCCTTGACTCTTGTGCAGAAAGGAGTGCAGTATTCTGCTGCATCCATTTTCAATAAGCTACCACAAGAACTCAAAAATCTTAGCAGTAGCCCAAACACTTTTAAGTCTAAACTGAAGAGTTTCCTCATGGTTCACTCCTTCTATTCTGTCGAGGAGCTCCTGGAAGAGATACAAAATTAAGCAAATTCCAGTGTACATTTTTGATTTTCTTTATTTAAACTAACGACTTGTCGCCTGAATATGTTTCTTATATTTCATTTTATCTGTTTCTACAATCGTGTTATAATTTCATGTATTGACTCGTTCCATGACCATGGAGACTTCTCCTAAATGTGGTCCCACGGAACAATAAATAAATAAATAAATAAAAAAATGGTGACTGTTTTGGTTTTAGGGATGGTCATATTGCCAAGTAATGTTTTGAGAGCGTTATTTGGTATCAGCAACAACTTTCAATTAATGGAGGATGACTACAGGTTGAAGGGCTCTTTAAGTACCGCAGATCTCTGTAGATACCAGTATAGGGTAAAAATCCTTAGAAGACTGGTTCACTCACAATAATATCTCTACAGTCACCGTCTTAGTTATAGTTCGTCAGCAAAGCTGTAGTTAACAATTAGATGGTTACTCCTTCTAAATCCCGTACTACGAAGCAGAAAACAATACTGAAGTGTTAGGCAGCTCAGTACCTAGCCTGAATTCGTTCGCAAATTTCATGTTATTTACTCTGTTTCCACATGTCTATCGTTCGCCAACAAACAGTGTTGCATGAGTTGGAGGACTGCAGATGATCAAATGTTCTGATTGTGTTAGTGTTACAGGTTATCTGCGTTTCAGATTACACGATGATTTCCACATAGGCCGTGTGAATGAAAGGTAGGTCGGCATGTGCAGTGAGAGGATAGTTAACTGGTGATCGAATATGATTCCCATTATGCGTCAGATCTGCAACTAGAGTGATTGAAACTTACGGGCAATTGACATGGTTTGGTATATTTTACATTTAAAATGCACAGAAATGAGATTGTTATTAGTAGCTTACATCATAAGGGCAGATAAACGGTAATCAAACGATCTTAAGTCTTAGTTTCACCCTGTCAGTTCTGGCATTTCAATCTGTCTCCTCTGTCGTTTGACGTCTTGTGTTGTTATCTGCGGAGAACATGGACCATGATAGGCACTTAAACAAACATAATCGTTGAGGCGTTAACATAGACATTCATATACCCTATTTGTAGTCAGAAACGTGTCGAATTGAACTTAGTCTGTTGCAATGTGCTCTAAATAATCTCAGAAACAAGGCTGCAAGATGGTATACACTGGTGTACTAAAATGTTTTCTATGACAAACAACTACAAAGAAGGGGTAGCTCAGATGGTAGAGCACTTACACGCGGAAGGCAAAGATCCCGAGTTCGAGTCTCTAAATGGTTCAAATGGCCCTAAGCTGTATAGGACTTAACATCTTAGGTCATAAGTCCCCTAGACTTAGAATTACTTAAACCTAACTAACCTAAGGGCATCACACACATCCATGCCCGAGGCAGGATTCGAACCTGCGACCGTAGCAGCAGCGCGGTTGTGGACTGAAGCGCCTAGAACCGCTCGGCCACAGGGGCGGCTTCCTCCAAATATCGTGGTCGTTACGTCGCAGTTTCACATTTATTAATTACATATTAGTTACCAAGAAGTTCTGACCCTGAGAAGCTTAATACTGGTTTAGCAGCAGTCAATGTTTTCTTCACAGGAGCATAATGCCATGACATGTCGAAAATGTTCATATGATATATGATATTTGTAAACATAGACTAATAACTTTCAGTAAATAAATCACATTTGTTCACACAGTCAAATCCAACTGCTAGCACAACTTGATTACCTACACTAATGTGATCCATTTACTGAAAGTTACCAATCTCTGTTTATTATTATCACATACAATATAATATGTTCGTTTTTTGACATGCCGTGAAATTATTCTTCTGTGAAGAAGATATTGACATATGATAAAGTAATATTAAGCTTCTAAAGATGACAGATTTATCTGTTGAAACCGGTAAAGTGAAATAAATTTAATAGTTGTGCAGCTGACGACTGAACTTTATTATCTTCTTACCTGAGCTGTCTATCGTCCAAGTTTCTCTTCTTTTCGAGGCCTTACTTCATGCAAATATCGGCCGGCCGGTGTGCCCGAGTGGTTCTAGGCACTTCAGTCGGGAACCGCGCGACCGCTACGGTCGCAGGTTCGAATCTTGCCTCGGGCATGGATGTGTGTGATGTCCTTAGGTTAGTTAGGTTTAAGTAGTTCTAAGTTCTAGGGGACTGATGACCTCAGATGTTAAGTCCCATAGTGCTCAGAGCCATTTGAACCATGTTGAACTATGCAAATATCCTCACTACATACTTACTAACATTCAAATTTATATTAGATGTTAACAAGTTTTTCGAAGAAGCTCTTCTATTGCTATTGCACGATCTGTATCTTACATTCTCCCTACTTCGCCCATCATTAGTTATTCTCCTGCCCATATAGCAAAACACATCTATTACTTTCAGTAGTGTCTCATTTTCTAAAGAAATTCCCTTAGCACGCCTGCACGATTGCATCCTATTACTGATGCTTTCTGTCGTCGATGATCATTGTATAACCTCTTTCCAAGGCACTATCTATTCCTCTCAACTACTGCTCCAAGTCCTTTTTTTCCGCTTGAGAGAACTACAGTGTCACCAGTAACCTGATTAGTGTTATTTCATCTCTCTCAATTTCAATTCCATTCCCAAATATCTCCTTGGTTTCCTCCACTTCTTGCCCAATACACAGGTTGGATAATATCGGGGGTAGGCTAAAACCTCGTCCCATTCCCTTCTCAACTACTGCTTGTATTCCAAGTCCTTCGATTGCTTTGAGTACAGTCCCGGTTTCTGTACAAACTACAGGTAACACTTCGCTGCGTACGTTTTATACATACTATGATGGGCAGTTAAATGGAAAACAGAACACCCGTCTCGCCGGGACCATGGAATGGTTCCATTCAAAAGTAACCATCTCACGCGTTAAGTCGTTTATCTCACTGGGAGATGCAACGACCAATTCCAGGTTCGTATATCGCTGTGGGCCGCTAACGGATCCGCAGCCACACCCACTCCGGCACTCCGTCACCTGACTGAAAGCGACGTCCAAGCACGTTTTCTCCATGTCACCAACGATGTGAAAACCATACGGTGAAAGATCCAAGCTGTGAGGACGATGCTGAAATGTTTCCCAACCACGTCGCTGAAGCGTAGCCTGAAGCGAAGCCAGAATGGAATTAAATATGGGAATGACAGACAGAAGAGAAAATCTATCCACATATTAAGGGAGGGCTTTGTGTAGTCCAATGTAGACGCCGCTATAGCTAAAGGAATATGCGGTCAGGACGATCATAACCCAGAAAGTCGGAAGAATTATAGTTGATTCTAGTAGAAATGAACTCAGAGAGGACGATGCTTCAGATACATTAAAGACACAATACTACATAAGGGAAGCCGATTGGAGGGCCTGAGGAGTATTGTCCGCTTCCCAATCAAGTGGAAGAGGCTGGCGAAGAGGACACAGAAGCTCAAGAACTCTTGACCACAATACATCTGCTTGAAAGTCACAATACCAGTCACAAGACGAACAGGCTGGAGATTCCAAGTACCATGGAACGAGGGTCTCGAAAGACTGAGAAGTAAGGACAAGAAGATTCTAAATGAAAGACCGCACTACGGAAGGAAGAGTTCCCGGAATAGGCAGATACAGAGACCCTAAACAACAGTTTGAACACTGCTCGCGGCATAGAAGAAAATCGAGCTATAACAGATTGGTGGCACAGAACTTACATCTTGACTCGCAGAGTGCGCCATATAAAATCGTCTGTCAAAAGTTAAAATCTCCGACTATGTGCTAATCCTAAAACACACAGACGGCAGAATAACAACGGCCGGCAATCTACGCAATAACTGATGGACATTTTCTTTCCAGGGGTTTCTGTAGCAGACGAATTTGATGAAGACGAAGAAATGCGGAACAAAAGTGGGAAACCATAATCTGGAGACCGGATAGTTCATACTCTTTACGAAGAGAATGTGAGGATAGAAATCCTGAAAGTGAAAAGTAGTAAATAAACGGGCTGACGGCATCACTGCTGAAGTTCTACATGCCCAACACATGCACGTAGGTTTATATTTGTAACAACTGTACACTGTGTGTTTATTGCAGGAAAAGTATCAGATATATGGAAGAAAGCAACTGTCATTCTCCTGAAAACGGGTACAGACAATGATCCCCTAGCTCAAAATTTCTATAGACCAATTTGCGCTCTCGATACCTTAGGGAAAGGCATGGAGAATGCTATGTGGTATATAAGAGAAAAGACTTTTTCATGGAATGAACTTCCAACAGTGTACATTCAAAAGTGGAAAGTCAACAGAAAGCGCTGTAAATGAGGTGATAAGACTTGCAGCAAGACGCTCGGCATCAATACGCTGTGGCCACAATGGTGGAATTCTCCGGGGCTTTCGATCACTTATGGTTGTACAACTGTTCGGAGCGTTAAAATATAAAAGCAACTGTGTCTTGCCCAGGAAAGAACCTTACAACACAAATTTCTAAAGCCTGTCCACAGGGATCCATATGTGGACTTGCCTTCTGAGACACTGTACCCGAGCCGATATTGGGAAGGCTGCAGGGTAATGAAGCGGTCTGGTGTAATAGCACACGCCGATGACCTGATGGTCTTGTGAAGGGGAGCTATAGAAGCAACATGGAATATGGATGCTACACAGCCCAACAATTACATCTGTGGTACCAAGGAGTTAAATTGTCTGTTCCACCTGTAAAGGCCGCGTACATATTGGTAAAAGTAAAGTCGTATGGCATGAATGGATGCGAGACCCCGAAGGTCAGGTTCAGCCGCCTAACTGGAAAGGTTTTCCCTATCTTTCGCGTCCGCATGCACCTTTCCTTCGCGATGTATCGGAGCTGCGTGCGTAAAGAATATCGTCTAGGAGACTGTAAGAAGCGTGTGTGCGTAGTGCAGTGTCACGTTCGTGTTGGAGATGATGAGAGGAGAGAGGGGGTGAAACGGGTGTCGACACATAACCTATTCCTCTCGAAGAGCATCAATGGGGCCGCCCAGCTTAGTGTCCCCATCCGACAGACAGATCATCATCAACAGTGTCGTGTGCCCTCAATTCATGAGACACTGTGGATGGCTTTGGAACTGAATCCGGGGACATTTGGTGCAAACACTGGTGATCAGTGACTCTAAGCCACCACCCATCCTGTCTCCTCTGACACAAAGGCAAAGGTAAACTGGAGCCTATTAAGAGGCCCGATCATGAAATTAAGCAGCAGGCTCATGACGGGAAAGTCCGTCGCCGTGTACCTAAATCTCATCCTGGACGTGCGACAAAATTATAGTGTACATATTAAATAAATGAGCAAGAGTTGCAGGAATTTGATGAGCATATTTATTAACCTAGGCAGTTACGATTACAAATTACCAATGAAAACAATACGAAAATATCTCAAAGCCATCCTAACTGCGATCAGGTGATACTGTGCGAGTGCTTCGGTCAAAAGACGTTTACTCATAACACCAGCACGGGTAGTTAACAGGATGCAAATAGAAATACTTCTTCGATTGACGGGAGCCTTTGGTGCTGTGTCAGTTGAGGCGTCATAAATAATACTTGGAATATGTCCACTCGATTTCCAGGTACGAAAAAAACCGGCGATGTGTTAGCTGAAAAAAAATCATATAGTGTAGAATGTGATATGAATAAAGGCCACAAACAAGTAACAAATTCCTAGTGACATCCTCTATTTGTGGTAGAAATGCTGTGATGGTACCCAAACAACGAGGTACACCTACGGTTTTCTCCCAAATACAAAACAGGGACTGGGAATGAGGTACCTGAATCCTTCAAGAGGCCTACCACATTTTTTAATGGGTCACGGGCCTTATGCTACCTACTGGTGGATGTCCGCTGTATGCCGATATTGCTGATACTGATCGGCAGCAACTGAATCGCCATGGAGACTCCATGTCAAGGAGATACTGTGTTGCGAGTCAGAGTGACAGATCCTGGTCAATAGTGCCAATGATACACTCCTATTCAGAAAAAAATAGAATACCTTGAACGACTATAGATAGGAAGTTCAGATTCACAGAAGATGTACATTAGTATGTTCTGCAGAAATGATTAGCATTTGATCCATATCGGTCCGCGGGCTCAAGGTCAGCATCGGTATCGTGGTGCAACACCATCTACTAGTAAAATGTGCCTGGAGCTGTTGTTGTCGCTTTAAATCGGAGGTAATGAATCAGTGTGATTTGAGCAAACGTGGAGGATGCCATGCAGACGTATGCGCAAACCGCATCGTCAAATCATGAGTTTGGAAGAGTGCGCATTATTAGCTTCATTGATCCGGGAAATTGTTGCTCATGTGGGACGATGTGTTACGACAGTGCAACGGGTGTGTGCAGAATGATTCACGGAAGGCCATAGAACACGACGAGATGGGTCAGGTCGCACCAACTAGACCACCCCCTGAGAAGATCGACACCTCATCCGAATAGCATTGCAGGACAGATCTGCGTCCTCCTCGGCTCTGGTGCAACAGTAGAACAGTGTAACACATGGTTCACTATCAGGGCTGAGATTCCGCTGCTGTTCATCAAGGCATAGGTTACATGTGCAGAAACGTGTCACTGGGGACAGGAATTGCATCAGATAGTGTTTCAAGACGAATCCAGGTCCTGTTTGTTTAAAAATGACGGCTGCATTTTGGGTCGCCGTAGACAGGAGGAGCGGCATCGGCATCACAGTGACTGCTTTTGCACAGGATGTACAGCACCAATTCGAGGCCTTCTAGTGTGGGGTGCTATTGGGTACAACACTAAATCACAGGTGGTGTGTGTTCAGGGCACTGTGACCAGTGTCACCTACGTGAGTGACATCCTGCGACCAGTAGCCGTTCCTTCTCTGTGCATCACCCCAGACGCCATTTTCAGCAAGTCAACGCACGACCACATGTTGCTGGACAGACACGTGTCTTCTTTGCATCACAGGATGTCAGCCTTTTGCCCTTGCCCGCCAGAACATCAGACTCGTCGTCAGTCGAAAATGTGTGGGATATGGTGAAACGACAGGTGCAGCACTTTGCCCAACGCCGACCACTACAGATGTCCTTTGGAACGAGCTGAATGCAGCACGGATGGCTATATCACAGGAAGTCATTTGCGCCTTATGCTCGTCCGTACCATCATGCACGGAAGAAGTTATCAGGGCCCGTGGGGGACCATGTGCGTCCTAGCCAGAACGAAACATGCTGAATCGAGGTGTGCCGGCCGGTGTGGCAGATCGGTTCTAGGTGCTTCAGTCTGGAACCGCGTGACCGCTACGGTCGAAGGTTCGAGTCCTGCCTCGGGCATGGATGTGTGTGATGTCTTTACGTTAGTTAGGTTTAAGTAGTTCTAAGTTCAAGGGGACTGATGATCTCAGGTGTTAAGTCCCATAGTGCTCAGAGCCGTTTTTTTAATCGAGGTGATTGAAATGCTAATCATTTCTGCAGAAAATAACTAATGTACATGTCCTGTGCATAATAACATTCTATCTTTAGTCGTTCAAGGTATTCTGTTTTTTTTTCTGAACATGAGCGTATTTGAAGAAACGTTTGAGTAGCACATTACCTTATCAATTAACTCCCGACTGATTCACTGCAAGATGTTGATAGAAGATCGAGAAACAACGCAGCGAAGATATCTGAGGTCAACAGTTACGGCAGACGAACAACCCACTCTGCATGCACGGGGATTGTAACAACATCAGAGTGGAAACGCAGCCGTGGGCCGTGTTCCGCCACCCGAAGATCTAGGACCAGCGTGACGCGGGTCGGAGTGTGGCAGCGCTCCCCACTGATAGAATCGATGATCCTTCAGAAAAGGGAGTTATTTGCCCCCTGAAACGGAGAACAACGGAAGAGGCAGATCCAAACACAACACCCTCCCAGCGCCCAAGGAAACGGCAGGGTATGCCTACGCACTTGGGAGCGAGGCAATGCGTTGTGGAATATGGCAGACAAGAACTGATATGTTAGTGGTAGTAGACAGAGCTATATTCTGTAGCAGGTGTAGTTTTTATTAATAGTAAAATAGTTATGACGGTAAGAAGCAAAACTGCAAAAAAAGTGATAATGAACACACAGCAACCAAAGTATTGCATCATCTCGATATGTCATGCAGGTGTGTTACTACTGTGGCCGTTCTTCTACCAATCGGAGGTCACCCTTGATATTGTTTGTAAAGATACACAATATTAACATGAGCGCTACCTATGGGTAGAACGCAGAACTGTAATGGATTTCCGCATTTCAGTTGAAGGTAAAGCACAAATAGGGACGCATTAGAGACGCCTGTGGAGCAATAGAGCGAATGTTCATTTTGCCACGTAGGACAATAGCGACCAGTGATAAAGCCTTCACCATCATGTTACGTACAGAAGGTTTGTCAACCAGGGAAGTTGCTTGGTGTGTGTACAGGAGTCAAATCGGCTACAATTTACAGATTTGTAGCAATTAGACTTAAAACGCGTGCGCATTCCATATGTACAAACGGTGATCGATATCTACGACTCATGTGCTAAAGGAACAGTGGGCTGAGCGCTCCGGAACTGAATTACCATTCGAATGGCAACAGGACGTCATGTATCGCATAAAACTGTTAGGAGACGACTGCATAATCCGTATCTCCATTCACGCCTACCATGGAGAACACTACCTCGCACAGCACAACACCATGGCCTTCATTACAGATGTACAATAAATCGTGCAGCTGGAAGCCCTAGACGTTTGCTGGGTGCTGTTGGCGATGGAAGCTCGGATCTGTCTGTACCATGATCATCGCAGAGAACGTGTTTGGAGACAGTCCAGTAAATCGAGTGCCTCCAATACTGTGTCAAAAACGTACAACAGGGCGGTGATGTAGTGATGTTCTTGGGGGAATTACATGAGACCACCGTACACTTCTCACCGTTTTGTGGGTAGACTCACAGCTCCAAGCTTTACTGACGAGATTCTGCTACCAATAGTGGGACTATATCGCCAACATTTTGTGACAATTTTAGCTTGGTAGATAATAAATCACGCGATTATTGAGCTTTTGTCGCGAACACGTTCGTTCAGCATGCTAGGATTACCAGAATGGAGTGGCACATCTGCTCCCCATACATGAACCCAGTCGAAAATGAGGAGGGTCGATTGAAACGAGCTATTGTTGGACGTCGACAATAAGCAAGTACGAGACTTTGCACAGCGTACACAGGATCGCCATTGAAGAGTGGGCTATGTCTCATAGATGATCTCATAGATGGTACGCCACGATGGATTCAAGCCTGCATCCGAGCAAGGGGACGTTCCTCTACCTTTTGATATTGCTCAGGATTAGTGTGAAAAAACTCCCATGGGAAACAGACGGCTTTGCGGTTACACAAACGTTTGTTGCTTTGTTCTGCTGGACTGGACACATTGCGGGTGAATATACTCTGAGGTGACAAAAGTAATGGAATAGCGATATCCACATATACAGATGGCGGTAGTATCTCGTACACAAGGCATAAAAGGGCACTACGTTGGCGGATCTATCATTTGTACTCAGGTGATTCGTATGAAAAGGTTCCCGACACGATTGTGGTCTCACGAGGAGAATTAACAGACCGGATCTATCATTTGTACTCAGGTGATTCGTATGAAAAGGTTCCCGACACGATTGTGGTCTCACGAGGAGAATTAACAGACTTTGAACGCGCAATAACAGCTGGAGCTCGGCTTATGGGACATTGCATTTCGTAGGGCATTCAGAATTGTGAGATGCACAGTGTCAAGAGTGTGCCGTAAATACAAAATTTCAGGCATTTCCTCTCACCATAGACTATGCAGTGGCTGACGGCCTTCACTTAACGATCGAGAGCAGTGGCATTTGCGTAGACTTATCAGTGCTACGGGACAAGCAACACTGCGTGAAATAACCGCAGAAATGAATGTGGGACGTACGAGGAATTTATCCATTAGGACAGTGCGGTGAAATTTGGCATACCAACAAACGAGCGTTGCGAGTGCATTTGCTAACAGCACGACATCACCTACAGCTCTTCTCCTGGGCTCGTGGCCATATCAGTTGGACACTAGACGGCTGGAAAACCGTAGTGTGGTTATATGAGCGCCGATTCCAGGTGAAAAGAGCTCATGGTAGGTTTCGAGTATGTCGCAGACCCCACGAAGCCACGGACCCACGTTGTCAACAAGGCGCATTTGCATGCTGGTGATCTCTCCATAATGGCGTGGGCTGTGTTTACATGGGGTGGATTCAAAAATGGTTCAAATGGCTCTAAGCACTATGATACTTAACATCTGAGGTCATCAGTGCCCCACACTTAGAACTACTTAAACCTAACTAACCTAAGGACATCACACACATCCATGTCCGAGGCAGGATTCGAGCCTCCGACCGTAGCAGCAGCGTGGTTCCGGACTGAAGCGCCTAGAACCACTCGGCCACAGCAGCCGGCTTTACATGGAGTGGACTGGATCCTCTTGTACAACAGAATCGATCATTACAGGAAATGGTTAATTTGGGCTACTTTGAGACCATTTGTAGTCTATATGTCTCCGAAGAACAATGGAATTATTTGATGAGTAATGGTGCGCCATGTCACCGGGCCTCAGTCGTTCACGATTAGTTTGAAGAACATTCTGGACAATTAGAGCGAATAATTTGGTCTCCCAGATCGTCCAACATAAATAACATTGTACATTTATGCGTGGTAATTGAGATGTCAGTTCGTGCATAAAATCCTGCACAGGAAATCCTGTCGTAATTATCGACAGCTATACGGCAGTAGAGGTAGCATGGCACAGTATTTCTGCTGGAGACTTCTAACGACTTGTTGTGTCCATGGCACGTCGAGATGCTGCTCTATGACGGGGGAAAGGAGGTCCGACACGATATTAGTCGGTACCCCATGACTTTCTGTCAACTCTGTGTATACGTATATAACAATGCCAAGTTTGAATTTCTATGCCATGAATTTCAAAATAAAAGGGAGATGCAAAAATTTTGTTGATGGGCGTTCATTGTACTCTTACAATTAGTGCCGATGTTCAGAAAAAATTTTGGTTGACAGAAACAATTTTTATAGGAATGTATATAGCCTTGTGTTTAAATCAAAGGTAACAGGATGTAATATAATAAATAAATAATAACAAACAAAAAGTACATGTACAGATCTGAATGAGGACACCACCTGGGTGGACTCACCTGTTACAGCGGCAACCAGCTGCAGCGGAAGACGACGCATGCCGGCCTCTGGTACGTACAGCTACCGTTTACAATCCATTTTTCAGCACCCCGATCTCGTATATATGAACACCAGATAAACATCTCCCTTATCTGCAGCTATCATTAGGGACAGGTGATTCTAAAGAGAAGTAGGTAGCACATTATCGTGGCAGGAGGCCAAACGTGAACTGTTTACACCTCATTATATAGCAGGGATCGCCTCATTAGACGGATAAAATTGCCTCCACGTGTAGCCCTTCTCTTTTTACTCATGTTTCCGTACTTTGCCACATCTTGGTACTTGCTACGCCCACGGCACTCAACGATTTGTATTTTATCTCCGCCACTGTTTCCCTCCCTTTATAACTAATATAACTAATCGGTTAGTTAGGTTTAAGTAGTTCTAAGTTCTAGGGGACTGATAACCACAGATGTTAAGTCCCATAGTGCTCAGAGCCATTTTAACCATAATATAACTAATCACTGCAGTTACTAAGCACTTCTACCGCGTCCGACTCATACTGATTGGCATTACATTTATTTTTCAAAATTACCTTATGTTTTCATTTCAGTTTGAGGAGGAGAGAACAGTGTCATTTTTCGGCAGTTACCGTACATTTCTCCGTTTCATTTCGCTTGTACTTCGTAACTGATTGTCTCATTTCCGAACTATTAGGTGTATGACCACACAGTAATTAAAAGTTCTCCCTCAAAGAAGGATGTGTACCAGATTTTTGGCAATGCTAATTCTCACTGAATAAAGTAGTATACTACACGAGGCACGCTACCAAAGCAACGGATGTCTTTTTTTCTAAAGTTGAGCTATTTGTAGATGTAAAGTTGACCATACTGGAAGAACGTTGTATATGAATGAAAACCGCGGATGTGGTTGATGCAAGATTCACTCCGAAGGACACTGTATCGTTAAATAAAGGCATATAAACGAAAATAGATCCATAATGCTGGAAGCAGATTGTCAAGAAAAATTGAAAGAACAGGGAAAATAACTTATATTTCTGGAGATAGTAAAGATGTGCCTGAAAAAACTGCCTCAGATGTGCTATGTACAACAACGCTGCATATCATTTTAACGCAACAATTATGCATTAGAATAATATGTTTGGTCTTTCCGTGGTTTTGGTAAGACAACAATGGGATAGTGATACTTCAGTACAAATACCTTGTTTGGACAGGATATTTTACAACAGTACAGCAAAAGTTTGTTGTTGCTGGACATAACTTTCTAGTCTGGGATCGTACTTTTGGAGTAATCGGGGAAGAAGAAGAGTAATGGATGTCGTGATTACGTATGAATGGGAGTACGTAATATCTTAAGCTTGCTTAAAGTCACCCTCCATTATAAAGGAAATGAGCCAGAATGAGTTCGTTGCTGTGAACGTTCTTGATGGAATTACAAGTGTGACTCAGACCTGAAAATTAATATGATGAAAATGGCTTGAAGATCATTGGTTGGTCGCAAAATAATAGTCACAGGATGTTTCTGGACCCATTTGTTATTCATTACGCGATTCGAAAAAAAATTGGCTCTGAGCACTATGAGACTTAACAGCTGAGGTCATCAGTCCCCTAGAACTTAGAACTACTTAAACCTAACTAACCTAAGGACATCACAGACATCCATGGCCGAGGCAGGATTCGAACCCACGACCGTAGCGGTCTCGCGGTTCCAGACTGACGCGCCTATAACCACACGACCACACCGGCCGGCTTACGAGATTCGAGTTGCACCCGTCTTCAGATAGCCTGGTGACAAATTGGTAACATAAAATATTTTCTGTACAATCTTGCAAATGTACACGAGTGTCTTAAAGGACGTCCTATGCTGCAACATGATTGAACAACGGAAGAATTTTAAACAAAACACATTAGATTTGTAATGTCCACTTAGAAAACTTAATGAATTACTATGCAGATAAACCTCTTACATTATTTGATTATCAATTAGCTGAGCAGAACTGAACGTACTCAGACATTTCGCTCTTTACCTATTCTGATCAACACTAAACTGACATACAATATTTTTAGCGCAACACAATCTGACTTTCAATAATCCCTACAAATAATGACCCTGACTAACATTAACCTATACCTTTCACAAATCACTTACCTCACAAAAATTTTCGTTACTCGAACTACTGCAATACAGCGAGCGCCAATACTGCCAGCTAAATAAAAGATTCAAACTACTGAAGACACTAACTACTGATAGGCAAAGTTAGCAAATGAAAGATTTTGATAGAGAACAAACAATGTATTTACATTAATAGTGTTCAAAAGTCATAATATATATATCAGTTCATGACATCCAGTCTTACAAATTTACTGTGTCTCTGATGTACACACGTCCAGATCATCCGCTCTCAAAACTCCGCCATTTCTTTCCCCACATCCACCACTACTGGAGGCTCACCTCCAACTGCGCAACGCTACACGCTGTTAACAGCCAACTGCCCAACACTACAATGGCGAATATTACTCTGTGGTGTCACCGCCAGACACCACACTTGCTAGGTGGTAGCCTTTCGGTCCGGTAGTATACGTCGGACCCGCGTGTCGCCACTGTCAGTGATTGCAGACCGAGCGCCACCACACGGCAGGTCTAGAGAGACTTCCTAGCACTCGCCCCAGTTGTACAGCCGACTTTGCTAGGAAAGGTTCACTGACAAATACGCTCTCATTTGCCAAAACGATAGTTAGCATAGCCTTCAGCTACGTCATTTGCTACGACCTAGCAAGGCGCCATTACCAGTTTATATTGAGATTATTATTGATGTATCAACAAGAGCGATGTACACCAATTATGGATTAAAGTTAGGTATTACATCAACTACGTACTTTATTTGCTACTATTAATTCCCTTAACTGCTCCAGACCTCGCGCCAACCTGCGTGAGCTTATGCGCATTACTTTCGGCTTCACCTCATAGTGACTTGGCTGTCTTGCCAAGTCACAACATTTTGGCGACGAGTGTAAAAGCGGTCTTCTTCTTTATACTTGCTTAAATTACTCGTATCATGGCTTCGCCACAATCTCCAGATGTACTGTCCGAATTTTATCGTTTGCAGAATCAGCAGACGCAGGCCTTATTGGATGCCCTATGACAGCTTGTCCAGGGTCAACGTGCGCTGCAAAACGATTGCGGTGGCCGCCGCTCCACCACTACCACAGCCACAACACGCAGTTGCACCACCTTTTCGTCCTTTTGATGCGGCACTGGAAAGCTGGACGGAGTGGTCTCGCCAATTTGGATTTCATCTCGCCGCCTACAGAATTCAAGGTAATGAGCGGCAACCTTTTTTGCTTTCGTGTGTAGGCGTCCAGACGTACCGAGTGATAGTGAAATTATTTCCCCGACGCGACATAGCAACTCTGTCCTACAACAAAATTTTGTCTGCATTAGATGCATATTTCAAAGAATCAGTCAATGTCGTTGCAAAAAGGTATACATTCTTTCGTACAAAATGTACGGCCGGTCAAACTAATAGGGAGTGGGTTGCAACCTTGCAAGGCCTTACTAGGGATTGTGCTTTTGAGTGTGAATGTGGACTCCCTTATTCAGATACTATGGTGCGTGATACAATTGCACAGAACGTTTCTGATGTTCGTATCAGGGAACAGATTTTGAAACTAGTCAATCCCTCCCTTCAACAAGTGATGGACATATTGGATAGGCAGGACACACTTGACTTTGCTCAGGAATCATTTGCAACTTCGCCAGCCGCGTGTCACATTAACCGGCCCGCCGGGCGAGCCGCCCGGAACAGTAAACAGCCCTCGCGCACGTCTGCGCAGCTGCCGCCAAGCTGTCCACTACGTGTGCCACGCCAGCAAGCAAATGCAGTGCTAAAATCATGCCCGCAGTGTGCTACTAGACATTCGCGTGAGAATTGCCCATCACGCCAAGCTATTTGCGTTTTCTGTAATAACAAAGGACATGTTCAGAGTGTTTGCCAGAAAAAGCTTAGATCAGACACTTGAAAGGTGGCTACACTGAGCCACTGCGCCAGAGATTGCGCCAAAGAGTATTATTAAGCCGCCTCCACAGTGCCTGTTAAGAACTCGTAGCAGGCAGTGCGTGGGCAGAGCTCGTAGTAGTGAGTGCTTGGAGAGAGCTCGTAGTAGTCAGTGCCTGTTAAGAACTCGTAGAAGTCAGTGCGTGGGCAGAGCTCATAGAAGACAGTTCATGTTGAGATGTGCTAGTGGGCAAGGCTTGTCGAGATGTAGTAAGGAGTGCTAGTTCCATGTTTTATCCAGTTATTTGATGGGAGAGATAGCAGATGTTATTCTAATGAAGATATTGTAATGATCAGAGTGCATTTCGTCAATATATATGAAGGTAAAAACCACTATGTATTTTTATTATTTGTGTGTCTCAAATAATGCATCATTACAGGTTCAGTCAACAAAGCATCTGGCTTGTGTTCTTGTATTAGAGTGTAATTCTGGTTTCCTTACGCAATTGTAGTATTTGTAATTTTCTTTTATCACGTTAGTATAATTGGTATTTAAAAATTCTTGTCTTGTTGGAGAAGAACCGTGCCAGATGTTTACGTTGAGTCACACTCCCACATACAGAACAGTTATACTTGTGCTTTGGTTTCGTAGGTTTCATAGTTGCTGGGGACTTAATTAATTAACTGTGTTTACGAAAATTTTCTTTCATTGTTTGTTGCAGTCAGATTGCGTAATAATACTAGTCAGGGCCAACCGATTACGAGAAACAGCGTAATCGGACATATAGTTACTAAAAAGTATTTTCAATCATATTTAATTAAGCCCCCATGCACGTGGCGACCCTGCCAGAATCGTCCCTTGAAATTCTTCTGTTTGTAAAAATAGTAGACTGTAGTATTGTTGTAGTAATTTGAGTTTATTAATTGTAGTCTGTATTGAATGTGTAGATTCGGTAATTGGCATTCTTCTAATGGTATTTTTCAAAATTTATTTTTTTTGTTGTCTTGTCTACGGGTTTGACAATTTAGTGCAATTATTTCAATTGTTTGTTAATCGTGTTTGAGGGAAACATTTCATGTGAATGGTATTATTGGAGATAAGGAGTCCCTGCGTGATTTCGTACAGTGACGAATTTTTTTTATGTTTTGTAAATGATTACGCGATCTATGAAAAAGGCGAAAATGATGAATAGTGAGAATGATGAAATTGTTGACATGGCGAACTCGCCAACACAGGACAACAGTATGATGAATAATGGAGTTGAAAATAATTTAATAAGTCGGGAAGACAGTCCGGAACCATTTCAAAATTTTTCTCAATCAGAAAATTCACAGAATACGAGATTAACGACAGAAGATATGGAGCAGTTAATGAGTGCAATATTAAATTTGGGATCACGGATAGAAGCAATGACAACACGGTTAAGCTCAAAAATAGGAACAATTGAAACCAAGATGAAATCAATGACAACACGGTTAGGCTCACAAATAGGAACCAGTAAAACCGAGATGGAAACAATGGAAACACAGTTAGGCTCACGAACAGGGACATGTTTCAAAAACATGAAAGATGAATCAAATAAAGAAAGTAGAGAAGAAGTACAACCGATTCTGAATGCTCACAATAATAGATTAATTGCAGTAGAGATTAGACAAAGGGAACAGGATAGAGAACAGGAAGAAAGAGATCGCGTGATAATACAGAAATTTTCAGAGTTAAATTTACAACGTGCAAAGGATAAGGAAGAAATATTTGAGAGAATCGAGGAATCCGTACCAAATGACAGATTAAATAACCTAACACAACAATATGAACAGCTAGCTACCAAATGTGACAATACAGAAACCCGAGTCGCGACACTTACGGAAGACGTAAATAAACAGAAAGAACAATTAGGTGACTTATCGGAAAGAGTTGAGGAAATTTCAGATAAACTGACAAATCTTAGTTTACATGGGGACAGAGATTCGGATGATACAGCACCATTGCCATTTGCAGAAACCGAAGAGTATCAGAACATAAATAAACATGTTGAAAATCAGGGAAAATGTAATGAACGCGTGAAAAGGGAATTTGAGGCTTTAAAAAAGCAAGTCAAACAAACTGAAGGCGAAATAGTAGGAAAGGACAGTAGAAGAAACTTTGAATCACAGATAGCAGAGGGGTATGAAGAAAGTAATTTATTTCATTTACGAGAAGCAACAAGAGAGCGCCAGGCGCGCGAACTTGACAATAATCGACATTGGGATTGGGACAGACGCGGTAGGTCTTTGTCGCCACGAGGCGAAAACTTTGACTATAAACACTTTTTGACTGTTCGGAAATTTAAGATCTTCCGCAACTCTAAGAATGACATACATCCATGTGCATGGTTAGATCAATTTATGTACGCACTTCCGCCAAATTTGCCACTAAGTCACAAACTTGAAATTATGTGCAGTTATTAAAGTCCTCAGGGGATTCACTACTCTAAGTGAATATGTGCCGTAGCGAGCATAGGGCCCCGAGCTGTAGTGGTGCTATTTCTCTTTTAGTTTTCTGTACCGCTGCCTACTCTTTCACTATTCTTTGCATCTGTCAAACCAACTCTTCGACTATCAATCTATCTAGTGAGTAAGCAAACAATAACCGGATTTGACTAATTGTACCTAAAAGTGATTTCGTAAATTACCATTTGGACTTATTGTACCTTCAGCAGCATTCATTCGTAGCTTAAATGAAATTTTACCTGTTTATCTTCGTGACAAAATTACTTCATATGTTGACGATATTCGTATTGCTAAACGTTCTTGGAGTGAGCATAACAAAATTTTGGATTCATTATTACGTATTTTTGCAAAAGTTGGCATTACAGTGAACTTAGAAAAATCTGAATTTGGTCGTTCTCAGGTGAAATTTCTCGGTCACATTATTTCTACAGAAGGTATTCTTCCTGATCCAGAAAAATTAAACGCTGTTCGTAATTATGCTGTTCCTACCACAAAACGTGAGGTTCGTAGTTTTCAAAATTTTTGTGGAACGATATACTTTTGAAAAATTTTTATGGAATGACATACTTTAGAGAAACTAACAGCTACATGTAAACATGCAGAGAGTACAAGGATACCGCGCTGTGTTTTGGCGGCGGCACATACTCAAAGCAACAGTCAAGTCTGCGCGCCGCACAAGGCAGTCGTTGACCGCGAACAATTGCTTCCTACGTCACGCGCCTACAGCTGATCGAGCGCTCAGTGCGAATGCACTGACAGCCGTAAACAAATACACAGTTTAATTTCTCCGATTAAATTCAGTATAAAGCTATAGTTACTTGATGAATTATGTTATTAACATTCAGTATTTTTCAGGATACGGTTCTATAAAATATTTAAGAACTTCAGGTAAATTCTGTGTGTCTCCGACGTTAAGAGGACTTGCTATCGAGAAATTTTCAGAAAGAATGTAATTTCCAAGAAGAAACTAATAAACTAAAAAGGTAACTATTAATTGAGTTCATTTTTCAGGTAACATATTTCCACTTAGGTACGTACTTTAGACGTAATTTGCTGCTCGCAATTACGTGATTCATACTTTGTGCTAAATTTCATGTTCTATGAATTTACTTGTGAAGCGACGCGCCTGCGTACGTTAACTGATTTTGACAATGATTATTAATGAACTGGGTTGTAACTTGTGTATATTATGCATCGCTTGGCTGCACTGCTTTTTCACTGATGTCTTATTTTTTTAACTATGTGCCTGCTGTACTTATTTATTTAAATTATAATTGTAACCTGATTAATTGTGCTGATGTGTTTAGGTATGTAAGTTATACTTTGTGATTTATCGGCTTGCGCCTTCATGTTTACTTATTAATATGACATATGAACATTTATTTGCTTATGCTGATATGATGCTAATGACATGTTTACTGCTTTGCGTATGGATTGCAAATTTATACATATCTGTTGTTGTCATAACTACTCCTTAATTTGGTATATAGAAATGCTGATATACTGTGTATGAACATAGAGTTTAGGTCACGCTATTGGATTAATTATAGATTGTTCGCTTGGGAGAGCCTCGTTGTAAGGATTGTGCTGCATCCACTTGTTGACATTGTGTTCTCTACTGGTATATTTACTCGCTATTGCTTGTTTTGCTTACGCTCAGTGCCTTATATTTTTAAGATAAGAAAATGAACTGCTATAATTCGACGAACGACATTAGTACAAGAAACTTCATAGAAGTCACATGAGCTGGAGGTTTTATGGAAGCTGTATAACTTGATGCTAATAGGAAGGAAGCTAACGACATGACATACCGAAACTAGGTTTAGACCATTAACAATTATTACACTGTATTTTTCGCGAGCAATTGAAATAGGAAGTGACACTTGACACAAGAAATACTCCACATGTTTGCTTCTGCCATAATTCTTGAAGTGGTATACACACTGTGGAATATTATGATCATTCACACTCCGTAATCGTACTTAATTACTGAGAGTTATTTGAACTAAGTCTGTTAGAGGTCATGTATGCATTTCTTTGTTTATAATTCATAATGAGCAGAAGATTTGGGTTAGATGGATTACACAGAGGTTGTGTGTTGACAATGTGTCTTCAGATTGTGTGGGATGATGAACTGAAGTTTGCACTAGGACTTTATCTGTACTTGTTCGAGGAGACTGACTAGAGGAAAGAGTTGTTATGGAAGTGAAATGATATTGGTAATAAGGTTTATATGTATCGACGCATTGAAGAGGTATTATTGAGGTATTATTGAGATTATGTGAAGTTGTTGATTATTGGAGTTTTGGTGGATAAGAGGTAAAGTAAGTGAGGAACATATATTGGCAATAAGGTTTATATGTATCGGCGTATTGAAGAGGTATTATTGAGATATTATTGAGATTGTGTGAAGTTGATGATTATTGGAGTTTTGGTGTATAAGAGGTAAAGTAAGTGAGGAGCATATTTTTATTTTTTTTTTGTTGGTCTTATGGAACAAGGAGGATGAAGATAGCAGACTAGAACACTAAAGTAGAAGGAAGATAGTCTATACACACACTTTGTTAAATCACTAAGCAATATATACTTTTTTTTGAAGAGAGGAAGTAATTGCATATCTTGGCTCACTGACAGTTGTTCAACAACAGTACATTTGATCTGGCTTCGCAAACATTGGTCTTGACATGATGACAATGACGTTGACTTAACTATTATTGACTGTGATACATTGCTGCCATTACTACTTGATACGCATGATGCACATCAGATTTTGACAGAATTGCATTTACACAGTTAACACTATTCAATTACACAGTAGTACTTAATGTGGATGAAAGGTGAGTGAGTGTGTTTTGTGTGTTTTCCTTTTCTAATCGTACCCACCTATCTCCTGAATATTATTGTATTTGTTTGTAGTGGCTTGCACTGACACCCATAAATATTATAGGTTTACTGATATTTGAGTATTTGTAATAGTTAATATGACAATTATCTGAAATCATTTGTGTGTTTATTAGAATTTATATGTTTAGTGTAAAAGCATTTGTATGTGTATTCAAACTATTGTTCATGCCTGAACTGTCTGATTAGTGATGGTAAATATTATGAACTGTTACCTGCACTTTTCAACGTAATGTGTGACACTTAGGAATGATTAATTTCTGCTGATGAACTGAGTGATCAGTGATAGTGAATATTATGGACTGTTACTTGTACTTTATCTACTGAAATGATGTCACTTGTTGGTGTCTGCACCTGCTCTCAACATTGCTGGGTGCAACTGACGGACTACTTCTACTGAAATGATGTCACTTGTTGGTGTCTGCACCTGCTCAGTATTGCTGGGTGCCACTAATGGAACTACTTCTACTGAAATGATGTCACTTGTCGGTGTCTGCACTTGCTCAACATTGCTGGGTGCAACTGATGAACTGTTTCTACTGAAATGAAGTCACTTGTTGCTGTCTGCACCTGCTCAACATTGCTGGGTGCAACTGATGAACTGTTTCTACTGAAATGAAGTCACTTGTTGCTGTCTGCACCTACTCAACATTGCTGGGTGCCTCTTATGGATTGCTTCTACTGAACTAATGTGACTTGTTGCTGGGTGTACCTGCTAAACTTTACTGGGTGCCACTGATGGACTGCTTCTCTGAAAAGATGTCACCTGTTGGTGTCTTTTTTTTTTGTATAAACTAATCATTGAAAGCATTTTATGTGAACATTTGTATAAACTGATTTTTTTATGTATTGTGTAAACTATTATGTAAAGCCACATGTATGAAAAGAATTTGTATTGTCTACTGTATTTTATATATTAGGTTATTGAAAGGTCAGTGCAAAGCCAAAATTTTAACTAATTATGTGATATTTAGGTATTAATATTATATTTTATTTTTGTCTGTATTTTTGTGGACGAATTTGGTGGTATTTTCACCACCAATGCTGGCAAAAATACCATCAAATTCTGGCCTGTGGAGGAGGGGCACATGAAAGGTGGCTACACTGAGCCACTGCGCCAGAGATTGCGCCAAAGAGTATTATTAAGCCGCCTCCACAGTGCCTGTTAAGAACTCGTAGCAGGCAGTGCGTGGGCAGAGCTCGTAGTAGTGAGTGCTTGGAGAGAGCTCGTAGTAGTCAGTGCCTGTTAAGAACTCGTAGAAGTCAGTGCGTGGGCAGAGCTCATAGAAGACAGTTCGTGTTGAGATGTGCTAGTGGGCAAGGCTTGTCGAGATGTTGTAGTAAGGAGTGCTAGTTCCATGTTTTATCCAGTTATTTGATGGGAGAGATAGCAGATGTTATTCTAATGAAGATATTGTAATGATCAGAGTGCATTTCGTCAATATATATGAAGGTAAAAACCACTATGTTCTTTTATTATTTGTGTGTCTCAAATAATGCATCATTACAGGTTCAGTCAACAAAGCATCTGGCTTGTGTTCTTGTATTAGAGTGTAATTCTGGTTTCCTTACGCAATTGTAGTATTTGTAATTTTCTTTTATCACGTTAGTATAATTGGTATTTAAAAATTCTTGTCTTGTTGGAGAAGAACCGTGCCAGATGTTTACGTTGAGTCACACTCCCACATACAGAACAGTTATACTTGTGCTTTGGTTTCGTAGGTTTCATAGTTGCTGGGGACTTAATTAATTAACTGTGTTTACGAAAATTTTCTTTCATTGTTTGTTGCAGTCAGATTGCGTAATAATACTAGTCAGGGCCAACCGATTACGAGAAACAGCGTAATCGGACATATAGTTACTAAAAAGTATTTTCAATCATATTTAATTAAGCCCCCATGCACACTCACAACCATTCCAGGGCCTTTGCTTTGCGCCGGAATCGGAGTCGAACCACGAATACTCAGGCTCGTGAACCTTCGCCCATGGACATTCGTGTAGTTCATTCCACTCCACCCAGTGCCACTCTTTCTAACAGTGATGTGTTCGTCCCACAAATAGTGTGCATCGACATCGCAGGAAATTCCGTCAAGTCGCAAGTGATTCTGTACCAGTGTCAGTTCACTTTGAACGAGACAGACGCTCTTGTAGTCAGCAGGACAATAAACTTTTTGTAGACTTGGACATTAATGGCAACGTGATCCCATTCCAGCTCGATACCGGAGCTGCACTTTCTCTGATCAATCACGACACGTACAAACAGCTGGGCACACCTCCGTTGCGTGCCGTAAATGTTAAGTTCACTAGCTATTCCGGTCAGAATATCCCTGTGTTAGGACAGTGCAGCCTTCTTGCAACATACAAGGGACAAACACAACTTGTGTCTTTTTGCGTCCTTCGTTCTTCTTCTGCAGTGAACTTGTTTGGTTTAGATTTATTTCAGTTGTTTAACTTGTATGTAGTAAGTCAGATCCTATCAGTGAACCAGACTGTGCCTTCAAACAGTGTTTCTCGTCTATGTGAAGAATTTGCAGACATTTTTGCACTGGGCCTTGGTTGCGGTAAGAACTGTGCAGCCCATTTGGAACTGAAAGTAAACGCGCAACCGAAATTTCCCGAGCGCGCAATGTTCCCCACGCATTGCGTGATGAGGTCGCAAGAACCTTACGCGATTTGGAATCACAAGGTGTAATTGAACGTGTGCAGGCTTCTCTCTGGGCATCACCCTTAGTAATTTTGCCAAAACCTTCCGGTAAATTGAGACTTTGTGTGGACTTCGAGGCAACAGTGAATCCACAACTAGTGATTGCAACTTTTCCTTTACCCCGCCCGGAAGATCTTTTTGACAAACTGTGCCCGGGTAAATATTTTTCGACGTTGGACCTAGCAGATGCGTACCTGCAAATACCAGTGGACGACGAATCCCAGCGCGTTTTGGTGGTTAACACGCATCTTGGTTTGTATCGATTCACAAGACTGCCATTCGGGTGTGCATCCGCCCCTGCATTGTTTCAGCAATATCTGCAAACTGTTTGTGCCTCGGTCCCTACTGCAGCAAACTATCTGGACGATATTGTGATCTCCGGAAAGACGGAAGAAGAACATTTAGCCAATCTCAGAACATTATTTCAGGTATTGCGACAAAATGGTCTTCGCTTGCGGAAGGACAAATGCGTGTTTTTTGCTCGTGACTTACCCTATCAGGGACATGTAATCAATGCCCAAGGCATACATCCCAGTCCAGAGCACCTCTGTGTCACACAGGACTTGCCTTCGCCGCAGAAATTGAAGCAGCTACAGAGTGTGCTGGGAAAAATAAATTACTATAACAAATATGTGCGCCACGCCTCTTCCATTTCAGCTCCGCTTCATCGCTTACACTGTAAAGGTGTTCCGTTCGTCTGGACGACGGAATGCGAACGCGCCTTTCGCCAGTTGAAATCGGCGTTGCTTTCCAATACTTGCCTTACGCCATTCGATCCCCAGAAACCCCTTTTGTTGATGGTAGATGCATCGGATTTCGGGATCGGTGCTGTGCTTGCGCACAAAGATGGATCGCATGATCGCCCTATTGCCTTTGCGTCCAAATTGCTCTCGTCTGCGCAAAGAAATTATTCACAGATCGAGAAAGAAGCTTTGGCTCTCGTCTTTGGTGTTACTAAGTTTCATGATTTCTTGTATGGTCGTCACTTTACCATCATCACAGACCACAAACCTTTGACATCGCTTTTTCATGCGAACAAGCCTGTACCTTCACGTACGGCGCAGAAATTCATTCGCTGGTCTATTTTCCTCTCGCAGTACCGCTACAATATCTTGTATCGGTCCACTAATAAGCACGGAAACGCCGATGCGTTGTCCCGTTTGCCTGTTGTTGAGGATAGAGCATTCGATCCCTCCGAACTTGCTTGAATGTTCATTGATGCGGAAACCGATGACGTGGTCGAATCGTTTCCGATTGATTTTCGTCGTGTAGCTACAGCCACAGCTGCTGACCCTGTCCTTGCTACCGTTTTGCGTTTGGTTGCTACGCAATGGCCCTTGTCAAGGTCTGGGATCGAGGATCCGTTGGTTCTCCGATTTTTTGCTCACAAGGAGAGACTTTTTGTACGACGTGGTGTTTTGCTGTTGCGTTCCGATAATGATCAGCCCAGGGTCGTGGTCCCACGTTCATTACAGTCCTCTGTCTTACGGCTTCTCTACCAAGGACATTGGGGTATAGTGCGAACGAAACAACTTGCTCGTCAGCACTGTGCTTGGTTCGGAATCGATGCCGCGATTACGAAATGTGCTCTTCTTGCATGGCGTGTGCAGAACAACAATCCGCACCGCCGCGGAAATTCTTTGCATGGCCGAAAGCCACTTTCCCTTGGCAACGCTTACACATCGATTTTGCTGGTCCATTCTGGAATGCTCGATGGTTGGTTCTGGTCGATTCATTCAGTAATTTTCCTTTTGTTGTCAAGATGCCTTCCACGACGTCATCTGCCACCATCCAAGCGTTATCTGCTATCTTTTGTATTGGAGGTCTTCCACACACTGTTGTTTCCGACAAGGGCCCACAATTCATGTCCGCCGAATTTGTCATTCTGCAGGGCCAATGGTATTCAACATATGACAAACGCGCCGTTTTCGCCTCAGTCAAACGGTGCCGCTGAACGACTGGTCTGGACTTTCAAGTCACAGATGTTGAAATTGAAAGAGTCGCATTCTCGGGAGGACGCGTTATTGCTCTTTTTGTCCTCGTATCGCTCTCAGCCCCGCGATGGTCGTTCGCCGGCTGAGTTGCTTCACGGTCGTCCTCATCGAACATTGATGTCTTTGCTACATCCGCCGCATCAGGTTCCTGTGCAGCGGCAGCCGCCTGCTTTTGTTCCAGGCGACGTTGTATACTATCGCAACTATCGCGGTTCACGGCGTTGGCTCGCAGGGCGCATTCTTCGCTGCCTCGGCCGCGCTATGTATTTGGTTTTGGGGGCCTCTGGTGAGGTGCGTCGGCATCTCAATCAGCTGCGCCTCTATCGTCACACGGGTTCTGCCGCTCCCCGTCTGCTTTCAGCGACGGTGCCGTCCGGTCAGCGCCCTGGGGACCCATCTACTGGCTCACCTCATTCCCAGGTGTTACCGACGCTGCCTTCCATTTTGCCCCATGGCGACGCGCCACCGCCGCCGCCGCCTGTTCTCCCTCCGGCGCCGCCCGCAGTGGACGCGTCGCGGCAGCCACCAAGCGCCTGCCTGGGTCACGCGCCGCCGATCGCTTCCCGTGACCAGCTGTCCTCCGATATGGAACTCTTGCCCGCGCCGGACCAGATGTCGTCTTCACCCGTCGGGTGCACCGCCCCGATGGAGGTCGACTCTTCGGCCCATCCTGTCTCCCTACGGGCGCATAAACCGCATGTTGGCGTGCACCCTGGACTAGGTTTTCAGGCGTTTCCTAGCTCCCCTCGGACCGAATGGCCGGGTGCGGGTGGCACAGCCTCGCATGTTGTTAGGCTCCCCACCTCGTTGCATACGTCAACATGGGGTCCTCCCCACGGCGAGCGGAAGCCTTATAACACAACTGTTCGCCGATTTGCGGGTGAGGAATGTGGTGTCACCGCCAGACACCACACTTGCTAGGTGGTAGCCTTTAAATCGGCCGCGGTCCGTTAGTATACGTCGGACCCGCGTGTCGCCACTGTCAGTGATTGCAGACCGAGCGCCACTACACGGCAGGTCTAGAGAGACTTCCTAGCACTCGCCCCAGTTGTACAGCCGACTTTGCTAGGAAAGGTTCACTGACAAATACGCTCTCATTTGCCGAGACGATAGTTAGCATAGCCTTCAGCTACGTCATTTGCTACGACCTAGCAAGGCGCCATTACCAGTTTATATTGAGTTTTTTATTGATGTATCAACAAGAGCGATGTACACCAATTATGGATTAAAATTAGGTATTACATCAACTACGTACTTTATTTGCTACTATTAATTCCCTTAACTGTTCCAGACCCCGCGCCAGCCTGCGTGAGCTTAAGCGCGTGCCTTTCGGCTTCACCTCATAGTGACTTTGCTGTCTTGCCAGGTCACAACATACTCCAACAATGCAAACCAACCACAGCCTTCACACAGCAGTGATTTTCATATAGAGCGCTACATGGCGTTACCAACATAAAAACCTAAACAGCCTGCTTACGGATTTAGCACAGAATGAATATACAACTTTCACAAGAATGCCAACTAACATTGAAATATATCTAAAGTTTACTAGTCCACTCAGTGAACAACTTTGACCTGACACGTGTGATGCTTACAGCCGAGTGATGCGGTTGGCAGTTAGTCACACAAGGGAACTTGTTGATGCTGGATAGCGTAAGTGATATGACGCTGCCTTAAATGGTCGGTACATAACTGCAAGTAGTAAAGACATTGTTGTTGTTGTGGTCTTCAGTCCTGAGACTGGTTTGATGCAGCTCTCCATGCTACTCTATCCTGTGCAAGCTTCTTCATCTCCCAGTACCTACTGCAACCTACATCCTTCTGAATCTGCTTGGTGTATTCATCTCTTGGTCTCTATCTACGATTTTTACCCTCCATGCTGCCCTCCAATACTAAATTGGTGATCCCTTGATGCCTCAGAACATGTACTACCAACCGACCCCTTCTTCTAGTCAAGTTGTGCCACAAACTTCTCTTCTCCCGAATCCTATTCAGCACCTACTCATTACTTATGTGATCTACCCATCTAATCTTCAGCATTCTTCTGTAGCACCACATTTCGGAAGCTTCTATTCTCTTCTTGTCTAAACTATTTATCGTCCATGTTTCACTTCCATACATTGCTACACTCCATACAAATACTTTCAGGAACAACTTCCTAACACTTAAATCAATACTCGATGTTAACCAATTTCTCTTCTTCAGAAACGCTTTCCTTCCCATTGTCAGTCCACATTTTATATCCTCTCTACTTCAACGATGATCAGTTATTTTGCTTCCCAAATAGCAAAATTCCTTTACTACTTTACGTGTCTCATTTCCTAATCTAATACCCTCAACATCACCCGACTTAATTCGACTACATTCAATTATCCTCGTTTTGCTTTTGTTGATGTTCATCTTATATCCTCCCTTCAAGACACCATCCATTCCGTTCAACTGCTCTTCCAAGTCCTTTGCTGTCTCTGACAGAATTTCGATGTCATCGGCGAACCTCAAAGTTTTTATTTCTCCTCCATGGATATAAAGACATTATCTGTCACAAAATTTATACACACTTTCCTTACAACATAAATAAAAGTTAATGCCAACCTTACGGAAATACAAGTTTAAAGGACCTACCGGGTACTACTTCCACATAAGAGAGCTTACTGACACTTACTGTGTAAGTACTGTGGCGCTACGGTGTGTGACATGTACATTATTACGAGTGGTAATTTCTGTACATATTACACCATTTGTCATAAGATGTATACAAATATTTTTCTTACGTTGTAAATAAATATTAATAACAACATGAGGCTCACGCAAGTTTGAATTACATACAGGGTTTCCTAATAAAAAAATGTTTTGCCTAGAAAACATACATTGAAAACAATAATAAATCTAGGAGCTTGTGTCAAGAGATAAAAGTTGCTAAATAAACTATAAAATTCAGGGTGGTCCATTGATCGTGACCGGGCCAAATATCTCACGAAATAAGCGTCAAACGAAAAAACTACGATGAACGAAACTTGTCTAGCTTGAAGGGGGAAACCAGATGGCGCTATGGTTGGCACGCTAGATGGCGCTGCCATAGGTCAGACGGATATCAACTGCGTTTTTTTAAATAGGAACCCCCATTTTTATTACATATTCGTGTAGTACGTAAAGAAATATGAATGTTTTAGTTGGACCACTTTTTTCGCTTTGTGATAGATGGCGCTGTAATAGTCACTAACTTATGGCTCACAGTTTTAGACGAACAGTTGGTAACAGGTAGGATTTTAAATTAAAATACAGAACGTAGGTAGGTTTGAACATTTTATTTCGGTTGTTCCAATGTGATACATGTACCTTTGTGAACTTATCATTTATGAGAACGCATGCTGTTACAGCGTGATTACCTGTAAACACCACATTAATGCAATACATGCCCAAAATGATGTCCGTCAACCTCAATCCATTTGGCAATAAGTGCAACGCCATTCCTCTCATCAGCGAATAGTTCGCCTTCCGTAATGTTTGCACATGCATTGACAATGCGGTGACGCCTGTTGTCAGGCGGTGTCGGTAGATCACGATAGCAAATCAACTTTCTACATGGAAAGAAATCCGGGGACATCAGATCCGGTGAACGTGTGGTTGCTTCGACGACCAATCCACCTGTCGTGAAATATGCTATTCAATACAGCTTCAACTGCTACGCGCCGGACATGCATCATGTTTTAAGTACATCGCCATTCTGGCATGTAGTGAAACATCTTGTAGTAACATCGGTAGAACATTACGTAGCAAATCAGCATACATTGCACCATTTAGATTGCCATCGATAAAATGGGGGCCAATTATCCTTCCTCCCATACATTAACCGCTAAGGTCGCTGATGTTCCACTTGTAGCAGCCATCGCGGATTTTCCGTTGCCCAATAGTGCATATTATGCTCGTTTACGTTACCGCTGTTAGTGAATGACGTTTCGTCGCTAAATAGAACGCATGCAAAAAATCTGTCGTCGTCCCGTAATTTCTCTTGTGCCTAGTGGCAGAACTGTAAACGATGTTCAAAGTCGTCGCTATGCAATTCCTGGTGCATAGAAATATGGTACGGGTGCACTCTATGTTGAAATAGCATTCTCAACACCGACGTTTTTGAGATTCCCGATTCTCGCGGAATTTGTGTGCAGATTAGCCGCGACAACAGCTAAAACACCAACCTGGACATCATCATTTATTGCAGGTCGTGGTTGACGTTTCACATATGGATGAACACTTCCTGTTTCCTTAAATAACGTAACTATCTTGTGAACGGTCCGGACACTTGGATGATGTCGTCCAGGATACCGAGCAGCATACATAGCACACGCCCGTTAGGCATTTTGGTCACAATAGCCATTAACCAACACGTTATCGACCTTTTCCCCAATTGATAAACGGCCCATTTTAACACAGGTAATGTATCACGAAGCAAATACCGTCCGCACTGGCGGAATGTTACGTGATGCCACGTACTTATACGTTTGTGACTATCACAAAGCGAAAAAAGTGGTCCAACTAAAGCATTCATATTTCTTTACGTACTACACAAATATGTAATAAAAATGGGGTTCCTATTTAAAAAAAAACAAAACGCACTTGATGTCCGTTTGACCTATGGCAGTGCCATCTAGCGGGCCAACCATAGCGCCATCTGGTTTCCCCCTTAAAACTAGACGAGTTTCGTTTTTTGTAGTTTTTTCATTTGATGCTTATTTCGTGAGATATTTGGCCCGGTCACTAACAATGGACTACCCTGTATACAGGAGAACACAAACTTGCTGCATGAAGTGGTCGCTTGGTTAGAGGCGCCATGTCACGAATTGCGCGGCCCCTCCCTCCGGTTGTTCGAATCCTCCCTCGGGCATGGGTGTGTATGTGTTGTTCTTGGCATAAGTTTGTTTAAGTAGTGTGTAAGTCCCCGATCGGTCGCAAAATGGAAACCACACTGAAAACCAGAAGAGTTTTATTTGCAACAGTTAGGTACACTTTCCACCTACTTCTCTACATAGTAGCCACTCCAACTTCGAGTTTTGTCGTAGTGTTGTATCAACTTTCCAAAATGCTCGTTATAGAAAGCAGCCGCCTGTGCTTTCGGCCAGTTATCTGCACTGGCCTGCAGCTGATTGTCTGTGGATAAATTTTGTCTTCATAGTAAGCGGTTCTTGTAAGCAGAGATGAGACTCAGGGAGAGACAATTACGGACAGTACTGTGGGTGATGAAACACTTCTCAACAGAAACGTTGGAGGAGCGTCTTCATTATGCCTGCAGTGTGCAGCCGAGAATTGGCATAAGGAGGAACTGCTCGACAGTTGTGTTATGTGGGCTGCATGACACAGGCGAAATCTCTAAGCAGGCCCTCATACTTGGCGGGAGACGCTATTCCCTACGTATCTTTACGTGCTCACTGTCCACTCTAAACTGAAAAGAGTGAAGCGACACGATCGACGGGCATACTAGAGACACTGCCCAACACATCTGTGCAAAGCTTTACTGGATTTCCCAGTGGTTTTCATTTCGCGATCGAGCAGAACTCACTTTCTGGACAACCCTCATATCTTTGTGTAGGAATGTTGAATTCCTAGGCTATTTTCGATTGACTGTAAACAATGATTTTGTTCTCTCATGTGACAACCAAGAGCGCTGTTGTTGCTTGCGTATGTGTCCTTTCTAAATTTTATCGTAAATTCTGTATCTGTTCCTGCCAATTTATAAACTACTGCAAAAGCCGCACCTTATTTTGTAAACACCTGTATTTATCTGTACCCTCATCTAGAATATGGCACAAAAGTAGTCCTAGATTGTTATTTGTTGTATATTAGATTTTTTGAAAGCATCGACAATTTTTTTCTGTGCGTGAGCCGACGCAAGAAAGTGAAATACTGGCGACTGCATGTTTAGTACCGGCTGTTCGCTTCTCCACCTTTTTGAAAATTTTTATACCTAGTTTCCGAATTGCTTTCTCGATAAGGCCATTGGCTACCCCAACTTGAACTACTGTGTCAGTTTATCTACCAGCTGTATCATTATCTAAACCAAGTGTTGCGATTCTACAAATGCCGGATGACAAGAGTCTGACGAAATGATTAGATCTGTTGAGTGGGTTTATGCAACGTGTCAGTTCAATTTTATACGTTCTCATGATATGCTAATCCAAAATACTTAGAAAACATCAGTTTTAAATCATGTAGTGAACTGCATGTTTTCATGCGTATATTAAGAAACTGTGCTAGAGCCTGAATTTCACCGCAAATGCTCTGAAAAAAGAGTGAACATGTCATCGACGTAGCTACGATACAAAATCCTTATGGGATTTGAATAATTTGTTCTCTAAATAATTTACAAAAATTTCGGACAAGATACCTAAAAAACTGGAACCAATTGCATGCCAATTTTTGAAAATGTGTTTTTCGGTTAAATGTAAAATAATTAAAGTACAAGGAAAGTTTTGTTAGTTCACTTCGCTGTACTGCATTGCGTAGTCTACCTTCCCAAGTAAAAGATTTTTCAAAACAATTCCAACAGGTACATGTGTATAGAGATCCATAATGTAAAAAGAGAATAAAGCAGGGTGTTCTGGCACTTCAAAGTTTTCCAGTAGTTTTGATATTATACGATTGGTGAAATCTAAAGGGTGCTTTAATTTTAGTTTGACAAAAACTGTTAACAACATAATGTGGGCTAGTTATATAGCTGCATATCAATACTGATGATCCAGATTCAGTGTATCTCCGTGTTAGTGATAATGTGGTTCATTCTTGGGCACGTCATTTTCTACTAAAAACAACACAGAAAATCAATCGCAGTTTAACATCCTTATCCCTATTACTAGGTTTCCTTTGGTGTAGAAAGAGCCTCTTCCTCCATTGCACATAAAATGAGGGATTTGTTGCATACCTGTAAACATCTTCATGTACAATACAGGGAACTTTACGCGAACTTGGCTTCCGAGTGAACAGTTACATTTATTTTTCTTGTGTTTAATTTTCTTTGGCACTGTTCCTTGGCCTATATAGGAACATTTCTTTTTAGTTTGGAGCTTAATTCAATAAATACCCTGAATTTTTTCAGTATGTCACATAATATATTCCGTTAATATTTTTCATTACTTTTGCCACTGTAACAGAACATTAATAATTTTTTAATAAACCACGTTATTCCACAATGTACTTTTACAGGATACGCAACGTTCTTACACGGAAAGCTACACAAAAATTAAGATAAGTTTCTAAAACTTGTAAAATATACTAAATACACCTTGGTGTTCCATAATACATACTGCATCACATAATGATACATAATAACTCGTGTAAATAAATTGTGTCAAAGAAAAACAACAATTATTTTTACCTCCTGAAAAATTATTATTAAAAACGTCTTGCTATTCTGAAAAAACAGTCAGGAAGAACATCTGACTTGAAATGTACAGCTGTGGAGCGTAGGAGTTTGAAAAAAGGTGGTGTAAATTTATCTTCCGTTTGCGTGAGGCAGCCGGTTTAGTTACACACCCCACATGCCACGAGTAGAAAGCGTATTCACGGAATCTGCCTAACAAATAACATTCCTGTGTATCCACTGCATTTGCCCACACTCCTTTGTTCTCGTGGTAATTGGGTGGCTGTGTTGTGTACCAGTACAGTAATATTGTTAACAACATTATGAGATGTGGCAGTACACACGTAGTGAAAGGACCTGCATGTTGCTTGCACACTACAAAGTGTTTGGAAACTGCAAACACTATGGCATAATTTAATGCATGACTGTTTCAGAACAGAAACACTCCGCCTCAGTCTACATTCCCAGCAACTGAGAGACCAGGAAGTTGCGAGTAGGTACTATATTTTCCACATACAGTTTCTCCAGAACTGTAGTGAAAAGCAGGCTTTCTGTGCTTGTTACATTTTCCTGTCTGTACAATTGCACTGTGTGGTATTGTTAAATTCACTGTATGTAAGGTAGGGTTTCTGAATAATGAAGCAACTATTCATTATTTCTGTTTGGTAATAGGTGTCAAAAACGGATGCCTTCCGTTCACACTTGTTTTAAATGCATGGTTTACAAGATGACTCCTGAATGGTTTAGATAAGATACTGTTTGGTCTGAAAAGTGGCAATTGACTAAAGAACGAAAAATATGAGATCATCCGCATGAGTACTAACGAGAATCGGTTACATTTCAGTTACATTATGAATACACAAATCTAAAGGCTATCAACTGAAATTAAATTGGAGCGATCACATAGATAGATTGTGGGGAAAGCGAACCAAAGACTGCGTTTTATTGCCAGAAGACTTAGAACATGCAGCATGTCTACCGAAGAGACTGCCTACAGTACGCTTTTCCGTCCTCTTCTGGAGTATTGCTGCGCAGTATGGGATTCACATTTGATTGGATGGACGGAGGATATGGAAAAAGTTCAGAGAGGGGCAGCTGGTTTTTTTATCGCGGAGCAGAAAAGAGGGTGCAACTGATATGAACCGCGAGATGGAGTGGCAATCATTAAAACAAAGGCGTTTTTCATTGCATTGAGATCTTCGCACGAAATTTCAATCACCAGCTATCTGGCACCCACCTACAGAGGAAGAAATGTTCGTCGTAATAAAATAAGAGAAATTAAAGCTCGTATGGAAAGATTTAAGTGTTCGTCTTTCTCTGCGCCGTTCTAGAGTGGAACGGTAGAGAAACAGCTTGCAAGTGGTTCGATGAATTGTCTGCCAGGCACGTAATTGTGAATTGCAGAGTCTTCTTCTAGATATAGATGCAGACGAGGAGAAACTGTTCACCAGCACTCTTCAAGTTACGGCAGCTTTGGACACACCTCGTGTCAACGCGTGGAGAGTAGTCTGAACAAGAGCTACATCCACACCACCTGCAGAAAGTACAGATATTCTAATAGTAGTGAACGACTAACGACGATGAACACAGACTGCACAATGACGGTTGTAGTACTCCATACCTCAACTACAATTCCTGACCTCGGTGCTATTTACCACTGAATACACGTTTCCTCATGATGGCATTGGCTATTGTTCAACACTCACATTTAGAAGTATCGTTAGAAGTAACGAAAACAAGTTCAGTGTGAACGTATTGTCTGGGATAATCTGTATGCAGATCATTGGGCTGTACATAATGTCACGCAGGTTTGCATATTCAAACCATATCATTTTTCTCAGAGACGTTTTCTATCCTACTGGTGACGAACCATTGCAAGTTCTAAAATTATTTAAAAACAGTCTTGATCGCAGCCGATGTTAACTTCTGACCAGTTTCGACCTTTTCATTACAGACCATCAAGAGAGTTTGCGCTATAAATACAAAAGGTAAAGTGCTACATTACATAGAGAAGCCAATGAAGTAAAAGTATACTCTAATACGATACATAATTACCCATCTAAATGACGGCGATGGCGCCTGACCCGCTGTGGAGGCCGCAGACACATATTAGGACGCCGTTTCCATGGAGACATCCAAGTTGCTATATCTCACCGTTTCCATGGAGACATTCAAGTTGGTATGTCTCTTAGTTGTGGAAGATGTAGTTGACACTTGTATAATAGTGGATGGAGGTCGAGATCAATCACCTATCATAAAGGGGCCGTTGTTCACAAAAGGGGCGTCAGTTTAGCCAAATTATGTTATTGTGGATATTCTGCAGTGCATCACTGGTCACAAGAAGAAACGATTTGTTACAAATAATTTAGAAACATATGGAGTTTAGAATAAAAATATATCCTAAGACGGTATTACAGGCATCAAGAGATTGCACATATATACAACGACGCATTTAGTTTTTTCTAGTGTTTTTAAGACTTTACATAACTGACTATTTATACAAATAAGCCAATATGTTTAATTTTCGTATCAATACTCCATACATTGGTTTTATTACGAATTAAGTGCAGTAGCTACAAAATTAACGATCGTATAGTGCTAATCGTTTCCTACAAACAACGCTCTGGATCTCAGTTAACGAATTACACTAAATTTTAATGCAATTCTTTAGGCTGACTGTAGCACAGATTATGAGCTATAAATGAATATGAAGTCGTTCCTTGATTAGTTAAATTTAAAAGATAAATATTTAACCCTCCAACAGGAGCGTCAACTTTCATGACGCCACTAGTCGTGATTTATTTCGTGGATACATGCAACGGTTTTTGTGGTTTTTTGTTTGTTTACAGGTTCTTTTTCTTTTGTTTTTGTTTTAAATTGCAGTTACCTTTATTGTTACAGATTTTACAAATACAGAAGTGAACATCAGGCTCATTACACTTTCAAATTAACAGAAATATTTGACATTTTGTAATGGAGAAGTACATGAAATTCTTTTAAAAATTGATTTTATTATAGATACAAATAAATTATTGAACTAAACAAAGCATGTCTCTTTTTACTGATTGCCCTCTACAGAAAGACATTGTTCACAAATTATTTTTGTGTGCTTTTGCAAACAAAGATGTGTACCGCATTTTTCACAGGTATATTTGCTGAGACAAGTCTTTTTTGTCTCCCTGTAGCATGACTGGCACCTTTTTCTTTTCTTGTTTTCTGATTCCAAGGATTGTTCAGCGTTTTCTTGCTCTTTTCCTTTAGGTTTGTGCTTTACTAGCATTGACTTTATATCATCAGGTAGAGTCATAATAAGAGCTCTTCTTTTGAGATGATCTTGCAGTAGAGTCAGAGCCAAAGTTTTGAGGTACTCGCACCGATTTGAGTATTTATTCTTGTTGCCCAAGAAAATTACTCTTGAGTTGATGCCTGAAATGCTCAACAGGTGGAAAAAAATCACCATAGGCCATCTTCTTGTTGACCTAGCTACATTGTAGGTTGCACAGAGTTTGTCAATTACATCAACTCCAGATTTGGTGTCATTATAGTGTAGAATAATTGCTGTTTTTTTCTCTAAACCTTCCGAAACCTCACTTGACGATACATGCATACACGAAAGGACTACAGTTTTCCCTTTTTTCGGGACATACGACACAAGGGTTTCATTCTTGCTGTAGCCAAATACGCTATCGTATTGCTGTCTACTTTTTGGTGCTACGAAATTCGATGGCAGTTCCTTCTTGTTTTTTTTTGTTTTTTTTTAATTGTGCCTACAAACGACAGTCTCCTTTTATGCAGTTCTCTTACTAACTCCAAACTAGTGAACCAGTTATCTGCTGTAATGTTTCTACCCGTCCCATATATTGGTTCGGCTAGTCTCAGAACTACTTATTTGGCGGAGTTGTTATTCAGAAAGGGTCCTTCTGGTTGTAATCCACAATATATTTCCATGTTGTAAGTATAATAAAGCTTGGCATCACATAGGCAGAAAATTTTGATGCCATATTTAGATGGTTTGGATGGTATGAACTGGCGAAATCCACACCGGCCTCGAAATTCTGGTAGCTGCTCATCAACTGTGACGTTCTGACCGAGGAAGTAATGTGTCTTGCAGTTATTCAAACACATGGTGAACATTTCCCTCACGGCTGCTAATTTGTCTGTCTTGCGCCGTTCTTGTCTTGTGGCTCCATCATCAAAACGAACACGTCTTATTAGGAACAGGAAACGTTTTTCGGACATGGTCATTCTAAAAATATTCAGACCAAGGTCATCTGCTGTCCAGAAGTCGTGAACGTTCTGCCGCCCACCACGGAACACACCAGCAAGGTATAACAAGCCAAGAACGGCTTTTATTTCGATTGCGTCTGTGTCCTTGCAGTCACTCTCGCGAGCAAAGTTTCTTTTTAGATCAGCTATACGCCTGTTAGTGTTGACCACAATTAGATCTAGGATATCATTACTGATGAATAGGCTACAGCAGTCAATTTCAGTTACCATTTTCTTTGCGTCTCCAACTACCCCAGGCAGTTTGGTTAGTATACTATGAGGCCGTGTCTTTGTTGCTTTCCAAGGCACTTTCCTCCATTTAGTTCCGTCCTTACCTAAAATAAAAAATAAGTATATTACACCATTATTAGATATTGTTATTATTACACCTGAAAGCATATTTATTGTCTATTCTACTCACCAAAATAGTAATGTTAATCAGTTTCCTGCGCTTCATTATCTTCCTCTTTATCAAATTCATGATCTGTGTCTGAGTCTACAGATCGTGTTTCGAGTATATCTTCGGTTTCTGAATCAGTTTCTGCAAGATCATCTTCATCTTCAATGGATACCTCGTCGTCGAGAAGAAGGCGATGTACTTCTTCCAAATCCTTAGGATTTTCTAGATCATATCGTTTACTCATTTTGAAAGAGAGTACACGTAGCTACAACGAAACGTTGCTTCATTTAGAAGACAACAACGCAACTGCCGACTTGCTTACGCTGCAAACAATGCAACAGCTGCAGTCATTAGCGGCGACAAAGCGTTACCCGAGTAGGCGCGCTGTATCTGAGAGATACAGGCAGTACACGTTCCCACACCTGACTCATTTATGACCTTGTCAGTATCGGGATAAGACTGAAATTCCTGTGAAGCAATAAGAAAGGTATGACACAAGATGTCGTGGGCCAGTAAATCGTTACCACTGTGCATTGCGGTAATATTAGAGAAAAAGTAGGTCATGTATCTCACAGATACATGCGCGACTGTCGGAGGGTTAAAAATGGATAGTCAAAACGATAAGTAAGTCGTTCCCCATTGGCTGACGGCGATGACTTAGGCTCTGGAGCGTCCTCTGGAGCGTCCTCTGCTTAGCCCTTAGCATCAGTTACTGTGACTGAGGCCTCCCCAGCGAGTCAGGTACCATCTGCGTCATCCGGATGGGTAACGATGCGTCGTTTTAGAGAATACTTTTACTTCATTGGCTTCTCTATGTAATACAGCACTTTTACTTTTGTTAGTACAATGAAAACGCTGGTGATAGCCTGTAATTAAAAAGTCGAATCCGAACAGAAGTTAACATCGGCTGCGATCAAGTCTATTTTTTAATAATTTTATTCGAATAAAGATCGCTGAACTCCAGCAGTATTATAAAATAATCCTTGCAAGTTCGTCTGATAATGCTCCTGTCAATAGGAACAGCCCAGCTCACGTTGATGTAATTTCTTAGATATACTGCAAAAAAAAAAAAAAAAAAAAAAACACTTTCACAGGTTTCCTATTCGCTCAAGATATTAATGTTGCTACAATGCTTGTGGAGTACATGAAACGATTACATTTACAGATCAATAGTATAAGTTGTTATGAGGTAAAACGTAAAGCTCTGGCACCTCTGCACTTACCATACGACGATCCTGACGGGCGTTTGTGCTGCGTGGATGTCCAGAACCTTACCTGTGGATGTGAGAGTGTTCACGTGACCACTGATACCAGCATCGCTGCAGAACTGACACACCCTGTCAAACTTGTGTGGTAAATGTTCGTAAGGACCATTCCGTAACTTGGGAGGCCACAGTTTGACCCCTTTCAGATTCGCTCACTTGGCTGCAGGAAGCACGAGTGCGCCTCGGTGGCATGGTTGTCTGCTGGCTTCACACGTTTGCACTAGACTGAGCCTTCTGGCTGTGAGCATTCCCTATTAAACAGTAGACACAGAAAACGCTCTGGTAGGTATACCACTACTCTATGTATTGGCGCACGACGTTGAAACTATTATCAGTACAACTACTAATCCTCATGTGGCATATACCGTAATTGGATGAAAATCGACGTAGTGTTTCCAGGTTTACTAATTTTTTTCCGGCAACATATTTGCCACCGACGGGTGAAGACGTATCGATGTCAGGAGAAGCTGACGGAGACGTATCGATGTTAGAGACAAGCGATAGTAGCTATGCTGCGTGACCGCTGGCTGTGCTAGTCGCCCTGGGGGTACTACGAAAATGTCGATATAACGAGTCGCATTTCAGGAGTAAGTCAGTTTCCTTCGGAGAGCCACCTCCAGCAGATTATCGTCAGCTACGCTAAGTTACTATTTTCCCATAGTCACTGCCACTGGGCTCTTGAGAATAACATTGGCCCACTCCTCTGGACTCTGCCGATTACGTGACTCGCCCTGCCTAACACAGCGGACATTCGTCATAATTGCTCGATTACGGCTGATAGATTCGGAAACATTCGCTCTCGATATCTGCTACCGCGGCCTAGGTCTGCAGAAACACTTTCACATTTGCTTACATTATTACGAGGGTTATTCGGAAAGTAAGGAACGATCGATCACGAAATGGAAAATACAGTGAAAATCTGACGAAGCTTTGCTCAAATGGGCACTGTGTCTAGCATGCCCGTTGATGGCATCATGTCGCTCTTTTCAGTTCTGAGCTCACAGTGAGAACGTAAAGATGGCTAGAAATTAACGCCTCCCGCCAAGTATGCGGGCCTGGCGAAAGATTTCCCTGAAGCTATGCAATCCACATAACGTAACTGTGCCGGCCGAAGTGACCGAGCGGTTCTAGGCGCTGCAGTCTGGAACCGCGCGACCGCTACGGTCGCAGGTTCGAATTCTGCCTCGGGCATGGATGTGTGTGACGTCCTTACGTTAGTTAGGTTTAAGTAGTTCTAAGTTCTAGGGGACTGATTACCTCCGATGTTAAGTCCCATAGTGCTCAGAGCCATTTGAACCATTTTAACGTAACTGTCATGCTGTTCTTTTTACACGACAATTCTCGGCCGCGCTCTGCAGGGGCAATGAAGATGCTGCTGCAGCGTTTTCGATGGGAAGTGTTTGATCACCCACAATACAGCCCGTAATTGGCTACCCCTGAGTCTCATCTCTGCTCAGATGAACCACTGGCTATGAAGACAATATTTTGACACAGATAACGAGCTGCAGTCCAGAGTAGAAAATTGTCGAATATCACTGGCGGCTGTCTTCTATAACGACGGAATTCTTACAACGCTACGACAGATGTATAAGTCTGAGCGGCGACTGTGTAAAGACGTAGCTGGAAGGTGTAGCTAACCGTTGCAAATAAAACAGTTTTGATTTTCACTGTGGTTTCCATTTCACGACCTATCGTTCCTTACTTTCCGAATAGCCCTCGTATCAATTGCACTCTGTAATAGGAACTGAACTTCTGGGACTTCTCGTGGTAGTTACTTCTAATTCGTTTATTTCCTTGCGAACTTTAATTTTTCCCAGATAAAACCGTTCGGTGAGTGAAATTGCAGAATTGTTTGATGACCAGTAAATACTTTTAACTATAACAGCGTTGTTTATTGCTCTAGGTTACAGTACAAATTATGACACCAGCTGGACGCCAATACCCAAAAGTTTGACGGGGAGGTAAATTGGGACCGGTTCCATGACCGTTAAGGTAACCAGATGTTGCATCCCTTCACTATTTCCAGTGTGTTACTATGGAAATTATAATGTATGCTAGTCTTATAATATTGAAGGATAACATACCATGAATCCACGCTGCTTCTGGACTACTGAACTCACAGCCAAACTTCTTTCAACATCTACGTCAGTGTCTACATAGTCTGTGTATGCTCTGGAATCAAGTTGGAGTTCAAATTTTTGAACATCTTCTGTAGTAATGTACTAAACGGTGTAAGTTCTTATTGGTTTTTTAACGAAATTTTGAGCTTCAGCCCCTCATTATGTCCCAAATGTTCTTTTTAAAATAAATAACTAAATAAACACGTGAATTTTCGGACCTAAATACAGTCTTGAAATATGATAATTATGCTGTCCTGCTCAACATACCAAGCGTTCCGAAGGCGCAGTTCATGCATCTGTCTCACGCAGATGTTAAATGGGTTGCATAAACGAGTAGGACACTAAAACACAATTTAATGAAAGTCGCCGCTGTTTGTCATATTTAAGAGAGGCATGTAGCCAGCGAAGTGCCTGACACCAATGCCAAATCTTGGCGGAACGGGGCATACAGATTCTGGAGACAAGCATCGGAGTGCAAGAAATAATAATCCTGATCTTTCATATTTTATGCGAAAAATTTATGTACTTCTTCGTTCACTTTTTGAAGCTGAAAGAAATGGTTATATACAATTTGATGCAGTCTGTTACGGACTACATTCATATCTGCTATCACAGATAATAGATCAAGCCAAATTGAACTGTCGTAATTGCCACTGAAAATACGTCCTCCTCAGTTCCATAGAGTCTGTGCTATTCCAAAGGTGAAAAACTGATTTTCATATGCGTCTAATTTCGTACAGATACACAATGGTTTTGATGCCATTTTTAACAAGGTGCAGCAGACAGCTGTTCTTGTGGCAGGACAGAATTTTAACGCCCTACGAAAATGGCTACTGTGTGTGTGTGTGTGTGTGTGTGTGTGTGTGTGTGTGTGTTACTCAGTATGAGGAGTTAAAATAGAATGTGAGTCCGGGACTGGAATTTGTGTTCTCAAACATTTATACACTTAGTTCTGCGAGCAGAATATTTCAATCTTCTTGATAGTATTAATTTCATGGTACAACAGCACGTAGACTAGAGTGCTCACGAGAAACTCGTCTAGCTTGAAGAGGGAAACCAGATGGTGCTATGGTTAGCCCGCTAGATGGCGCTGCCATAGGTCAAACGGATATCAACTGCGTTATTTTAAATTTGAACCCCCATTTTTATTACATATTCGTGTAGTACGTAAAGAAATATGAATGTTTTAGTTGGACCAATTTTTTCACTTTGTGATAGATGGCGTTGTAATAGTCACAAACGTATAAGTGCGTGGTATCACGTAACATTCCGCCAGTGCAGACGGTATTTGCTTCGTGATACATTACCCGTGTTAAAATGGACCGTTTACCAATTGCGGAAAAGGTCGATATCGTGTTGATGTATGGCTCTAGTGATCAAAATGCCCAACGGGCGTGTGCTATGTAGGCTGATCGGTATCCTGGACGACATCACCCACGTGTCCGGACCGTTCGCCGAATAGTTACGTTACTCAAGGAAACAGGAAGCGTTCACCCACAAGTGAAACTTCAACCACGACCTGCAACAAATTATGATGCTCAAGTAGGTGTTTTAGCTGCTGTCGCGGCTGATCTGCACATCAGTAACAGACAAAATGTGCGAGAATCGGAATCTCAAAAACGTCGGTGTTGAGAATGCTACATCAACATCGATTGCACCCGTACCATATTTCTATGCATCAGGAATTGCATGGCGACGACTTTGAACGTCGTGTACAGTTCTGTCACTGGGCACAAGAGAAATTACGGGACGATGACAGATTTTTTTCACGCGTTATATTTAGCGACGAAGCGTCATTCATCAACAGCGGTAAAGTAAACGAGCATAATATGCACTATTGGGCAACGGAAAATCCACGATGGCTGCGACAAGTGGAACATCAGCGACGTTGGCGGTTTAATGTATGGTGCGGCATTATGGGAGGTAGGATAATTGGACCCCATTTTATCGATGGGAATCTAAATGGTGCAATGTATGCTGATTTCCTACGTAATGTTCTACCGAAGTTACTACAAGTTGTTTCACTGTATGACGGAATGGCGATGTACTTCCAACATGATGGATGTTCGGCACATAGCTCGCGTGCGGTTGAACTGGTATTGAACAGCATATTTCATGACAGGTGGATTGGTCGTCGAAGCACCATACCATGGCCCGCACGTTCACCGGATCTGACGTCCCCGGATTTCTTTCTGTGGGTAAAGTTGAAGGATACTTGCTATCGTGATCCACCGAGAACGGCTGACAACATGCCCCAGCGCATTGTCACTGCATGTGCGAACATTACGGAAAGCGAACTACTCACTGTTGAGAGGAATGTCGTTACAGGCATTGCCAAATGCATTGTGGCTGACGGACATCATTTTGAGCATTTATTGCATTAATGTGGTATTTACAGGTAATCACGCTGTAACAGCATGCGTTCTCAGAAATGAGAAGTTCACAAAGGTACATGTATCACACTGGAACAACCGAAATAAAAAGTTCAAACGTACCTACGTTCTGTATTTTTATTTAAAAAACCTACCTGTTACCATCTGTTCGTCAAAAATTGTGAGCCATATGTTTGTGACTATTACAGCGCCATCTAGCACAAAGCGAAAGCAGTGGTCCAACTAAAACATTCATATTTCTTTATGTACTACACGAATATGTAATAAAAATGGGTGTTCCTATTTTAAAAAACGCAGTTGATATCCATTTGACCTATGGCAGCGCCATCAAGCGGGCCAACCATAGCGCCATCTGGTTTCCCCCTTCAAGCTAGACAAGTTCCGTTCTTTGTAGTTTTTTCGTTTGACACTTATTTCGTGAGATATTTGGCCCGGTCACGATCAATGGACCACCCTGTATATACACTACTGGCCATTAAAATTACTACACCAAGAAGAAATGCGAATGATAAACGGGTATTCATTGGAAAAATATATTATACTAGAACTGACATGTGATCACATTTTCACCCAATTTGGGTGCATAGATCCTAAGAAATCAGTACGCAGAACAATCACCTCTGGCCGTAATAATGGCCTTGATACGCCTGGGCATTGAGTCAAACAGAGCTTACATGGCGTGTACAGGTACAGCTGCCCATGCAGTTTCAACACGATACCACAGTTAATCAAGAGTAGTGACTGGCGTATTGTGACGCGCCAGTTGCTCTTCCACCATTGACCAGACGTTTTCAATTGGTGAGAGATCTGGACAACGTGCTGGTCAGGGCAGCAATCGAACATTTTCTGTATCCAAAAAGGCCTGTACAGCACCTGCAACATGCGGTCGTGCATTATCCTGCTGAAATGTGGGGTTTTGCAGGGATCGAATGAAGGGTACAGCCACGGGTCGTAACACATCTGTAATGTAACATCCACTGTTCAAAGTGACGTCAATGCGAACAAGAGGTGACCGAGACGTGTAACCAATGGCACCCCATACCATCACGCCGGGTGATACGCCAGTATGGCGATGACGAATACACGCTTCCAATGTGCGTTCACCGCGATGTCGCCAAACACGGATGCGACCATCATGAGGCTGTAAACAGAACCTGGATTCATCCGAAAAAATGATGTTTTGCCATTCGTGCACCCAGGTTCCTCGTTGAGTACACCGTCGCAGGCGCTCCTGTCTGTGATGCAGCGTGAAGGGCAACCGCAGCCATGGTCTCCGAGCTGGAAGTCCATGCTGCTGCACACGTCGTCGAACTGTTCGTGCAGATGGTTGTTGTCTTGTAAACGTCCCCATCTGTTGACCCCGGGGTCGAGACGTAGCTGCACGATCCGTTACAGCCATGCGGATAAGATGCCTGTCATCTCGACTGCTAGTGATAAGAGGCCGTTGGGATCCAGCACGGCGTTCCGTATTGCCCTCATGAATGCACCGATACCATATTCTGCTAACAGTCATTGGATCTCGGCGAAGACGAGCAGCAATGTCGCGAAATGATAAACCGCAATCGTGATAGGCTACAATCTGGCCTTTATCAAAGTCGGAAACGTGATGGTACGCATTTCTCCTCCACGCACGAGGCATTACTACAACGTTTCACCAGGCAACCCCGGTCAACTGCTGTTTGTGTATGAGAAATCGGTTGGAAACTTTCCCCATGTCAGCACGTTGTAGGTGTCACCACCGGCGCCAACCTTGTGTGAATGCTCTGAGAAGCTAATCATTTTCATATCGCAGCATCTTCTCCCTGTCGGTTAAATTTCGTGTCTGTAGCACGTCATCTTCGTGGTGTAGCAATTTTAATGGCCAGTATATACATAATGAAGCGCTTGAAAAGTTGTTTTGAATTCATGACATCCAGTTATATATGGCACTGTATTCCAATATCGTTAATTTTTTAGAGATGCAGATGGGGCCTGAAGACAGTGGAATACCGAAACTGTTAATCAAAATAGAATAAAATAACATCTCAGTTACATGGCTATTGTGGGAATTCATTGACAATAAAGTTAATGAATGGGGTTTCTTTGTGTTCAGTGATGAAGAGTGTTACTGCGGATTCGAGGACGACCGTCGTCGGTAAATATGGCACACACCTGGTGGGAGATCCCATTCTTCTAGTGTTTTGTGGCATAGTTTTTTAAGAGAACCTTGCTAGCTCACACGCGTCACGAGACTCTATGAACTGTTTGCATGATGTTTATGAATTCGTGTGGGCAGTGTAAGAATCCAGGCCTCCCCTGGTTGAACATGTATGCGAGCGGCTCGGACGTTAATTCCGTCTCAGTGCCAGTATTGGGTGTATCAAGAGCCAGATACAACAGTTGTATGGGAACTTGCCTCGGAAGAGGATACAGAGGTATTATCTCATCCATCCCTACAAAATCAGTGCATGTATACAGGCTGTGTCATACTAATAAGTGGATTCATATTGCCAAGTTATTTGCAAATTGGACTCGATATTGTAAAATGACATCAGCTACCCTCTGAACCCATGAAGTTCCATTACGTTTCCTCCTCCCCTTCTGAATTCTTCATGTTTTGTCGGGCTAAGTGTTTTCTCTGATTTTTATCGAGGTCGCTCCTAACTCTCCTGGCCTAGACGAGTCCAAGGAGCGGGCCGCAGCCTCAGTGATGATCAGAGCCTCCTTCCCTATACATCTTGTTATGTAGGATCCTTCAGCAGTGTATCAATACATCGGTGACAAATTCGTTTAAACTCCATTGTACACACTTATCACGTATCGTCTCGTTAATGTAGCGCCAACAACGGCTGCCTATATGTTGATTCAGAAACAGCGCTAACGTGCTCTTCCTGCAATTATTTTGTTGATGTTTCATCCCCCCAGACAGGGTGGTTATGAATGTTAGATCTGCAGTCTGTAATGGTGGTCTCGTGACCTTAGGGGCTGCATACATTTAATATGGAATCGGTACAGCAACTACGAGTGGAGCAGCACCTAGACAAGAGAACGACTCATGCCTCTCCTCTAATGCTAATCATCCTCTCATTGTTTGCGAGACTTTGAGTGATTATGCGTAACATGCACCCTACCATCTGAGGCGTGCAGAAAGAGAGAGATTTGTAACTGTTAACCTTTAGGGATGCTAGAGAATATGCTCTAAAATGCTGATAAACTCGGTGCAACACGTTATCAGGTGACACTCTACGACACGGGTACTTTCCGGCGCAGAGAACACGGGTTTGTTTTATGCGTCTCTTAAACCATAGCAGAAAATCATTTCAACAGGGTCACTTGTGGAGTACTAGGCTTCCATTTCTATCAAGTGGCTGAAGAGTTAAAAGAAGTTATGGTGTACCATTCGTACGTACGGTCAACACGATAATGAGTTTATTTATGTAAGACGTTAAGACTTCACTATATACACCCAGAGTTGGATGTAATTTATTGCACAGTAACACAGAGTAACAGGACTTAAACTATAGTGCCACACATACTGATAACCACACATTTGACTGCAACCTATCTTATGCATAGACTGATGTGACTGGTCGGCTATTGTCTCCATTCTGATTTATTCTCATAGCTGAACAAGGTATATAGTTCCCATGTTATGTTGAATAAAACATCTGCTGAGGGATTTACAAGCTATCGGCTGTGGGGAAACTTCCTGTATTTTAACAGAGTTGAAAATTTTGCAGAATATTTTAAATGATTCAGATACGCTGCTATCGATAGTACCGGTCGACTTGCTGTGGACTGGCAAGAAAGCCAATCCACTATGAAGGAAGCCGAAAGGCACGCGTTTAAGCTCACGCAGGCTGGCGTGAGGTCTGGAACAGGACACGGAAATGAGAATAGCCAAAAACGTACGTAGCTGCTGGAATACTTAACTTTAATCCATAATTGGTGAACATCGCTCGTGACGGTACAGGTTGTACAGCATCAATAGTAACTGGTAATGGCGCCTTGCTAGGTCGTAGCAAATGACGTAGCTGAAGGCTAAGCTAACTATCGTCTCGACAAATGAGAGCGTATTTTGTCAGTGAACCATCGCTAGCAAAGTCGGCTGTACAACTGGGGCGAGTGCTAGGAAGTCTCTCTAGACCTGGCGTGTGGCGGCGCTCGTTCTGCAATCACTGATAGTGGCGACACGCGGGTCCGACGTATACTAACGGACCGCGGCCGATTTAAAGGCTACCACCTAGCAAGTGTGGTGTCTGGCGGTGACACCACATTCCTCCCCCGCAAATCGGCGAACGGTTGTGGCATAAGGCTTCCGCCCGCCGTGGAGAGGACCCCATGTTGGCGTATGCGACGAGGTGGGGAGCCTAACAACAAGCGAGGCTGTGCCACCCACACCCTGCCATTCGGACCAAGGGGAGCCAGGAAAAGCCTGAAAACCTGCTTCAGGGTGCACGCCAACATGCGGTGTATGCGCCCGTAGAGAGACAGGAGGGGCCGAAGGGTCGACCTCCATCGGGCCGGGGCGAAGACGACATATGGTCCGGAGGGGGGAAGAGTTCCATGGCGGAGGGCAACTCGTCATGGGAAGCGATCGGCGGCGCGTGACCCAGGGAGGCGCCCGGCGATTGCAGCGACGCGTCCACTGCGGGCGTCGCCGGCGGGACAACAGGCGGCGGCGGCGGCGGCGGCGACGGCGGCGGCGGCGGCGCGTCGCCATGAGGCAAAATGGAAGGCATCGTCGGTAACACCTGGGGCTGAGGTGACCCAGTAGATGGGTCCCCAGGGCGCTGACCGGACGGCACCGTCGCTAAAAGCAGACGGGGAGCGGCAGATCCCGTGCGACGACAGAGGCGCAGCTGATTGAGATGCCGACGCACCTCACCAGAGGCCCCCAAAACCAGATACATAGCGCGGCCGAGGCAGCGAAGAATGCGCCCTTCGAGCCAACGCCGTGAACATCGATAGTTGCAGTAGTAGACAACGTCGCCTGGAGCAAAAGCAGGTGGCTGCCGCTGCACAGGAACCTGATGCGGCGGATGTAGCAGATACATCAAGGTTCGATGAGGACGACCGTGAAGCAACTCAGTCGGCGAAGGACCATCGCGGGGCTGAGAGCGATACGAGGACAAAAAGAGCAATAATGCATCCTCCCGAGAATGCGACTCTTTCAGCTTCAACATCTGTGACTTAAAAGTCCTGACCAAACGTTCAGCGGCACCGTCTGATTGTGGCGAAAACGGGGCGGACGTCAGATGTTGAATACCATTGGCCTTGCAGAATGACTGAAATTCTGCGGACATGAATTGTGGGCCATTGTCGGAAACAATAGTCTGTGGAAGACCTTCAATGCAAAAGATAGCGGATAACGCTTGAATGGTGGCAGATGACGTCGTGGAATACATCCGGACAACAAAAGGGAAATTACTGAATGAATCTACCACAACCAACCATCGAGCATTCCAGAATGGACCAGCAAAATCGATGTGTAAGCGTTGCCAAGGGGAAGTGGCCTTTGGCCATGCAAAGAATTTCCGCGGTGGTGCGGATTGTTGTTCGGCACACGCCATGCAAGAAGAGCACATATTCGTAATCGCGGCATCGATTCCGAACCAAGTGCAGTGCTGACGAGCAAGTTGTTTCGTTCGCACTATACCCCAATGTCCTTGGTGGAGAAGCCGTAAGACAGAGGACTGTAACGAACGTGGGACCACGACCCTGGACTGATCATTATCGGAACGCAACAGCAAAACACCACGGCGTACAAAAAGTCTCTCCTTGTGAGCAAAAAATCGGCGAACCAATGGATCCCCAATCCGTGACTTTGACAAGGGCCATTGAGTAGCAACAAAACGCAGAACGGTAGCAAGGACAGGATCGGCAGCTGTGGCTGTAGCTACACGACGAAAATCAATCGGAAACGATTCGACCACGCCATCGGTTTCCGAATCAATGAACATGCAAGCAAGTTCGGAGGAATCGAATGCTCTATCCTCAGCAACAGGCAAACGGGACAACGCATCGGCGTTTCCATGCTTAGCAGTGGACCTATATAAGATATCGTAGCGGTACTGCGAGAGGAAAATAGACCAGCGAATGAATTTCTGCGCTGTACGTGGAGGTACAGGCTTGTTCGGATGAAAAAGCGATGTCAAAGGTTTGTGGTCTGATGATGGTAAAGTGACGACCATACAAGAAATCATGAAACTTAGTAACACCAAATACGAGAGCCAAAGCTTCTTTCTCGATCTGTGAATAATTTCTTTGCGCAGACGAGAGCAATTTGGACGCAAAGGCAATAGGGCGATCATGCGATCCATCTTTGTGCGCAAGCACAGCACCGATCCCGAAATCCGATGCATCCACCATCAACAAAAGGGGCTTCCGGGGATCGAATGGCGTAAGGCAAGTATTGGAAAGCAACGCCGATTTCAACTGGTGAAAGGCGCGCTCACATTCCGTCGTCCAGACGAACGGAACACCTTTACAGTGTAAGCGATGAAGCGGAGCTGAAATGGAAGAGGCGTGGCGCACATAGCGATGATAATAATTTATTTTTCCCGGCACACTCTATAGCTGCTTCAAATTCTGCGGCGAAGGCAAGTCTTGAATGGCACGGAGGTGCTCTGGACTGGGATGTATGCCTTGGGCATTGAGTACATGGCCCAGATAGGGTAAGTCACGAGCAAAAAACACGCATTTGTCCTTCCGCAAGCGAAGAACATTTTGTTACAAGACGTGAAATAATGTTCTGAGATTGGCTAAATGTTCTTCTTCCATCTTTCCGGAGATCACAATATCGTCCAGATAGTTTTCGGCAGTAGGGACCGACGCACAAACAGTTTGTAGATATTGTTGAAACAATGCAGGGGCGGATGCACACCCGAATGGCAGTCGTTTGAATCGGTACAAACCAAGATGCGTGTTAACCACCAAAACGCGCTGGGATTCTTCGTTCACCGGTATTTGCAAGTACGCGTCTGCTAGATCCAACTTCGAAAAATATTTACCCGGGCACAGTTTGTCAAAAAGATCTTCCGGGCGGGGTAAAGGAATAGTGGCAGTCACTAGTTGTGGATTCACTGTTGCCTTGAAGTCCACGCAAAGTCTCAATTTTCCAGAAGGTTTTTGCAAAATTACTAAGGGTGATGCCCAGAGAGAAGCCTGCACACGTTCAATGACACCTTGTGATTCCAAATCGTTTAATGTTCTTGCGACCTCATCATGCAAAGCGTGGGGAACATTGCACGCCTGAAAAATTTCGGTTGCGCGTTTACTTTCGGTTCTAAATGTGCTTTATAGTTCTTAGCACAACCAAGGCCCGGTGCAAAAATGTCTGCAAACTCTTCACATAGATGAGAAACACTGTCTGAAGGCACAGTCTGGTTCACTGACAGGACCTGATTGACTGTAGACAAGTTAAACAACTGAAACAAATCGAAACGAAACATGTTCACGGCAGAAGAAGAACGAAGGACATACAATGAGACAAGTTTTGTTTGTCCCTTGTATGTTGCAAGAAGGCTGCACTGTCCTAACACAGGGAGCCCGTGACCTGAATATATAGTTAGTTTAACATTTGCGGCATGCAACGGAGGTGTGCCCAGCTGTTTGTACGTGTCTTGATTGATCAGTGAAACTGCAGCTCTGGTATCGAGCTGGAATGGTATCACTTTGCCGTTAATGTCCAAGTCCACAAAAAGTTTATTGTCCTGCTGACGACAAGAGCGACTGTCTCGCGCAACGTGAACTGACACTGGTACAGAATCACTTGCGACTTGACGGGATTTCCGGTGATGTCGACGCACGCTATTTGTGGGACGAACACAGTCACTGTGAGAGAGAGTAGCACTGGGCAGAGTGGAATGAACTACATGAATTTCCATAGGCGAAGTGCCGCGAGCCTGAATATCCTTGGTTCGATTCCGATTCCGGCGCGAAGCAAAGGGCCTGGAATGGTTTTGAGCTTCAGATCGGAGCTTTTTCTGGCAAACACTTTGAACACGTCCTTTTTTTATTACAGAAACAGCAAATAGCCTGGCATGGCGGGCAATTCTCACGCGAATGTCTAGTAGCACACCGTGGGCATGATTTCACTGCATTTGCTTGCTGGCGCGGTACACGTGGCTGAGAGCCAGCGGCTTTGGCGCGGCTGGGTGCGAGGACTGTTTACTGTTCTGTGTAGCTCGCCCGGTGGGCTGGTTAACCTGACACATGGGTGGCGAAGTTTCAAATGATTTCTGAGCAAAGTCAAGTGTGCCCTGCCGATCCAATATGTCAATCACTTGTTGAAAGGAGGGACTGACAAGCTTCAAAATCCATTCCCGTATACGAACATCAGAAACGTTCTGTGCAATTGCATCACGCACCATAGTATCTGAATAAGGGAGTCCACATTGACACTCAAAAGCACAGTCCCTAGTAAGGCCTTGCAAGGTTGCAACCCACTCCTGATTAGTCTGACCAGCCATACGTTTTGTACGAAAGAACGTATACCGTTTGGCAACTACATTGACTGATTCTTTGAAATATGCATCTAATGCAGACAAAATTTCTTCGTAGGACAGAGTTGCTACATCAACAATTTGACTATCACACGGTACGTGGACACTCCGACACACGATAATAAGAAAGGCTGCCGCTCGTTACCTTGAATTCTGTAGGCGGCGAGATGGAATCCAAATTGGCGTGACCACTCCGTCCAGCTTTCCAGTGCCGCATCAAAAGGACGAAAAGGTGGTGCAACTGCGTGTTGTGGCGGCGGTAGCGGTGGAGCAGCGGCTGCCGCATCGTTTTGCATTGCACGTTGACCCTGGACGAGCTGACCAAGGGCATCCAGTAAGGCCTGCGTCTGCTGGTTCTGTAAGCGATAAAATTCGGACAGTACATCTGGAGATTGTGGCGAACCCATTACACAAGTAAATCAGGGCAGTATAGTTACGAACGCGGTTTGGCCTCGTCGCCAAACTGTTGTGGACTGGCAAGACAGCCAGTCCACTATGAAGGAAGCCGAAAGGCACGCGTTTAAGCTCACGCAGGCTGGCGTGAGATCTGTAACAGGACAAGGAAATGAGAATAGCCAAAAAAGTACGTAGCTGCTGGAATACTTAACGTTAATCCATAATTGGTGAACATCGCTCGTGACGGTACAGGTTTTACAGCATCAATAGTAACTGGTAATGGCGCCTTGCTAGGTCGTAGCAAATGACATAGCTGAAGGCTAAGCCAACTATCGTCTCGGCAAATGAAAGCGTATTTTGTCGGTGAACCATCGCTAGCAAAGTCGGCTGTACAACTGGGGCGAGTGCTAGGAAGTCTCTCTAGACCTGCCGTGTGGCGGCGCTCGTTCTGCAATCACTGATTGTGGCGACACGCGGGTCCGACGTATACTAACGGACCGCGGCCGATTTAAAGGCTACCACCTAGCAAGTGTGGTGTCTGGCGGTGACACCACACGACTGACAGCGGCCGGCCATTTGTAGCGAATAACGGACAGCACGGCGACAATGCGGCGGGAGTAAAACTGTACTCGGCTGTACCGGCTGCACGTTGAAGAAATATAATTATATTGTTAATTAATAGTTCTGTATGATCTGCTGTACTGTAAACTACTCAGCTCCTAGGCAGATTTGACTACTATTGCTTTAGAATGCACTTACGTGATTTACTGACAGCCAGAGACTCAAATGGCGCTAAACATGTAAGGGATTGGAAGAATATTCGTCATTGTGTTACAGTTATAATATGAGACTTGTGCTTGACATATTTCGTTTATTGAAATAACTTTATTGTTTTGGATGGTATGTGGACGTTTAGGACTGATCAGTTAAAATTCGTTTGTGATTTAGAATCCATAGGAAGACGTGACAGGTTATGTACCCTTAGGAAAGGCTAGATACCATGAGATGATATGTGGAAGCTGAGAATTTTTGAAATAACAGTAGTTTCGATTTTTCTCCATACTGATTCTTGTAGACAGAGGCTTACTAAATACGGGCATATCAGTTCTTTCAGAATAGGGTTTTTTTTAGTCAAGGTCACTCCCGTGTGGGATCTTCTTGGACCGATGAAATCACATGAGTGCATACAAGTTCGGGCAGCCCTTTTGATGGACTTAAGATCGATCACCCAGCGTTAGTCAGAGCCTGCTGACTCGCCACAATCTAGAGCTCTGTGGTACAGCAAATATCCGCAACTCGTGGTCGTGCGGTAGCGTTCTCGCTTCCCGCGCTCGGGTTCCCGGGCTCGATTCCCGGCGGGGTCAGGGATTTTCTCTGCCTCGTGATGACTGGGTGTTGTGTGATGTCCTTAGGTTGGTTAAGACTAAGTAGTTCTAAGTTCTAGGGGACCGATGACCATAGATGTTATGTCCCATAGTGCTCGGAGCCATTTGAACCATTTTTTTTTTTTTTTTTTTTGGTACAGCAACACATCAATATGTTCAGGGAGTGCCAATACACCGATTGCACTAATAGCTGCAAACGCAACGCCAGCTCCATTTGCCGGCTGCGGTGGCCGAGCGGTTCTAGGCACCTCAGTCCGGAACCGCGCGACTACTACGGTCGCAGTTTCGAATCCTGCCTCGGGCATGGATGTGTGTGATGTCCTTAGTTAGGTTTAAGTAGTTCTAAGTTCTAGGGGACTTATGACCTCAGATGTTAAGTCCCATAGTGCTCAGAGCCTTTTGAACCATTCTGAACCAGCGGTATTTCTGTCATTCCTACGAATGTGCGTCTCAGCCTCATAAAGTATGCGTCCCCTGGCCCATGATTAATGGTTTTGTTTACCTTCTTCCGATTAATAGTATCACCTATCAAAATATTCCACACCTTTTTCAAAACCCTGTGGTGGACCCAAATTGCATCGATAAAATTTCGAAGGTGTTCAGTGATATTTTCTGAAGATTTATGAATAAGTTGTATGTGATCTCCAGTGGCAAGTTAGAGAATAATAATTTAATTACGACTTATTCGCTCTGATGAGACAGCGGCCATTGTATCTGTGAAAATAGCTTCACAGAAGTGAAAGAGCCTGTGGTGAGCAAGCGACACCCCAGTACTTTTGTATTTACACCTACAAGAAATACGTATCGGCCAACTTCGCATCAGTAAAAATTATTGTACTACTAAAACAGTTTGAAGAATAAACTCTTGACAGAATCAAACTGTACGCCATGCAAGCTTTAAGGGGAAAAGAGCACCTTAATGTTGTCTGCAGCAAGTACAGTGACTGAATTGGACAAGTTTGTTATCAAGCAAGACACGTAGACCATACTGTTGAAAATTTCACTGTTGTGCAGATATTTTCAGGGGATGCAGATATAAAGGTAACGGGTTGGGGGAGAGTGGAGGTAGGGAATCAAAACTGACCCTACGACTTTTCTTAGAAGATATGTTAAAGAAAGGCGAACGGACAGGGGTTAGACAAAAAATGATCATACCGGGAGAAATGTATGCTTGAACATAAATGCAGCTGCTAACCAAGCCAGCAGGATGGGCTGTTTCATAAGACCACGAACGAAGGTTGCAAGTGTCAGTGTATAGTGTAGTTGTGAGTGCATTATGTTGGAGCTGAGTGAATTCGCATGTGGGCAAACTAATGGTGATCGAGTGGTGGGCACTTCCATACCCGAGGGAGCTGAAGTGTGCGCTGCTTCAAGAGGCACCGTATCGAAGATTTTTACCACATACAGGGAAAGTAGAAGAACATCATCGCTAAGTTACAGCTCGGACGAAAATGTGTGTCGAAGGATCGTGATAGACGGTCATTGACGATTGTGACTCAAAATAGGAGCACTACAGCTACAAAAGGCACTCTGGAATTCCAAGCATCAGTTATGCAAATGCCGGTGAAAGGAAAACGTGGTGCCGTATTTATAAAACCTGGACAATGGAGCAATGGATGAAAGTCATTTGGTCGGACGAGTCTTGCTGTAAGGTGGCTATAATTCTGTATCTTACAAGCACTCACCTACACACTTTGCCGTGATTTACGACTAGAATTAGTTATCATTTGATAGGTGTACATCGTATACACGAATATTTAAAGAAGACTGATATTGTCAAGTACACCTTGTAAATAGTTGTTACGGTTATTGCATGAAATGTGATGGAGTGTCTTTATCATCAAAACGGTGTAATTAATGATTGACTATACCAGTAGAGGTTGGAACGCCAGTGGAAGTGAAGCGGCAGGAGTAACTCAGGCTCTGGGTGGAAAAGGCCGCACAGGTGTGTTGGCCCTGCTTAACAGAGGAAGTAGCCCCGACCGGACGGTCGGGGCACCTGAGTGCTGAAGAGCAATAGAGTAACGGCTGGCCGGTAAGGAGCTAGGCCGGAAGGATAACTGGACACTCCGAAAATCTTGGACGCAGCAGAGAGGAACAAGGAAGCGTTACTCCAGAAATGACGCAGGCTGGATTATTTGCGAGGATTTTTACTTCGAGAAGTGTGCCATTGTATGCATTCCTAATTAACGGAGTTATATATTTCCTCGCAAACTTTACGCGCTGGACGACAAAAGACTAAAATATGGTTGGTCGGGTTCGGAAAAATCTAGAGAGAGGGACAATATTCCGTGGTTTCGAGAATATGATTCGTCTTCTGCAGTTACAAGGGAGGGGAGCCGAGCTTTGCTGGGAAGCCAGCAGTGTAGAGAATAGGTCTTCCGTTTTGAGCGACCGTGTTTCATGGCCGCTCAGTATCAACATTTTTGGTATAGACGGACTTTCTGTCTTTGCTCTCAGAAGATTTTACAGTTAGAGTGTTTAGGCACTGTACTGTTGCGAACTTATACGATTCTGGGCTTCGCCTCTGGGTCTAGAACGCAGAGAGGAGAAGACAGTAGTAGAGTATACTAGTCAGAGACCGCCTTCTGCCGTCCTAGTGTTTGAAAGAGTTTATTTTGTGTCTTGACTTCTTCCATCGTCACAGACGTGTACGAGAACCATCACTCCGACGCACCGGACGCAGTACATACGGCGATATTGCTAATTGCTTCGGCTTATTGGGGCTATAAGGCTAAACAGCTGTGGTTTTATTTCCACTGAGGTTGCACACCACTGTAGATCATCTTCGAAAGTAATGTCTTCTAGTGTTTGGTATGTAGATGATGTCAATCATCTTGCGTTATTTATATTAGATCGCGTAGCCATAAAAAGGGGGCAGATTTGGGAAACTGATTAGTAATATTGGTTCGGAAATATAAACATTTGTAATATAAAGGGCTTTTTAATCTACAATAAATGTATAAGCAGAAACAATATTTATCTTTTAGTAGTTACTAGTTCCCTTATTAATTTATTTCAGTTTAGGTTGTGATTCGCCATTATAATTCTGCCAGAGACAACAAAGGGCTTGGAATAAGAGTTGAACAGAATGGATAGTGTCTTGGAAAGGGATTGATGAAGCTTTCCGTAATCAAAAATTAAGCTCGTTTATAACCAAGTTGGAAACGCCAATCGCCCTGTGGAGATTATTGGCCCTTACATATTCGCACAGCCAGTTCTGTACACCACGAATTTAGGAAGATTACGGAAAAACCTGCCCCACTTCTCCCTGCAATCTGAAACTGGCTGGGGTGGTTACAAAAACGAATAGGGCTAACATACATGGATGGTTAGAAAATGATGATATTACGCAGCTCTTCCCATCGGCGACAGATAAAACTATTCTCCAGGGATAATCAAAATATTGGCCCGAAAAAACTTAATCAACATAATAAAACAACGTGAAAGCTTTCCTCGTCTAAGGACTATTGCTGTCATTGGTGTTCAGTCATACTAAATCGTATTCTTAAGCATCGCTAATTTATCGAACTTTCGTAACTAAGTGCACTTTTTCTCTGGTTGAGGCACTGTCTTGCTTTCAACGTCAGGCGTGTCCAAGCGCATATGTGTGCGGAGAATCGTTATTTGGGTTCCAAGGAGTCGTGTATGGGTTCTATAAAAAGAGGTCGCATGGAACTGCGTCGCACATAAAATGTTTGAAGAATTTCTTGAAGAGTTGATCACGAGTTAAAAGTATTATGTCGATTTGTGAAGAAAAGTAATTTATGACTCGATTTATACACGGGAAGGTGCGCGGAATTACTTATGAAATTTGTGGACGAAACAACATAATGGTTGGTCAGCAGCTTCCATTGCCGGAACATATTGATATTTGAACAGTGACGAAATGAATTCAGTGAACAGCTATAAGTTGTCAAATTAATGTGGAAATGCGATGCAGCATTGGTTACTTGAGCATGAATGTACAATGAGCTTGGCTGTTAATACAAGTGCGCATGAGTCTGGGCATTGGTACAGAGTGTGTTACGTTCTAGAAGAGATATTAAAACGAAGTAATATTGATTTGTGCTATTATTATTTGAAAGTGATATTTTTCATTTTATAATTGAGGAACTTTAATATTTGAAAACTGAAAGAGACATTCATTCGTAGCAGGGTACATGGTCAGGTTTATGTAGTAATGAAGCGTGTTGTCTCTGTGAAGCTCCAATACTCGAGTCCGTCCCCGTACGCGCATATCTTGAAGTTCAACAGCAACACAAACTTTTCTGGACAGCTGACAATGTTACTGAAGTAGAATGTGATCACTACTGAGGACAGCTTGTTGCTTCTCGGCTTTAAACGCAATTAAAGCTAATGTAGCCCATTCGACAACTTAGTTCTTGAATATATGTTGAGGCGTGGAACACGAGGAGTTAACATGAACAAGGACCAAGGGTGTGAAAGCAAACTGAAAGAATCCCAAATTATGTTCACACATAATTTATTGTTCAATAATTGAATACAGAAGTCTCATTTCTTATATACAAATCCCATTCAACGGACCACGTGTCTTTATATAATAAACACCACATATTAACATTAATGCCACATCAAAACATTGCACAATTCTGGCAGGAAGTAATATCCCATCATGCATCATAAGGTAGGTTACAAAATGTGAGTCAATATGTGAGTCACCGAGCGAGGTGGCGCAGTGGTTAGCACACTGGACTCGCATTCGGGAGGACGACGGTTCAATCCCGTGTCCGGCCATCCTAATTTAGGTTTTCCGTGATTTCCCTAAATCACTCCAGGCAAATGCCGGGATGGTTCCTCCGAAAGGGCATGGTCGACGTCCTTCCCCATCCTTCCCTAATCCGATGAGACCGATGACCACGCTGTCTGGTCTCCTTCCCCAAACCAACCAACCAACCAATATGTGAGTCTAGTCAGGAATGGACAACAGTTGTCGGAATGGAAACACATTGTCCAAGGAGTAAGAAAAGAATGTTTCCTCTCACCGCTTGAAGCCAAAATCCCCGTATTAGAATCAAGACAAACTGAGGTAGACACACTTACACACTTCTGTCAACAGATGATCAGGTTCTGTTTGCAGAATCCGAGGGCGATGTATAGAGATCTCTGTATAGCCTACCTACAGCAGCAAAAATTTACAACATGGAAATAAAATAAAATCAAAATCACGGTTTTCATCGGGGAAGATCACAAGACAACTAATATTTCAATAGACAATACAATCCTCGAGCAAGTATCAACATTCAAATGCCTAGGGAACAGCCTGAGGAAACGATAAGCGACACAAGTAGGACTAATAAGTAGCATCTCCAGGTCACCTACTGTTCAACGTCACACCAGGCTCAAACTGTACAACGCCCTGGTCAAACCTACTTTCTTGTGCGATAGCAAAGTTTATACATTCTGCCGAGCGAAATGATGCAGTGTTTAGCACACTACACTCGCATTCGGGAGGACGACGGTTCGAATCCAAGTTCAACCATCCTGATTTAGGTTTCCGGTGGTTTCCGTAAATGGCTCCAGGCAAATACCTGCTTGGTGCGATTCAAAGGGCACATCTGATTTCTTCTTCATCCCTGAAACGGTCCGACTTTGTGTTCCGTCTCTAATGACACTGATATCAACGGAATGTAAAATCGTAATCGTTCTTCCTTCCTTTTGGAAACTCCGAAAAGATGACGAAAGGTGCGCCGAGATGTGCCTTTGCGCAACGACAACTGCCCGTTCTGGAAACCTGTCCATTCAGTTGCATATGTGCAGATGCGAACTAATTCGATGTGTCAGTACGAAGCAAATGACTTATCTACACATTGTGACACGCTTGTCCCTTGGTAGCGCCCTCCGAAACATTGCCAAGGCGAGAGACAGGACAGCCAATTTCTGTACAAGACTCCATAATAATTAACCTAAATGACAGTGTTGTGACTGATAATTCACAAGTTGCAGGTAGTTTTAACAGTCACTTTCTAAACGTAGCAACAGATATAGGTTTAAATGGTTCAATTGAAGAAGAAAGAGAATATATGAAAAATGTTGTAAAGGTTACTTGCCATTTTTAGCAACTGTAATGAAAATAAATAAAAATAAAAATAATGTAATCTCTCTCTCACTCTTGCTCTCTCTCCCCCTCCATAGTCGGAATATACAAACACTCAAAAAGCGAGAGCAGACGATTTCAGCACTATCGAAACAAACAAAAAACGAACACATCCCGAAATATCAAAACAAAACACCCAAAATGGTGGGAGGACAGTGGTACTTTCCAGTACGGAAGTGTAAATATGCTAAGTGAAATCAAAGTGATGTGTACAGGAAGTCAACACACACAGGTAGAAGACGAAGAACGATAGAAGAATGCAATAAATAACGAAACACCATGAGTAGCACAAAGAATAAGAACTGTTTATAATAATAAGGAAAGCGTATGAATTATTATTGATTACGACAAACAAAAGTGTCAGTATTGTTATAGTGTCCACTTGAAGGTGTTTAAAAATAAAGTGAAACACTTCAGGTCTTAGTAAGTTATTTATTACGTTTGCTAATGACGGTAATTAGCATATAAAACTTGAATAAGTGCAACTGCGGAAAAAAGGCCGCAAAACAAAGGAGGCAAAATGTGTATTACAATTGTCATTCCACAAAATTTTAAGCAATTAGAAGTAGCACGAACATCCTTCCTTGAAATTAATACCATTATAAAAATTAAAACAGAAGTGGTTCATGTTGAGTTGATGGAATTTCAAACAAAATTCTGAAAAGTTGTTCCAACTTAATAGATAATGGCCTTAGTGACATATGCAATACATCACTAGCCCAGGGAATGTTTTCAGGCAGGTTAAAATACGGAATAATTAAAAGACTTCTAGGAAAGGTGACAAGTCAGACTTAGACAATTATTGTGTACTTTAGTTAGTTACCCCCTTTCCGAAAATATTCTGGAAGGTGATATACTGAAGAGTTTTCGCAGCATTAAGTAGAAACAATTTACTTATCATATCACAGTCTGGATTCCAGAACGGTTTCTCTGCTCAGAATGCTATTTGTACGGTCACTCATCAACAGTACAAGCCTTAAATAATAGCACAACGCCTGTTGGTATTTTTTGTGATTATTCCAAGGCATTTGATTGTGGAGATCATGGTAATTTTTAGAATTGATGGGTTTATACCCAGACAGTTTGAATCACACTTAACAGAATGCAAAGATTCGTGTTGAATAATTCAGACTCTGTCGGGAAGCTAGGAAATTTTAGTGACTGGGAATTTCCACAGGATCTTATTTTTGATACACCCCTATTCCTTGTATATGTGAATGACTTTGTACCTCACATTCAACAAGCAAAATTGGTGCTTTTTGCAGACGGTACGATGTTACAAAAAGTCCCTTGGAGAGAAAGCAGTAGAAGAGTCGGTAAACGATTTTTCCAAAGAATAATCGAGTGGTTCTCTGGAAATGGATTATCTATAAGGTGCCCCCCCCCGCCCCACACACACACACACAAAAAACACTACATTCAGTTCTGTACAACAAATAGAGTCATACCAACAATTCATGTAGCACAGGAGCAGGAGTCAGGATATACGGTTGAATGCTTCAGAATTTTGCATGTATGTATTGATGAAAACTTAAACTGGAAGAAGAATATTACTGAGCTTCTAAAACAATTAAGTTCAGCTAGGTTAGCTCTTCAGAGAATTTCTCATCTTGGAAACAAACGTGTCAATCTCTTGAAATATTTTGAATATTTCGACTCACTAACATGGTACATAATAATTTTGTGGATTAAGTTATCACTTAGAAAGAAAGTACACTCCTGGAAATGGAAAAAAGAACACATTGACACCGGTGTGTCAGACCCACCATACTTGCTCCGGACACTGCGAGAGGGCTGTACAAGCAATGATCACACGCACGGCACAGCGGACACACCAGGAGCCGCGGTGTTGGCCGTCGAATGGCGCTAGCTGCGCAGCATTTGTGCACCGCCGCCGTCAGTGTCAGCCAGTTTGCCGTGGCATACGGAGCTCCATCGCAGTCTTTAACACTGGTAGCATGCCGCGACAGCGTGGACGTGAACCGTATGTGCAGTTGACGGACTTTGAGCGAGGGCGTATAGTGGGCATGCGGGAGGCCGGGTGGACGTACCGCCGAATTGCTCAACACGTGGGGCGTGAGGTCTCCACAGTACATCGATGTTGTCGCCAGTTGTCAGCGGAAGGTGCACGTGCCCGTCGACCTGGGACCGGACCGCAGCGACGCACGGATGCACGCCAAGACCGTAGGATCCTACGCAGTGCCGTAGGGGACCGCACCGCCACTTCCCAGCAAATTAGGGACACTGTTGCTCCTGGGGTATCGGCGAGGACCATTCGCAACCGTCTCCATGAAGCTGGGCTACGGTCCCGCACACCGTTAAGCCGTCTTCCGCTCACGCCCCAACATCGTGCAGCCCGCCTCCAGTGGTGTCGCGACAGGCGTGAATGGAGGGACGAATGGAGACGTGTCGTCTTCAGCGATGAGAGTCGCTTCTGCTTTGGTGCCAATGATGGTCGTATGCGTGTTTGGTACCGTGCAGGTGAGCGCCACAATCAGGACTGCATACGACCGAGGCACACAGGGCCAACACCCGGCATCATGGTGTGGGGAGCGATCTCCTACACTGGCCGTACACCACTGGTGATCGTCGAGGGGACACTGAATAGTGCACGCTACATCCAAACCGTCATCGAACCCATCGTTCTACCATTCCTAGACCGGCAAGGGAACTTGCTGTTCCAACAGGACAATGCACGTCCGCATGTATCCCGTGCCACCCAACGTGCTCTAGAAGGTGTAAGTCAACTACCCTGGCCAGCAAGATCTCCGGATCTGTCCCCCATTGAGCATGTTTGGGACTGGATGAAGCGTCGTCTCACGCGGTCTGCACGTCCAGCACGAATGCTGGTCCAACTGAGGCGCCAGGTGGAAATGGCATGGCAAGCCGTTCCACAGGACTACATCCAGCATCTCTACGATCGTCTCCATGGGAGAATAGCAGCCTGCATTGCTGCGAAAGGTGGATATACACTGTACTAGTGCCGACATTGTGCATGCTGTGTTGCCTGTGTCTATGTGCCTGTGGTTCTGTCAGTGTGATCATGTGATGTATCTGACCCCAGGAATGTGTCAATAAAGTTTCCCCTTCCTGGGACAATGAATTCACGGTGTTCTTATTTCAATTTCCAGGAGTGTATTTATTACACAAAAGCGAGAATTAAGAATATACACTGCCGTGGGAACTAGGCCGCTGTCACAATACATAAATTTGTTAATGAAATTCGCCATAAATAATCCATCACTATTTGAGAACAGTACTAGAGGGAGAAATGACCTTTGTTACCCACTGTTGAAGCTGTCGGTGGCTCAGACACGAGTTCAATATGCAGCAAAAAGAAATTTTTTGTTCATTTGCCCTATAACATAAAGTGTCTGAAAGGTAGCAAAATAAGTTTTAAAAGTAATTTAATATCATTTCTTCTGGACAGCTCCTCCTATTCCACTGATGAATTTCCACATAACAATTGATAGTCAATAAAAAATGAAGATATACAAATGTAGTTGCATGAGTAGTCCTAAAAATAATAATATGTTCATTAATGTTAGCTTTAACCATGTGTACATATCCTGTAAACTGACTCCTTCCTCATCATTTCGTTAAAAGGATAGTTCAAATGATCTATGTGACATGCAACTAACTAAGTAATGAACTTCTAAGAATGGAAACATGGAGAGATATTCTATTCACTGATATCAGCCACTTTTCTGTCATATTATGCAGTTTCAGAAGCTTTATGAGAGACTGTATTTCTCCTTGCATGGGAATTTCACGTACGCCTCTTTTGACAGCATTGGATGACTACCTGTTTCGACCACAATCATTTCCCAAAGATAATTCCAATAATTCATGCCTTTGGCGTTAGTTGTTAGGTAAATCATTGCTAATACAAAATAATCAAAAGCAGTTTCCATCTACATATTATTTGTATTTTCTACAAGCTACCTTCCCATATTCACTGAAAAGTGAGCCAGATAAATAAGTGTAGGACTCGCTTAATGAGTGTGTCTACGAGTGTCAAAATATGTAACATAAATGCAATCTTTTCATTGCATTGACTTAGAAGCTTAATGGACTGTAGACCTTAGAATCTGCATAACTTTCAACTTCATTCTGTGACAGAACTACATTGAACACATTAAATAATGCATTTTTTAGCATATCGCTGTAACTATATGCTATTTAATATCGATGTGCATACGTTAGTAAACATTGATATCTTTGTAACTTCTAAAACGAATTTTTGTAATATCTATTGCTTTGATAAAAGAATATGACACGAGCATTCTTTATAAAATTATAGATCAGTACCTCACTCCAAGGGAATCATAATATGAGATAAATAATTTTAAATATTGAGTCTCATAAGTCAGTGAAACTCATTGGTCGTTTGTTTTGAATACCCTGGCAAGACAGGTGATGGCATGTGCAACAACAGCAAGGACGAGATGATAGTGACATGCTGACTAGTATTGACATTTCATTGATAGTGGTAGATGTAAAATTAATTTGGCAAATAATTGTGCAGTGAATGGGTTATTAAGTTTATTATTAATTCTATTATTTGTGTCTGAAATTCTGATGTAAGAATTTTCAGACTTCTGATGCAACAAACTTACTTGAGACATGGATGCAGTTGAAACAATGGATCTTGAAGGCTTCGTGGTGGACCACATTTATTTACTTTATGAAAGACTTCAACAAGCTGTGTGAGATTGTTTTCCAACGTTTATTTCGACGACACACTAACTACAGGACCTTCGTTTTATCTGATATATATGATATTGGAGTGATGGTTACCCTAGTGTAAGTTTTGAACAGACCTTAATTTAAACAATATAAGTTCTATGTTCACAGTATTTTGAAAGTCATTTAAGCTAGAATCTATTCATAATCCTAGTTCCCATGTCATATATTGAAATTAATGACATGTGTTAAAATTACGATGTCAAAAACAGTTTTGAATGATTCAGAAATGTTACAAAGCTGTACTTCTGTTCATTTAAACATAACAGAAAGTAAAGCTAAGGCATTGCTCGAATTTTTTCCATTCACTGATGTTAACTTTGATTGAATGAAAGTGCAGTCAGCCAAATTGTTCCATCAGAAACCATACTGGTAGTTTCCATCTTGAAATTTATATACAAATTTTAATGATAAAATTAAATATTGATTCATAGTAAATTTTTGAAGCAATGAAGTAAAATTAGCCCCTTTTGAGCGTCTCAACCGTTAAGTCATAGTTATATTATTTATTTCAGATATTTTATCATAAGGCGAGTTAAAAAGCAGCTTTCGATTTGTTCCTACAAAGAACGTCTGACTGGTGGATATATCAAGTTATCAAAAACGATAACGAAGGTAGACAGTGATAAATGCAGTGAAGTGTATTTATGTCTGTGTTAGATACATGTTCGGTCCACAATATTCACCATTTACTTTGGGATTTAACAGTAGATAGCTTTTTTAACGATAGTTCAATCTAGGGCACACAGACACGTTTCAAAACTGATAACATTTGCAACTGGTAATAAAAAGCAACAAAATAGCATATACTCCACTGCGTGGTAGAAGAGATCTTTTATAAATGCTAATGGCTGTTGCTAGAGCAAAGGGTATGATACGTTTTGCAGTCAAGGTCGTGTGCGAGGGCTACGTACAGGTCTGATGAAGAGGCAGTTTTCATGCGTAACAGCTTAAGACACGGAACTGTGTCGTACGCAGCTCAGTAAGTAAGTTTTCGTCACACTGGGCATATCTAAACCGTATTAATGTGCGAAACGAAGAGAACATCAGATCGTACAGCCATAAATTAACAACTTTTTAGTAACTGTTGTGAAACAACAAGATGCTTTAACACGCGATTCATTTCCAAATAAAAAAACGAAGTAATAACAAATAAGTCGTTATGAGACTTCGGTTATACTTCACTTCCCCATGAGAGGATTTTTTCTGAAGATACTGTTGTCATGATGAGAAAATAGGGAGGGAACCATAAATAATTCGAGGTTTAAGACTGCCGCAATGGAGACGATGCCAGATTTTGGAAAAGTCTAAGGAAGAAAACTTGCAAAACAACAGGAAATTATTCCAAAATATTGCATTAAATTGTTTTAAAGCGCACTTATGCAATTGCAATGTAGAAAAGAGAGTATCGAAACCGAATTCACACCATTATAAAGAAGTGGTAACAATACAAAATGGAGCCGGACAGTGACACAACAGATGGGAATGGCATACAAGCGATCGCAGAAGGTTCAGCCAATAGCCAACAGATGACAGCTGCAGCGGACCGCGCAGGTGCGAAGATGATAGATGTCATAGACTTCTAAGAAGGTCTGTTTCGAATGAAAATAGAAAAAAAAGCAGTCATTCTGACCAGTTAATTTAAAAATGGATCCAGGAAGTTATGAACCAGGGACCAAGGATCTAAATAAGAGTGTAGCAGAAATACAAGCTTTCGAGGCCGAAATAATGTAAATTACATAGAACATGAGTGTTAACATGAACACCATGTATGAGACTATGAACATGTTGAACAGTAATCCGAGTGTCCTATGAACTCTTTTCACTAATAAAATGGAAACGTAAAAAGGACTTTCTGTAGTCAAATGGAAGAATTCAAAGCTGTCATTAAAAGACTGGAGCCACATCTTAATAATAAGAAAAAGAAATTTGAGGCTAATCTTACTAACAAAATGGAAACTTACTTATTACTTTTGGAGAAGCAAAATGAAAATATAATGGAATTTAGTAAATCCACAGGTTCTGTGAAAAAAGAGCTATCAGTAGTTCAAACACAGCCAGCTCATATCAGTACAAGTTTTGATTCCTTTACAGCAAATCGAAGAGAGTGTCGAAACAGTGACAGACGTAAGATGCAGTCGTTATCTCTGGTATTAAAAGCTGAACTTTCTGCTGAAAGAAATGCAAAACGCAAGTATTTCGGCGTTTAAGAAATACTATTTAGAATGTCCAAAGCTCATGTGTAATCCAAGAAATGTTAGAGAATATCCCACCAGAATTTGCGATTAAGTTGAATCACTGTGTCAGCAGTCAGAGAATTTGATGAACAAGTATACCACTAGTTGCAAAAAAGTCTGAATTGTTATGTAAGAAAGAAAAGTACGACCTACAAAAGACACAAGACTGGCAGCCTTACAATTTTATGAAGAATTGCGAACGAGTAGTAGCAAATAAAACAAGTATCATGGAGAAAATTACTATAGTTACTGGTTCCCTAACAATTAATGTAAAGACGTGGGATGTGAATTTTCAGAATTTATGGAATTTCAGGATGTATGGAAATGGTTAAAGAATAATGAAAACAGGAGCAGGCGACAACGTAGGCAACATACACACCTCATCACGGAATGTGGAGGTCGGCGACGTACCCTCTCTGTGGATCAGGATAGGTGCCCAGATCTTATGACAGAGCATAACGCGGGTGGAGGCTACAATGTTTTGGAGAGTAATGTCGAATGTAAATTATTGGACTTGAGATCGATACTCTTAGGTTAATACGTAAGTTCATAACTTGTTTTTTGCATGGTGGTCGAAATCCCTAAACACAGGATGTGGTAGGACACAGAAAGCATGGAAGGACAAACCCAGAATAGCAGCGTCATTAGTCGTTTGCCTGGTTAAATTTATTTGACCATCACTTAATAGCATGAATAAATAAACACAATAATCACAAATAATTATGAGAGATAGAGTAAGGCTAATGAGTTGCTTACAGCGATAATAGGCTTTAACATATAATTTTACCTCAAAAAGCCACAAAAAATAGTACCAGAACAAAGAAAAAGCAGTAATTTTTTTAAAAAATAAACTTCTTTCCTTGTAAAGCAGAAGATGCTCAAAGGGCAACAGCGAAGATATCTTTGAGGTAATTTAAGAAAAGGTAACTTAAGGCCAACGTATTTTCTGAAAACTAATAAAATTTTTTGTAATCAAACCGGTCCTTAACACACCAGGACAAACACACTGCCAAAGATCAGCATAAAATTTACTGAAAATTTAATCAAGAACCAAAACAGCAAAATAGGTTACGGTTTTCCATACACGATGCAAGTACAATCCCAATTTTGGGTGAAACCAGTAATTATGGTTAAATTATTTGGAAATATTTGCGTAACATAACAATCAAGACAGTTTTTGCCCTTTATAGCCCATCTAGTACCATGGAAGTCATTCCCTGATGTCTTGAGAAATGTCCGGTTATCCTGTCCTTTCTCTTTGTCAGTGTTTTCCACATATTCCTTTCCTCTCCTATTCTGCGCAGAATTCTTATAAGTCCATCTAATTTTCAAAATTCGTCTATAACACTACATCCCAAATGCTTCAGTTCCCTTCTGTTCCGGTTTTCCCACAGTCCATGTTTCACTATGATATAAAGTTGTGCTCCAAAAGAAGATTCTCAGAAATTTCTTCCTCAAATTAAGGCCTATGTTTGATTCTAGTAGACTTCTCTTGAAAGGTATGCCCTTTTTGCCAGTGCTAGTCTGTTTTTGAGTTCCTCCTTCTTTTGTCGGTCATTGGTTATTTTGCTGCCTAGGTAGCAGAATTCCTTATCTACTTCGAGAACATCAGTTCTGATGTTAAGTTTCCCCCTGTTGTCATTTCTGCTGGTTTTCATTACTCTCGTCTTCCTTCGATTTAATTTCAATTCATATTCTGTACTCGTTAGATTGTTCATTCCACTCAGCAGATTATGTAATCCTTCTTCACTTTCACTCAGGACAGCAATGTCATCAGCTAATCGTATCATTGATATCCTTTCACATTAAATTTTAATTCCACTCCTGAATCTTTTTATTATTTCCATCAGTGGTTCTTCGATGTATAGATTGAACACTTGGGGAGAAAAACTACGTTCTTGTCTTATACCCTTCTTAATGCGAGCACTTCCTTCTTGGTCGTCCACTCTTATTATTCCCTCTTCGCTCTTGTACATATCGTATATTATCCGTGTCGCTCTTTAGCTTACCCCTATTTTTCTCAGAAGTTTGTACCATTTTACATTGTCGAATGCTTTTTCCAGGTCGACAAATCCTATGAACGTGTCTTGATTTTTCTTTTGTCTTGCTTCCATTATCAACCGCAACGTCAGAATCGTCTCTCTGGTCCATTTACATTTTCTAAAACCAAATTGATCGTCACACATCCTCAGTTTTCTCTTCCATTCTTCTGTATATCATTCTTGTCAGCAACTTGGTTGCATGAGCAGTTAAGCTATCAGTGCGATAATACTCGCACTTGTTAGTTCTTTCAGTCTTCGGAATTGTATGGATGATATTTTTCCGAAAGTGAGATGGCATGTCGCCAGATTCGTACATTGTATACACCAACGTGAATAATCGTTTTGTTGCCACTTCCACCAATGAGTTTAGAAATTCTGATGGAATCTTATCTACCCCTTCTCCCATATTTGATATTAAATCCTCCAAAGCTCTTTTAAATACTGATTCTAATACTGGATCCCCTACCTCATCAAAATCGTCTACTTTCACATCAGACAAACCTTCTCGCTCATAGAGGCTTTCAATGTATCTTTCCATCTACCCGCTCTCTCTTTTGTATTTAACAGTGGAATTCCCGTGCTTTTAATGTCACTGAAGGTTGTTTCGGCTTTCCTGTACGCTGAGTCTGCCCTTCCGACAGTCATTTCTTTTTCGATTTCTTTGCATTTTTCATGCAGCCATTTCGTCTTAGCTTCCCTGCACATCCTATTTATTTCATTCCTAAGCGACTTGTATTTCTGTATTCCTGAGTTTCCCACAACATTTTTGTATTTCCTCCTTCAATCGATTAACTGAAATATACCTCCTGTCACCCACGGTTTCTTCACATTTACTTTCTTTGTACCTATTTCTTTCTAACTTCTGTGATGGCCATTTTTAGACAAGTCCATTCCGCTCCAAGTGCATTGCCTACTGTACTATTCCTTATTGCTGTATCTATAGCCTTAGAGAACTTCAAGCGTATCTCATCATTGCTTAGTACTTCAGTACCCCACTTCTTTGCGTACTGGTTCTGCCTGACTAATGCCTTAAAGTTTATTACAGAACTCAATTAGTCTTTCCCCTCTCTCATTCCTCGTCCCAAGCCCATATTCTCCTGTAACCTTTTCTTCTACTCCTTCCCCTACAACTGCAATCTAGTCCCCCATGACAGATTTTCAATTCTTTTTACGTAGAGATTTATCAGTTGAATATCGTCATATAACTTCTCAATGTCTTCATCTTCAGCTTGCGACGTTGGCATGTATACGTGAACTATCGTTATCGGTTTTGGTTTACTGTCGATTCTGAAAAGAACAACCCTATCACTGAACTGCTCTCAGAAATACACTCTTTGTACGTCTTTCCTATTCATAACCAATTCTACTCCCGTTATACCATTTTCTGCTGCTGTTGATATTATCCTATATTCATATTAACCTATAGTCATATGACCAGAAGTCTTCTTCCCATTTCACTTCACTGACCCCTACTATATCTAGACTGAGCCTTTTCATTTCCCTTTTCAGATTTTCTAGATCCCTACCACGCTCAAGCTTCTGACATTCCACGTCCTGACTCGTAGAACGTTACCTTTTCTTTAATTACTGAATCTTTTTCTCATGGTCACCTCCTTCTTTTCACTCCCCGCCTGGCGACCCGAATGGGAGACCATTCTGGAATCTTTTGCCAATGGAGAAATCATTGTGACACTTTTTCAATTACAGCCCACATGTCCTGGGGATACACCTTAACTGTTTTTAATGCAGTGGTTTCCATTGCCTTCTACATCCTCATGTCGTTGATCACGGCTGGTTCTTCCGCCTATAGGGGCAGTTTTCCAACCCCTAGGACAAGAGGGTGCCCTGAACCTCTGTCCGCTCTTCCACCCTCTTTGACAAGGCCGTTGGCAGAATAAGGGCAACTTCTTATGCTGGAATTCTTTGCACTCTAGTGGCTCCATTGGAAACGTGGCCGACACCGTCTCTATTACTAACCGCCACTGCGCAACTAGCTACTTGACTACATCATTCAATTTGAGGTTTCTGCCTGTTTAGGCAAACGGCAACACTTGCCTAAAAAACCGGAGTGGGTCAACCCAAAGTCCATGACGGCCCGCAGGAGCGCGCTTTCATAATTTCTCAATTTTCTATACTGAAAGAAATTAACTCGGTTGATTACAAATGATCAAGTTTTCCCCGTCTCCTAAAATCCTCCGCTCCAGAGGGCTCATGACTTCTGCACCCACAACGGCCATAGACTGACTGATTTCGCTAGCTCTAAGAACATTCCCCGAAATCCTTTAACATTTGCGCCTTCCAGCCAAGCAGGATTACGAGAAGAATGTAAATATTTTCCGAGGCAATTTTCTGCTCCTTTTTTGGAGCTTCTGTAATGTGCCACTTCGTACCAGGACTTTCAGAAATTTCTTCGCATTGGGTGTTGGGAAACACTAATCATCATTGTAAAATTGCTCGCCTGTGAGGTCGCTCTAGTCGGGTCTGACTGAAAGGCGACAGCAAAAGCCAACTTGTGACATCGCTTCATTGTCTGATATAAATTGCACATACACCTTTTGTATGTCCGCTCGTTTGTTAAGAGGATACACAAGATGCGTACATATATTTATTTTGTATGTCAACTAGCGCTCTTCCCATATCCTCTCTATTTCCGCAGATAACCTCTGAGAATGTCAATCTGGTGTATGTCTGTTTAAATCTGTAATCAGGGAAGCAACGACCTTTTTATGTGTCTGGGCTGTGCAGTACCAATATTAAAATTTTCGCGAGAGAGGGCTAGTAAAGTGCTCATTTTTGGACCAAACCATTCCTCTGGTTTTCACACCGGAAAATTGGCATTCAGAGCCCCTACACGACCTTAGTAAAAAGGCTGGCCATTGCAGCGATCTGCTGTCGGATGATTCTTAGTCACTGATTGGCGAGTTTGACTCTACGTGAATCAGGTTGCTCTCCACTCTTTTTCCACGGAGCATTTGATGACCTATCCCCCCTCCCCTTCCTCTCTCACCCCCGTCACCAACATAACTTAAAAAAAGTCTAATCTACGGAGTCAGTTCCCTCCGCTCGCCTTTTTAAAGTGACGCTGGAGATCCTGCTGCTGCTATGGTCAGTCGTAACTTTCCTTGGTATAATTTAGTTTTGGTTAGTGTGGATCTCTTCTTATCCATAATGAGTCATTTAATTCTAATTCCAGAATATCCAGGAGTGCATTTTAGTACATCTCCTTTGCTTTTCTTAAATAATTGTCATGAGTAACACTTCAAATAGTGTGTGCGACAATGTGTCGTTAGCAGTGGACTTCATTTTATTAATAATATACCGTGTTTTTCTTAAGAATAGTACATCCGTTGAATTCACAGGTACTAAAACTCGATTTATATCATTTCTGGTGTTTCATTCAATCTGATATTTTTTTCGAATGACACATCACGTGTAGATGAAGTAACAATGTTGCGAGTTCAGACTATCCGACTGAAGAGAGCACCAAGTTCTTTGCAGAACGAATCCCATACGGAAAAACGTTACTCGATTGGTTGATGATTACATATTTTATCAATTTTAGTGGAAAACATCCGACTGTCTCTGTGACCTCTCTCGCCCTCCTATGTAATCTCAGTGATGGCAAAATGATCTGCCTCTTCTCTCTTACTGTTAAATGCAGAGCTCTCCTCCATCTTCAAATTTTCTTGTCCTCATCTTAGAGCACATGGCACTGGGTTTACGTGTCTTTAAACATGATCATTAGTTATTATAATTTCACTTTGCTGCTTCAGTGTCAGAATGTGGTCTGTGACTCAACATCGGTGAGAATTTTTTTTATGAAGCTTCCACTTCGCCTCATATTGACCGCTTCCTAACTATTTCTTCCTCCCGAAAGATAATGATCAGGATGTTAAATTCAATATCACAGTCAACATAGCTTATAAGAGGAGCGACTTCTCTACGCGCAGTTGACCTGAATCATTGAAACCATTCGATTGGGTAAATTAATATCTGGGTTTTCTTTTCATGGAAAGTTCACACCGCAAACTTGGTTAAGGAAGAGGAGAAAAGACAGGATGCATAAAGAAAGAACCTCACTCTGATGGGATATGTTTTTCTAAGTGGACAGCAATAATTACTAATAGATTTTTAATAACTTTTAGAACTGCAAGTGTTACGATTATTTTGCTTTTTATTTTGTCAAAGCTTAAGTTTCACGACTGCAGTTCAAAGCGTATTCAGGCAATAGTTTCATATAGAAAGAGTCAGCAGTATTAGAGATGACAACTATCTCATAATGGCACAGTGGGAAGGCACGAGACTGAGAACGAGTCTTCTACGTGCTCCCGCAAAATTAGTTCCTAACGTAACTGTCCTTACCAAGTCTATACATTAACGTAGTGTCGACGTTGAAGGGCTACGCGCTTCAGTTGTAAAAACAATTCTGTTCACGTTATTAGTTCAGGAAGCTGCTACTACGAGATGCGTAATAGGTCTGTTGGTGGCCTTCACTTATGGGAAAAGGTAGCTTAGCATCCAAGTTACTGAACCCTGCCATCGAGCCAATGTATAATGTGGCCTACTGAGATTTAGTTGTATTTACGTATGATTATCTATCCAGTAACCATGGAAATTCACATGACTGCTTTGAAGCCTTATGTCTTCCATGTAGTAAGAACAGTAATGTCATTTGTTGCCAGGGTGTAGAAAGGGTTATTAACTGTGTGACGTATCGCTTATATAAGCCTCAGGTTTGATTTTTATTCATGAGTACGTGGTTGAATTACGAGGACTGTGATGTGAAATACTGCTGAGAGATTAATGAACTACTGGTATGAGAAAATTACGTTTCAGAATACTGCCAGCTGCTCGAGTTACGCGGCCATTGATGCGACCGGTCTACTGAAAACCGCCGGCCGTTCGTAGCGAGTTTCATTACGGTGCGCCCATAATCTAAAATAATACAGAGCCACAAGATCGCAGATTCGTCAGACCTGCAGATAATATTAATTTATGTAGAGATGAAAACAGCCTACGTTTAAACTGAAAGTAACAGGATGTAAAGTAAGAAATAAATAAAAAATTATCTCGTCTCCGGGAGGTGTAATCTCTGGAAAATCTTGAGAACCCGTGCGGCGGTATGATTTGCAACAGAAATGCACAGTAGTATTGAAACTGAACTGTGCGCAGTACTACGAGAAGCACCCGGTCGGTTCGGATGGTAGAATTTCGTCGACAAATAACGAAGTTCTGCGTTTGCATGTTGGTCTCGTAACCATTTTTTTCCACTTACATGTGGAAAAGGAATCATCATGTTAGGAGAGTTAATACGGAAAAGATTACAAATGTGTTGGGAAAATGTATCCGGCAGCAGGCCCTTGCTATTCTGAAATTATCTGAGTCACTTATCGTATCAGCGTGGTGGGTGTGAGGCCTTGAGTGCTCGAGACTCATTACGTTTTCATTAACGAGAAGACACTTGAGGTACTTATCAGATGTGAAGCGATAAGGACAACATTTGCCGTACAGATAAGAGGAAATTCCTACTGACCTTGTGGGTAAAAGGTCTGCTGTAGAGCAGATGGGAAATAACTTATACGAATGTGATTTCAGTTACTAACACAGGCAGCCTCGTGTACGGAGTATATTCTCTTATATTCTTCGCCTAAATCGGGACAGAACCAAGAGAGAAGAAAAGCAGTTGTTAAACAACGCCGGTAATAATGCTAGCTTATAGCATTCTAAAGGGTGGTCAGAAACAGTCTTGTAAGGTTGTTGCAGTGGAGGTTGTGCTGAGAAATAATTGTCAAGAAAAAATTCGATGCGTTGCACCATTTCCGAGTTATTTAGCACTGAAATTAGCCAATCACGTCGGCGCACTTGCAAATTCAGGGAGCCTGCAGGAGACAGTGTCGCCAAACGTGTTCTACGTTTTATTTCCTCAAACAGAATAAATATATCTTTCCTCTTCTAGTTTATCATTTCCGAAAAAATCAACATTTGAACTGGTGAGATTTGAACAAGCGCTACCTCACGGACCACAGACGTCTGTCGCTACAGCGCTTTAGCCCGTGCAACTGTTTGAATTTGTGCTCAGAGGCTTGATAGATAACTTCATTGCTGAATAACTCAGAAAAAGAGTAACGTATCGAATTATTTGCTTTTATTTACCCTGAAAACTTTTCAGACTGTTTCTGACCACCAAGTTTAAGTCTGCATCGGACCACTTCGGCGCTTTTCGACGCATCGACGAACGGCGAGACCCGTGGTTGCTCAGAAATACGCCTTTAGAGGAAGGCTTTTAGTAATTCATCCCCCTTCAGTATAGTCAAGCAGCATAATATGTAAGTAGGCTGTTTAGGTTTTTTTTTTTTTTTTTCGGTAACGCCACGTAGCGCTCTGTATGAAAATCACTGGCTGTGCTGGGTGCAGTCTGTGGCTGGTTGGCATTGTTGTAATATTCGCTATTGTAGTGTTGGGCTGTTGACTGTTAACAGCGCGTAGCGTTGCGCAGTTGGAGGTGAGCCGCCAGCAGTGGTGGATGTGGAGAAGTGAGATGGCGGATTTTTGAGAGCGGATGATCTGGACGTGTGTCCATCAGAAACAGTACATTTGTAAGAATGGATGTCATGAACTGCTATATATATTATGACTTTTGAACACTATTAAGGTAAATACATTGTTTGTTCTCTATCAAAATCTTTCATTTGCTAACTATACCTATCAGTAGTTAGTGCCTTCAGTAGTTTGAATCTTTTATTTAGCTGGCAGTAGTGGCGCTCGCTGTATTGCAGTAGTTCGAGTAACGAAGATTTTTGTGAGGTAAGTGATTTGTGAAAGGCATAGGTTAATATTAGTCAGGGCCATTCTTTTGTAGGGATTTTTGAAAGTCAGATTGCGTTGCGCTAAAAATATTGTGTGTCAGTTTAGTGTTGATCAGAATAGGTAAAGAGCGAAATGTCTGAGTACGTTCAGTTTTGCTCAGCTGTTTGAAAATCAAATAATGTAAGAGATTTATCAGCACAGTAATTCAATAATTTTTCCAAGGGGACGTTTCAAATGACATAGGCCATTACTGCTGCGATTTCAAGAGATGAGCTGCAAAGTCTTCCTTCCAGCTTATAAAATGTCTTGATCCTTCGTAGATTACGTCAGAATGTAACATATTCTCAAGCTGAGTCAAAGCTTTATTTCACTAATGTACAGAAAATCATTTCAGTATCTTGTATAAGGCTGCGTTTTCTGAAAAGAAAAGCTAATTCTGGTACTAACTCGGGACTAGAAGATAAACGCATTTACATTTGAGAAGGGTTCATTTTTCCACACGCTGCTTTGTGTAGTCTCCTATTTGAAAGCAATAATACGTAGAGCTTGACACACTTTAAAAGATAATGTATGTGTGTCAGAAGTTTACGTACGTTCACGCAATACGTCTTAGAGTAATATTACCAAATCTCTTCACTAAGCAGTAGCAACGTGCCAGCAGTGTAATACCTTAGAAAACGTTTGAGGGTACTAATGAAAATCTAAGCTCCTAAATTAATGTAATGCGTTACTGGTTATGTGGTACGCCAATAAAAGTATTGTATTGGTGCAAAAGCTCGTAGCGCTTTCATACTACTTAAAAAAAATCGACAGATACAAACAATAGAGACTTAAGTCATCAGTAACATATTCTACTTCACAAGAGGCTGCCAATGATGGGGTAACTTTTTGATTCCACGATTGAAGAAATCGTGTAGTTTTGAGGCGAAGAACTCGTGAAGGCTTATTTGGAGCGCATTTTCATCCAGAAAGAAAATTCATTAATGGTTATTCGATGGAGGTCGGGAAAGGTGAAAATAAGTGGGCGCAAGCTAAGGTGAATAGGGCAGTTGCGGAATGACTTTCCATCCCAAATTCTGTGTTGCCCGTGACGTTGGAAAAGAAGTCTTGAAAACATTTAGGTTTTTCGATCGTTTGATGTGAGGTAAGTCACTGATATTACTGTAGCTGCTTCACTTTTATGTACAGCAATAGGTTTTTACGATATCACGATCCACGAAATGCAATTTGGCTTACGAATATATGTCACTGTCGTTTCAATCTGTTCCATTGTTTCGCGTATGAACCACTGATACTGACAAAACATCCGATTGGAAATACTGGCCACTCGACACAACAGGCAAGTGGCCGTTATTCGCGACAGGTCGTTTTCAATCCATTTATCCCAAAGAGATTTAGCCAATTCCATATTTTATGCATTGTATAACAAGTGAAATTAAAACATTACAAATTGTTTTACACACAAAACTGAAGTCCCTTATTCTGTTCTTCTGCGAGGGTTTGCAAGAGCTGCAAGATACCAAGAAAATAAATCCGGAAAACAGAGTTGCAAGTATGGGACCTTGTTGCAATACAAAAGACAATTGAAGCAGTAAAGAATGATAACATGCCTTTTTCGACAGCAGCAAAACAATTCAACATTTCACGTAATTCGCTAACTGTAGATGGCATTAAGAAGGTTACGGGAATCTTAACGGAAGTGTTCAGTGAAGAACAAGAGCAAGAAATCTTCAAATACATTTTTTAACAGAAAAGCGATTTTATGGAATTCCAGTGAATAATATGCGGCGATGATATGCGGCGATGACATGCGGCGATTAGCATTGCAGTTGGCAGAGTGTAACAAAATACTACATCGTTTCAAAAAAGAGTCTGAAAGGGCAGATAAAATCTGGATGGCGTTGCCTAGAGAACGCTATCCTAATATTAGTCTTAGGAGCCAGCATCTAATTCCATGGCTAGAGCACAAGCTGTTAATAAGGTGAACGTAGAAAAGGTTTTAGACTTCCATAAAACGTTGAAGATAAAAGATATCATCCTGCCCATCGTATTTATAATGTAGATTAAACCAGTATTCTGACAGTTTAGTCCAGGAATATCAAAGTGTTTGCACTCAAAGGAACACGACAAGTTAGTGCCGTTACTTCAGCTGATAATGGTTTGCTGTCGACTTTTGTAGTGTACATGTCTGCAAGAGGAAATTTCATTCCCCCTTTTGTAGTTTTCCCTTGACGAAGAATGAAACCTGAACTTAAAAATGGGACTCCGCCAGGAACCGAATTGGCGTGCCACCCTAGCGTGTGGATGCAGAGTGAAAGTTGTTTGGATTGGTTTGATCATTTTTAAAATACGCCGAGTCAACTGTTCAGTATTGAAGACTATACTGCAGCTGAGGTTACTGATATTCCTTTGGATAGGGACACTAATATTGTGCCTTGTTCAAATATTGGTTATTCTCATTGTGAAATTTCTGAATCTTCTGCAAGCAAGCGTTGATCCCTCTGGGCGCCAAACTGTTGCGTCTTCTTCAAATAGGCCTGCTGGTTCATTTCCGAAACCGACTTACGAGCTGTCTTCAAGCGCAGATTGCCTTTGGATTATAAGTGATAAACCTTCTCCTAGAAAGGTTCCCCTCAGCGTCCAACAGGCAGGTTTCACATAAGCCCAAAGGATGTAAAACCTTTCACTGCGAAACAAAGTGTGAATTAAGGACAGATTAGGAGTAAGAAAGGAAAGTCTGACATAATCACTTCAAGCCCTTATAAAAATGTGTTGGCTGATGTTAAAAGAAAGAAAGATGAAGAGCTTTTAATGAAAAAAAAGGAAATTCAAAGAGAAACAAACAGATAAGGCGAATATTCGACAATGCAAAGCAACACAAAATAAAAGTAGAAATCTAAAAGTAGGATCAAACGCTAAGAGGGATTCTGCTAACAATAAACTTTTTAAAGAAGAAGGGGAAGAAGAAAAATAGCTCTGAGCACTATGGGACTCAACATCTTAGGTCATAAGTCCCCTAGAACTTAGAACTACTTAAACCTAACTAACCTAAGGACATCACACATACCCATGCCCGAGGCAGGATTCGAACCTGCGACTGTAGCAGTCCCGTGGTTCCGGACTGCAGCGCCAGAACCGCTAGACCACCGCGGCCGGCAGGGGAAGAAGAAACGTCCACTGATGAAGAGAGTGACACAAACTTCTTTTAATGAAAGGAAGCGTTTTCTAGATCTGAAGAAAATGAAGGATGGATAAGATGTCGGACTCATGAACTGTGCGCTGAATATGATAAGGACGATGACTTCAAGTGCGAATTTTGTACATGACATAATATTTCACAATGAGATTTTCACTCTGCAGCGGAGTGTGCTTTGATATGAAACTTTCCTGGCAGATTAAAACTGTGTGCCGGACCGAGACTCGAACTCGCGACCTTTGCCTGTCGCTAGCAAGTGCTCTACCAACTGAGCTACCCAAGCACGACTCACACCCCGTCGTCACAGCTCTACTTCCGCCAGTACCTCGTCTCCTACCTTCCAAACCTTACAGAAGCTCTCCTGCGAACCTTGCAGGACTATCACTCCTGAAAGGATATTGCGGAGACATGGCTTAGCCACAGCCTGAAAGAAAGGAGTACTAGCCCTGCAAGGTTCGAAGGAGAGATTCTGTAAAGTTTGGAAGTTAGGAGACGAGGTACTGGCGGAAGTAAATCTGGGAGGACAAAGTATCAGTCATGCTTGGGTAACTCAGTTGCTACAGCATTTGCCCGGAAAGGCAAAGGTCCCAAATTCGAGTCTCTGTCCGGCACACAATTTTAATCTGCCAGGATAGTATCATGACATAATATTGTTTCTGAGTGGGTAAATTGTGAATTAATTACACGGAAATAGTTTATTTATTTATTTAATCGCGTCTGAGCTACATCTGTAATTAATTAATAGGTTATATATACTAGTTAAACATTCATATACAGGTTGTTTCACTAAATGTGTTTGCCTCTGTAAGTTACGAAGTAATAGGCGACGGAAATATTTATTGCGGTAGGTTACCATAAGAAACGTTACATTGTCTGCGGTGCTATGAACATAGTTTATTGTGTTAGTTTCCAAAGAGTTACAGCAAAGAGATACAATTTTTTAAGTGGAACAATAGTTGTTTCTATCATGCACTGGAATCAGTAACACCAGCTGCATATACATCAATGTAAATTATATTCCTATCACTTTTATTTTGGGAGCTATAATCCTTCAAAGTTTCAGGGGCAGTTACCACACTCAGTACATAATACATGGCTGTGTGTTGGTTGCAGGGGCATCTTTACTGCCCCTGCAGTGTGCGGCTGAGAATCGCCATGAAGAAGGAAGTGCGTGGCAGTTGTGTTAGGTGAGCTTCATTCATTAAGGGGAAGCCTGACAGTGGCCCTCCTACTTGGCGGGAGGCATCGTTGTTCTAGGCACCTTTACTCGCTCATAGTGCGCTTACAACTGAAAAGACCGTCTTAATGCGATCGACGGTCATACTAGAGACACTACCTTACACATCTGTGCAAAGCTTCATCGGGTTTTCACTGTGGTGTTCATTTTTCAACCGATCGGAACTTATTTTCTGGACAACCCTCGTATTAGGTAAAAAAATAAATTTTTGCATAGCTTGCGAAATTCGTAAGGAAAAAGTATTTTGTTAGGCATAACTACCTGCGGTGCTCAGTACTTCGGCAATTAAGGCCTGTTTGAACCTTTCGTTTTACAGACAACCGATCAGTCCAATGACCCACGTAGTGACATCGTCGGCAGACGTTAGTTGGTACAGCGATATCTATGAAGGTCAAGTGGAATATGTTGTGGGAATTTCCGAGATAGGACTCAGCGTCGAAAAGTTCTTTTCGTTGACACTACGAACGTACGCGAAATCTTAAAACTTCAGTGTCGGTACGCCCGCCGGTGTGGCCGTGCGGTTAAAGGCGCTTCAGTCTGGAACCGCGTGACCGCTACGGTCGCAGGTTCGAATCCTGCCTCGGGCATGGATGTGTGTGATGTCCTTAGGTTAGTTAGGTTTAATTAGTTCTAAGTTCTAGGCGACTGATGACCTCAGAAGTTAAGTCGCATAGTGCTCAGAGCCATTTGAACCATTTGAGTGTCGGTACAATCCGAGTAGGACGTCAGTGGGCGACTTAATCCTGCGTATATCTCAACACTGGCAAACTGGAATACAACGAAAACTCACTCGTGCAACCAATAACGGTCTTTATTGAAGGCTATCACAGAAGAAACGGCGAAGAATACAATAGCTACTGAGTATACAACTCACAACTCAACGTTAATCTATGAAGAACTGGACATGCTCTAAAAATTAGGCACGAAAGGTTTAGAAACATAAAAATGGTAAGTCACAGAATAAAAAAAAACCAAAACACGTACATAAATCGCAGTGCCTGGCTAGTAGGAAAGGTTGTGATTCTTAGGTGCATTTGTCGCAATGCAGTTTAATGTCAGTTCTGGGAATGTCTATTAACTAGACGACCTACGCTGACGACACTGCTATTAGTAGTTTCTGCTCTATTTATTGTGCTTCCGCAAGCTTAGTGTAACTTATCATGCTGGAGATGCTGCTGGCTAGAGAGAGACAATCGGCCGCCAGATTGTTAATGTCATGGACGTGCCAAACATTGGTGCCAACCTGTAAGATGAACACAAGATGGTTGTGCTGACATGGCGAGAAGGTCATATAGTTCTGACTAAAGGCGTATGTCAACTGTTTGCGATCAGTATTGAGGTACTTACCTGCCCTGTACACGGCTAGAAGTTCCTACGTACTCCATTTTCGTTGCAAGGGCGACAGTTAGCTATTGGTTGCCAGGCTTCATCACACTATTGCTGTAGCACGCTCCAGTCATCAGTTGACTAGCATTAACTACCAATGCTAAGGGCGCATTACGCTTGGGGCTTACGAGCAATGTCTCATTCACAATACTCTTTTTGGCTGCTTTAAATGTCAGAGTCATACCATCAGTCCACGTTACGGGTGAGTTGGCTTTACTCTTCAGGCGACAGAATGTGGCAGCTCATCTGTTGTTGTTGTAGCTCATCTGTGGCAGATGGCGGCAGTAGAAATCCAACATGCCCACAAATCGGCGCAATTCCTTGGGGTGGGTCTGCCGTAAGATCTACATCATAACATTCACCCTCTCAAGTAGCAGTAGTGATCTTGATGATGATATTCTCTGTCCCAGGAAATCCACTTGTGTCTGGCCTAAGATACGTTTATCTGTGTCGAGGACCACATCATGTCATTCCAGCCGTTTGAACACTTCCACTATACGTTGACGGTGGTGATCTGGAAAAGCTGAAACAATTAGAGTGTTGTCGAGATATGCAAAGCAAAAAGACAGACCTTGTAACTTCGAGTCAACAAACCTTTACCAGGTTTTCGGCGTCCCAGAGACAAACCGTCATAAACATTGAAACACTTCAAAAGGAGTAATTATAGCTGTCTTTGGGATATCGTGCTCAGCCACAGGTATCTGCATGTATCTTTAGCACAGTCTGGTACATGATGATATTGGCATCACTCAACGCTAATTGTAGTCAAGCAATAATGTCACAGGGTACCTTTCTGGTTTTATTATGGCTTTAAGAGCTCTGTAGTCGCCAATCGGACAACACACAACGTCTTTTCTTTGGAACTGGGTACAACGACAAGGACCAGGGACTGGTGATCGACGGGCGCATAACTTCCTCACGGATCACACCATTAAACTCTGCCTTCGCGATCGTCAGCCAGTCCGGAGCGAAACTTTACGGTCTACAAGACGTGGCGGGCCTGTCAGTTATCGTAATATAATGGACAGTGAGGTGCATTTTTTCCCTAGGCACTCCAAGTGGTCGCGTCAGGGCTGAAAAAACGTGCAACAGTTTCGCGTACTCTTCGTCGATGAATTGGCTCAGTTCGGCCACGTGTATGGATGCATCTCCTCGAAACCCAGAGGCTGGTAGACCAGTGGTGTTATCAACCAGGTGCATTTTCTTCATGTGGAGCAATGGGTTTAGTAGGGAAAAAAACTGCGCCCATGATAGGTTCGGTGATGTCAGTGGTGGTGAAATCCCATGTGAGAGCTCAACGCAAACCTAGACCTAATTGTAATGGCAGAGTGCCGTATGTCATAATGACCGAGTTGTTCACAGTGATCAGACAGAATGATGCGAAATGGTCCGTGGATAAGTACACAAATCGGATCCAATGTCTGTTAAATATTTCCAACCCGACCATCGATTCCTAACAAACAGGTGCAGACACACTGCCCGGGAATCGGAGGAGGCGCCGCTGACATTTGGGCAATCACACGGATTTGTGTATCTGCGTACTTGCTCACTGGAATTTCGGTGATACCGCCAGTTACCTTGCTGTTCAGGCATAGGTGCAGAAGAGGCCGTCGATGATGTGCAGCGTGAGCGTCGGCGGTATCGAATCTGGTCTCTATCGTTGCTTCAGTCGTGACAACGTCCGCCGATCTGCAGCGCCAGTAGATCGGCCTTGGCCGCCAAGGCCTCGAAATCTGCGCACGAAACAATTGGCGCCGCGCTAGGGCACTGCACGGTGATTGTGCTGACTGAAATCGGCGTCATCATGTCCTGGACTTCATCTACCCAAAGCGCTACAGCGTCCAAGGATGTGTCAGTCTGGGACTCTGTGATTGCTTTGACGGGCAGAGTAAACGACTGCTCCGAATCGGGCGCAATGAAGTTGCCCGGTACTGTTTCTGCGTCCACCTTGCTTCGTAGGTCCCACAAGTTCTGTAACGGCTTTCTGTCTCCAGTATCTTATCGCATGAGGACCTATCGAGTTCGCTCTTCCTGCAATAATGGCACTCACCGGATCGCTTCTGCTTTAATCCGGTCGTAAGAGGCAGCCTCTCATAGTGAGGTGATTATGTCTTCTATCTCCACTGCATACTGGTGATCTAACTCACAACCAGCGTGAACTTGGTAGCGACGCCAAAATTCCGGAAAAGAATATCTAGACGCCTCCACCTGCGCTAATCGCAAAACCGGACTGTGTGATTAGAGCCAGCCTATGTGGCCGAGCGGTTCTAGGCGCTTCAGTCTGGAACCGCGCGACCACTACGGTCTCAGGTTCGAATCCTGCCTTGGGCATGGATATGTGAGTTGTCCTTAGGTTAGTTAGGTTTAAGTAGTTCTAAGTTCTAGGGGACTGATGACCTCAGATGTTAAGACCCATAGTGCTCAGAGCCATTTGAACCATTTTTTTGATTAGATTAGATTAGATTAGATTTACTTTCATTCCAAGTGATCCGTAGAGAGGAGGTCATCCAGGATGTAGAACATGTCAGAAAAACAATACGTGACAAATATTTACAACTCAAACAAATAAGCTAATGTACCATTCCACAGGTCCCAAGTGGCATGGTCGTAATTTTTTAATGAACGCTATATGAAAGAATCATTTTACAAATACTAATGCATTGAATTTAAATTAAAAAAGTTTTTTTATTTATATATAAGGTAATACACGTGTAATACAACTACTATATACTTATATACAATGAACACATTACTGCACTGAAATGGTGCAGAAGTTAGATTGTGCTTACACACACACACACACACACACACACACACACACATACACACTTATTTACAATGAACACATTACTGCACTGAAATTGTGCAGAAGTTATATTGTGCTTATATGTAAATCAGTTGGTTCTACTGAGAAATTCATCAATGGAGTAGAAGGAGTTGACCACCAATAAATCCTTTAGGCTTCTCTTAAACCGAATTTCATTGGTTGTTAAGCTTTTTATGGCTGCTGGCAAGTAATTCCTGAAGTTATTCCTGAATAATGCACACCTTTTTGTACAAGACTAAGTGACTTTAAATCCTTGTGAAGATTATTCTTATTTCTAGTATTGATTCCATGAACTGAGCTGTTGCTTTGAAAAAGTGATATATTTTTAATGACAAATTACATTAAGGAATAAATATATTGGGAAGCAGTAGTTAGTATCCCTAGTTGCCTAAACAGGCTTCTGCAAGATGTTCTTGAGTTCACACCACATATAACTCTTACTGCATGTTTTTGTGCTCGGAAAACTTGGTTCGCTTGATGAATTGCCCCAAAAAATAATCCCATATGACATTATGGAAAGAAAGTAAGCATAGTATGCCAGCTTTTTCGTTTTTATATCCCCTATGTCTGACACAATTCGCATTGCAAATAGAGATTTGTTAAGACGCTTCAGCAGTTCTGTGGTGTGCTCCTCCCAGTTGAATTTATTATGAAGCTGTAATCCCAAGAATTTAACACTGTCCACTTCTTCTATCTGCTTTTCATCATATGTCAGGCATATACTCGTGGGACACCCCTTAAAAGTTATGAACTGCGTGTAGCGTGTTTTTTCTAAGTTTAGTGACAAAGAATTGGCTAGGAACCAGTAATTAATGTCCACAAATATTTTATTAGTTGACCTTTCTAAGACTACACTTCATTTGCTATTAACTGCAATGTTTGTATCATCGGCAAACAAAACGAACTTGGCTTCTGGTAATGTTACTGATGGAAGGTCATTGGTATACACAAGAAAAAGTAAGGGCCCTAAAATGGAACCTTGTGGGACCCTACATGTCATTAGTTCCCAGTTGGATGATGCCTGATAGCTTGATATGTGTCTCTTTCCTAATAACACCCTTTGTTTCCTACCAGAGATATAAGATTTGAACCATTTTGCAGCATTTCCTGTTACAGTATAATATTCTAATTTACTTAAAAGGATATTGTGATTTACACAGTCAAATGCCTTTGACAGATCTAATGAATTAGCACATTTTCACTGTAAGTGTAGATAGCCTTCCGAATATCAGAACTCTTTAGAAATCCGAACTGTGACTTTGACAGTGTGTTATTTGAGATAAGATGGTTATAAAGCGATTGTACATTACTTTTTCTAAAATTTTTGAGAACAGTAGCAAAAGTGAAATTGGACGGAAATTTGATGCTATTTCTTTATCACCCTTCTTAAACAGTGGCTTAACTTCAGCATATTTCAACCATTCAGGAAATATTCCACTGATAAAGGACTGGTTACACAGATAGCTTTATATGTCACTTAACTCAGAATCACATTCTTTAATTTGTTGATGTTTGATTATACCCACTATATGTTTTTGATTTTAATGATTTTATGATGGATATTATTTCTGCGGGGGTAGTGAGGGTCAAATTCATATTATGGAAGTTACTTGAAATGTCTGGTGTGAGGTATTCCATAGCAGCATCTACAGAACCTGACAACCCCATCTTGTCAGTAACAGTCATAAAATGTCTCTTAAAATGTTCTGCAACACTATACACATCTGTCACCAATATATCATTTACTCTTAATGCTATTTGTCCCTCTTCATGTCTGGTTCTACCGTTCTCCTCCTTCACTATATCCAATATACTCTTTATTTTGTTATCTGATATGACTATCTTTTCCTTGTAATATATTTGCTTTGATGTCTGTATTGCAGTCTTTAATATTTTGCAGCATTTCTTGTAATGTGCTATAGCATCAACATCAGAACTGTTTCGGATTGACAGATACAGTTTTCTTTTTGTTTTACAAGATACCCCTATTCCTTGAGTAATCCATGGCTTCTTTGTAGACTTTGATTTAACCTTGGTAAGTTTTGTGGGAAAACAGTGTTCAAATAAGGTAAGCACTTTATGAGCAAAAGTGTTATATTTTTCATTCATGCCATGAACACTGTAAACATCAGTCCAGTGAATGTCTCTGAGGAGTGTCCTAAAATAATCAATTTTTGGATTATTGATTACCCTCTTGACCTCAGATTTAACAGATTTTATATCCTGTTCAGTATTAACATTTAACGGAAGGAACTACATGTCATGGTCTGAGAGGCCATTGACTATTGGTTTTGTAATATAATTGTGTTCATTGGACTTTTCTATCATGATATTCTCAATGGCTGTTTGTGAGTAATTGGCTACCCTAGTGGGGAACTTTACAGTGGGAAATTTGAATGATAGTGTTACTAACTCAGATAAGTTCTTATTTGGAGAGTCTTTAAGGAAATCTACATTGAAGTCACCAGCAACCACCATTTCTTTGTTTTGGTCGTTAAATGGGCCAGTACAGCTTCAAGGTGGTTTACGAACAGATTAAAGTTACCTGCAAGTGCTCGATATACACTTAATATTATGAAGGATTTTTTGTGAAATTCTACTTCTGTTGCACATGCTTCTATATGATGTTCTAGGCAAAATTTATGAATGTCTATGTTCTTAAATTTATGACAGTTCGTGATGAATGTGGCAAATTCTCCTTTCTCCATTTCTTATCTACAAAAGTGAGATGCTAACCTAAACCCTGTGACACTTAAAAATTCTATACCAGTGGTCACATGATGTTCAGGGAGTCAGATTATGTCAGCTGGGTTTGAAGACTCTAATTCATCTATGCAGATAATTAATTCATTAATTTTATTTCTCAATCCTCGAATATTTTGATGCAATAAAGATAGCTGACATTTCACATTGACTGAATTAAAATTGGGTACAGTTAAAATATCTGCTGACTATTGTAAATTCTTAGCCAATAGCTGTTTATGCTGATGTAATAAGCTAGAATTATGTTTTTTGGTTTCTTTCTCAAACTGAAGGTTTGTCTCAGTCCTAACCTCTCTTAAAATTTGGTTTCTTTCTGTCCTCGCTACCCTAAAAAAGGGTCTTTTCTGAACCCTATAACCACTGGTATTTTGTCACTCATGACAGTGCCTCCTCCCTTTAACTTTCCTGCTGTTTTCCCAGCCAGTTTATCCTTCCCCTACCTGTTGAGGTGAAGGCCATGCCTAGTATAATCCCACCTATTGAGAGAATCAACAGGAACCACACCAATGTGTGACCCTGCACCCGACATAAGCAGCTGTTCCAACACCAAATTAACTCTCTTGACAGAAGAGTTCAAATGAGGTCGGTCATGGCGCCCAAGAACAGATACAAACTCAACACTAGTATGCTTCGATGCTGATGCAATCTTTGACAGGTCACACTCTATACTGTACCCAGAATCTCTGTCAATACTATTACCTGCCGCACCGACTATAACCACGGTGTCTTCCTTAGTGATATCTTTGCAAAGTGATCCTAAAACCTCTGTCACCTGCTCCAGACCAGCACTAGGTTTAAAAAAATTGGTGACCTGGTATTCTGACCCTAGTTCATCCTGCAAAAGTTGGCCAACACCTCTTCCATGGGAACCACCCAACAACAATACTTTCTTTCTCTTTACTGATTTCCCTACATTCTCACTTTTCAATTTTCTGCTGGAAGTTTGTTGTGCCCTGTCTTCACCTGCAACTGTTTGAGGCTCACCAGCTTCTAACTGAAGCTACAGGTCAAACCTCTATCTTCCACATTCACCATGAAGCTGTCAGACAAAGTTCTAGGCCTGTTCCACCTGTTGCCTGTTGCCACTTCCCACCTCTCCTTATCCTTCTCCCTCCTTAACCTGTCAAGATCTCCCCTGGCCTTGTCTAACTCAACCTGAAGGGCGGCAATTTTCCCCTCCTGTTCTAGTATCCTCCTATCTCTACTATAAATCCTACAAAACCACTGATGAGTCTCATTTACTTCCCCTATTCCCACGCCACTACAGTCGCCCACATGGAAAAAGACTACAGCACCCATCACACCAAAGCCCCGACCTAACAATTCGACGCCAAGTCAAGCACTTTTCACTCATGATAAACGTAATAGAGTGTTAAGAATAAGTCAGTTAAATTACAGATAAACACGAAAATATGATTCCACAAATTTGGCCTATACGCAACTGTGTGTAAACAAAAACAACAGTGCAAAGTTTTTGTGGCCAGAAAGAAGGTAGCTGTACGGCCAGTCGCGACACGTTGGGAATAGTCATAGCCGGGTGTCAGTCATTTCGCGAATCTCCTTCGTGAGCACCCATTAATTCCGTGATATTGCGCCGGCGAGCACGTTGGGGGTCACCAGCTTGTCGGTATGAGCGGGTTGGCTGTCTTTCGAGGACATAATCCTGCGCATATCTCACCATGGTGAAACTGGACTACAAGATAAACTGATCCGTGTATCCAGTAACAAAATTTATTGAAGGCGGTCACGGGAGAAACGTCTAAGAAATGCAATAGCTTCTGAGGATACAATCGCAACACAACGTTAATTTGCAAGGAAGATTTCGTACGAGTTACCCCTTACCTATGCTCTAAAAACTAGGCACGGAAGAATCAGAAACATAGTGTTGGCCCACGCTTAGCCTTGATGATAGATAGCTTCCACTCTCGCAGGCATACGTTCAATCATGTGGTCAAAGGTTTCTTGGGGAGTGGCAGCTCATTCTTCACAGAGTGCTGCACTGAGAAGTATCGGTTCGGTCGGTGAGGCCTGACACGAAGTCGGCGTTCCAAAACATCCCAAAGATGTTTCCAGAATGAGATTTTCACTCCGCTGCAGAGTAAAAATCTCATTCTGGAAACATCCCCCAGGCTGTGGCTAAGCCATGTCTCCGCAATATCCTTTCTTTCAGGAGTGCTAGTTCTGCAAGGTTCGCAGGAGAGCTTCTGTGAAGTTTGGAAGGTAGGAGACGAGGTACTGGCAGAAGTAAAGCTGTGAGTACCGGGCGTGAGTCGTGCTTCGGTAGCTCAGATGGTAGAGCACTTGCCCGCGAAAGGCAAAGGTCCCGAGTTCGAGTCTCGGTCGGGCACACAGTTTTAATCTGCCAGGAAGTTTCATCCCAAAGATGTTCTATTGATATTCGTATGGTTGACTGTTTGCTATCGGTTTGGGTGCTATATTGTGATGAATTATGGCTATGAATTATGGCGGTGAACCGATATATAGGCACGAGACGTTCAGGGCCTTGTGTTGTCGTAAGCTGGAAGCTGGTTACTGTATGTTGTTATAATAATTCAATCCAAATTATCATCCACACAGTTTTGTCACTTCCTCATGCAATTCATGCTTTTCTAGGCTTTTGAGGAAATCTCCTGTACAGAACATGAATATTTGTGATTGTTAGAATTTCGACTTTGTCTCATATGTAATGAAAATGCCACCAGGCTTGGATCCACTGTTGTTATCATCTGAAGGCAATATGTGTACGTCATTTAACTTTGCTATTACTTATTTCTGCTTTTTCCTACAGCATTTGCTGTATATTTATACGAATTTATGGTGGATTCCTTGTCAGACGCTAGCTTGCGCACCCCTGTCGCAACAAACCCCGTCGAGGGGTACAAATAATTCAGATAATGAAGTAACTCAGTTGTTAGAGAGCTTTCCCCTGTCAATAGTAATAAACAGCCCTGTCTTTGCACGTGTAAATTTCAGGCGTAAAGGTATGTTTTGATTCTGGCTCCTGAATGTGGAACTGCAGTGCCAGATTTTTTCTACTTTGTGTGTATGCTCACGTATGCACGAAATAAGTAGCACGGAGGATGGTACTGATCCTCTCAGCATTTCGTAATAGCTCACACAAATTAATCTTGCGAGTCACATCTTATGTGATACTTTGTATTGTATTATATGTTACCCGGGGGCCTAGAAACGACGGAGAGGCTTCGTCCCCGCCACAACCGCAGTAGTCCACAACCCCACGGTGACTACCGCAGTACAGTTCACCTCTCCGCCGCCCCACACCGAACCACTCTTTCAGGGTTATTGCGCGGTTCGGGCCCCGGTAGACACACACCCCCCCTCCACCCCTCAGGGAACGTCTCACACCAGACGAGTGTAACCCCTATGTTTTGCGTGGTAGAGTAATGGTGGTGTATGCGTACGTGGAGAACTTGTTTGCGCAGCAATCGCCGACATACTGTAGCTGAGGCGGAATAAGGGGAACCAGCCAGCATTCGCCGAGGTAGATGGAAAACCACGTAAAACCATCCACAGACTGTCCAGTCCACCGGACCCCGACACATGTCCGCCGGGCGGATTCCTGCCGGGGACCAGGCTCTCCTTCCCATTCCGGAAAGACATGCGTTAGACCGCACGGTTGTGCAAAGCCACTGCGACAGGATGGTAGTGTAGACGTAAGCGCGTCTGACTAGCGAGCAGGGGACCTGAGTTCGAATCCCAGCCTTCGTACAACGATGCTTTAGTTGCTTCAGTCTGCATATGTATATCATAGATGTGTGAGACTTGAAAAGGTCTCGGGAACAATAGAGTTTCATTTAATTAAAACACCTATGCCTGGGTTTCAGCAAGGGCCTCCCGTTTCGTTAGATTCTGATGTGGTATTCCGATACAGCTGGACAGCTTCTATAATGCTGTTCGAATTTAGTGGGAATGTTAGTCGTGAATGGGAATTTAGGTTGAGGAGTGAGGCGTGATGCACTAGACCGAGCAGTTGCGCAAAGCCAGTGTGCCGTAGTGGTTAATGTATCTGCCTAGTGAGCAAGAGATCCGGGGGGAGATATACGCGAGTTGGGATGGAACTAATTAAAGCAAAGACGTTTTTCGTCGTGGCGAGATCTATTTACGAAATTTCAGTCACCAGCTTTCTCTTCCGAATGCGAAAATATTTTGTTGAGCCCAACCTACATAGGTAGGAATGATCATCAAAATAAAATAAGAGAAATTAGAGCTGGAACAGAAAGGTTTAGGTGTTCGTTTTTCCCGCGCGCTCTTCGGGAATGGAATGGTAGAGAGATAGTATGATTGTGGTTCGATGAACCCTCTGCCAAGCACTTAAATGTGGATTGCAGAGTAATCATGTAGATGTAGATGTAAATGTTCGATTCCCAGCCTAGGCATATCTGGGTTCAGGTTTTCATTCGTCGCTTCAGTCTGTATGTATAAACCACTGAATAGCATAACATTTCCAAGGCACATGATCGTGTTGTATCTTGGAAAAGCCTAACTTTTTCAGAGTAATTTTTGTAATTACAAAAACTTGTTGCAGCACACATCAAGTGAATGCCATCATTTCGAAAACGAATAAGAAGGTACATTGGACTTTTTTCACAGGATTGGCTAGAGGCGAAACTCTGAAAAGTGTTTCAAGGTACTACACTATCCCCGACCAATATTAGTACAAAATATTTAATATTCTAAAGATGCCACCAATATATGATCTCATTCAACTACTACTAGCTGGATACTTGCCACATTTCGGTCTCTCTGTAGTATACTTCGTTCGACTTAATGGCGCTCACAACGCGAGAACGACAAGACACACCTGCCAAAACCCTACCTCGATGCTGTCCACTGGCTCAGGATACTGTGAAATTTTCCCCGTGGGAAAAGTGCTCCCAAAACAAAATAACAAAAGGAAAAGTTTTGACTGTCCTCAGGCCTACCAGCTTTCTAATTTCCTTGGCAGAAACTACTCTTTTCGTAAGACTAAAATATAGTATCCTGAGGAAGAGATCAGGCTTTGCTGATATAATTGATTTAAATCCTTAAGCATTTAACAATGAAATAAAAGTGCACTTACTAATCACAATACACTTTTTCTATCGTTTGAAAACTCTCTCCCTACAATAATCTTTAAATAATCATTAAAGAATCATATCCGAAATCGACAACACAACATATAAATGTCAAAGTAGCGCTGTTCCGTTAGAAGCATCTATCAAGTAGAAAGTATGTTGGGTTAACAGCAGTTCAGAATAATAAATCGTACAGACACCTTCCTCTCGAAGTTTCAACAGACAAGAAAAGTCAAGTTATACGTACACGGTAGCTAACAAACCTGAGACTGCATGGATATTCACTTTGCCAATTTTCTGTTAGAAACGGAAACAAAAAAAAAAAAAAAAAAAAAAAAAAAGGAACCGCGTTTGTAGTGTAATATCAAAAAAATTTCATATCCATATATTCGTTAAAACAGCTTTGAAATTATAAAACAGTTGTACAAAGAAATGTGCACAATGTATAAATGTACAAGTAGAGCTGCTCTGCGTGTCTGCAACGCGATTTTGTAAACGTCTCTACGGCAATGCCTCTTCGTAGATCTATAGACGGTTATGATTTCAACTTACAGTCGATTGAGCGCCGCAGTTGAAAGCTGTCAAAAGCAGTGCATTGCGTCAGGGGTTTCCTTAAGCTGACTCGACTGTAGGAGTGTCTAGTAGTAAATACTTCTAGTAGTTAATGCTTCATGCATGATGCGGCATTTATTCACGCATCTCAGTGTTTATGACGTCATGTGTCTTGAACTACGCGTCGTACAAGGGTGTGTTTGTGTGGGTACATTCAGTGGCTTATTGGGTACTGTATACGAAATATGTTGCGAATGGATATGGCAGCAAAGAAGTAACCAGTTTAAATGTCATGCACTATGCGACAGTTTTTCACGCATCTCACTGTTTATGGCGCCGCAGCGTGATTTAAGTGTCATACAATGATGTAGTTTTGTAGGTACATTCGATGACATTTGTGAATATAGTCTGCAAAATGAGTTGCGAATAGAGTTAGCAAAGAAGTAATATATTCAGACGTTGTACCTTAAGAAATATCAAAAGTGCGAAGATGGTAATTATATATTAGTATCAATGGACTCTGCATATATGAGTTCTTATCCATTCATTTTGAAAAATTCGTGGCCGAAAGGAGTAATAATTCTTTCTCTTACTGCCGACATACAACTAATGTGTCCGTGAAAAATTTATACACACGCTTCCAATCATACGGGTGAGGTAGAGATCGGGCAAGAGAAATCTTCTTTAGTATTTTAAATCTTCTTTAGTAATATTTATAAGCCTATCATCTTTTCTGAGGTTTGCTATCGGACCAAGTAAAACAGTGTGAAAACCTTCTTCGGGAAGAAGAGGAGGAACAAAACTGGAGTTCTCCCTTACGTCGCCGTTATTTATCATTCGATTGTTTTACAATACAATGCATCTGATAAATGTACGGATTGGGATTATAAATTCTATGCCCCGGTTTTCCCCAAGGCTTAATTATAAAGTCTGGCGGTCAAGTTAGTTCTCATCTTTTGATAAATTCAAACGTAAATAACCCACGTTTCAGTGTCAAGCATTATCTTAGATTAGGTAAGACACTATCCGCCACCTGATTAAGTTTTATATCTTTCGATCTGTCGCAAAGATTTTCTGTTGACGTGCGTCCACTTTATAACGTATCTGATGAAACACTATCGTTTTACCACCCAGACGGATTATTGCGAGGTGTCGATTTACATTTGACACATACTCTCATAAGGGAATGTTCGGATGGTTATGTTCTGTTTAATTTTACTTAGTTTTATCTGTCTACATTTTACAATCCGGCCACAGCAACATTATTACTGACCAAGATTTGGCTGAAAATGTTTTGTAGTTCAGTTGTAGAAAAAAGTCCAGACAATCAATCTCTCTGCCGGCCGGAGTGGCCGTGCGGTTCTGGGCGCTACAGTCTGGAACCGAGCGACCGCTACGGTCACAGGTTCGAATCCTGCCTCGGGCATGGATGTGTGTGATGTCCTTAGGTTAGTTAGGTTTAATTAGTTCTAAGTTCTAGGCGACTGATGACCTCAGAAGTTAAGTCGCATAGTGCTCAGAGCCATTTGAACCAGCCAATCAATCTCTCTGAAGCTCCGACTCGTTTTTATATATCCTCCTGAGTCTACAAAACATAATAACATCTCGTTTAAAGATCCCCTTGGCAGATAACGAAAATTAGCGTAGTCGTCTATGTGTGTGATTCATTCCACAAATTTGGTAAGGCATACTGCAACTGGCAAAACACTTAGGTTCACTGTTACTGTAGTATTACAGCACAAAATTAGGACATGAGGAATAGGACAGCTTCACTAGCGTGATCCGTACGTATCAATAAGACGACATTTGGTTCTTTTGGGATGACAGAAGACAACTGCAATTGTTGTCTTGCTCAGACTGCGGCATGGAATAGTGGCGGCACATATGGGTTCAACACCAGGTTCTTTCAACAGGATGGCTGCAAATGAAGTCCTATTAGTTTACGCTGTACAGTTCAAGTCTACAAGTTAATAGAGAATCTGGCAAGCTAAAACTATAATCGTGTATGGGTCTTCATGATTCTATATGCGTCTGTTTGGCAGTTTTATGCACCATCACTTTTGAGAGAGATCTCATCGGTTGGTGAAAAAAACAACAGGAAGCTCAGTGCTTCACTATTGCGCTCGATACTCCTTTGACAAAACTGAACTGTGGACTGAAAGCTATGTGGTCCCATTGCTTGCACGCGTTGTCTATGGTAGGGGTGTAACTGCTGCTCCAGCAGTACTTTCCACTGAGTATTGTGCACAGTCTGCCATTAAGTTATTGAATAAGAAAAAAGGAAAAAAAATATTATGTAGAGCTGTTGTATTTTAAGTTCCCCTGAAGCAACTTCGTCGATGGGTTAAGCCTTGTTCAGATTTATCTTAAGTCCATAGAACAGGCCGGACTCACTGAGACAAGGCTGATGCAAGCATGAAGAATAATCTCGTCAGCAGAGTGTAATTTGCTAAATATTTTCGCTATAGCTGAGATATCCCATCTCTACGCAACTATATTAGCAATAATCAGAACTGTGACACTACGTTAGTTAGTTAGTTAGTCTCATGTTCCATGGACCATTTTGCGTGATAGATCGTAATGATATGGAACGAGTTATTTCAGATTTATATTGCAATTTAAGTAGTATGTATGGCTACATTCTGAACGTTACTAAGTTTTTTTCTTCAAAAAGAAAGAAAAGTACAGAAGTTGTGAGTTAGTAAGTTATACGCACCACGTTTTACACATTACTGTAATAGAAATTCTTCTGGGGAATGGAAGGATTTGCCAAGGACAAACTTTCTCAGTCATTTCAAATGTTACTTTGCTGTCCGTCAGACGTTTTGTATCACTGGGTAAGTAATCAAAAATTTTTGTTGCGGCATTGTGCAGCCCGTTTTGTGCTCAAGACAGCCTTAATTTGTAGTAATAAGTGAAAGTTTTCCTTCCGGTATTTTAATTGTGTACATTCTTGTGCCATTTGAACTGTAGTGGATTATTTACAACAAACTTCGTGAGGGAATAAATTTACTGTGAAGCAGTAGTCAGAATGCCCAACTTTTTATACAGATGTTTACAAGATGATCGTGGATTAACATCACAAATTATTCTTACAATAACGAAGACTTGCTTTCTTAAATATGAATGCCCCAGAACATTATTCCACAATGCATTATTGAATTAAAACATGCAGAATATGTCAACTTACAGACTATTCTACTTAAAAACCCGATAAAAATTCCACTCCTTCCAATCTGCTTGCGTAAGTGTAGACCAGATGTGGTTCAAATTCACAGGAATAGTATTGAAATATATGCTTCAAATATTTTAATAAGAGATGGTGCTGATCCCCCATGGTACACAAAACAGGTCAGATCGCTGTTGCGAAAGCATCGAAGAATTCATGCCAAATTTAAAAGAACGCAAAATACGCAAGATTGGCGATGATGTACTGAAACTCGAAATTCTAGCACGGAATTCAGTGCGAGATGCTTTTAATTGCTTTTAATAGTTTCCACAACGAAATTCTGTCCAGAAATGTGGTGGAAAATCCACGAGTCCACAGAGATTCTGGTCGCATGTTAAGTACACCATTGGAAGACACAATCAGTACCTTTATTACGTGATAACAATGGTGATGTTACTGATGACATTGCCACTAAAGCAGAGTTACTATACAAGGTTTTCTGAAATTTCTTTACCAAATAAGACGAAATGAATGAAGTGAATGTTCCAAAATTCGACTCCCTGTCAACATGAGGAATTAGAAGTAGATATCCTCGGTATAGCGAAGCAGCTGAGATCTCTTAATAAAGGCAAAGCTTCCAGTCCAGATGGTATACCAGTTTGGTTCCTTTTAGGATATGCTGATACAATGGCTTCACGTTTAGCCATCGTATACAACCGCTCAGTCGAAGAAAGATCCTTGCCGAAACACTGGAAAGTTGCACATGCCACATCAATATTCAAGAAAAGAAACCGCAGAAATCCACTGAACTACAGGCCTATATCACTAACGTCGAGTTGCAGTGGGCTTTTGGAACATATACTGTGCTCTAACATTAAGAATCACTTCGAAGAAAATGGTTTATTGAGAAATATCCAACACAGATTCAGAAAATGTCTTTCTTTTTAAACACAACTATCCCTGATGTAATCAGTCCTATGGACAGTGGATCTCAAATAGATTCATATTTTCAGAAGGCTTTTGACACGGTTCCTCAAAAGCGACTTGCAATCAGATTGCGTAATCAGGTATGCAACTGGACCTGTGATTTCATATAAGAACAGTTACAGTTTGTAGTAAGTGACGTAAAGTCATCGGATAAAACAGAAGTTTCCATTCCCAGGGAACTGTTATAGGCCCTCTGTTGTTCCTGAACTATACAAACCATGCAGGGGACAATCTCAGCAGCCCCATTACATTGTTTGCAGGCGATGTTGTCATTTGCCGGCCGCGGTGGTCTCGCGGTTCTAGGCGCGCAGTCCGGAACCGCACAACTGCTACGGTCGCAGGTTCGAATGCTGCCTCGGGCATGGATGTGTGTGATGTCCTTAGGTTAGTTAGGTTTAAGTAGTTCTAAGTTCTAGGGGGCTGATGATCACAGATGTTAAGTCCCATCGTGCTCAGAGCCATTTGAACCAATTTTTTGTTGTCATTTACTATCCCATAATGACATAAGATAATCAAAACCAATGGCAACATGATTTAAACAAGATATCTGTAGGATGAGAAAAATGGTAACAGATTCTAGATAATGAAGAGAGTGAAGTTATCCATATGAGTACTAAGAGGAATCTTCAAAATTTTGGTTACATGATGACTCACACAAATCTACAAGGTAATTATTCAAGGATTACAATTAAGACTAAATTAAATTGGAACAATAAGTTTCCTTTAATTTACGTCTATGGTCACAAACTTTTTGTTAACAAATTACCAGTTTCGGTCTTTAATGACCATCACCAGATCTGCAGCAAAAATGGGAAAAACAAATACACTCGCAGATTGTCTACAGATTAAAAACAATACATAGACCATAATGAAAAGCAGTACTGACAATATATACATTTGTGCGCTTTATGTATACCTGTTTCATAAAAACAAAGTCCTAATGTACTGCAACCATAGTGGCATCGTCAAATGTTAAATACGGAATCAGCACCAACATCGTCAAACACATATAAATAACATCATATCCACGAATCATATCGTCAGTAGCACAACTATTTACAACAAGCTGCCGTACAGTATCCACAATGGTTATGGGAAACCAAATACAGCGATTTATTGGCAGAGCACTTAGAAGTTGCAACAGGTCTACTAAAGAGACTGCTAACACTAGGTTTGTTCTCCCTTTTCTGGACTACCACTGTGCTGTTGGGAACCTCATCAGGCAGTACTGACGGAGGACGTCGTAAAACATCAAAGAAGCGCTACTTGTTTCGTGTTGTTGCGAAACAGGAGAGAGAGTGCCTTTCGGCGGGATCTTCTCATGAGAATTATGTCACCAACTTCCTCCTTCGAATGCGCAAATATTTTGTTGGTGCTCACCCACATAGAGACAAATGATCACCGTAATGAAAGAAATGAAATCAAAACTCGTGCGAAAATATTTCAGTGTCAGTTTTTAGCACGCACTGCTCGAGGATGGAACGGTAGAGAAGTAGCTTGAAAGCGGTTTGATGACGTCTTTGCCGGGCTCTTAGGTGTGAATTGTGTAGTCATGTAGATACAGAAGTAGACCATGCTGTGTTCTAAATAGGAGTTTCCTGGACTCCTAAAGTCTTTCAAGCAACACAATTCACGTTCAGTTAGTCTACTAGAGACAGTTCTGCGTGTCAATCTATAGTCCGATTAAAATTACTTGATAGCTGACGCCTGTCACTTGCCGCTACAGTGTTGCCACACCGGCTGCTGTCTACCGTTCGGTTACAGGTGACACAGAAACACGACACATACACGGCGGGGTCACATAAAAAATGCTGTTAATGTGTAACGCTGAGCAGTGTTGCAAGCGGCCCTCACGAGGCATGGAAATGCGAGATGCTCTGTCGACAGCTTATTTTTTTTAAGTGACCAATGACTGAACTGCGACAGACGACACCGTGGATTTCAACTCATGTCCTCAGCTAACCACAAACTTCTGAAGTGCAATGTGTCCGAGAAAACGGCTGTCAACATTTTGCGGGCAGAACTAAACTCACGATTGTTTCCTTCACGGCGATTGAAGCTAACTTCTACGAGAAATTCGAGACAGAAAAAATTCTGCGCCAAAAGCAAATTGTCATGTCTCACTATCACTGGTTGCCTAAAACTATTCTCAAACTGGCTACACTAGCTGTCGCGTTACCAACGAATGAACAGTCCTCGTTGACACAAGGTTACAGATTATTGGCGACACAGGCGTTTCCAAAGGAAAAAAAAATGGTAGGAAGAAAAATGAGACCAAATGAAGTGACTATGATGATGAAAATGACGTGGCAACAGATTAGAAATTAAATTACATGTAAACGAATTAACTGAATCGAAATAATATTCAGACTCTTCTGATTGGATTTAGAAATAAAAACATCGTTATATTACGCGGGATTCGAATCCACGACCTTCAACGCCTCAACCTGGTTCGCTAACAACCGTGATATGGCTCTATGCTGCATTAGGTTGTAATATTTATAACTCTCGTGCCCAGTCGCAACGATGAAAACTGTACAATGGTGAGCCAAAACATTATGACCACCTGCTTAATATGTTTTTTGTCCGTCTTTGGAACGAAATACATCAGTGATCCTGCGGATCAGGGTTCCGACATTTTGTTGGTACGTTTGTGGAGGTATGTGGCATTAGATGTCTACGCACAGATCATATAATTCACGTAAATAGCGGGCCGCTGATTCGTGATCGCGTTGATGGCGCCCTATACCGATCCAGATGGGTTCCATAAGATTTACATCAGGCGAATTTGGTGGTCGAGACATCAACGTGAGTTCAGTATAATGCTCCTCAAACCACTGTAGCACAGTACTGGCTCGGAGACACGAACAATTATACTGCTGAAAGACGACATCGCCGTCGGGGAGGATATCAACTATAAATGGATGCATATGGTTCGCTGCTGTCAGCTTGTCTTCGATTAATATCATAGGTTACATGCAAGCGTAGTAAAATGTCTCCCATTGCACAATACTGCTCCCACCAGCATTCATACGTGGCGCGGTGCAGGTTCCGAGCCGCCGTTCGCCTCGATAACTGCGTTTGTGGAGACGACCATCGACCTAATGCTGCAAAAATGTGATTCACCCGAAGAGCCGACACGTTTCCATTGATCGACGGTCGAATTTCGAAGGTTCCGTGACGACTGCAAACGTAACTGACGATATTGTTGGGTCAACATGTGAATACGTAGTGTCTGCTGCGGAGCTCCATGTTCAACAACGTACGATGAACAGTGTACTTCGTAACACTTGTGCATGCATCAGAATTGTGCTCTTTCGGCAGTGATGCCGCAGATCACCATCTACCCTGCTTTACATAACAGATGTAATAACGATCTTTCCTTTGCCAAAGTCGCTTATTTGAGCCCATATCTCCGCTAGGGAGACACCCCATCTGTATCTGCTACGCTTCCATACTTTTTATCACGTCAAGTGCCAGCAAGGCTACCAAGATGCATGCAACGTCGCGGTGGGCAAAATGTTTTGGCTTATCAGTGTATAGGTGACGCTGAATCGCGTGTTGAGAGGAATTATCCAGTCGAATTTGGTTAATGCTGCGTGTGGAACGTGCATATTTCGTTACCATCGTTTCGTGTCTGTTGTTTTTGGTGTGATTATCATGTGAGACGAAATACAAAATGAAAGTTCCGGACGTATGATTCAGGATCCAAACACATCAAGAAAGAAAGCCAGACAAGAAACAGGAAGTGAACTGATCAATTGTGTAGGAGTTCGGCAACGGCGAACGGTACAGGGACGACGTAGAACGCTCTGGTTGGAGTAAATCAGCTCAACGCGTGAAGTGTCGACTATAAAGTTGTTTTAAGCGGACTATAGTGAGTCTTCTTGCAGACTGGAAAGGGCTGGACCATTTCCAGCGTCAACATTTTCCTTTCAAGGACGGTGCCACACTATTTTCGGTGTACCACCAAAATCCGGATCTCACCAGTGATGGCAGGGCGAGTTAGATAGCAATGTCAGGTGACATCACAGTGTGTGTCGGTCTGCCACCTCCTCTGACACAGAAGGGTGGCTCTTTGCCGATCGCAGCTGTCTGCAGACTTTCTCTTGACGATTGCAGTGAAGGACGTTTAAACCTCGAGAAATTTATTCAGTTTCATGCAACTTGAAAACCAGGACAGCTAAGAAAGATCCCAATGACAAATTAGGGTTGGCTGTGTGAAACTTGTCGTTGCTGTTGTCAAGATGACAAAAAAAAAATGGCTCTAAGCACTAATGGACTTAACATCTGAGGTCATCAGTCCCCTACACTTAGAACTACTTAAACCTAACCGAAGGACATCACATATAGCCATGCCCGGGGCAGGATTCGAACCTGCGACCGTAGCAGCAGCGCGGTTCCGGACTGAAGCACCTAGAAATGCTCGGCCACAGAGGCCGGCTCAATGTGATCGTTTGATTTTTATTGTTCTGCTCATTGGCAGTTCATGGTGTTAGGGCGGTAGTGGCACAATGAAACATTTTGTTTTCTAATTATTTTTATTTTTTATTTTTGAGCATGTCAGTTGCTACATAGAGATACACACCATTTATCATTAGACAAAAAAGAAGCGAAAGTACTGCAGCAAGAGTGTTGAACAACACAGTGGGATACAAAACTCATATGCGTCCGCCTATGTAAAAACTGATATGTCTTGCTTTAGTAGACTCAGTTCGAGAATAAAAACAAAATTCTTATTCGCTTGAGATTCTTGATAGCTACTCCATTATGGCAGCAGCACACATATACATACAGTTTCCATTAATGAAACACACGGTCAGAACTGCCGTTCGTGGAGATAAAATGAATAAATTACGTGTCTGAAACCATTGTGATAAACTATGTCCACAACGTACTACACTTTAGATTCATAACATTGTTGATGATCTCTACTTCGAGTTTCAGAAAACATATCGCTCTCATGCTGACCGTCGAAAATTCAGTCTTCTGGAAGAGTCTACTGCTTGTCAACCAATTGTCTTCTCGCTACCGGTAGACCCGATCCGCGGAACATTTGCTTCCTCTACAGTTCCGATGTTACTATTGCTCACTTAAGCCTTTTCTGCAGACTCTTTGGTGCCAGCTGCTTTAGTATCCATCTCCTCCTTTATGTCTTCCAGAGAACGGCCCTTAGTCTCGGGGATGAAGAACCAGGTGAAGATGAGTCCCAGCAGGCAGAAGACCGAGAAAAACCAAAACGGCACGAACGATCCGAGGGAGTCGCCGACCACCTGGAACAGCTTGGTGATGCTGAACGTCAGCACGGAGTTGAGGACGCTGAATGTGGAGTTGCACAGTCCGCGCACCGACGAGGGCACCAGCTCGTTGGTCAACACCCACAGCAGTGCATTCGCTCCGACGTTAAAGGATATCTATAACAAAGATAGGAGAAACGTCAGTTCCACTTGTGCCACTTTACTTAACTGCTGCTGCCCAAAAATAGTAGCAAACGATGAAAGATGTGCCGTGGTGTCTTACGCTTACTGATACCGATATCCCACTTAGTAACACAGATCATTATGCCACTTTTCTGTGCTGACCAGAGTTTATTATCATGTAGGGCCTTACAGATCATCTGTAAGTGCCTATCAAAAAGTTTCTGTTTGAAGGCTGTACAGTCCAAAATGGAAATGCCAGTCAGGAAAAATCGTCTTGGGCATGGAGGAAAAAGATCGGCATGAGCACTGAGGAAATCGTCCTACTGACGGACCAGGTTGCAGGTACCTGTTTTGTTAAACCGTGTCCTGCGTGAAGCAGTCAGTAATTCTCTGTTGCAGACTCTCGTCCGACTGGAACATTGACTCTTCAGGGTCTTTTTTAAGGGACCGAAGGCATGATAATCGCACGGGCAGTGATCAGGACTAAAGAGTGGGGGCTCGAATGTCTCCCACTTGAGTCTCCCAGTTGAGGCTGGCTCCACCGATCGACGGGCGTCTTGTGTCGAATCACGAACTGAACGGAACTTGACGCACCATTCCAAAATGCTGCTTTTTGACGAACATGCTGGTCCATACAGATTCTTCGTTCTCTGATCTATGTCCACCGGTGTTTTTCTTCGAAAAGAGTAACAACTTACTGGTCCTGTTTAGACACTTGGAAATAACGTCGTCTCAGTTCATGTTTCCGCATTTACCACTTACACGACAGAAAGACACGAATATTACGAGGGATCATTGGAATGTAAACTGCGATCGGGCGCGAAATCGAAAGAACTATGAAAATCCGATGAATCTTTGCACAGATGTGTTGGGAAGCCTGTCGATCGCGTCACGTCACTCTTTTCTGTTTTGAGCGCACAGTGAGCACGTAATGATGCCTAGAAAATAGAGTCTCGCACCAAATATGAAGGCCTGCTGAGAAATTTCGTCTGTTGTCATGCAGCCCACATAAATTAACTGTCATGCATTTTCTTCATTCTGACAGTTCTCGACCGCAGTCTGCAGTGGTAATAAAGATGCTCCTGCAGCGTTTTCGATGCGAAGTGGGTTTGATCAGCCACAATACAACCCGTAATGGGCTCCCCCTGAGTTTCATCACTGCTGACATGACCCGCTGGCTATGAAGACAAAAGTTTTGGTACAGACTACGAGCTGTAGACCAGCGTAGAGAATTGGGGGAAAGTACAGGAGGATGCCTTCTACGTCAAGGGTGTAGTGAGGTTGGTTCAATGCTACGACAGTTGTCTAAATCGGATCCCTGATACCACTAACACAATGAATCTTTCTTGAGAACAAATTGAATTTACCAATAAGTGTTGAATATGCAATTGTTCATTTATGTAAAACGCAACAAAATAAGTACGTTCACGATATTGTACAACTGCAGTGTATAATTTAATTTGTACCTGGATTGTCCAGAGGCGTACACTCAAGGAGAATTGGAAAACATATTAGTTTCTCCCATATACGTTTAGCGATATGACTACGACCACAAAATAAAAGGGAGCAGTACTCACACCAATGTTTATTGATAACTGTTCTCCCCACGCAACGTTCGCGAATGGAAAAGGGAAGGGAGGAACAGATTATGGTATCAGAAGTATCCTCCATTATAATTGTAAGATTGCCTGTGTATATACACACTGCCCGAAAAAATAATCGCGACACCAAGAAGAAGTTGTGCGATATAACCGAAAGTTCGTTGGGTTATTTATACTTCTCAAAATCAAAGTTGATGTTTGATCAAATTTTGCGCCAGTAGCATAACAGTGGCGCTAGTAGCTCCACTATGAGGACGAAAATCAGGTTTGCTTTACATACACACAGTGACGGCCGTGAGCGTTAGTTACCTTTGAGACTGGCCATGGTGACTTGATGTCAGTCAGGGCGACAAAGATGCCATTATCAACACCTCAGTGAGTTTGAACGAAGTCGTGTAGTAGGGCTACGAGAATCTAGATTTTCCTTCTGCGATACTGCATAAAGATTTGACACGAATTTAGTCACTGTACACGATTGCTGGCAGCGTTGGTCACGAGAATGTATGGTCTCAAGAAGACCGGGCTCCGGACGGCCACGTTGCACTACCAAGATGGAAGACAGTCGTGTTCCGCGTATGGCTCTGCCGCATCGTAGTGCATCTGCAGCAGCAATTTGAGTGGCAGTTTGCACTACAGTGACACAACAAACTGTTACAAACCGATTACTTCAAGGACAGCTCCGAGCTAGAAACCCTGTAGCGTGCATTCCATTGATCTCTAACCACCGCCATTTGCTACTTCAGTGGCGTCAAACGAGAGGTAGAGGGTAGAGGGGACGTCTGTTGTGTTTTCTGATGAAATCTGGTTCCCGGTTCTGCCTCGGGGCCAGTGATAGCCGTGTGTTGGTCACAAGGAGGCTAGCTGGCGGTATGCAACCGACCTGTCAACGTGCTAGTCACACTGGATCTACACCTGGAGTGGTGGTCCGGGACTGCGATTTCGTATTACAACAGGAGCACTATTGTGGTTATCCTACGCACCTTGACTGCAAATTTGTACGTCAGTCTGGTGATTCTTCCTGATGTCCTGCCATTCGTGAACAGCATTCCAAGACCTGTTTTCCAACAGGATAACGCTCGCCCACATACCGCTTTTTAACCCAACATGATCTACAGAGGGTCCACATGTTGCCTTGGCCTGATTGTTCACCAGACGTGGGGGATATCATCGGACGACAACTCCAGTGTCATTCATAAATGGTATTAACCATCCCTGTGTTGACTGACCAACTGCAACAGATATGGAACTCCATCCCGCAAACTTAACTCCGTCACCTGTACAGCACAATGCATGCACGTTTGCATTCAAAATTCCGGATGTTTACACTCGTTATGAACGAACCAGTGTCCGCCCCCGGCAGCTGAGTGGTCTGCGCGACAGAACGTCAATGCTAAGGGCCTGGGTTGGATTCCTGGCTGGGTCTAAGATTTTCTCTGCTCAGGTACTGGGTGTTGTGTTGTCCTAATCATCATCATTTCATCCCCATCGACGCGCAAGTCGCTGAAGTGGCGTCAAATCGAAAGACTAGCACCCGGCGAACTGTCTACCCGACGGAATGCTCTAGTCACACGACATTTACAGTTTGTAATGTACCAGTATTTCACATTTGCAATGACTTATCTCGCGCTTACATTAACCTTTGATCTTGCAATGGTAATCACTTAAACATGGTATCTAGACTAACGTGTTCCAGAAATTTCATTATTCTAAATTATTTATTTTTTGGTGTGCAATGTTTTCCGTCAGTCAGATGTTACTACGTGTGGTGAAGTATAGAACAGACTGTAGAGACTTGCTTACGTAGTACAAGAGCAGCGTCGTGAGTGGCAGCCAGAAGAGGCTGTTGACCACCTCCTGGGAGCCGTACTCGGTCAGGTAAAAGTAGACGCCGATCACAGCCATGGCGATGGTGCAGCCCGCGAACGAGAAGAGCAGCATGGGCCGGCGGCCGGCGCGGTCCACCAGCAGCGTCGCTACGATCGAGAAGAACAGCTGCACGCTCAGCAGCACGATGGCCGAGACGCTCGCGTCCAGCGTGCTGCCGCTAGTCAGGAAGATCTGCGTCGAGTACGCGCTAATGGCCGCACTGCCGTTCAGGGCCAGCAGCACCGTGAACGTCAACGTCACCTGCCAACGCAAACGTTCACTCTAGCTTCAGTCTTCCAATGGCTCTAATTTTTTGATCAATAGAATCCTTTACACTGCACTACACTGACTGTTCAAAAGTCATTAGGAAGCACTGGATGTCATGCAAATAGCGAGTCACTATTCTGTGAGCCCTTAAACTGCTATAAAACGTCAGGCACGGAATCTACGAGATGTTGGAATCGTTATGTCGAAATTTGTCCACGTATCTTCCAGTATCACTCAAAATTGTTCCGGTGTAGTTGGTGTTAGATTCATTGAACATACGTATCAACAGCATCCCATAAAAGATTGACTGGGTTAAGGTGACAACCAAGGGGCATTAAGCCACGGCTGTGAATTCACTGGAGTGTTCGTCAATCCATGTGCTTTGAACCAAAAATTAGTGACATCCTGCATTGTCCTATTGCCGGCCGTGGTGGCCGTGCGGTTCTAGGCGCTACAGTCCGGAACCGCGGGACCGCTACGGTCGCAGGTTCGAATCCTGCCTCGCGTATGGATGTGTGTGATGTCCTTAGGCTAGTTAGGTTTAAGTAGTTCTAAGTTCTAGGGGACTGATGACCTCAGAAGTTAAGTCCCATAGTGCTCAGAGCCATTTGAACCATTTGAACCATTGTCCTATTCAAACATAGCATCTCCATCAAAAATGGTTCAAATGGCTCTAAGCACTATGGGACTTAACATCTGAGGTCATTAGTCCCTTAGACCTAGAACTATTTATACCTAACTAACCTAAGGACATCTCACATATCAATGCCCGAGGCAGGATTCAAACCTGCGACCGTTCAAGCAGCGCAGTTCCGGACTGAAGCGTCTAGAACCGCTCGGTAATAGCGGCCGGGCATCGTAAAGCCACAAAGGAATGCAAATTATCTGCTACCAAAAATTAGTGAGATCCTGCATTGTCCTATTCAAAACATAGCATCTCCGTCAGGGTATCATAAAGTCACAAAGGAATGATCTGCTAGACTGTTCACGTGACGTGTGTCTGACATTGGTTCTTGCAGCTTGGCAGTCGGCCCTAATTGCATCCATATGGGCGCAACCCAGCTAAAAACTCTCACTGGCAGCCTGGGTACAATCTTGATGACATGCATGATCCATAAGCTCATGGAACGTACGTTGCACTCTCATGCGCTGATTGTCTCAACACAGCTGAGACCAAGATTCATTGGACCATACTACACTCCGACACATATCCATAATCCAGTGTTGATGTTGTGTATAGAGGTGTCAGAATTCCGGCTGCAGAAGTATGTTATGTGCACCTGTTTCTGTACAGCGGTGGTAAAAACTGGTTCCTGTACCTGTACGAATTGTCGATGAAGTGATTGAGCGGATGTGCCAGCTGCTATCCGACTGTATGAAAACTATTCGTCGAAAAAACTTAATTCTTTCGCATCTGACTCATGTGCAATGAAGGGCTGAATTTATTCTCGTTATTTGTCATAGCTAGTGTGCTGTATCGAAATTTAAGTACATCGTAGTAACAAATTTCTGTGCCTGTGTAGGGATAAATCAGGTATGGTGCAGTTTGCACCATACGTTGGTGTGAGTGGGAATTATCGAAACTGTATGTAAGGCTGAGAGCAGAGCAGTGCACTCTGTATTTTCCAAATATTGATTTAAACGTAGAGGAGGGTCCACTTTGGCTGTATGCAACGTGAATCGTGTGATCTTGACGCACATCATATTTCATAAACAGCTAAAAGTTTCGAAACAATTTTTTTTTGAAAATGATAGCAAACAAAGCTGGGAGTATTTTTCTGTATCAGTAATACTCAAAACGTTTTTTTATGTCGAGATAAGGAATTAACTATTGCTTTTTTAGATTGAACGACAAACTTTCTTAGACATCATTTAATATCTCGTCTAAGAAGAACAGTGTGACCTCGTAGACGTTAATATCTACGATATTGTATGTGGGCCTGAAACCTGACGAAAATTTCACACTTGAAGCGCAGACCGCAAACCCCGTCCACTTCAAGAAAAAATAGAAACTGATTCATCGCATTTGTTTCATCCCATTGCGCTTCGCACGAAGCCCCACGCGTGTGTGCTCATGTTGGACAATTCAGCCGCTGGCGACCAATATTCTCTCGCGGTCGCCGCTCTGCCCGGCGTTCGCGACAGTTCACTTATGTCGGATGATTATTAATGTCACGTTTGTGACTACCGGAACTGTACGCTACAAATGCAAAATGGAAAGACTCTGATAGTCAGAAGGAGAACACGGTATAATCCGATTTCCCGTAAGTTTTGCGCAGTGGAAGAGGAGTCAAAACAAGCGAACACTTGTGTCGGTTTGTCCGTAGACAGTTTCTGATTGTCAAGATAATTTAGATGTCTTGTAGCGCCCCGTCTTCGAAACCCGATTCTTGTTTTTATTTATTAAACTTATTAATTTTTTTCATTTATCTACCCATATGTAAAAAGTGACTACAAGAATGTTTCTTATGAAATAAGGCGATACAAGGGCGTTACATCAATTGTAAATTTATGATTAGGTTCCACAGTAAGTGTCACACTTTTGCTGTTTAATGTATGTGTGTATGATATTTTCAAAGGTTAGAGTCTATTTAAATTATCATATTCTGATATTTCATTCTTATATCAAGTATTGTATCAGTTCTTATATTTTATTCTTATGTTTATTCTTCAGGAAGATTTGTTGCATGTCCTTGGATGATACCGATCATAGAAACATACAGAACATAGAACATCGAAACAGCATGAGCATAGCCCGAAGATAGGTTTGGCACGGTGGCATTTCTTCGTATAAATCACACTTGGGAAAAAAAGCGTTGTTATATTACCGAAGATTTCATACGTTGGCAATAATTTCGCAGAAAACCAATCATAACAGATCACTGGCGCTCGTCATTGATTATGTATCACGATACACTACAGGAATTTCACCGAAAACAGTAGTAGACGAATAAGGACAACGTTATTTCAATGTACTCTGGAAAGCATTCCTGTATTAATATTCTACGGACATGGATGGATAAACAAATAACAAAAAAAGTAACAATCAGGTTCTAATGTGGGACCGAAAATTGTGAAGCAGAGGCACTAGTCATTGCGCCACCATTTCTGCTGAACTATTTATCAGGTAGTAGGTACATAGCGAAACTAGAAAAGTTTAGATGTCATTTTCTCAGAAACGGCGAGTTTGTACCTACAAGCAGGACGTGTTCACTTATTTTCACCCCTCTTCCATTGAGCGAAGTTTGTGGGAAATCCGGTTATGGCACTTGCCGTGTTCTCCTCGTCAGCCTCAGTGCCTCACGTATAAAACCTATAGATTTTGATACGGAGATGAAGCACTATTATTTGTAGCAAAAAATGTTAAAATTTACAACAGAAAGTCTGAAAGTAACGTTCATGAGCGTGCAGTACTTATTTTGAAATTGAACATATCCGACAGAAAGCTCGTTACGTTTCGTTTCCACAGAATGAGATGGCTGTAACGCTTTGAAACCCGAAACAGGTGCCCCCCCCCCTCCCCCCCGTACAGAGAGATGGGGAGCGCCAGACTCACCGCCACAGCACGGCGCGCCCCGGGGTCTCTCCGCAGGGCTCGGAAGGCGTCGGCGACGCTGATCTCGTTCTTGCTGCGGTCGTCGACGGCCTTCTGGATGGCGTCCAGCTCGGCGCTCACGTCCTTCTCCGAGTTCTTCCCGCGCAGCCTCATCACCGCCGTCTTGGCCGCCTCTGTCCGGTGCTTGGCAACCAGGAAGTAAGGGCTCTCCGGCATCCACCAGAATATCGCTACGAATACGACGGGCCACGGCATGATGAACTCGGTCACCGCGAAGTAAGGCAGGTAGGAACCTACGATCATCATCAGGAACGAGCCTGTCCCGCCCATCAGTGTGAAGAGCGTGATCAGCATTCCTCTGACGCGGTCCTCCGCTATCTCCACTAAGTACAACGGAATCACCTGTAGGTAAAATAGATTTTCAGTTTAATTTTCATTCATGAGCCTTAATAGTAATTCTGGTTGACAAGCCCATCATTGCTTGGATATTCATTTTGCCAATCTTCTATTAGGAAAAAAAAAACCAAAAACAAAAAGTCACATCTCTATGTACTCGTATTATACTTTTGAAATCATGAAACAGCCATACAAAAAATATGTATAATGTATAAGCACACTAGCCTACAACGTGATTTTGTAAATGTCGGTATGGCAACGCTTCTTCTCAGCTGTATGCACGGCTATCGTTACCGCCCACAGCCGTTTGAGATTCGCAGTTGAAGACTGTCAAAAGTGCTGCCACGTGTCAGGGATTTACTTTAGCTGAGTCGACTGAGGGAATCTCTTAGAGGTAATTAATAAGTGTATTTAAACTTCATGCATGATGCGGTGTTTTTTTCGTGAATTCCAGTGTATACTACACTATTTTTCTCGAACTGTGTAGCGCGCAATACTATATTTGTGCAGGTACATTCAACGGTGTATGTGGATGCTGTCTGAAAAATGTGTTGCGAAAAGGTTTAGTAGAAAAGAAATAATGAACTTAAATGTGATGCATGATGCGGCAGTTTCTCACGCATCTCAGTGTCCATGTCGTCTCATCTCCTGAACTGTAAGTGGTACAGTGATATATTTTTGTAGGTGCATTTAGGGGAATTAATTGATTACTTCCCACGAATTTATTGCGAATACAGTTTGTAGCACAGAAGTAAGACGTTTAAATGTCATGCGTGATACGGCAGATTTTCACGCATCTCATTGTTTATGACGTCGTATCTCCTGATCTCTGATAGGTAGGTCGTCCTTACCTCCACATCAACCGTTGCCTACCGTAACGGACATGTGTTCCTCGTTTTGTTGAAATCCGTCAAGTGGTTAAGGTGGAGATATAGAAAACACACACACACAAACACACACACACACAAACACACTCACTCACCCCCCGCCCCCCCACACACACAAACATTCATTTTTATAGTTTGTGTGGATTTCGTTTGGTTCATAAAATTTTGCTTTCTACGTTACTTATGTACGTGTTGGAATAACTAAGCCGTACCTGAAGAATGGAAGCCAGCTTAAGTTATTTCTATATGTAAAAAAAAAAAGCAAAGGGAAAGGCACTCCTAGAGGAATATGTTGACTAGATGCAGGGTATAAATTTACTGTAAAATTCCCAATCAGATACTGCCAATATTTGCTGACACGTAATTGCAGAATAAGAATCGGACTTCAAAAAGGGACGTGCGTGTAATGATATGTTTATTATAAGACAGATCATCGTAAAATGTAGTGATTTGGACTCTGAAACGTATATAGCATTTATTGATTACGAGCAAGCCTTTCATAAGGTAAAAAGACCCATTTTGTGGGAAATATTAGACACAAACGGTTTTCCTAAACATCTCATGGACATTAAAAATCTATAGGTAAACATAAAACAGATAAAAGTTCAAGATCTAAAATGTCGGGCGATATTTTAATAAACCAAGATGTTCGACAAGGCTTGTAGTCTATGACCCACTACATTTAATTTACTTAGTTATGTAATAGAAATTTAAAATACATTTAGGAATTAAAATAGAATCTAGCATGTTATTAAATTTTTATTTGCTGATGACCACGTAATCATACAGAAAATAGAACATAATTTACAAAAAGCAGTATATTTATTGAGCCAATAAGCAACATATTACAACTTAACTATATATGCAAGTAAGACAGAGGAAATGGCTCCCAAAGGAAAGAATCCAGAATGACTGAAATTAATAATAAATGAGAAAATTTTAAAACAAGTAGATCTATACCACTTGTTACGTAGGTTGTCATATTAGTTTTAACTATGACAAAGACATAATTAATAAATTTAAAACTATCTGCGGAACTTTTGGAAGAGCGTTGAGAAACAAACAAGAAAGGAAACAAAAATGAGACTCTATGAAGTTATGGGTGTAGCTACTCCTGTCCATGGTTCCGAATCATGGACAACAAAAACAAAAACAGCAAAATCACATATGCAGGCAGTAGCGAAGAAGTTCATGAGATATGTAAAGGGCTGTAATAAAGTGGATAAACTAAGGAATAGCACAAAAATCAGCTTTTAAAGTATTTCAGTTAATGACAACGTACATGAGAATACAATGAAATGAAATGATCATATTGATAGAACGATAGAAAATAGAATGTCAAAAAATAGCGATTTAGCGGCCGACTGGAAAGAGAGAACTAAATAGACGTCGTAAGAGATGGACAGATGATAGAGACCGAAACAGGTGACCGTAACACCTAATTCTTGGAAGCAGATGGTGATGATACACTACTGGCCATTAAAATTCCTACACCAAGAAGAAATGCCGATGATAAACGAGTATTCATTGGTCAAATATATTATACTAGGATTGACATGTGATTACATTTTCACGCAATTTTGGTGCATAGATCCTGAGAAATCAGTACCCAGAACAACCACCTCTGGCCGTAATAACGCCTTGATAGGCCTGGGCATTGAGTCAAACAGAGCTTAGATGGCGTGTACAGGTACAGCTGCCCATGCAGCTTCAACACGATACCACAGTTCATCAAGAGTAGTGACTGGCGTATTGTGATGAGCCAGTTGCCCGGCCACCATTGGCTAGACGTTTTCAATTGGTGAGAGATCTGGAGAATGTGCTGGCCAGGGCAACAGTAGAACATTTTCTGTATCCAGAAAGGCCCGTACAGGACGTGGAACATGCGGTCCTGCATTATCCTGCTGAAATGTAGGGTTTCGCAGGGATCGAATGAAGGGTAGACCCACGGGTCGTAACACATCTGAAATATAACGTCCACTGTTCAAAGTGCCGTCAATGCCAACAAGAGGTGACCGAGACATGTAACCAATGGAAACCCATACCATCAGGCCGGGTGATACGCCAGTATGGTGATGACGAATACACGCTTCCAATGTGCGTTCACCGCGATGCCGCCAAACACGGATGCGACCATCATGATGCTGTAAACAGAACCTGGATTCATCCGAAAAAATGACGTTTTCCCATTCGTGCACCCAGGTCCGTCGTCGAGTACACTATCGCAGGCGCTCCTGTCTGTGATGCAGCGTGAAGGGTAACCGCAGCCATGGTCTGCGGGCTGATACTCCATGCTGCTGCAACCGTCGTCGAACTGTTCGTGCAGATGGTTATTGTCTTGCAAACGTCCCCGTCTGTTGACTCAGGGACCGAGACGTGGCTGCACGATCCGTTACAGCCATGCGGATAAGAAGCCTGTCATCTCGACTGCTAGTGATACGAGGCCGTTGGGATCCGTTCACGGCGTTCCGTATTACCCTCCTGAACCTACCGATTCCATATTCTGCTAACAGTCATTGGATCTCGACCAACGCGAGCAGCAATGTCACGATACGATAAACCGCAATCGTGATAGGCTACAATCCGACCTTTATCAAAGTCGGAAACATGATGGTACGCATTTCTCCTCCTTATACGAGGCATCACAACAACGTTTCACCAGGCAACGCCGGTCAACTGCTGTTTGTGTATGGGAAATCAGTTGGAAACTTTTCTCATGTCAGCACGTTGTAGGTGTCGCCATTGGCGCGAACCTTGTGTGAATGCTCTAAAAAGTTAATCATTTACATATCACAGCATCTTCTTCGTGTCGGTTAAATTTCGCGTCTGTAGCAATTTTGCGTGGTGTAGCAATTTTAATGGCCAGTAGTGTAATATAATTCCAGTCAGTGTGAAAGATCATCAGGCCTCGAGACGGAAATACACTCCTGGTGGAAACAGTTTACTATCAGTATCTATGTGTACTGGGTGTCTCAGGAGGAATGGTTAGTATTCAGGCATATGAGAGGAAGGATCACTGGAAGCTTAAAAGTATTGTAAACTTTGGCTCTTAAGAGCTGTGAGCACCTCTTCATCTTCGATACCGTGGAACAAAAAGCTCGAGATTTTTGCTTGCCATACTGTGGGAAGAGGTAATAGAGCCCAAAACAAGAAAATTTTTTTTAGGTAACATAAGCTCAAAAATGCATACCTTAAGAACTGTGAGCATTTGTTCGGTAGAAGATATGTATTTTATGGTAGCGAAGATGAACACGTTCTCATAGCTCTTGAGGCCTGCTTAGTGGACATTTTTGTCTTGTTTCTTTCCATGCTACCTTCTCACAAAACACAGAAAGCAAAGAGCTTGCAGTAGAAACGAGAACGAACAATCACACCTAAGTCACGACTAGTCGGAACTCATGTACTGACTCACCAGACAGTAGGGCATTGCGGAGGCTGAATGAAAAAATCGCATGAAATTAGCGGAAGGAATACGTTTTGAGTTATAAACAGCTACGGACAGTCCTTTAGGGCATCTGTGTGTATGCTGTTAAAAAGAATGGTGTACAGCAGTCGGGCAGCCTTTCGTAAGCCAAATATTTCTGTAGTAAATGCAAAGCGAAGCTTTAGTCTAAAGAGAGTCGCCACTGGACAGAAGATGTCTGGAAACGAGTCATTTGGAGCGATCAATAATGATATATCATGTGGCAGTGCGATGGAAGGGTTTAGGTTCTGACGAATACGTGGGGGTCGTCACCCACCATCACGTGCCAATAGCGTGCCGCGCGGGATTAGCCGAGCGGCCTGAGGCGCTGCAGTCATGGACTGTGCGGCTGGTCTCGGCGGAGGCTTGAGTCCTCCCTCGGGCATGGGCGTGTGTGTTTGTTCTTAGGATAATTTAGGTTAAGTAGTGTGTAAGCTTAGGGACTGATGACCTTAGCAGTTAAGTCCCATAAGATTTCACACATATTTGAACGTTTTTTTGTGCAAATAGTGAGTACGGACGAGGTGGTGTTACGCGGTGATTTTCGTAATAGGCTGTGTTCTCCTTATTACACTTAACAAAACGCTGAATGTGGAAGGATACGAACTCATTTTCTGCTATTTTGCTCTGAATCCAGTAAAGGAACAGTTCGGGGTGCACCCTGTCATAAGCCATCATGTCGGAGGCAACATTTTGTGGACAATGACATTACATCAATGGACTTGGGGCCCAGAGTCCCGACATGAAACCAACAGAACACCTTTGGGTTGAGTTAGAATGTCAGCTTCGCTCCAGTTTTCAGGATCCATCAATGCCTTTTCCACTTTCGACTTTTGAGGAAGAATGGGCTGCCATTCTTCCACAGACAATCAGACAACTCATGGTAAGAAAGTTTGGAAGGTAGGAGACGAGGTACTGGCGGAAGTAAAGCTGTGAGTACCGGACGTGAGTCGTGCTTCGGTAGCTCAGTTGGTAGAGCACTTGCCCGCGAAAGGCAAAGGTCCCGAGTTCGAGTCTCGGTCGGGCACACAGTTTTAATCTGCCAGGAAGTTTCAACTCATGGGAAGTGTCCCAAGCAGACCACAAGCCGCCATAAAGGTAGACACAATCGATACCAGTGGCCAGAATAGATGTCTGGATAATTTTCATCAAACACTGTAAGGTACATTATGTTTAAAATGGGGGCGCTTTCCACCCCCACCTTGTGAAATAATGTTTCGGGTGGTGGCTAGGTGGTGCACGCACCGGCATGATGAAGCCAATGGCGAGGTTGGCGATGATGACGGCGGTGAGCAGCTCCCAGAAGGAGGAGGCGAAGCGCAGCCAGAGTGCGGAGCCCAGGAAGGGCAGCGCGCAGCTCAGCACGATGGGCCGCCGGCCGACCACGTCGACCAGCCAGGCGGACACCAGTGAGGGCGGGACGGTGGTGATCATGCCCACCGACGCCATCCACGAGCCCTCGTCCGCCGAGATGACGATGTGCGACGTGTTCTGCTGCAGCCGCGGGATCATCGGCGAGCTGAAGCCGATGAACAGCCCGCTCGTCAGGAACGCCAGCGTAGCTGCACACGTGTAACACCCATCCTGTCATCTCGCGTCACAAATATTTTCTAGATGGTAAGTCTCACTCTACAGGGTGGGAAAAGCAAAATTGGCCGGTAAAATATGTCATTCGGCATAAAACAGTGGAAATCAGTATAATGGCAGGGTTCCACGAAAGTAACAGTATAGTATGTTCTAACATTCTGCTTGGTGTCTGTCTGTTCTACGTCGTGTCTCCCTACCACTTTCGCGCAACGACGCTCTGAGCGTGTTTTTTTGGCAATTGACTAGTTTGAACCTGGGACCTGTTGCTGGTAAGGAGACGCCAGACCACACATGACATGTAGAGTTCAGAAGAGTTCAGTGAGACTAGCGATGATATAATCAAATACTTAATGATTTCAGCGTCAGCTCCACTGCACTCCCTGTAAAAGAATCTTAATACTAACTAAATTTAGTGGAAGGGGTTCGAGGCTTTCCTATTTTTAGTTAGCTGGTAAAATAACGTCGAAAAAGCAGTTAAGTTTACCATTGGAAATTTTATTCTACTCACAAAACTTTGTTTATAAATTGCACTATTGATAAAAGGAAATATTTTAATACATGATGATAAAAACCAACTGCGTTCAACAAAAATGTGAAAGAATATTACCCGAATGGGTTTCCAAGTTCCACAATGGATTGAAGGATGACCTATGCCATATCACATCTACAATCTAGATTTAAGTTAAGTTTCATAAAAGAGAAAACTACCAAAATGGTCTACAGTGACCCTCAATTATCTTTAATTACTTATCTAACTTGTCGTAAATTACAGTGGCTGATGTGGCTTCTCAATAATTATATAACAGAAAAATCATCGCATTTCAGATTTTAACTTCACGTAGCAAATGTGAATACCATGAGCTTTAATTGACGATCGACACTAGTATTACGCAAAAATGGGATGTAACAGATGAGACTTCTGCAGTTCTGAGTGAAACCTTATGCTCTCAAAAATGCGGCATCACGTGCGTTCATTAGCTTGTCGGTGTTAGGCAGCATCAGGGGGCGGCGGGCGGCACAGCTCCATGCACCTCGCCGTCTCGGAAGCAACTCTCTCCTAACTTCTCCTTACTATAATTTACCGAAGTTGGTTTAAAAAAGCTATCTGGCTGTGTTTTCAACTGACCAATCAGGGCCTCAACGTTAACCTTAAGCTCCGCCTACAAAATTCTGTCTATCCAATGAGAAACGTTATACTTTTCGTGGTGGGGCAATGTTTTTAACGTTTGCAGCGTAACAGAGACGCCAAAAAGTCTCATGCTAAAACTTACAGCTGCTGTGGCCCTTTTAGTGCTATCGTAAGATCTATACTGTTCTTCTGGAGGGCTTTATCTTTTAACATGGGCTGGGGGGTGGTTTTGGCGGTCAGCTGGCGACATGGGTGTCCGTCCCTTATCGTAGGGCCTCCTAGCCTACACGATTCTGCTCTCGGCTTCTGTTCTCGTTTTTCCCCTCGGAACTGCGTCTGTTTCATAGTGGGAAGGTATGACATGCATTTAGGCGTTCTTGTGTTAGTCTGTGGTATTCCATTTGGTCACTCGTTGATCGTATTACTTTGGTTACTTTAATGTCAGCTATGTGACATACTGCAGGATTTGCTATCATGTCAGGGTTTTCATGGAAGGTGTTGGATTTGCCTGACACCTTACAATGTATCTAAATTACTATGGAGATTTTTTTTGTGGTTTTTAGAGCGCACAACTACAGTGGTCATTAGCGCCCAGATTAAGTTTTGAACGCACTGCGAGGCACAAGGTTAAAACAGCAACTAAAATGGACAACACTATAAAAGGCACATTGACAGGCAAGGGATTAAAAGAAAACAGCATAATCAAATGTCCTTAGGTTTGTCAAGTGGATAAAACGAAGAACGCGAGCAGCTGCTCCTGGGTCATCCGCTAAAATGTCATCCAGAGTACAAGGCAGGCCAAGATCAATGCGCAGTGTATTAAAATTCGGACAGGACGTTAAAATGTGGCGTACCGTCAGTAATTGCCCACATGGGCAAAAAGGTGCCGGCGCAGCCGTCAGCAGATGGCGATGGCTGAACCGGCAGTGTCCAATCCGTAACCGGGCCAAAACGACCTCCTCCCGCCGAGAAGGGCGTGAAGAGGTCGTCCAAGCCGTGGGGAGAGGTTTCAAGGCCCGAAGCTTGTTTTCAGTAAGTGTAGACCAATCGGCATGCCACAGCGATAAAATGCGCTGACAAATGACCCTGCTAAAATCAGATGAAGGCACACAACAAGAAGCTGTCCGAGGCTGGAGGACCGCAGCCTTGGCCGCGGCATCTGCAGCTTCGTTCCCAGGGATACCGACATGGCCAGGAACCCACATAAAGGTAACCAGAGAACCATCGTCCGCCAGCTGCTGAAGAGTGCGTTGGATCCGGTGCACGAACGGGTGAACCGGATACGGATCACTGAGGCTCTGGATGGCGGTCAGGGAAACAGAGCAGATGACATAAGCAGAATGTCGGCGGCGGCGGATGTAAAGAACAGCTTGACAGAGGGCAAATAGCTCAGCTGTGAAGACCGAACAGTGGCCATGGAGCCGGTATTTCAAACTGTGTGCCCCGACAATAAAAGAACACCCGACACCGTCATTGGTCTTAGAGCCATCTGTATAAATGAAGATCGTATTAATGAACTTCGAACCAAGTTCGACAAACCGCGTGCGGTATACCGAAGCTGGGGTAACCTCCTTTGGGAGCGAGCTGAGGTTAAACAGTCATGACGGAATTACAAAGTTTCTTTCATAACGAGAGTAACAAAATAAGGTGTTTGCATTTCCCGTATGAAATTTGGTATGAAGGCATTCGCTGTTCTGTTAGGCTATTGCACTTGTCCAACCTCCGTTCTACCAAATTATCTCAACAATCCTCTTCGGCACTTATTTTGGTAGTGTTTGTAGTTCTTGCAGTGAAATTGTCACCCATTCTTTTCTCGTATCTTTCTTTTCCGCTCATACGTGCACTCAAATTGCCTTCCATTGCGATGAACACGCCTTGCAAGTATTTCACAATAGTTTTTCCAGAGTTCAAATTCGGGATACGTGTAAGTCTTAGCAAGACAGGCGTGTCTCAATCATCAAACCACTTTTTGCTTCTAGGAGAACCATACACAGATTCATTACCTTGTTGAAACATTAGACTTTCGTCCCCTAGGTCCTCAAACATTCTTATTAATTCTATCTTCATCATCTCACTGTACATATTAGGGTTCATTCCAGTGTTCATAAAAGAAATTCGTGGTTTACCTTTAGTGCGGAATGGTGGCCAGATCATAGCGCTTCCATCAGCAAAATTTCTGCTAATCTTACCCACTACTCTATTCTCAGATCATGCCAATAATATTGAAATCCATCCTGCCCATCTTAATTAAACATTTTCTCACCACTGAAGATCACTTTAATACATTCTGGGGTCCATGACGTACCTTTTTCAGGAAATTCTGACGTGACCTGCTTATGTTTGAGTCTAAATGCAGGTTTCTGCAGTCGTTTCTTGAGTGCAGGATGTTTGTCATGTGACAAAATTTGTCATACACGTATGACAGTGATAGCAACAGAAAATCAGCTAGAATTGAGAAGAATGACCGTTTGTGGCCCTTGGTTTGCCCAAAAGGAACCCTTTCTACGCCTCAGATAATTTTCTGCTTTGCCCGTATTTTACGTTCTGCCCACACGGTGCCCCCTATGTAACGAAATTATTAGCCACTGTACTTGAACAGTTCATCTTTTTGGCAATTTGACGAGTAGGGAGTCCCATTTCACTGTCAGTACCGATTTTTGATTTTCCATCACGTGACGAATGTTCTCCATATGGCATTGTCACAATAATGGTTTATGTAAACAATATTCAGTGTCACTAATGTTGTCTGTTTCTTATCTGCCTTAAAGGGATATACACACAAACTAACACTGCATAGATCTGACTGCTTTTATACCAAGCTCCACTCTCTACCAACAGAATCGCTGATGTCTTGTACTACTGACATCAAATGAGATACTATTTGACTGCATTTGTCGGCATATTGGATTTCATGCTATTGCTTATACATTCTCACAACTATCCCAACAGACAATGTTAATGTTCTTGCAAATATCCGCGCTTCATCCTGATTTCTAGTTTTGCATAGGCAAGCTAACTTACATCATCGCCATCCAGGGCAGATAGTGTAAGTTGAGTTGCCTTTCTTGAGGTGCACGAAATACTTTCTGGGCCACTTTATTTTGCCCACCCTGTACTTGAGACCTGTCAGTTACTGAACCTAAACTGCTTTTTATGTCGCAGTTGTTTACAGTAAAACAGTGCTGCCTCCGTACCCAATGTCGCTAGTGAAACTGCACTCAACTCGGAAGTAGCTGGATCGAATAATGTGCGAATGAAGAAAGTTTCGCCTCCTCTATCTGGCTGGCAAGGGGAATCGAGGTGGTGTCGTACAGTTGCAGACCATCAGTCTGTGTGCTGCAATGTCTTGGATTAAATTATGGCCTACTTCATACTGTCTCATGGACTGACGGCATGCGATTTTGATGATTGTCATCTGTCCGTCGGGTGAAGATGTTAAGCCCGGCGTTCTCCTGTTCGTGAGGAAGAGGGTATGTGCCAGCACCAAGTTTCTCACCATCTCTTCTCTCGTCATCAAGCAACAGAAAAATGACACTACATTATCACAAAACTGTAACAGCCACCAACGCTTAAAAATACACTTTAGACACAACTCCCATATACTGCGTGCAGGACGAAAACTCTTTCTGGTTAGGTGGCCGAAACTACTCCTCGTCTTCTCCTTGCCAACAATAAGACTGTCTTTTTCTTTCACAAATAAACTTGCTGCCACCGAACAATTTATATTAACAATATGCGAATTACTAGCGAATTATGGGAAAATATGGCGGCTAGCAATGTTGAGTTTTGATTGAGTCAAAGTTGCTAGCACAGGGAATGTTGTTGATTATGGACCTTTCAGTTTCTCCATTTCTTTTACTACAAAATATATTTTCTTCTCAGACAATTATCTATAGTCAGAGCGCCAGTGTGTTGTGAAATTCCGTTCCTTTTCAAGCCTCATACTGCGAAGTTAGTATTGTGGCGAACAGAATCTCTTATCCTCTCGCATTATGATCATACTTCACCATCCGCTCACAATTATTCTGGCTACGTGCAGACAAGTGCACGTATCTATGCATATTCACAAAAAAAAATTTCCCGTATTACAAAGTCTCTTTATGGGAAGAATGCCTGAATTTCGCTTTTTTATCAAGGTATATGCCGTAATATAACTTTTGCACTCTTTCATGTGATTTTTACTGTCACTATAATATAATAACAACAATAATTATTATTTATGTCGTTATTAATACCAGTATCAGTAGTACTTTTATTAAGATCATTAGTTCCTATTCACTATTATTGTAAAAAGAAACTTAAATACAATTAAATTCGGTTCAAATCATCCTTTCTCTCATCTTATTAGCATTATTACAATTCATATTATAATAATCACTAAATTATTAACAAAACTTCAATGTAAGAAAGATTCCATGCCTTAAAATATTCATCCATTGTTAGAGACGGTGCGAAGTCCGTAATGTAACCGGGTTGAGTAAATACAAAAAATAAAGTGAAATATATTATAAATGTTTTCCTTCTTATTTTTTTCATTTCATGCCCGGTCAAAGTGAGCATATTTCCGCATCGTAGACCTTTTTGTTCCTTACAGTCACCTAACAGCGAGCATGAAGGAGTGTATGTGTGACTGTAATTGCAGCTATGCAGTTTGCCTTTTTACAAAGAAGAGCTTTCTGAAAACTTTCATTGGAGCTACAGAATTCGATCGATTTTATTTTATTGTTGGTTTACTGGCGTGTCTAAAATGAGGGTGGCTAGGCATTTCAAAGAGGAAAACTATACAATACATTTATGTTCATGGACGGTAAGAACAACTTCTGTACGCCTGAGATCTAGTCATGGCTATTTTAAGAAACATCTTCATTGCAGTAAGGAATGTAGGTCGTTGTTAATAGCAACAGAACAACTAAGTTCGACGAGCACGGAGAAAACTACAAGCCGTGGTCATATGGGAGAAGCCACTCCACTTCCCAAGCGAGGCAATTTAGAAGAGTCACGGGCAGCCTAAATCAGTATTCACGGACGAGGATTTGAGCCCTGTTCTCCCAAAAATTTGTCCACGATCGTAATTACCGAAAAAACATACTAGGTTTGACAATGCGGTAGCGTATCACTTACTTTCCAATATGTGCAGTAAAAACGAAGAATTCTGCATGTACGAAAGTTAGTTACGAGAACTGTTTGCTCTGTAAATAGAAACCAGTGAGAAACTAAAAGTCAGCAAGTTTCGCTAAAGTTATGAGCGAATTCATGTTACTGATGCCAAACCTAAACTGCTGGATTCTGAAGATGGCAAGCCTATATACAGCATCCTATTTCGGGTCTCACGTGAGAAACGACTTCATTATTCCGGAACGTCATTGTATAGTCCAAAGTCAGGATATATGTCGGGCGTAGTGGGAGGTTTTGCGGAAAGACTGTACTAATCTAACAGGTGGTCGGCAGCCAACAGCGAATCGGCAGCATACACCCAGAGGCAGCTTTTTCATTCAGTATAATTTCATTGCCAGACGGCAGTTCTATTGAGAGCTCTTGTTTATGTAGTTGAGAGAGGATCTTGAGGAGATACTGGGCTCATCCTTTTTCTAGTTGCAGGTGATGGATTCATCGAAGCTTTAGAGCAAACAACACTAAGTTTCCATGCCATTGTTCCCACACTGAGCGAGGTAGCGCAGTGATTAGCACATTGGACTCGCATACGGAAGGACGACGGTTCAAATCCGGGGCCGGCCATCCTGATTTACTTTTTCCCGCGATTTCCCATAATAGCTTAAGGAAAATGCCGGCATGGTTCCTTCGAAAGGGCACAGCCGCTTTCCTTCTCCATCCTTCCCTAATCCGAGCTTGTGCTCCGTCACTAATGACCTCGTTGTCGACGGGACGTAAACACTAACCTCCTCCTCCTTTGTTCTCACGTGGTTGACTGACGAACTTAGGGAACATTTTGGTCACATGACTGCATGACTCTGATGAAAATTTCGACTCCGTTTTTGAGGCTGCCTAATATCCAAAAGAATTTTTTTACAAAACAACTAAACATATTGCCAAGCACAGATAAGTGGTGAAGGGAAAAAAGAGTCTTCGGTATGGCCGAGCAACTAAGATCAGTAGCAACCGAGAAAGCTACCTGTTTGAGGGTAGCTCAGTAGATGTAAAAGAATTATTGTCACAGATTTTATTTTATTGAAAATAAAACTTCCTTACAGGATCATAAAACACTAGTGCAGCAGATAATACACTGCACTAAGAACTAACATAGGAGTACTACACGAGAAGCACACTGGATGAACAAGAACAGCACAGACAAACTCTCAGAGCTGCTACTATAGACCGACACAAGAAAGTAACGTCTATTAAACATAGCTTCTAAAATGCGTGCCTAAAAAGGTATGAACGGTTGTTCAGTAAAAAGAGACGTGTTTCACAGTGCGCATAGCTCTTAATATATGGAGTTTGGAGCACATTTTTTCTTTCTTTTTGTTCATATCACATCTCAAAATATAAAAGTAAAGATTCAGTAGAAGAGATGTGCCTCAGAGTAGTAAAGATGAATAAATAGCCGTAGCTAATAAGGGAGCATTTTAGAGCCCATGTTTGCTAGACTTTTTTTTCTTGTTTCGGCCCATACTACCATCTCTGACAGTTTGTCAGTGGAGTTCCGGTTCACCCTGTATACATTTATGCTTAACAAACACTTCACACAAGTAATCACATACAGTTGATTAGTCCTTGTTATAACCGAGCGAGGTGGCGCAGTGGTTAGCACAAAGGACTCGCATTCGGGAGGACGACGGTTCATTCCCGCTTCCGGACATCCTAGTTTAGGTTTCCCGGGATTCCCGTAAATCGGTTCAGGCAAATGCCGGGATGGTTCCTTTAAAAGGGCACGGCCGACTTCCTTCCTTAATCCGACGAGACCGATGACCTCGCTGTTTGGTCTCTTCCACCAAATCAACCAACCAAGTCGTTGTTATAAGAAATGATAACCCACTGATAATGACGAAGGAATTTATATAGCTAACGAGGACAGAAAAATGTTTTTTATTCAATGAAACTACAAATCTTTCTTAACATGAAAAGCAAAAACCCCTAACAAATGTCTCACATGCGAAAAAATGATCTCTTTTCGATGTAGAGCCACGTCAGATTAATACAAATATACGCCTACGAGTTATACTGAAGAGACAGAGCCAAGATGTTATCTGTTATTGCCATGGTCGAATGGCTTTCTTATATTTACTAGGGGAACATCTTAAAATATTTCATTTTCCTTACGAGTGTCTGTTTCGGTGCGCAACAGCATATGCCTAAAATCTACTATCCAATACTAATGAGATAGGAATGTATATTTTTATTAATGCAGATTTTAAAGCTGAGCCAGTCGACCTTAAACTATAAGTATTGGAATCGATTCACATTTCTGCATACAATTTCTGATCTGTCAAGAATTCCTATTACTAGAGCAGTTTACTTGCGAGAGATATTCCAGTTTAACTGCAATATTCATACTGAATTAGTACTGCTGATGTATACAGCTAACTTCGCTTAAAACTGTTAATGACATCAATTTTCACTTGAACAATGCCAGGCACAAATCATGTGACAATAATAATATTATCGACGACCATAATATACACATCAGCAGCAGCAGCAACAATAACGACAGTAAAAGATTAGATGACTTGAACAGAAATTGATAGGCGTTTAGGAGAACCTTCTTGGTCTTTTAAGATCATCTTTATACGCAGCGCGCGGTAGTATGCTTGGCGTTCTCTACCTGCAAACGCAGCCGGCCACTGTAGAGGAATGCGTGATACTTGAATCCCAAACATGGTACTAGCCCATCGTAGCTACAGACTTATTTTTATATGCAACTGTGCCTCCACTTCACCAGCTGTCAAAGATAAGAGGAAATCAGAAACGACTTTTTTATCGCGTTTCATCGGTCACAACGTAATGCGGTATCATATAATGTGTAGACACTGGGAAAGACCGACATTTTTCAGAAGAGACCTGTAACACCGATCCTTTTAGCTGCCCAGCGCAGCCTTTTCAACCATTGCTGGGTGAGAAAGTGTCTCGGAAACTGAGAAGCGGTTTTTGAAGATTTCAGTTAGACGGAACGTTGTCTTTGTCGCAAGAAAGCTTAGAACAGATTAAGGCGACGTTCTAAGGGGATTCTAGCGTATTTTGAACTAGGAAAGTAACAGTTTTTGTCAATAAACCGCGTAAGAAGACAAACTTTGTCAGCTTTTAAAAGCAGCTATACTTTAAACATGTCGCCTTGCAAGATATAAGTTGAGTTAATGAATGAATCGCGGACATTACTAAGTGCGTATTAAAATAATTTGATTCTATCCCGCAAGTGACATGGCGATAAGTGACGCGTTCTGGGGTCATATTTCTGTATTCCCAGCAGACTTTTACACCGCTCCTCACAAGCGACTGCTGACCAAATTGTGTGTCTATGTAGGATCGCCTCAAGTTGTGCCACTGGATTAGTTATCTCTTATCAGATAGGTCAAGCTCCTAGATACCGACGGGAAGTCATCTAGTGAAAGCGAAGAGACATCTGTGGTTCCACACGGAAGTGTTACAGGTCCTCTGCTTTTCTTAATCTATATAAACAATTTAGCAGACGATATGATCATCCCTCTCTGTTTGCAGATGATGTTCTCGTTTAACGCCTGTTAAAGTAACCAAAGGATCGAAACGAACTGCAAAATGATTTATACAAGATATCTGTCTGGCTAGTAAAGTGGCAGTTCACTTTAGAGGATAAAAAGTGAGAGGCCTCGACATGAACACAAAGAACTCTTTTTTAATTATGTATTTCAAGTTTCTGCTATCAGTCACTTTTTATTTTATGCTTAATCTAACATAATGCAACGCGTTTCGAACATGTTCTGTTCATCTTCAGGCGTTTATACATACATACAAACATATAGAGAAATCTTACACAGAAGTAAAAATCAGCTTCAGCACCAACAACAACCTAAGTAGGAAGCTTATTCACAATATAAAACCACCAGATACAAGTCTTGATGCATCTGGCATTTACAAAAATTACCTGCAGCCAATGTAATAAATATTATATCGGCCAAACAGGCAGAAATTTCAGAACCCAATTCAAAGAACATTTAGACTGCTACAGGCTTGATAAATGTAACAAATCAGCAGTAGCAACTCACATTAAAGACACAGGCCACCCTTTGAAAATCGAAGACAACCTCGAAATTTTGCACAAAACAGGAAAAAGTAGAAGAATGGAGATCATGGAAGAAACGGAAATTTTCACACATAACACAAAGCATGAAGATAACATTCTTAATGAAATAACCGAATTCAACAACTCAAAATTCTTTAACAGTCTTAAGCCAGTTCTATCTCAATAGATTCTAGATACGTCAATGTAAATTGCTGACTGCAAATCTGTCAGTACCAAGAATATCGATACAAAACCTCGACAATCGATACAGACTCAAATGCTACAGTCCTCCATCTTGTGTTGTGCGTATGACATCGAAGCAATTTGTGCAGTGAATTACGTTGGCAATCGTGACAAACAACAGCTCCGCCATTACACCAGTGATGCAAGTGAAGCAGCAAGATGACGAAATTGTAAGTGATCAACTGTCATATAAAAGCCTTTCACACTATTTTCGTAACACATAACTGATGCAAGTCTATCTGCATCCTATACAGGCCGTGATATACACAGTCAACCACAAGGAAGAAAACGAGCAGAAGACATAACTGATTTCGATTTCTAGCCATACACTGCCCCCTCCTTCCCCCCAAATGCCACACCAGCAGTTACAGTAAAAAACAATGGACAAAGAGTTCTAGATTAATCTAGTTTAAGACTGTTTATTTTTAAGTAATCTTTCTCTATATGTATGTGTGTATAAACGCCTGAATATGAACAGAACATGTTCGAAACGCGTTGCATTATGTTAGATTAAGCATAAAATAAAAAGTGACTGGTAGCAGAAACTTGAAATAAATAATTATCCCACACAGTCACGGTGCACGAACATAGCCATTATGGCTCAAAATAACAAAGAACTGTGTTCGACTACACGACAAATGACACAAATTTAAAGGTTGTCGATTCAACTAAATATACGGTGCTACGATTACCAACTTAAATTGAAACCATCACAGAGAAGTTTGTATGGAAGGTGAACAAAAGACAGCGTTTTATTAGCATAACACTTAGAGGCCGCAACAAGTCTACTAAGGACACTGCATATATTGCGCTTGTCCGGCCGTTTCTGTAGATTGCTGCGCGGAATGAGAACATTACCAGACAGGTTTGACGGAGGACGTAGAGAAAGTTCAGAGATGGGCAGTTCATTTTTATTATCGGTAAATAGGAAGTGAGCGTCACAGATATGGTACACGGTTTGGGGTGGCAATCATTAGACCTACTTGACTAGATTTTCATGTTCTCTCGGTCACTAAACGCAAACTATTAATCCTAAAGAAAAAGGAACAGAACCTTTTTGCAGAAATTTAACACAGTTAAATTTTGTTCTGGGGTGGGTTTTGGATAGAGGCCGTAGCTTTTGAGTTATTTAAGAAAAACATACAAAAGTGACCTTCAAACGCAACCCTACTCCCACACTCAGCCCCAACCGGTCAGCATTTCTAGTATGTTGTTCACGGTACTCCGTCCTACCACTGAACAAAAATTTGCGACTGCACGAATTATTTCCAGCATTTGATCTTCTTTGGCCTAAATTGAGTGTCCTTATTACGCTACCTGCTTAGGCAAGCACTTACAAATAGTAAAACCGACGTTTGTGCAAATTTTACCAAACAATTTCGTGAATTTTAACACCATAAAACAGACATTTACGTCGCTGTATTCGCCAGGCTTTCTGACTGCGAAACAACTGTTCTTGTAGGAGTTAAGTTTGGATCGAATTGTAAACGTCATTAGTTTTAGCGTAACGTTTACAAAAGTCGTTTTTCTTTCATATCCTGACGGGCACGCTTAAATTAACACTGTTAACGAAATAACCGACTGTGCCGGTGCCTTAACAGCGCAGTTCGAAAAAAAGGCGAATATCGGGAATAGTTCGCATAGTTGGAATCTTTTGTTTAGTGGTGGGAGGAAATACCACGAACTGTTGTTGTTGTTGTTGTGGTCTTCAGTCCTGAGACTGGTTTGATGCAGCTCTCCATGCTACTCTATCCTGTGCAAGCTTTTTCATCTCCCAGTACCTACTGCAACCTACATCCTTCTGAATCTGCTTAGTGTATTCATCTCTTGGTCTCCCTCTACGATTTTTACCCTCCAGGCTGCCCTCCAATACTAAATTGGTGATCCCTTGATGCCTCAGAACATGTCCTACCAACCGATCCCTTCTTCTGGTCAAGTTGTGCCACAAACTTCTCTTCTCCCCAATCCTATTCAATACTTCCTCATTAGTTATGTGATCTACCCATCTAATCTTCAGCATTCTTCTGTAGCACCACATTTCGAAAGCTTCTATTCTCTTCTTGTCCAGACTATTTATCGTCCATGTTTCACTTCCATACATGGCTACACTCCATACGAATACTTTCAGAAATGACTTCCTGACACTTAAATTAATACTGAATGTTAATAAATTTCTCTTCTTCAGAAACGCTTTCCTTGCCATTGCCTGCCTACATTTTATATCCTCTCTACTTCGACCATCATCAGTTATTTTGCTCCCCAAATAGCAAAACTCCTTTACTACTTTAAGTGCCTCATTTCCTAATCTAATTCCCTCAGCATCACCCGACTTAATTAGACTACATTCCATTATCCTTGTTTTGCTTTCGTTGATGTTCATCTTATATCCTCCTTTCAAGACACTGTCCATTCCATTCAACTGCTCTTCCAAGTCCACGAACTACATACTAGAAATCATGACTGGTGAGGAGTCAGACTGGGGGTAGACGTGCGTTTCAAGGTAATTTTTGTACGTTTTCTTGAATAAATCGAAACCGCGGCCGCCAGTGAAAAGTATCCCAATACAAAACGGAGCTACATTAAGTTTACTAAAAAGATATTGTTCATGTTTAAGAGTAATAGCGAGAGAATATGAAAATCTCGCGCGTGGTTTTTGAAGGCAAGACACAGAATTTAGGGTTACCTAAAACGACAAAGGTAGCGACAGTGAAACCACTCTGTATATGATTGCTGAGTATTGTCACAGTAGGGCGACATTTTTGTTACCATCAAGGTGCAACTCCACTCATATGTATATATACGTTTGTTGAAATACGTCGTGGTTTTCGACGACACATTTGGGCCGATCAACGATTTCCTCCATCATTCGCTCAAGCCTGTTTTACTCTACATGTTCAACGGAACCACATAGACAGTTTCACACGTGTGGCTGTGATTATTGAACCGGAAACTGATGTAACTCACACTTTGCTTTCATGTCCTAGGTTTCACTATGAGCGTTTGGACCTTTTGAAGACACTGCTGTGTGTGGGATGCCACCTTCCTCACTCAACCTGTTCTCTTTTATGTTTTGCTTGTGATAAAATTTCCGAAATTATGCGAAGTTAGAAATGAAAACTGTCTAATTTACTTTTAACATTATTTGTCAACAATTTATTGGATAGCGTAGTCGCTAAATAACAAGTTGTATGTGCAGAGCTGTTGGCGCGGACAAGGTGGTATGTCCGTTTATAGTGTTTTGTGAACAGAGAGTGCCTAGAAGTGACCGTAACAAATAGTAGTATTTGCTGTCATACAGATCTGCGTTTACAAATCAATATGCCGCCAAAATCTCTTTCATTTAGAATGGTAAGTTGTGATAGGACATTCGGTATCACTGAGAAGAGAAGAAAGAGAGGCAAGACTGGTTCCAGCAGGCAGCAGAAATGATTCGAAGTGGTAACGATGAAAGGCCTAATTATGTGATTATGATGGAGGATCTTATTTGACCTTTCAGCAGAATGTGACGAGCTTGTGAACACAACTCCTTGAAAAATTAGCTCCCTCAACTGGATTAGACTGTCAAGAAACAATTTTCCTGAAAAAAGGAAAACAAGAATCATTGAATGACATTGAACTGTGGACGGAGCACAGAATTTTTTAAAAAGGACTGTCATTCAGGTCAGTCACAAGTTTGCAGCGCTTGTAACGCCTTGAAAGATGACCGTTCATCCTCATTTTTTATGGTGCGTATGTAACACGAAGCATGAGTGTATGCCTTCCGTTCCAAGCTGCATCTGTAATAATGTTAGTGAAAACCAATTCGTAAATTTGTTTTTTTCGTTCCCCTGAAAATTTTTCTGTTTTCCAATTACTACCTTTCCCACATCAGTGTCTCATTTAGAGACTGAGCTATGCTTTCCAAAACATTTAAGGTGCATCTTAATTCCCCTTCCTCATTCCCTCACTAGAAGTCATTCCTTTCTTGTTTATAATAACATTCAATGGCGCATATAGAAACCGTTCACAATGAACACTTTGACAGAATTCTATCAAACTGATGCTCTGCTGCTTCCATTTCTGTGTAATATTTTGATTAAAATTTCACCCTTCTGTGAATTTATTTTTTGAATAGCAAAAAGGAATGCCCACAGATAAAGAAATGTGTGAGTACGTGATATCTGTTGGTTGTGTCTAACGGTAATGGAACTTTCCCAGTGGAGATCGCAAAGCAGCAAATCCTAACGACATGCACGCGCAGCTTATAGCCGACTTTTGGTCTTTAAGAAAGCTCCAATCATTGGCAAGAGGGATATGGTAGCGTCATACAGGCAGACTGCACAGGAGGTCGGCTGTAGTGCGGAACTAGTAGTGACGAGTTGGTTTGAGAACAGTTGTGGTAAGGCGTGCAGGCATGGGTCTTTCCTTAAGTATTACACCACGAGTAGATCATAGAGCTGTTTGACTGACTATGACGAATAGGTAGATTGCAGCAGCTAGGACCCATGAAGAGGCTATAGGGAGAATGTCAGAACGAAACCACTGCGAAAAGATTACCGGAAGTTGCGTTGAGATCTCACTTTGTCTCACATTGTGTATTATTGACACCACATCACAGAAAACAGAATTGTAAGGTATAGAGCCTAAATCAAATGGTACACCGAGTGGTATTCTGTGGTCCTGAACGATGAATTTCGCTTTTGTTTGTGGCTGCCAGATAGACGTCAATGTATTGTTAGATACTCTGGTGAAAGGGTCAGAGGAAGCAGCGCCTGCAGAGGCCACAATTCACGAGCTCCTCCAATCAAGGTGTGGGCAGGTGAGAAATGCTGGAACCGGCAACAGCGCAGATATGGTATATGATGAAGGGAAGCTGAACGCTCGTCAGTGTGAAGGAAGAATGGTAAAACCTGTGATCATATTTATCATACCCATTATAACAGCTGGCATATGCCAGCAGGATTATGCAGAACCTCACTCTGCAGTTCACGCCACAAACGCTTCAAGGACTGTACAGATCCTTGACAAGTCGCACAACCCTCTCATTTGCCACTCGTAGAGAATGTCTGGTATGCGATGGGAAAAATGTGTACTTTCGTACCAGCCGTCAACCAGTAAATATCAGTACCTGCAACAGTATTTTGTTTTTTAGACATGACCAGAAATTCCTCGAGATGACTTTCTTGCTACAACGAGTACAAGAGTACATATACGCAGACTGAAGAGACCAGTGAACATTTGTGCCAAGACCAGGATTCGAAGCTGTGTTTTGAATTGAGGAGGCAGGTATGCTAGGATAGTAGGTGCAGCTGTGCAAAGCCGCTTTGTCATGGTTGCGTAGTGATCAGGTCACCTGCCCAATGAGCAGGAAATCGGAGTTCGAATCCCGAACTTGGTACAAGTTTTCATTTATCGTTTCAGTTTGCATATAAACATCGTAGATATTTGAGACTTGAAAAAGTCTCTGGAACCACATAGATACGTTTGATTAAAGCACCTATGACTGGGTTTCAGGCAGGACCCCTCGTTTCTTTCAATGCTGAGGTGTTATTCCAATACAGTTGGAGAGTCTCAGCAACGCTGTTCGAGTTTAAGGGGAGCACCAAGTGGGTTGAGGCGAGAATGAGAATTTGGACCGAGGAGGGAGGCGTGCCAGGGTAGTGTGTGCAGGTGTGCAAAGCTACTCTGCCAAGGTCGCATAGTGATTAGGGCATCTGTCCACTGAGCAGGAGACCCGGGTTCGAATCCCGGCCTTGGTTCAAATTTTCGTTCATCGCTTCGGTCTGCTTACATACATCATAGATGTTTTAGACTTGAAAAGATACCATGGATCATATAGTTTCATTTGAATACAAGAGCGTTGCCGTTAAAATGCTTTATTTCAACCCCATAATAGATTTCGAGCTACCATGACCATCTTCATGTGGCTAGATGGCTAACATTTCTATTTACATTGATGTTTTTGTAAGAAACATGTCCCCCGCTTCCGTCCACTGAAAGATATTGCAGAAGCAGTGGACATGCTGCTGCACAAAACAATGTAACTGGAAATGTTAGCCTTCTTAGGATGGGCATGACAGCCAGAAGCTGGTTTAGCAGTATTTGTGGCTGGTTGCGTTATTCGCCAACAACCATAAACGACCACCGAGATCACAGGATCAAACATCAATAAAATAACACTAAATACAACAATTTTCACGCGTACGTACCGATCACATTTCATACTGATACTGATGACAGACATGGTCCTGAATCAAGTGGAAGTTTAATCATTTAATATCTGTTATGTCACGAACATTTCCATGAATTCTGGTAAATATTGGACTGTTGATTCATTCTGCAACCACTTTCCGTTTCCTGCAGCGCACTTCAAGTGGTTTATCTCAGTCCACCACGCGGGATTGCCGTGCGGTCTATGGCGCCTTGCCACGGTTCGCTCCCCCCCCCCCCTTCTCCCAGTCGGAGGTTCGAGTCCTACCTTGGGCATGGGTGTGTGTGTCGTCCTTAGCGTAAGTTGGTTTAAGTTAGATTAAGTAGTGTGTAAGCCTGGCAGTTTGGTCCCATATAACTTACCACAAAAAAAAAAAAAAAAAAAAAAAAATCTTAGTCCGTCAGCAGCTTTACTTCATGGGCTCTGTACTTTTCATGTATCACATCCGGCATAAATTGTGTTCTGGATATAGCCAGTGCTCACTTTTATCTCCGATATATTTAGATGCAAGCTCAGGGTACCTTTGTTGCAGAGATAAGTACAACGTGTTAACATGGTGCTTTAATGAACATGTGATAAACGAACTATGTAACTGGGTACCTACAACTTGTTCCATGCAATATCGGGTGAACTGCCAGATGTCAGTAACTTGCTACCACGATATTTCGGCGCAGGGTCTTCTGGATATCTTCAGGTGTATACTGCAGACAGTACAATGAACATGCGCAGCGGCAACAAGGTACTCTCAGCATGCGCCGGCGGAACCCTAACAGGGTAATCATCTTTGAAAATTTAAAAAAATCATTTTTTTGCTTAAAATAGTCTCTGACATGTCTACTTTATTGCAGTGTTCATCCCATGTTAGCCAGAAACTCCGTTATCGAGGTACAGGGCGATTTATGAAAAAATGTCTCCGAAAACTATTCACAGCGGGAAGAAAAAAGGCGACATCACAAGGACAGCCTAATACGCATTATGGAAATTATGAACGTGCTCGAACGTAGCATCGGACCCGTCTGTCACAACGTGCGATGCCTCCATCCGAATGTACTGTAATATTTTTAGACCATGCGGCATCGGACGTCTGGAAAGCGGCTATCGCGTGTAATAAGCCTGAATAGCTTTGCTACGTAGTTCAGACTACTACACGGAATTACTGAATAAATATTGGCGATGGCGTACAAGAAATCGAATGTTAAATGGATTCTGATTTTCATTAACAAAAATAACCTCTTTGAAGTGACTGAACAGAATGCACTAACTGGTGTACGTTAATCACGCCTAGCAGGCGAACAACGTTTACATAACACAATATACACACACATATGATAAACACTTGAACTTGCTGTAAGTTAGATTGATCTACACCAACTGTCAGTAATGATTTTAATGTTACTGAATTTGCATTGTACTGTAGGTACAATGAGTACTGTGGTGGCAATAAATTCTTTAATTGAATAATCAATGAACACTATAGAACTGATGGTTACTAGAGATGTTAAAAACATTACTTTAGAATCATTTTGTTCTAATGAAACTGAATGAGTTTTTACGTTGATAATGTACTGAAAAGCCACCACATCGAGTTGAACTGTAATTAATGTGGCACAGTACCTGGCGTCTTCTGTCAGTTGTATAATCCGGCGTTTGTTGGAAATTTTCGGCGTTAACTCCGATTATATCCTCTTGTTGCACTAATACACCAATACTCACGTAATATAGCCTTTTTACTGGTATTGCTGCACACACAGTGATGGATTTGGGATAATAATGAACTATTTTCTGTAAATAATTGATGACACTCGTGGAATGCACTTTGAATCACAAACTTATTATTTCACTCAGACATTACACTGTAGAGAACTTGACTTGATAAATACATAAACTGGTTCGCTACGGATAAATGTGCTTGTTACGGCGACGGTATAAAATGCACTGTTCATAAAAACACTGTCGTTCGATAACTACTAGTTCGTTGCTTGTGCTGGCGTGAGCTCATCAATGGATCACATATGGTAGTAAGATCAGATTGCAACCTTAGCTGCAGACACTGGTCACTTCATACCTTGCTGCTGGTCGCTGCAGTCCGTCGTAAGTTACGCTGACTTCCACAAGGCGCGCCATGTGTTTTTTGAGCGGGAGCAGCAACTATATCGCTCACAAGCCGTCTCCGTCGAAATGTTGCATCCTGCAAGCCTTATTGTCCATTTGACTAGCTGACACACCATAAATCCAGTTCGTGTTTATTGTAAGCTCACTTTTAACTGTCTGTAAGCAACGTTACCGGACCATACGTCACTTTCGCGACGCGCAATCTCTGTTCTGCATCTGAACAGTTCCAGAACACATCTCTCTCTACTGCCAAATTCATGCACCAACCTACATTGTCCGCATTCTCGGGGATTTCCCTCACATTTAAACATTAAACATTAATTTACATTATGCCAAGTTCTCTATTTACAAATGGACATACCATAATATTACCATATTCAATTACAATCTCTCTCTCTCTCTCTCTCTCTCTCTCTCTCTCTCTATATATATATATATATATATATATATATATATATATATATATTTTAAACTAATATTAAAGTAATATCTTTACTATATGTAATAATATTATCCTAGTTTAATGCTTCTTTATTTCGTCGTCGGTGCGCAGCACTATTCAGATACTGTCATACTCGTAGCGCTATTTCATTTGACTACCGCCAGGCGGAAGCACCTGTGCGTTTGTTTGCGCAACTATCGAACAGATGGCATGAGCATTCCTTATTCAAGTGCTGCGCCTCGGCTATGCTTCGTTGTGGCATTACGAACTTCTACACAACAGCAGACAAAAACGTATCTAGCGAGCAGAGCAGCGGATGATTGAAACTGCAAAGAGGCCCACAGGACCACCATGACCATGATGAAGATGGAGTAGAACCTTCTTTTCGACCTGGAAGGATTTTTGTATGGTTCAGTGATAGCTGACTAGATATATGCTTAACTTAATTACAAAAAATTTAACCTAAAACTTAAAACGCATTTTTTCTCGAAACCATATTTTTCAAATTGGCGGGAAACATAGCTCCAGAACGGCACATAGGTTTTTGATTGAATTTGACCCTGGGATTCTAAATTAAAATCTCTATCAGCATACATAGCCATTTTGCGATATCTTCAAAAGTCTACTTTCAGTGCACACTGTTGTCTCTATTTTGTTAGCGAAGAAAATGACATTTTTTTCAACATGCCATCATCTTGTTGGAACTTAATATTTTTCAATTATTCTTTGTATGTTGACAGAAAATAAATTGACAATGACTTATAAAAAGTATTTTGTTACAGCTCCAATAGCAGGACCTCGGAATCGCCCGCTAATGACCAGTGTTATGGCTACATGGGATCTTTCCACTTTTTGCAGTGGTTACAGGGAGCGTCCAAAGTGGAAGTAAGAGTGATTTCTTACAGACAAAAGTGTAAAGAATAAAACTATATCATCAGATTTAGTATTACATTTATTTTACATACGCTTGAAGACGGCAAGAAGACTCTTTGCTGAAACATCGTGGCACCAAGTTACTGACATCCGTTCTCTTTAATTCGTGGAACGATCTATACACGGTGAGAGTTTTAAGTTTCAGAACATAGGCCTACAACGTACTAAGACAACTTGTAGTGACTTAAATTCACATATCAAACGTTCAGAAGCAAATTTAGGAAATTACGATCGAATCTTCTAGCTGTAGGAGTAGGACAGGTTTTTTAACCGAAACTTGGGCCTGAGTTGCGTTCTATTTTTGTGGAATGTAAATAAAGATATCCGCTCAGAAATGGTGAACAGTGTATAAAATTTCGTTTCAGAAGTGTACCGTGAATATTAGGTATCCACTAAAACATCAAATTTCCGACATTGCTGCGCCCGGGAAAAGATCCTGCACGAACGAGACCAGCGACGACTGAAGAGAATCGTTCATCTTAACTGATGTGCAATCCTTCCTCAAACGGACGCAGATTTCACTGCTAGGCCATCAAGTCCCAGCGTGCGAACCATTCAACGAAACATAATCGATATGTAGCCGAAGGCCCACTCATGTACCATTGATAACTGCACGACACAAAGCTTTACGTGTCGCCTGGGCCCATCATCACCGACATTGGACTGTTGATAATTGGAAACATGTTGCCTGGTCGGACGAGTCTCGTTTCAAATTGTATCATGTGGATGAACATGTACGGGTATGGAGACAACCTCATGAACTCATAGACCCTGCATGTCAGCAGGGGACTGTGCAAGCTGCTGGAGGCACTCTAATGGTGTGGGGCGTGTGCAGTTAGAGTGATAGATAAGACTCTGACAGGTGACACATACGTAAGCATCCTGTCTGGTCACCTCCATCCATGTCCATTGTGTACTGCGACGGGCTTGGGCAATTCCATCAGGACAATGCGACACCCCACATGTCCAGAATTGCTACAGAGTGGCTCCAGCAACACTCTTCTGAGTTTAAACACTTCCGCTGCCACCAAACTCACCAGCCATGAACATGATTGTGCATATCTGGGATGCCTTGCAACGTGCTGTTCAGAAGAGTTGTCTGTTGTGGCGTAACAAGCTAGTTACGCCACACTGCGAAGGGAGCCGAAAGGCACGCGTACACACACGCCGACTGGCGTCAAGTCTGGAGCAGGATACGTTATGACTGCTATAAAGAAAATACGTAGCTTTGGAATATACTTAACTTTATTCTTTGCTGGTTTACAACGTTCTTCTGGAGACATTTATACGATAACTCTCAACTAGGTAAGGCTAATGGCGCCTTGCTAGGTCGTAGCCATGGACTTAGCAGAAGGCTATTCTAACTGACTCTCGGCAAATGAGAGGAAGGCTTTGTCCGTATTGTCGCTAGCAATGTCGTCGTACAACTGGGGCGAGTGCTATATCGTATCTCGAGACCTGCCTTGTGGTGGCGCTAGGTCTGCGATCACACAGTGGCGACACGCGGGTCCGACATGTACTAAATGGACCGCGGCCGATTTAAGCTACCACCTAGCAAGTGTGGTGTCTGGCGGTGACACCACATTGTCCACCCCCTCGTACTCTTACGGATTTATGGTCAGTCCTGCAGGATTCATGGTGTCAGTTCCCTCCAGCAGTACTTCAGACATTAGTCGAGTCCATTTCACGTCGTGTTGATGCACCTGTGTGTGCTCAAAGGGGCCCTACACGATGTTAGGCAGGTATATCAGTTTCCTTGGCTCTTTAGTGTCAGACAACTTGGTGCATTGAATCTGCTGCCTTTGTATTTCAGTGAGTGAGAGTTAACTGGTGAAATACGCAGCAGGAAAAAAATTAGGACATCCTTTTAGAACTTTATAGTTCACTCAAGATTCATTGTTACAAGAGCGCATATGGAGAACATGAAATGATTACATTTATAGATCAATAACACAAGAGCTGTCCAAGGAGCCCACATGCCCATAATAATCTTCTCGAGGCCAGTTAAAAGTGCTTCTATATTTTGTAACACGAAGGTTACTGGATTTAAGCAGGCCTGAAGATCACATAATGTACTGTCGAAACTGGTAGTCTAAAAATAAAACCTAAATAACGGCGACTGGCACTGTATTATTGGAAATTGACCAGCCGTAGTCCCACACTCCCGCCAGAGGATGGAGTTACTTTTAATAACACAAGCGGTTCTGAAGCACCTAGTATTGATCAAAGCTGAAACATCCATACTAGTACGTGGTGTGGCCTCCACGGGCGGCAATACAGGTGCTGACTCTGGCATCCAATCCAACGTGAAGATGCCAAATAGTGTCCTGAGATATGTTATGCCACGTCTGCTCGACCTGTTCACGTAGTTCTGTAAGAGTTGTTGGTTGAAGAGTCGCACGAGTCACTTCTTGTTCCATAATATACCACCACGTTCTCGACTGGAGGCTGAACTGGCCAGGGAAGTTGATGCACGTCTTGCAGAGCACATTGAGTTTCACGGGTAGTTTGTGGACGAGCGTTATCCTGTTAGTAAAACACATCACAACATACTACAGGTACTGAGCGCTGCTTAGCATCTCATCCAGAAACACAAAGGTGAAGGAGAGTTGGGATGCGACCAGTGTTTCTTGGACGAATGCACTCTACGAGACAGGTCTACGTCGTACGCACAAACGACCATCACTTGCGTGCAGGCAGAATCTGCTTTCATCGCTGAAGACCACGGTACGTCATTCCATCTTCCAAGTGATCCTATGACGTCACCAATCGAGGCGTGCACATCGATGCTGTGCCGTCAGCAGAAGACTGGTTACAGGCAAGTGTGGCTGTAGCCCAACTGCTAATAACCGGTTTACAACAGTCTGTGCTGACACTTCTGATTCCACAAGCCCTCTTACCATATGCCACTGCTGCCCTTACAATACGACGAGCCTGGAGGGTATCTCTGGTGCTTGGACGTCCAGAACCTCGTGTGTGAGAATGTTCACGTGACCGCTGATACCAGCATCGTTACACAACTGACGCAGCACGTCCAACTTGTGTTCTCCGAAAGACCCATTGTGCCACTCGGAAGGCCACAATTTGACCCTTTCAAAATCGATCTGTTGGCTATAGGAAACGTAAGTGCATCACCGTGGCATAGCTGCATACTTCTTTCACACGTTTGAACCACCCTGAACCATGTGGCTCCGAGCATTCCCTTTTAAAGGGTAGAAACAGGTGGCGCACTGGTAGCTATGCCACTACGCTATCAGTTGGCGGCCGACTTTAAAATCATTGTCAGTGTATCTACTGTCGCCCAGGTGGCATGTGCCGTTATCGGATCAAAATCGATGTCTTTTCTGGTGTACTAATCTTTCCGGTAATGTATGTGTGTTTGCAGCATGTAAGTTTGCTAGTAGCCATATATATGAAAAATCAGGTTCACAGTCTAGGGCAGTTGCTTACTCCCTAGTATTTCAACGTAGCTTAGCTGCGCATTACTATCAATACTCGGTGAGGTGAACATTTAGGGCCACAATAACGCATTTCATGCAGGTAGAAATAATCTTTCGAGCGATTTTTAATCAGGTGGCACCAAAACTGTATGATACAGAGAGAATTACATTTCATTCGTAACATTGGTGGTTCGGAGAAAGTATTTACGTATCTGTTCCATTGAGAAAGTCTTAAAGGTCCGCCACAAGCTGATCTTAGAGACGGCCATTTGAATGTCAGTTCTTGCGGGTATCTTCAGCAATGAAACTTAACATCTTGCTTTTAAGTCACTGATCGATATGCGACGGAGGAAAATGAAAAAAGTAAAGATTTAAGCTAGTTCTGTCTGTTACTAGTGTCCACTTACTCATCTCGTGGCATTGTTATTTCTCTCTACATAAAAAAGGCTTGCACTACTTTATAAAATAGCGTAAAACTTTAGATGCAAATTACTCGCACCACATTCTGATGTTTTAATCATCATTATGAGTCGTTACTTTGACGGCACATCTTAGGTTTCGTGTCTATGTACGTCAAAACAAACACATTTTGCCTTAGTATATTCAGGTATTAGCAGTGGATTAAGCGTGCGTAGGGGAGCGATTGTCTTATAAAGCCAAGGAGTTACCACTTGCGTAATACTTTGATCTGCCTTCAACTCTGGGTGAGCTCGCTAGTAGTGTAGCACACAACTTTTAGAAAGCTGTAATGAATATGGCAAACTTTTAGTACCAAAATTTCACCAGAACGGCTTACAAATGTTACGGCGCTAATGTTCTTGCAAAAACTTGAGATACACCTACTGTGTCGTCCGGATTTAGGGCTTAAACACGAGTACCTCTGCATTTTGCAAGAGATTTAGACTAGGTATAGGCGCTCAAAGCTCTTTTTTTATTTGGTATAACTATTTAAGGTATTGGTAGCCATCATTTAGCCAGTTGTGCAGAAGGATTTCAGAAAAGGACGATCTTGTATAGATAATGCTGTAGACGGAGTCTGTAGCTGAAATTTATTTTGATTTTCCAAAGGTTTTCTTTTATCTCCTAGCTAGGAAGAAATTACAACTTCTAACGAAAGAAATAAATACTCCTAAACATAAGACCAACTCAGTCACTACACTGTGTAGAAATACGAACATAAGAATAAAACTCAATTGCAGGCTGTAAAACCTGGCTAAGTCCGAAGAAACGTTTCCCTATCATTATCGATACGAATGCGACAATATGCGTTACCTAACATGTTCCAAAACGCCGCGGATGAAAACGGCATTCTTCCGTGACTCAACTGTTAGCGATAGAAAGGGAGGGTCAAGCGTTTTGCATGGGCCTTGTGTTAGGGCCGATTAGTATGCTCAACAGAAGGATCGTCTTAGTCTCACTAACCTACAATACGAGTTCAAAGTATGAATATTACACTCTTCCACCAGCTTAGGAAAATGTAGCAAATTGGTTGTTTTTGCATTTCGTGTGCTCCACGGTGGGCCTTAAGAGGCATCACCGAGCGAGGTGGCGCAGTGGTTAACACACTGGACTCGCATTCGGGAGGACGACGGTTCTATCCCGTCTCCGGCCATCCTGATTTAGGTTTTCCGTGATTTCCCTAAATCGCTTCAGGCAAATGCCGGGATGGTTCCTTTGCAAGGGCACGGCCGATTTCCTTCCCCATCCTTCCCTCACCCGAGCTTGCGCTCCGTCTCTAATGACCACGTTGTCGATGGGACGTTAAACACTAATATACTACTCTACTCCTTAAGAGGCATATGGAGGCTGCGTTAACTCATGGACGCTTCCTTAGAAAACGCGCCAAAAAGGCTTTTTTCATTTTTTTCGTACCAAAATCGAGCTGAGGATTTCAAGACAGCTATGCACAGCAAATGGCTGAAATTTGCACGATATATTTGTAAGGCCCAGATCTCGATATCTTGAAAATTCTGTTTTGTTTTATTGTTTATTAGACTGATAGGTTCAATATTACCCCACCTCTGCACTTAAAATACGCACGTAAAATCCGAAATGAGGCGAGCTCTGAATAATATGTAATTGCTCAAATTAAAGGTATATTTACTAGGCATTTATCAATAAGTTCTATCTTCCAGTTTAAAAAAATATTTGTCCGTTATTGAGTAACACCCAAAAATCTTGGTTTCCGGGTGCCAAACTAAGTTGCAAATTCCAAGACGGCTACACACAGCAAGTGGATGTACTTTTTACGGTATGTTCCTAAGATTCCGATCTCAAATAACAACTGTAGACGTAAAATACGGCATGAGGCTTAAACGTAATTTATAAAGTGAGGTAGCACAGACAGATGTTATGTAAAGTGTCTCCGTTATCATCATCAACGTTCTGGGAACCCATGCTGTAGTATTGAAGCACATGAAAAATTTTTGTCCACATAAAATCCGGTCTGAGGTGTAAAATTAGTTTCAGTTTACTCCAGATTCACGTAAGTTGCAGGCTTTCTCCGCAATTTATCTGCATATGAGATAATTATTATTATTTTTTCAAAAACTTCCTCATCGTTTAACATGTGCTTTAGATATCGTATTCAATTGCTGAGCAATACTTACTTTTGGTTGGCACTACGTTGCGCTTGTGAATAGCGTCGTGAACCAAAACTTTAATCTTAGTGAAATGCTGAATTTGAAATAATGAAAATCAATCTAATTTAAACCCAAAATAAACTAATTATGTACCCAGTGAAGTACGTTATGAAAGTTTCGTGCCGGCCGGAGTGGCCGTGCGGTTCTAGGTGCTACAGTCTGGAACCGAGCGACCGCTACTGTCGCAGGTTCGAATCCTGCCTCGGGCATGGATGTGTGTGATGTCCTTAGTTAGTTCGGTTTACTTAGTTCTAAGTTCTAGGCGACTGATGACCTCAGAAGTTAAGTCGCATAGTGCTCAGAGCCATTTGAACCATTTTGAAAGTTACGCAAAATAAAGTGCAATGTCTGACTTGAAATATTTACGATAGAAAATAGCTGTTTAAGGTAACTTAAACTGCTCACTGCCAATTAATATGGTTACTTAGCACAACATCCGGAATTTCTGACTATGTACTGTATACTCACAAGAATGGAAAGTGAGATTTTTCCCTGACGTAAAAGTATCTTACCTCATGCTCAGCATATTATCTTATGTCTGCTGTACTGATGTTCTCGGAAGCAAATTGAAATCAGCAACTGCAGCCGTTGAAGAAGGATGACCTACCCCAAATTTTTATTAGCAAGCAATCTGTGACTGCGTGTAGAGTAAGGTGCAATGCGCACACTACAAAATATTTTAAACTTTACTGGGAATGATGGAGGAGGCTTTTACCTTAAGGAAAATAGTTCTTGAAAAATTAAACTCTGATTAATGCGAAAAAAGATTGTACAACAGAAAAAGCTTTTAACAATTACGAAATTATCTCATTATGAAAATTACAGACATTTCAACCAGTTGTGTAATTTGTGATAGAATGAAAACAAAGACATCAAATTAACACAAATTATGAATATTGTTAGTTACTTAAGGGAGAAAGATTTCCCTAAATTGGTAGTTGACAAACAAACATTTCATTCTTGCTCGTGCATGTGTTTGCTTGAAATATTCCTCCAAAAATCTACTCCATCAATAAAATCAAGAATATAGCCTTATAAACAAGTTTTCATCTCCATAATAAAGTATTCCAGATAATTTCTCCCAGCTCCGCAAATATCAGATCTTCTCCAAACTCAAGCGTTCATTGCAGTAGTATATGGTATTCTTTTATATGTTTCTTTTTTTTCTTACAGACTTTCAGACACCGATTTTAAACAAGTGTAGAGTTTTACAGACAAATGACTTTAATGGGTGTTTCAGGCGTTTGAGCTGTACTACTTCCATTGTTAGAAGAGACTTCATTATATTCAGCGATACAGACAAAAACAAAGCAAAGTATTTCCAGCCGAGGGACAACGAGATATTACCTAAACGAGTACCGCAGTATCAGTCACTCGGAAAGGCAAATGCAGGAGGACAACGTAAAAAATGAAACTCAGTCTCCTATTCATGGTTTATAGATGAAATATTACCTTTAACATCACAACTACTGCATTACTCTGTAAAGCCTTCATGGAACATGCTTAAATCATGCAATTACTCATTCGTTAATTTGTCTACGGAAATAGAATTTGTACTGTTTCCATTGAAACCTTACTAAGAGAGATGTGATGATGCTGTATGATTATTTTTATTGTAATTGTTCCTGTATGCCACGACTACACCGAAATCAGGGATGGGTATAGTCGAGACACTGGAGACAAACTTTTGTAAAGTATTTCCTCACGAATGGGATAGTACAGGGTGGGACAAAAAAAGTGGCCGGGAGTACAGAGTTTCAGGATACAAAGAAACAAAGCAGAGGAAAGGAAAAAACAGTGCTAACCTCACTATAGCAAATGTTGAAAGTGACCACCATTCATCTCCTGGCACTTATGGGCGCAGGTCAGCAGGCTGCTGAAGGTGAACCGAAGCTGGACTGCTGGAATTGCTGCAGTCTCATCCAGAATGTTCTGCTGCAGTTCTTGAAGACTATGAAGGTTGTTGCAAATACACGTTAGACTTGAGGGCTTCCCATACAAAGTGATCGCGCACCTACAGATCAGGTGACCTAGGTGGCCAACTAGGACCGCGACCTGACTGACCTCTGCTAACAACTCTGTCAGCCATGAAGATCCTGTAAATGTGCTCCAAGGTTCGGCCTGCGGTATGAACAGTTGCTCAATCCTGTTGTAATTAACTGTAGGTCTTTTCCTCCTCTGTTAATGCTGCAATAAATTCACGTCGAATCGTATCCCCTTGTCCGGGTCACTTTTATTTGCACCACCCTGTACTTATTATGACAAGTACGGAAGGGTCTCTTTAGGAAGTTTCCTTAGCGATCTTAAATTGCGACATCGTACTTGGAGCTTTTTTGATGTACTTCAGTTCACTTGTTCAAACGAAGTATCATCGCCTTGTATTGGGTGCATGAGAAGAAAATGGACATACATTACGAGAAAATAACAAAGACAATTTTAACGGTATTTCGTGATACAGCACTCACCTGTATTCTAAATTTTTATTTTACGATCAGCTTTAATTCTTTCAAATTGAACATCCAGGGTTATTCGTGTCAAAAAGGGGAAAATGAAAATACTGCACTGATGCAATGCCATGGTATTAAGTAACTACTTGCGCGAAGGTAGATATTAGTTACACCCCACTCGACCAAACGTGGTTTTACAAACTGTTGATAACGTTGAAAGCTGACAGGACAAAATACAAGGAAGGATTGTTTATAAAATACAGATGAATATATGTCTATAATCCTAAGAGTAAACTACTCATCGAAGTAATCCAGCGTAAGACTTGACAGGATGTACACTGCTTTCCAAAAACATTGAAGCATGGAGAAGCAGAAGGGAGCACCAAATGAAAATTCGCCGTTTGAGAAGATATATCATATTATTTGAGTGATTGCAAAATCGAGTCAAATTTGTGTCAGCCATCTTATTAGTATGAGATTGAACCCCTCCGCCCTGATCCGGATAAATGCACTACTTCGTTTGGGAAAGGTGTTGTAAAGCCGTTGTATCAGCTCTTGAGGCACATTGGTGAACAAATGTTGAAACTGGCCGTTGATATTGCAGCCGTGGGTACTGCACTAGGGTGGAGTTAACGTCCCAGCTGGTAACACACGTGGTCTATCGGGGACAGACCTGGGGATCTTAGTGAGCACAGGAGTAACCCAACATCATGCAGACACTTCTTAGTGACTCGTACCAAGTGAGGATGAGCATTATCCTGGCGAACATGGCACCTCGATACTGTCGCATGAGAGGTAATACATTAGGGTGGAGAATATCCGGACGTACCGCTGTGCCGTCACATTTTCCTCAGTCACTACCACGCATGAACTGAAGTCAAACTCGATGGTTTCCCACGGCACACCAACAGTAACAGTTGTGCCCTGTTACTTATAAACCGTCTTTATTGCAAAAATGTTTATTCACATGACCCATTTCGGTTCCTCTAGAACCATCTTCAAACCTGCAATTTCGGTTACAGGAGGAACCACTCCAACACAGCAACATTCACATGCTGCGTGATGTGACGCAGCATGTGAAGGTTGCTGTGTGTGGACGGGTTACTCCTGTAACCGAAATTGCAGATCTGGAGATGGTTCTAGAGGAACCGAAACATGTGAACAAACATTTTTGCAATAAGAACGGATTATAAATAACATTGTATAACAAGCGATTGCGGTATCCCATCAGACATTATATCTGTTTTTGCAAAGTTGTCTCCCTCTCCAAAACATTGGAAAACTGGGATGTCTCGCCAGGCTGCCGTCAGACACGCCGATGATGGTCATGAGCGGTAGTGCAGAACCGTGATTCATCGTTTGAACACAATACGATGCCGTTCATTAGTACCCCATGCTTCTTGGTCAAAGTACAACTCCAAATGGAGCCGTTTGTGAAGTGGTGTTAACGGCGGCTTAAGAGTGGGACGGTAAATCCTGTCTGGCTGCTGCTAGTCTCCGATTAATGCTGTTGGATCTCACATAATGTTGCATGGCGACCACAGAACGTTCTCGGATGACAGGTTCAGATATGAAGGAGGTATTGTGTGTTTGGTGCATACTAATGTGATTCTTCTTTGTGCTGGTCAGGCGTGTCGGCTTGGCGCCTTGACAACAAATACACCTACCATCATGAAGCCCATCAACAGGCCACTAATACATCCGAATACCCCACAAATATAACTGCAAAATTCGATCTGCCGGCCAAATAGAGGTCCACAATGATGCCCCTTTCAAACTAGGTCAGGTGCTGATAACGCCGTCTCAAACGGGTACGCTGCGTCTCAGCGTCCTTCACAATGATCATTGAACATGTGGCGCTATCCACGTCCCTTATATACCCTACCCGACCTGATAATGATACTAAACACTAACAACACTAATGCTCATTCTACCTGTTACAGAGTATTATCACTATAATATTTTATATACACTCTGGTGATGTGTACATGTACGAAGTTTTGTTGGCAAGCGACCATGTCCTGTGGGTGCTTCAATTTTTTTGTCAGGCTGTGTTTTATACAATCGCTGCAGTCTATTATTGTACGCATAAATGAGAAAATGATCCTCTGCAAGTACGGTTTGGTAAGAAAGAACAGTTACGTTCGCTTCCTCTTCGAAATGTTACAGTTAAGCAGCTCGAAAGACGTCATAATTATTGGTAATGGAATACGAACCAAGACATCTGAAACTAACATAATTTGAAACTTAGTGTGACTGAAAACTGTGAGTGTCAAAACCTTGGGCTAGTAATATGAAAGCTAGTACTTTTGAATTCCGATTACTGTGTCTGATCTAGAATTGCCTTTACTATCCTACTTTTAAACAGGAACGTAACTGTGCAATATTTTGATGAGTGCAATATCAGTTAATGTAAACTGCGTCGGACTGTCTGTAAATGAGATTGAGTATAAGTTATTTTATCAGTAGCGCTCAGAATATCTTTCTCATGAAACAGTCACACACAATGGGTAAACGCTTGAGTAACAAGAATTTGACCTTTTGGAAAAATACCTGTACTGTATTTACACGAAATTTTGTGAACGGATATTGTTCTTAATTTTCTCTAAAAGTTTCATTTAGGCACTGCAACAGATTCTTACCTTCCAGTGGATAACTCGGCTTTCCTCTGTCTGCACGCTGCGCAGATGACATGTACAGCCTGTACGTGCAATAAGTCACTGCACTGCAAATTGCTTTGTCTTACTTTTATCCACAGGCCACATTAACAAATTAAAATTTTGTTCTCTTTTCTGAGGATATTGTTCACTGTCCACGTAATGATGCAAGGTTTGACAGTACACATTTTGCCAAATCTATCATTTTTAATGTAATTGTGATGATAAGTTTCATGAAACATTTATAATCGAATAAGAAAGTATATTCAAACTGTAATGAATCCTTTCAATAACATCTAAAACAGTCGCATTAACATGAGCTTCAAGCCTTCCTTAGCATTGTAACACAGCATAAAAAGTTACTGTTATACACAATGCTTCATTTACGTAAAATTTATGCCTTTTTTATGAAATACTTTAAATGACAGTGGAGGATGGAAGAAAATTAGAGATTCGAACACATGGCTGATAATTCACCGTGGATACCAACACGCAGATATTGATAAACGCAATGAAATCTTTACTCTAGAATAATTACTCTACCAGTTCATTATGCTCATATACTTCGTCTCTTCATTTCCGGCTTACGGCATATATACTTAAACTATTGTTGTCAGTGGTAGTTCAAAATGGTTCAAATGGCTCTGAGCACTATGGGACTTAACATCTATGGTCATCAGTCCCCTAGAACTTAGAACTACTCAAACCTAACCAACGTAAGGACAGCACACAACACCCAGTCATCACGAGGCAGAGAAAATCCATGACCCCTCCGGGAATCAAACCCGGGATACCGGGCGCGGGAAGCGAGAACGCTACCGCACGACCACGAGCTGCGGATAGTGGTGGTTTGCTGACGATTTTGAGGGGAATGAACCTATCACTGCACTGTTCACGGCAATTCACTTTCTACTCTACGTTCCTGTTCATAACGAATCCTACTTCCATTATACCATTTTCTGCTGCTGTTGGTATTATCTTGTCTTCTTGCCATTTCACTTCATTGACCCCACAATATCTAGACTGAGCCTCAGAGTTTCCCTTTTCAGATTTTGTAGCTTCTCCACCATGGTCAAACTCCTGAAATCACCACACCAACTCGTAGAATGTTGGTGATTCAATCTTTTCCTCATGGTCACCTCCCTCTGGCAGTCCCCTCCCGGAGAATTCGAATGGACGCTAGTCAGGAATCTTTTGCCAACGGAGAGATCATGGTGACATTCTTTCAATTACAGGCCACATGTCCTGTGGATACACATTATGTGTCCTTAATGCAGTGACTTTCACTGCCTTCTGTATCGTCATACATGGGTTTCGGGTTCCGCTGAATGTGTCAGGTGTCCACTATGCGCAGGAGGCGGATACAAGGGTAGCAGGGGCTGTGTGGCATGGACTGGACGGTTTTTTAGGTTGAGGGTATCGGGTAAACACAAGATGGGCTTCAGTCAGAAAGGGTGCAGGCTGAACACAGGAAGAACATAGATACAGGAACCATCGGTATAACAGTTGTAAATTGTCGTAGCTGTGTTGGGAAAGTACCAGAGCTCCGAGCGCTAATAGAAAGCACTAATGCTCAAATCGTTATAGGCACTGAAAGCTGGCTAAAGCTGGATATAAGCTCAGCCGAAATTTTTGCGTAGAACCTCACGGTGTTCCGAAAAGATAGGCTAAACACGGTTGGCGGTGGCGTGTTTGTTGATGTTAGAAGTAGTTTAACTTGTCGCGAAATTGGAGTAGATACTTCCCGTGAGTTAGTATGCGCAGAGGTCATTGTTGGCAGCCGGAATAAGACAATAATTGGATCCTTTTACCGGCCTTCCAGTTCAGATGATACAGTTGCTGAAAGGTTCAAAGAAAACTTGAGTTTGATTTCAGACACGTACCCGACTCATACGATAATAGTTGGTGGTGACTTTAATTTTCCTTCGATATGTTGGCGAAAATAAATGTTTAGTTCCGGAGGTACGCATCAAATATCATCCGAAATTGTGCTAAACGCATTCTCTGGAAATTATTTAGAGCAGTTAGTTCATGAGCCCACGCGAATAGTAAACTGTTGCGAAAACGCACTTGACCTCTTAGCAACATATAATCCTGAGTTAATAGCCAGCATCAAAACCGATATAGGGATTAGTGAACACATGGTTGTCGTAGCGAGATAGAATATTGTAATCACAAAATCCTCGAAAAATAAGCGAAAAATATACCTATTCAAAGAAGCAGATAAAAATTCACTTGACGCCTTCGTGAGAGACAATCTCCACTCATTCCAAACTAATAATATAAGTGTAGACCAGATGTGGCTTAAATTCAAAGAAATAGTATCGGCAGCAATTGAGATATTTATAGCAAATAAATTAAGAAACGACGGAGCTGATCCTCCCTGGTACACAAAACGTGATAGAACACCGTTGCAGAAACAACGAAACAAACATGCCAAATTTAAACAGCCGCAAAATCCCCAAGATTGGCGATCTTTTATAGAAGCTCGAAATTTAGCACGGACTTCAATGTGAGATGCCTATAACAGTTTCCACAACGAAACATTGTCTCAAAACCTGGCAGAAAATGCAAAGAGATTCTGATCGTATGTGAAGTATGTAAGCGACAAGAAACAATCAATGCCTTCTCTGCGCGATAACAATGGAGATACTATAGAAGACAGTGCTGCCAAAGCAGAGTTACTAAACACAGCCTTCCGAGACGTCTTCACAAAAGAAGGCGAAGTAAATATTCCAAAATTCGAATCGAGACCAGCTTCCACCATGAGTAACGTAGAAGTAAATATCCTCGGAGTAGTGAAGCAACTCAAATCACTTAATAAAAACAAGTCTTCTGGTCCAGACTGTATACCTATTAGGTTCCTTTCCGTGTATGCTGATGCATTAGCTCCATACTTAACAATCCTATACAACTGTTCGCTCGACGAAAGATCCGTACCCAAAGACTGGAAATCTGCACAGGTCACAGCAATATTCAAGAAAGGTAGTAGGAGTAATCCACTAAATTACAGGCCCATATCTTTAACGTCGATATGCTGCAGGATTTTAGAACATATATTGTGTTCGAACATTATGAATTACCTCGAAGGAAACAGTCTATTGATACATAGTCAACATAGGTTTTGAAAACATCGTTCATGTGAAACACAACTAGCTCTTTATTCACATGAAGTGCTGAGTGCTATTGACAAGGGAATTCAGATCGATTCCGTATTCCTGGAATTCCGGAAGGCTTTTGACACTGTACCACACAAACGGCTCGTAGTAAAATTGCGTGCTTATGGAATATCGTCTCAGTTATGTGACTGGATTTGCGATTTCCTGTCAGAGAGGTCACAGTTCCTAGTAATTGACGGAAAGTCATCGAGTAAAACAGAAGTGATTTCAGGCGTTCGCCAAGGTAGTGTTATGGACCCTTTGCTGTTCCTTATCTATATAAACGATTTGGGAGACATCTGAGCATCCGTCTTCGGTTGTTTGCAGATGACGACTTATAAAGTGATCAGAAGGTCAAAACAAACTGCAAAACGATTTAGACAAAATATCTTAATGGTACGAAAAGTGGCAGTTGACCCTAAATAACGAAAACTGTGAGGTCATCCACATGAGTACTAAAAGGAACTCGTTAAACTTCGGTTACGCGATAAATCAATCTAATCTAAAAGCCGTAAATTCAACTAAATACCTAGGTATTACACTTACGAACAACTTAAATTGGAAAGAACACATAGATAATGTTGTGGGGAAGGCTAACCAAAGGCTGCGTTTTATTGGCAGGACATTTAGAAAATGTAGCAGAGCTACTAAGGAGACTGCCTACGCTACGCTTGTTCGTCCTCTTTTAGAATACTGCTGCGCGGTGTGGGATCCTTACCAGGTAGGACTGACGGAATACATCGAAAACGTTCATAGAAAGGCAACACGTTTTGTATTATCGCGAAATATGGGAAAGAGTGTCACAGAAATGATACAGGATTTGGGCTGGAAATCATTAAAAGAAAGGCGTTTTTCGTTGTGACGGAATCTTCTCACGAAGTTCCAATCACCAACTTTCCCCTCCGAATGCAAAAATATTTTGTTGACACTGACCTACATAGGGAGGAACGATCACCACGATAAAATAGGGGAAATCAGAGCTCGTACGGAAAGATATAGGTGTTCATTCTTTCCGCGCTCTGCACGAGATTGGAATAATAGAGAATTGTGAAGGTGGTTCGATGAACCCTCTCCCAGGCACTTAAATGTGATTCGAGAGTATCCATGTAGATGTAGATACTGTTTGTCGTTGTTGATTCCTCTCCCTATTAGGGACAGTTTCCCAGTCCTAGGGCAAGAAACCTCTGTTGGCTCTTCCGCCTTCTTTGACAAGGCCGTTGGCAGAATGAGGGTGACTTCTTATGCTGGAAGTCTTTGGCCGTCATTGCTGATGATCTTTTCCAAAATTTGAGCAGTGGCAAAGTTCGAACCTGGGACCGAGGACGTTTTGATTACTAGTCAGATACGCTACCCCAGTCCACGTGGATTCGCTGTTGGACGTGAGGAAGAGGATGGTGGGGATGTGTCCACACATGACTTCTGATGGCAAAATAACATTTATTGGATCAGTTGCAATATACTGGTTTTGGGCTGTCTAGGAGCAGTTTGCTTCCGATTATACACTATTGGCCATTAAAATTGCTACACCAAGAAGAAATGCAGATGATAAACGGGTATTCATTGGACAAATATATTATACTCGTACTAGAAGTGATATGTGATTACATTTTCACGCAATTTGGGTGCATAGATCCTGAGAAATCAGTACCCAGAACAACTACCTCTGGCCGTAATAGCGGTCTTGATACGCCTGGGCACTGAGTCAAACAGAGCTTGGATGGCGTGTACAGGTATAGTTGCCCGTGCAGCTTCAACACGATACCACAGTTCATCAAAACTAGTGACTGGCGTATTGTGACGAGCCAGTTGCTCGGCCACCATTGACCAGACGTTTTCAATTGGTGAGAGATCTGGAGAATGTGTTTCTGTATCCAGAAAGGCCCGTACAGGACCTGCAACATGCGGTAGTGCATTATCCTGCTGAAATGTAGGGTGTTGCAGGGATCTAATGAAGGGTAGAGCCACGTGTCGTAACACAACTGAAATGTAACGTCCACCGTTCAAAGTGCCGTCAATGCGAACAAGAGGTGACCGAGACGTGTAACCAGCGGCACCCCATACCATCACGCCGGGTGATACGCCAGTATGGCGATGACGAATACATGCTTCCAATGTGTGTTCACTGCAATGTCGCCAAACACGGATGCGACGATCATGATGCTGTAAACAGAACCTGGATTCCGAAAAATGACGTTTTGCCATTCGTGCACCCAGGTTCGTCGTTGAGCACATCATCGCAGGCGCTCCTGTATGTGATGCAGCGTCAAAGGTAACCGCAGCCATGGTCTCCGAGTTGATAGTCCATGCTGCTGCAAACGTCGTCGAACTGTTTGTGCAGATGGTTATTGTCCTGCAAACGTCCCCATCTGTTGACTCAGGGATCGAGACGTGGCTGCACAATCCGTTACAGCCATGCGGATAAGATGCCTGTCGTCTCGACTGCTAGTGATATGAGGCGATTGGGATCTAGCACGCCGTACCGTATTACCCTCCTGAACCCACCGATTCCATATCCTGCTAACAGTCATTGGATCTCGACCAACGCGAACAGAAATGTCGCGATACGATAAACCGCAATGGCGATAGGCTACAATCCGACCTTTATCAACGTCGGAAACGTGTTGGTACGCATTTCTCCTCCTGACACGAGGCATCACAACAACATTTCACCAGGCAATGCTGGTCAACCGCTGTTTGTGTATGAGAAATCGGTTGGAAACTTTCCTCATGTCAACACGTTATAGATGTCGCCACCGGCGCCAGCGTTGTGTGAATGCTCTGAAAAGCTAATTATTTACGTATCACAGCATCTTCTTCCTGTCGGGTGAATTTCGCGTCTGTAGCACGTCATCTTCGTGGTGCAGCAGTTTTAATGGCCAGTAGTGTAATACTCTGGGTGGCGACGAAGGTGGCCGGCGGACGCTCACACGCACGTTTGCTGGTGCGACCGAAACTGTCCTGCCGTAACTGGATTAAGGTGCTTCGGCGGAGGCAATACGGCCTTCCTGCGTCCTACTGTGGCGGCTGAAACCACACACCGTGGGCCTCTGTTGTAGTGACGGTTGGGGGACATGTCAACAGGACAGGGCAGCATCTTGTCTCAGCGACCATCCTCGGCTGTGGCTGTCTGGCGTCAGTGGACCAGGGTTCCCGGCCCTGGCCCCGGTCACCGATTTTGTGGAGGCAGCGTCTAAGGACGATGGCGACATTGAGCTAACACAACGCAGCCCAAGCGAAGAATCCCATGACAGGATGACAGACGGCTGCCTGTTGACTTCGTCCGACGATAGTTACGAGGGCGGCGTCACTCTGGCACTCCTAGGGAACGACCTGCATTACGACACTGGTTACTACAATGACCGCGATGCCAGGGACGACTCAGAAGTGACACAGGCTCTGCCTCGCTCCAACGCCTCAAGGTGGTCGATGATAACAAGGTGGCTGCCGGTCCTTAAATACGGATTTCTACCTCTGATGTTTGCAGTTGTTCCTCAGTAGACCGCTGGAATATTGTAGAGTTACTCCACTGGCGTAACTGTGCAGATTACCGCCTTCGATGTTGACATCCTGGCGTGCGGCGATCGGGCTGGTGACGCAGCGTTCTCCTTCGTGTTGCTTAACTCGGCGCTCCACCGACCCACTTGCTTCATGGTTGATACCACTGAACTGTGCAACAGAATGTAAACTTATTCAACTCCCAGAATTCCTTCACAGTCTAACTAACTGTAAAAGTCTTACCTTTAAGTAACTTAATCACTCTAATCATTTGACTCTCTACAAAAGTAGCTGCTGATCAGTATCGCGTTTCTACCCCTTTAGCCTGGATGCGTGCACTGATTTGTTTGGGAAAACTGTCATAATGCCTTTATATCTTCTCCTGAGGCAAGTTGTTTCACATTTGTTGTAATGGATTCTTGATATCCTGGCTACTGGCAACGGGACGGAGATGACGCCCAAGCTGCTCACAGACATGATGTATGGAGATCAGATATGGGGACTATGCTGGTCACGGGAGCATCTCAACGTCACGCTGATAGTCCAGTGAACGAGCATTGTTCTGCTAAAAATGGCGTCACGATAGTGTTGCATGAGAGGTACAACATGAGGACGCACAGCCACGACCAGCCGTGACATGAAAAGGCTATACGATGGCACCCCACACCTTTTCTTTTTTTAAAAAAAAGAGAGGTGGAGCCCCTCCACGCCCACACCGGCATGATGGCCAACTCAAAAGGTCTACTGCCATCTCTGCATAAGGGTTAGTTTTCACTAAAGCGAGGTGTCGCAGGATGAGGGTACTGCGTTGTTTGCGTACCTGTGGTTAAGATTAACTATTAATACGTGCTCATTTGGAGATAGATTGGGTCGAAGGTCGAACAAAGGGTAGCGATTTGAAGGTCAGAGGAAAAAAAAGCGCCAAGGCAAGAGCCAATGGGGAAAAAAACCTCTACGATAGTTAGTTCGAGTAGTAAGAGCAGTAGCGGTTGTCTTGCTGCCTGCGACGGGTCATGCAAGGGTAGGCTTTGTTAGTAGTGAATATCATGCAAGTCGATACCTTGGACGTTGTGCGGTGCTGTTACACGGCGGCTGCCGCTGGGTGTCGGTGTCGATCTCTCGGCCAACTCCAGCGTACCTGTAATAGTTAGGTTCATCATTGTTTTGTGTCCGATAGGTCGAATATCAGATGCACAGTGTAGGGTGATGTTGGGAATGTGTTTGTGTGTCATTGGGTGAGCTCTCCAGTTTCCCTGCTGTAGCCTGTTGGTCGGCTTTAATAGCAGCTGGTATGCAGGGGCTTGTCGACGTTTGTCGATTGTTGGTGTATGTTAGGTTGCCATAGGTGGCTATGCCATAGCTAGTAGTGTCTTTGGCCGCTTATGCTTCCACCTATGGTTGTGATCATACTTTCCCAGAGTAAGGATCAAAGGATTGTTCGAGTGTCTCGAGTTCCTGTATAGTCGTGTGGCGTGTTTTTTGAATACTTCCTTGAGGGTTTCAAGTCGGTATTCATTGTGAAGATCCACGATGCGTGTGTAGCGTGGAGCGTTACTAATGATGCGTAGCACTTTATTGTGTATGATTTGCAGGCTGCGCAGGCGTGTAGGAGCTGCTTATCCGCAGACGGGAGCTGCGTACGTCATCGGAGTTCTAGTCAGTGTCATGTATATGGACCTCGACACCCTCCTATTCAGCGTGCTTTCCCTGTTGAGCATTGGGGCGAGTTGTTTGCGTGCGCTCTGTTGACAACGTATTCGATGTGGTCCCTCCATGTAAGTTTCCGGTCTAGCCAGACACCGAGATATCTGACTTTCTCTCGGAGACTTATTGATCGTGTATGTAGTGCTATCTGTCTACTGTGTTGATGTTTGCGCAGTAGTTTCGGTCTGCTTGTGAACAGAACTGCTTCGCACTTGTCGATGTTTACTTTGAAACGCCATTGTTCCAAGCAAGGCTCGGCAGTTCTGAGTGGCGTCTGTATTACTGAAGTAATGTTCGATGATTTCCAATCTTCCGCAAGGATGGCTGTGTCATCCGTGTAGATGGCTAACGTCATGTTTTGTGTTGGGGACGTAGGATGCTTCCCTGGGGTACTCCAGCTTCGATACCGTGTTGATTGTTTGCCCTTCACGGCAGTGTTGAAATATCTGTTCATGAGATATGAGTGTATGAGACGTACGGGTCCGTCCGGGAAACCAGCTTCGCTTAGTTTGCGTATAAGGCCGTTGTGGCAAAGACGTTCGAAAGCTTTTTCGATGTCCAGGAACATGACCCCTGTGGCTTTGTTCATGTTGTAGCCGTGTGTTATATCTTTGACTACGCGGAGGAGTTGTTGTGTTGTTGAGTGGTGATTCCTGAGGCCGAATTGCTCCAGTCTTAGGGTGTCATTGGCGCTGCAGTGCCTAGTGATGCGTTTTAATATTACCTTCTCAACAATGTTGCTGAGCGAGCACAGCAGACTCATGGGTCGGTAATTTTGTGGGAGGGAGCGGTCTTTCCCTGGCTTCCTGAACATCAGGACCTTGGCCGCCTTCCAAAAGTCAGAGAAGTGTTGGTGTTTTAGGATGGGATTCGTTATGTGTGCAAGGTATTCTACGGCTCTATACGTGAGTTCCTGGAGGATACGGTTTTGAATTCCATCAGGCCCAAGGGCTTTCCTAGCGTCGGTATGCTTGACAACCCACGCGTGGGCTGGGTTACAAGTCGTGTAACTTGCTGGTCCGTTTTAAGTATGGATACTGGATCTGAAGGAGCCAGTTTCGGCATGAAAGACGCTGCTAGTGTTATGGCCATAAGCTCTACCTTCTCCGTCGCGGAGTAAGCTGGGCTGTCTAATCCTTTTAGAGTGGGAATGTGATGTTTCTCCCTGGCGAAGTGTCTGGCTGGCTTCCACACGCCAGGACGTGTGGTATGTAGCCCTGCGAGTTTCTGTCTCCATTGTTCGTTTCGAAATGTTTGTAGTTTGTCCCGTATTATACCCTGGAGTATGTTGACGTGCAGTTTATAGACCTGGCGCCTGGTACGCTGCCAGTATCTCCTGAGGCTGTTCCTTATTGAGATAAGGCCCAGAATTTCTTGGGGCGGGGCTGTCAAGTGTTGTTTTGGTGTTGTACGTGGAATGGCGTCAGTCATTGCGTCTTGGACGGCAGTAGTAAAAGCCTCCACAGCCTCATCAATTTGCTACTTGTTAACTTCGTGGGTGTCCGGAATACGACTATCAAACGTTTCCTTGAACAGTGTCAGTTTCGCGCGCTTGTAGTTCAGTATCCTGCGTGGTTCTGTGTCCTGCAGTGTTTCTTCCGTGTGCGGTATTACAGGCATGTGGTCTGAGTCCAGATCGTTTTCAACCATAAGGTCGAGCGTGCATGTGATGCCCTTGATGAGGGCTGTGTCTAGCACGTCTGGCCTGTGTCGGGCCTGTGTAGGCACGAACGTGGGGGCATCCAGCCCACACCATGACACCAGGAGTAACAACGCCATGCCTCTCCAAAACATTGTAACACTGACGTTTGTGTTGGTATATTAACGGCAGCCTACACATAGGATGGTAATTTCCCAGTCTGGCTGCTGCTAGCCTGTTCGTCATGGGATGATCTAGAAGGTTACACATAGTCCAAGTCTTGTCCTCGAATGACAGGGACTACGATGTGCGTGGTGCACAACATGGCAATCTTTTCTTGCGGTGTTCAGACGTGTTCGACTGGAACCTTGACATCAAGTATGTCTGTCCTTACATTCCCATGAAATTAAACAGCGATCCACTGCTCCAAAAATCCTCATATTGCACCACTGGACCAACTGACCAAATGGTGATGCACAATGAGGCCCCTTTCAAACTCTTAATATTATCGGTGTCTGACCAGAGTATGCGGCATCTCAGCGTCCTTTACAGTGATCACTGAACATCTCATGTTGTCCACATCCCTTATATAATTTACCAGACTTGGTAACAACGCTGAACGCTAACACCACTAATGTTCATTCTACCTGTCACAGAGAACTGCAATTCTAATCATTTAAGAACGTGTCGATTGTGTGTACGTGTAGCAATTTACGTTGAAATTCGACTGTATCTTCTAGGCCGACCATCTTCGCCGTTTACGAAAGACTCTTTCCCTATGGAGCACCTTATTAATCTGCCATTTGTCAAAATCACTTATGCTGGTGGATTTATGCATTTGCGGCCACATTGTGTCTAGAACATTACCTAACTGTCTCTGATCCGCTAACATAGTTCCGTTTTTCTTTACTATGTCACATGCCGACAACGCTATATAACGAGATTCAAGTGGGCTGTGGGTAGCAGTCTTAATGTTTTGGCATTTCAGTGTAATATACTATTTTTGTTTCAAATTACCTCCCCAACAATCTCAACATAATCAATATGAAGATTCAGGGAATATGCGGATAGCGACCTGAATGGAATTTTAGTATCAGTCCTACTTCTATTTTACAAACGAGTGATTTTGGTTGCTCAGTTCATTATCAAATTGTGGATGCACTCAGGCGTACGGCGAACCGTATGATATGTTATAGAAAAGGGCCGTTGTGTACACACTAACAGCTACAATGAACTGACGATTTCGAAACACGTGTTTTCTACGTTAAAAATAATTTCTTAACAAAAATAAGGATATTAAGTAAGAAGTAGGAGATAGGAGCTATTGTTAGCGACGAGGCACGTTGGCGTGTTCATAAGTCATTCCTTACTGTGGGAACGCCTTGAATCACGCAACCCCCAACACACTTCACGGAAGCAGTACTGTCGTTTCGGTAAGTCCCAGGCGTCAACCGTTTACTACGCAGTTCGATGGTTTTGGTGCAGTACGTAATTGACGTAGTAAATGGTGGGGTTACCGGCAGTGTTGGTAGCACGAGTTGGGAAAGAAATATAAATTAGTATGTGAGTGAGAAACTGGGAGCCTACTACTTCTCTTGGTTTTTTTTTTATTGTTTCTTTATTTTGCACATGATTAGAACCGCATATCGTTCAGTATTAGTACACTGAATACTTTATATCCTTACGGAATTTAATTTGCATTTTATAAGTAAGAAAAATTAGTCGAACGCGTAACTTCTGCGCTTTTGTGTAACCAAAGCACAGTTTACATGCACGAACATAGTATTCTATGTAATTATTGTAGTGAGCCGTGTGGCTGGATCACCGACATTCCCACCGCCGGTATGGGTCACCTTTCTGGCAGTGTGCGCAGAGCGCGCACTGGCGCCACCTACCGGGCCGATCGGGAGCGAGAGGAAAAGCAGAGGGAGTGATTTGGCTTTGGGACGCCGAGCAGTAACGGCGTCTTGAGAACTATTGTGGACAGAACTATTGTCGGCCAGCAACCAGGGCACGTCGAGAAGGGGCTGTTTACCCGGGTGACGCCACCGTGGCAGATATCGCCGGCGTGGAAAGAGACTTTACTGGGAAGTCGTTGGTGTTATTTTCCGCTTGCTTCATGTCTCCTGGCATCGGGATCTGCGGCGGCTGGCTGTGTCGATCCTGCAAGAGGGTAAGGTTCTTGCTTGTCCTGTAAATTGTGGTCGGAATCCACTACTGGGTTCTGTGCTGTTGACTGTATTTTCTTGGGCGGCTGCCGCTACTCCTACTGAGTCTGGCCTTCAACGTGTTGATTTTAGCCGGCCGGAGTGGCCGAGTGGTTCTAGGCGCTACAGTCTGGAACCACGCGACCGCTACGGTCGCAGGTTCGAATCCTGCCTCGGACATGGATGTGTGCGATGTCCTTAGGTTAGTTAGGTTTAAGTAGTTCTAAGTTCTATGGGACTGATGACCTCAGAAGTTAAGTCCCATAGTGCTGAGAGCCTTTTTTGTTGATTTTAATTGGTTTAATACATTGTGTTTTAAGGTGTATGTGGTGTGATCATTAACATTTACGAGGGCCTGGAATGCTGAGACATTCCGTTGTAGATCCCTACTGTCAAGGTTTAACCGCCATTGAAAACAGTTTGCTGGTCCGTTGTAGATCCCTACTGTCAAGGTTTAACCGCCATTGAAAACAGTTTGCCTGGTTATTATAATTGTATCACACCGCGGAGTTAAGATGGCCAGTCGCTGTTGGAGTATCCCTGGATATATTTATCTCTGAATTGTAAAAACATTACTGTTATGTTTCTGTTTGAACTAATAGCGTGTCTGAGAGAAACGTGTATAATTTTTAAATCAGTAATTTCCTAAATTCTTACCAGTTGCTGAGAGGCCAGTTGTTGTGTGTTTAATGGCCTGAAACGTATTCTATTGAAAATGGTACTAGAATTGCTTCAATGACAGTACATAGATATTGTAATTAATTTCATGTATTAATTTTACTGATGTACTGTAATGAGTTATTGTGTTTCTAGTTATTGAAGGCAGATGTCAGTCTGTTGTAGCCACCCACTAGTTCTGGGATTTTCTCGTACCCATTGCTGACCGTTGATACACCCGTCTGGGGGTTCATGTCGAGCTTGTATTGGAAACAGCTGAGTGGGCGGGTGTCCGTTTTCTCAGCGTAGTTGTTGAATCTCACGGACTTGTTTGCTCACATGAAATTTTATGTTATATGCTAAATTAACTGAATTATTTTGGTAATAACAATCACTGTCGTAATGAAAGAGTACATTAGTTATAAAATTTAACTCATTTCAGTAAATGTGTAATAGGCCGTAAGTGCCTCGTTTTTATGAATGTTTAAAACTGAACTAATTTATTTTTACCTGAATGGTAAATTTTAAAGATGTGTGGTAGTTTTGAACATGTGATGGTTTTATTTGTCAAGTTCTCTTGTTTAAAGGTACCAAATACAATGTTAAGTCCAACTGTCGATGGTGATTGCCTGATGTGTTACTCTGGTCCAATCCTACCACCCTACAGCCTATTGTCCTGAGTTTGCGTCGTTGCGTAAAAGGTGTAATTACATGTTGTCTCACCACTTCAGCAGTTATTTTGTAATCAGTAGAACGTTCTCCATCACGATGAATGGATGATGAATGGCAAGAGTTTCCTGCTATTAGTAATTTGTTTGAGATGGTTTTGTTTAGCATATTTTTAATTGTAGCTTTTCTAGGAAATTGCGTTTTCTAGCATTATATTAAAAATCTGTATTTTTTAAATTTTTAATACAAAATCTCTGTTGCGTGTTACAAATCAAAGATTTTCGAATAAAACCAGAATTAAACATCGCAGTTTCAATTTTGTAGGAGGATACCTAAGTAGAATAACAATATTGGGTATATTACACGGCTATTTGTATATCAGTTTCTAGACGGTTCACCACTTCCGATTTCTGGGAGAAACAAGTAAGAGATTGATCGTATGCGCAAACAAAGACAGCGAAATATGAGGCAACGCCTGATAGATATGCAACACAACGAACATACAGATAACGCGGTTACGATCTTAGCTGACCAAAGCTACTACGATAACTACCATAGTCAATGCTTACTTTGATAGCCTACGGTATTCTGACACCTCTGCTCCACAGTAATCGTACCGGACATAATAACGTTCACCCCTAGGAGACACCACCACTTGCTTTAATAACGACCTCAATTTGAGGGAGGAAGGCAGTCTACAAATTTCTTCAGATGTGCTACACCCAACAAAAGACAGTCACTTGTAATTAGATCTCAAGAAGTTACAAACCTGCAGACGTTATGATTGCTATGTTTCGCCTCCTATTCCACAAAGCCCAAGACATTTTCTATGGGATTACTAACGCATGATTAAAATCGATATCCACGTGCGATATTGTGCCTAAGTGTTCGCAAATCAAGGAATGTAGCGTGCAGCCCTACGAACACTGCTGTTGGCACTTTGGAATCAATAGACGCAATTCACGATACGAAAAACAACCAGAAGCAAATAATAAAAATGTTTCCGGCTTGGAATTATGGCTAAACGCCTCATTGGTCCATCGATCCACTTGTCGCCTCTTATTGTGTGAGATCTTCCACCGTAGAAGAAGACTCAAGTCAGCAGATGCGACACAATAACAGGTTTCACGCAGTTTTTCAGGGTCCACGGTTCAGATTAAATCAACAATGAATACTTTGTTTCCGTTTCAAACTGATGAAGCTCTCGTGGTCTCAAAGCATGCGAAATATCACGTGAATCCTAAATATTATTAACTACTGGCTTCTTTGTCTTCTTAGAGATTTTATTACGTACCACCTGTGGTGTTGGAATCTGTGACAAAGCATCTACCACTCCGCTGAAGGGTTCTTTCTACTTCTATTGACGTCTCAGGAGGCGTCTTGTCGGGCCTAGGGAGGGTATTCTCTAACCTAAAAAACCCACATGTGCACTCCACACGCTACACTTGTAGCCGCTTCCTGCGTGTAGTGCACGCCTGACCTATTCAGGGGGACCCTACATTTCTCCATCCGATATCGGAGGTCGAGAAATTTGCACCCCACATCTCCGCAGAATCGTCTGAGCCTCTGGTTTAAGCCTTCCGCCCGGCTCCAAACCAGAGGACCGCGATCGGTTCTGGGAACGACACTACAAATAGTTACCTCAGATTCTACCTCGCGAGCGAGGCTTTCCGCCTTCACCAACTCCGCCAACCGCCTGTATGAACTGAAGATGACCTCTGAACCCAGACGGCAGGATTCATTGGTGCCGACATGAGCAACAATTTGCAGTCGGGTGCACCCAGTGCTCCCTATCGCCACCGGCAGGGCCTCCTCCACATCTCGGATGAGACCCCCCCCCCCCCCCCGGCAAGCAGACAGAGTAAACACTGGCCTTCTTCCCCGATCTTTCCGCTATTTCCCTAAGGGGCTCCATCACCCGCCTAACATTGGAGCTCCCAATCACTAATAAACCCCTCCCCCCGTGTGCCTGCTCGGACCTTGCTGAAGGAGCGGCCACATGTCCACTCACAGGCAGAGCGGGCGATGCCACACAGTAAGCCTCCACATTGACCCTCCGCCTCGTGTGATGCGAACGTCGTTGAATCCGCCACTCCCCTTGGGGAGAGGGTCGCTCAAGTAAGAAAAACACAGTTAATACATACCCGCGAAGATGTCTCGACAGCAGGGACCGTGGGTGAAGCACGTAACACCTGGGGTGTACCATGCGACACACCAGACTCCCCACTGCCGCTACACTCCGAGGCAGCAGCCTGAAGACGGCTGACCGTGGCCATCAGCAAATTCAGCTGCTCGCAAACAGTGGCCAGCTCCTCCTGCGTCCGTACACAGCAGTCACACATCCTATCCATCCTAAGAAATCAACAGTTTACTGTAGAGAATTAAGTAATCAACTTTTAGCTAGATTGCTAATTCACTAGAGGCAGCTGATAGTTGACTAAACTGTGGTTACTAGACACTTGTTGTTGGCAACAATGAAAATAAGCACTAATTGTCTCTGGACTGTATTCAAAACAAATATGAAATCTATGGAACACTATTACTAGTACTCGAAAATTAAAGCTTCCTAAAAGCAAAAACATACAGAAAAAAGAAGTGACAAGTAAGAAAAACACAGTTAACACTTAAATTTACGTAGCTTGCTGCACAGGAAATGTGAAGCAGACGGCAGTTAACGACGACACTGGTAGTACTGGCATTACAGCTGACTAAAGTGACTCTCTCTGACTGTATTCAAAACAAACAGTAATCTATGGAACACTGTTACTTGTACTCGAAAATTAAAGCTTCCTAAAAGCAAAAACACACGGAAAAAGAAGTGACAAGTAAGAAAAACGCAATACTTAAATTTACGTAGCTTGCTGCACAGGAGATGTGAAGCAGAAGGCAGTTACTACTACATCGACGCTTATCGAAGCACTGCCTCCTGTGATATATGCATACCTCAACAACCCTTGAGTATATGCATACATAAGTGGGTGACACTTGTATTTTTTTACTTCTATTTTCTTAATTTTGTTTTTTCTAATTTATAGTTCCTTTTATTTTTGTCTTAATCGTGCTTATCATCCTCTGTTATTGAGGCAACACTTCTTGTTAGTCTTCTGCTTTGTTCTTCGAATCTGCTGAAGTTATTCTGATATTAAGAGCAACTTAATCTTAATCACTGAACGTTAAGATGTGCCATTCTAGACATTCAATGAAATTAACTGTAGTCCATAAATTACAGTCATTTACATTTGTTTGGAAATCGCGGTTTAAGTGTCTGCTTCCCTTCCTGTCTGGAAACGGGGACAACTCGAAACGACCTAATCTGCGAAACTTTCATCTCCATGTTCACAGACTGCTGCGTTCTTACATTCCACTCGATATAAACTTCAGAGATGTAGACTGTGGCCTGTTAATAGCTGCACCATAGCTCTAACTGGGGCAATGACGAGCGTACTGAGTCTATTCTTAATGGTTGGGCATGTGCTATATATCCGCTTTGCAGTGCTTCTAGTGTCCCAATGAAATTGAATTCGTTTAAGGTCCAGACTCGTAAGTGTCTTATTAGAAATGAGTTCCTATGATCTCGAACATTCGATTGTACTATTCACGCCCCAACCAATACTGCTGCTGCCCTGTAGCGTACCATGATGCCTAACAGAAATATTCAGAGAATCGCTGGTAAATGCAGATGCACTGCGGAAGGCACCGGTGAATATCAAGAGTACGCTCTATTGTTTTCGTCACAGTATTGTTCTGCATTTCTCCAGTCGAAGGCGAACCTCCTAGACGCTGACAGCGAAGTTCACAATAGTGTTGAAGACAGTTCCACAGTATCAACGCAAAACATACAGCAGTAATTTGTAGTAGATAGTGCATAATTTTGGGCACTTTCTAACAGATTTTACATCTTCTACAAAGTTACTTTTCTCGTTTTTAAAAGTGCCTAGTTACCTGCAAAGAGTGCTGAGTTTATACAGATTCTGTCAAGCCTCAGGGACGAATTTCTGTCGAGAGAAGGTCTTCCCTTCAGAAGTATGTTTGAGGTTTTATGGACGCACATAGCTAGCTTGTTATCGGAGCACCACCGCTGCATTTGAACAAGTTGAAACTTGTTAATATATTTTTACTTACTGGCACTGAAATAACTGAGAACATGAAACTTCTAAATTTAATTCAGAAAGTGCTGAGTGAAATTGAACGTAATATTACTTTGCTATATTTTTATCATTTCAGCACTGACCTACAGAATTATTCCTGACAAATAAAGCTCAAACTCAGTCTGACTGCTCAAATAATTAACACAAAAGAATGGCCCTGAATCAGAAGAAATACTAACAATAACCTATACATTTCATAAGATACTTACCTCACAAAAAATCTTCATTCCACGAACTACAGCGATACAGCAAGCACCAGAACAGCCAGCTAAATAAAAGATTCTAACTACTGTAGGCCCTAGCTACTAATAGGCACGTGGCTAGCAAAGGAAAGATTCTGTTGCAGAGAAAACAATGTATTTAGCAAATTTTACCTTAATAATGTGACATCCAGTTCAAAAAATTATATAATCATCCGTGACATCCAGTTCCAAAAGTTATATAATCGTTACAATATTACATTTCCATGACGGACACACATCCAGATCGTCTGCTTGGGTTAACACTTTAGACCCCTAACCTCTATCACAGCTAACTATTAATTTCCAACTTCCATCGCTGCTGGCTGTTCACCTCCAACTGCTAGTCTGGCCAGCCACAGAGTCTCTTACAGATTGTGCAGTGTGCTGTCAGAGATATTAATGCAAAGCGCAACATAGTGCTGCCAACATACAAACACATAAACAGCCTACTTATATAGCCCCCCTGAACCTCTCAAAAAATTTTACAAAATAGTTTGGGCAGTGGCCAAGACTAATTTGTTAAAAATTTTTTCGTATTAACAATATCAAATTGATCAGATGCACACAATTAGTAATATACTGTAGGTCAAAAGCAAAGATTGTCCTCACAGTCCCTAAGGACAGTACTAATCATTCATCAGAGGAGAAGTTGTAAGGGGTCCGTAGGCCCTTACTATAAGGTTTGCGACAGCACAGGTCGACAGGACAAACAATCGATAGTGCGTGTCAGGCTGCGAGAGCGAGAGCGAGTGTTGAGACAGTAGTGTGGTACGCGCTGCGGGCCGAGCCGGGTGGAGGTCTGTTGCTGGAATGCAAGACGGTACCGACAAAGGGAGTGGCCATCGCCGTGGTTTAACCCCTTTGTGTTAGAAATATACGGGAAAGTGAAAAAGTATAGTTACTAGTGTGATTCAGCGATATTTTTGTGCCGATATTTGTAATTACGCGTCTACCGCGCCGGCATCATTTGGATTGCAGTGTTGGATTGCAGTGTTGGATTACAGCGATTGAAATTGCGTGTGATGATAATGAATAACGAAAGGGCCTGTGCTGAGATTAGCCATTATTAATTCTGTACGACGAAGGCAGTGGCTGTCTCCTTACTTTGTGTTTTTGTGATGAATATAAGTTGTTGATTAATGAAGCTGTGTTGTCGTTCTTCTTGGCACCAGACATTTCTTTATTACAGCATTTGAGAAGGACAAAATGGAATGTAACATCTCCATAGCAGTCCAATCCGATTGCCAGCCCATTAGGTACACGGTCACATTAATTATTATCTATTTGGGCTGCTATCAGATCCCGATCGAGCGGGATAAGTCAGTAGATTAAACCGGAGTGTTACAAAGTCTATGACAGTTGTATGCACAAAGTCTGAGTAATAAAAGAAAATGCACACGCAAATAGTGGACCACCGTGCAGTCTTGAAAAAGTAGTGCTGTCCTCCCATCGGAAACACAGTGCTGATTCTTGATATAAGGATTGGTAATGGGTCACAGCACAGCAAACCCACAGCAGAGTCAGCAGAAGTCTTGCAGAATATTGGTAGAATTGGTAGGTCACCACAGAGCACACCCACAGTATTTTTTGTAAAGATTATGGTAATAATGTGCCACCAAAGGTGCAGACCCACTGTAGTCCTTTTAGAGATGGCCAGCAGTCATCCGTTGCGACTGTGTCGGTGCACAACCACAATTAAAGAGTCTTTCAGATAATATAGCAAGTCCGTAAACCACCACTTGTGCACTCACTAACTTTTTGCAATATCCTTAGAACAAGCAACGCTCTTACCCAGTCCCTTGCTGAATTATAACACATGTGCAAACACTAACACAGTCATATAACCTCTGAGATTTTATACATATGGTATGACCAACAGACAAAAGTATGCTGTAAAATGAATCCCTACTATTTCTGAGAACTGGTGTCTATACAATTTCAATTTTACAGCATACTAATTGAATCACAAATGTAAAGAAAACTTCATTACGGTAAAGAACATGATAATACAGATAACATTTGTAGCAATACAGGCTTTACAAAAAGAATAAAAATAAACATATACATGAATATTACAGGAATTATGACATAAGTAAATAAATGAAAAACACAAAACAGAACAGAATAAATAATGTATGAACATCTTTTTAAAGTAAGAAATATGTTGGATTTGAGGATAATGGTATTCCTCATCACAGTGAATGCAGCTTAGGATTATAAGGAAAAAAAATTCTACCAAATTTATCTTGCCAGGCAAACACACAGAGACAGGAAGAATACAAATACATAGAGGTCCACAGAAACACATAGTGGAATAACACAAAAACGAAAGGACAGGGTCTGTTTTCAGTGTAATATTTGATACTGCAGTACTTGTGGTACTTCATTTCCAACCAAAACTTAATTTTTTGACAGAGATCGCACTTAGTTCAACATTGTTCCCAAAAAATGTCCTGTCTATCTGTATTTATACTTTCATATATTTCTTACTTCAACATTTGTTTCCAAGAAAATCCTACCAAACAAAATAATTGTTCCTCATTATACAATACTCTTTGGCCAAATCTTTTCCTTATAGTTTCTCAATGCATTACTTCCCAAATCATCAGAACTCATTCTCTTATACAGCATACCCTTAAACTAACTTAAATCTACTGAGCTCAGATATATAAACTAAAGAACGAGGTAATGCAGCAGTACACAACGATTAAACAGACAACAATGATAAAAAATGCAAATTGGCAAAACAAGCATCATTATATCTAAATTAGCAAAGAAAATGCAGCATTACAATTAATATAAGGCAATATGCACCAAGGAAGAAAAATAAATCAATGGTAAAACTGGCTTATCAGAGTAATACAAAGTAAAATTTAGTAGGCCAATGCCTGACAAATTGCAGCAGCAAATGCAATAACTTATATCTGCACATGACAAAGCAGAAGCAGAACAAATATTACAGTTAAGACAGCAATGCATATAAGGAAACTGTCTATTCACATATTAATGTCTATGTCACATTTTAACACTAGAGTGGTGCACAACAACAACTAATTCTACCAAAAAACTACCAATTCCTTGAAAAGAAAATTATGTATGCAATTCATGTTACTAGTCCCTTCTCCTACTTATTCTTTCCTCTCTAAGTGCTCTTTTTTTAACAATGTGGATCATAAGATTATTATTTAATGGATCTGTAGACAGTAAGTGTTTACATTAGCATATGTATTAAATTTTATTTTATAAGACCAACGCTGCAGCCCAGCTAGAAACTAGATATCAAATAAAATAAGCAAATATGTACAAAGAAAAGCATTGAAACATCATTCACCAGCCATATGGCATTTCGTAAGTCAGTAAAAATTCTCTCAACGTTCATAGAAAGATAGCTGTCGTGATCAGGTGTGTAGATTTAAGAATATTTTTCATCACTTCATAAGCATTTCAGTAAGTTGCACAAGGCACGAGCTCCAAAGTGTAATCATATGTTTCCAAGTAATAGTGTGTTGTGTTTTTAGTGCGTTCTGAAAAGAAATAACAATAGTGAGGTCAATGCCTCTCTTTTCTGCAGCTATGCGAGCGCTTACTGGAGTGCAGCGAGCTTCAAAGTGACTAAAGCAGCACAAGTAAAGCTGAAAGTTTACACAACAAAAGGTATATTTCAAGGCAGCCAGCACGCAGTCCAGGGCAACAATACATCAAGGTCACGTATACTCTTTACAAAATATTTACAACAGTGGTTTGAGCTACAAGAACAGTTTCATACCCCTAAAAAAAATTTCACAGGTTGAAAATTTACAGGAGAAGTTTTTAGAAAAGAAATCTCATCAATAACAGTGTCGAAAAATTTCCGTCAGCATTGTGATACGCACATTCACATATATACTCACTTTTTTAATAACTTCTCATGTGCGAGTCTTGGTTTCCAACATTTTTTTTCACAGACCAGTGTCCGTAACCCCCACTTATTATTCATATACATATGAAGAAATAGCACAATCACATTCCTCATATATCATCACCTTATTGATAATAGACGTACCTCGTAATTATACACATCGTCATCATAATAACATCCTCATAACAGATCAACCAAATCTCAAAATCGTTGTAGCTTCCTTCAATAATCTCAAAACTTAAAATAAGTCCTCTGCTCGTTTCAATAGTGTCATCCACCACAAATGTACTTCAAACGTCATGATGCCATACAAAATACATCTCTCAAAGCTCTCACAGTATCACAATAGTTCCGAAAATATATGAACAGTTACCAAAACGCAAAAGGTACAATTTCAATAAGTTTGAAGTAATCCAACTGTGTAATTAACTAGACATGTGTCAGAGATGTAGTAAAAATAATCCATTTCTTTCTGCTAAATCACCAGATAGCTACGTAAATCTGTGTTAGAGAAATATGGTACCGATGTGTAAAACTGTATAAGCAAATACCATAACCGCTAGGGCTCCTTGCACTTGCAACACGCATGGTACACACAGTAGGTGTACCCCCATGGGGGATAATGTAATTATACCCTCAGATGTTACAGATTAAAACTGCGGAATGAAATGTATCGCCGAAAACCTTCTCTGTATCATAGTAGTTCAAAAATATTTCTTAAAAATGTTCCAAGTACAAAAGCAAATCACTCAAATGCGTGTCATGTAGCACTAAACTATAGTTCTTGCTGTAAGATAATTTCTGTCATTGGCTAACTGTAAAAATGTACCAAGTGTCGCATTTATCGTCGTTAATAAGCAAAGTTCTGCCAAAATCCCATAGTGAAGAGCTATGTGTATAAATTTCGTAGTCATTACGTTACACTTTTTACCAACATATTTACGACAGCAATGACAGTTATATGCAAATAAAAAAGATAATTTCTGTCATTGCTTAAGCGTAAAAATGTACCAAATGCCGTAGTCATCGTCGTTCATAAGCAGAGTTCTCCAAAAATCAACGTACTTACCTTGCCATACACAAAAGTAAAGTGCTATGCGTATAAATTTCGTAGTTATTACGTTCATTGCCATGACCTTGAAATTACTATACTGTCATCGTTCAACTGTGAAACAAACCAAACACCATCTCATCTGTGACCTCTCAGAAAGGACTTTAAATAAAAATGTCTTTTCAAGTAAACCAAAATATTACAGTAAACTTCATTATCAGTATATGTTCCAAGAATGTGGACTTTATAGTTGTGACGTAATCGTGCAACCAACAAGCAAAAACGTACATACTTCGTTTGTTCCCTATAAAAGTGGACTTGTAAAATTACTGTCTTAATGAATTCCATAGGTTCTTGACTAGATAGTTAACTTCAAAACATCGCTGAATGTTAACAGTTCCTAAATGTGACAAAGCGTAATAGTAACTTGAAGTGAAAAATTTTATGGCAAAGACTAAGTCTGAAAGCAAATTATTTCTCAATAAACGGTTTTACACGAGAAAAGTGGTATAACCTTTCGTTAATTTTTTTGATGACCAATTAGGACGAAAACAGAGAGAAAATTGATAAAACCAAGCCTGTGGATGTATGTCATTACTAGAATTCTTGAGTGTTTTAAATTTAGGCGTAGTGATGAAGAGCTTATAGCGAAAGTCATCATAATGCTGAGTCGCAAATCGGCCATCCTTACGTCGTGTTGGCGGTTCCATCTCAACGTTCGGTGCACCCTGCCGACTCCTTTCAAGACCTCCGAAATACCATGTATTATTGCTTTGTAACCTTTCCTTATTTCTAAATACCTCTTCCAGTGTCGGAGCGCGAGTATCTTCTGAAATATGTAGCTCTTGTATCACGTGTGCGAACTGATTTTGTACTTCCCACATTTCTCTTTTGTGTTGCGTGTTGACTTGTTTCTGACTTTGTTTCTATTTTCTAATTTCTTGTACTCTTCTGTGTCAGTAAAGGCTACCGGTCCTGTGTCATTCAGATCATCATCTCCTTTCATAGCTAAATTTGTTAACTGGTCCGAAAGTTCGGCTACTTTTTCCGCTAAAGAGCTAATTTCCTCCGTGTGTTTTTCTGAATCAAATTTTAGAGTGTTCATTTGTGTCGAAATCGTTTCTACTGTGTCCTTTTAGTTTTCTTGATTTTTTACAAGTTGCGTGACCATATCAGTATGTGCAACACAGCCACTTTTAGCCGGCAAGGTGTCATGGTTTTTGGTATACAATGGTCCTTCGTTCAATTATGTCTAGCTTTTGAGGTTATTGCAATATTTGTTTCTGATTTTGTTCCATTGTGTCTAACTTTTGAAGCTTCTGGTTTATTTGATCATCTTTTTGAATTAATAGCAATAACAATGCATGAGTGACTGAAAGATGTTCCATTGCGCTTTTCGGCAGGGCATTTGCACCGTCAGTACTTATATATCAAAAAACAGAAAGTGTGTCTCGAGTAAACTGAGAAATGGGTAATGATGCAAACCCTGAATCTACGGTATTTGCAAGATTTGGTTCTATTAATTCACATTCCTGAGGCGACCTGTTACCGACCGATCGATCGACAATACTTCCCTGTTCAATAATTGTTTCTCTATCTACACCATTATTTATGACTGGTCTACTTCCCTATACACAATTACCAAATTATTGTTTTGAATATTTGTCACTTCATTACAAGGTGGTGCTAACAAGCTACGCTCGTCACTGTCATTTCTCAATTTGCTTTGCAGTCTAGTGTTACGTTTTTCACACGCCGTGATTATCACACTGTTTCACACGATAACACAGAAAAAGTACAATTTGAAAAGTAAAATTAAGAAGACACACTAAAATAGCACTACAAATAACCAGTATCTAATTAGTTGCAAACGCGACTGCGAAATACTTGGTGCAAATCCACGTGCATGCCACAACTGCTTTGCTCATTAAAATACTGTACAACAATGAAGAACTACAACTACGAAGGAAATTCTCTATACATTACGCGCTAGCAATAACAATAACTGATTTCTAATCGTGCACTAATTATTCAAACTACAAGAAAAGTCAGAAGATTCCAGTGAGGTATCTTTGGCACGTGAAACTTCTTTATTAAGTTTTTACTTAAATTGTAATAACTGAGGTGGTGAAACTTCTAGGTTATTTACTTAAATTCCTTAATGCAAGTGAACTTGTTTAAACTGCTCAGTGAAACTGCTTAATGCAACTGAAGCATCTAAAACTGCTGAGTGAAACTGAATGCAAGTGAACCTTCTTAAACTGCTGAGTGAAACTGAATGTACTGGCACTTTGCTTGTGTTTACCATTTCATATCTGACCTACAGAATTTTCCTCAGAAATAAAGCTCAACTTTTTCTATTCATTAATGTCCCACAATATCCTAGCGCAACGCAATCTGATAGTGAATAATTAACACAAAAGAATGGCCCGGAATGAAAAGAAATGTTGACAATAACTCATACATTTCATAAGATACTTACCTTACAAAAAAATCTTCATTACACGAACTACAGCAATACAGCAAGCACCAATACAGCCAGCTAAATAAAATATTCTAAGTACTGTAGGCTCTAACTACTAATTAGGCATTTGGTTGGCAAATGAAGATTTTATTGCAGAGCAAACAACGCATTTAGCAAATTTTACCTTAATAATGTGCCATCTAGTTCAAAAAATTATATAATTGTCCATGACACCCAGTTCCAAAAGTTACATGAAGGGCTTATTTCAATAGTGGTACAAGTCCATTACCTTCGCGTTGCTGTCTATAATGCTTCTGAAATTAATGAGCCAAATAAAAAGAAAGGAAGGTTCATCTCTAGCAAGAAGCCATATCCTTGAATATTTCTGGTATCTCAACTGCAGATTTTTCGGCGCTCATTTAACTTTTGGACTCTGTATCTCAAAATGAACAAAAATGAACTTGTACCACTATTGAAAGAAGCCCTTCATATAATCGTTACACTATTACATTTCCATGACGGACACACGTCCAGATCGTCTGCTTGCTCTAACACTTTAGACCTACAATCTCCATCAATGCTAACTATTAACTACCAACTTCCATCACTGCTGGCTGTTCACCTCCAACTTCCAGTCCGACCAGCCGCAGAGTCTCTTACAGAGTGCACGCAGTGCTGTCAGAGTTATTAACTCAGAGCGCTACATAGCGCTGCCAACATACAAACACATAAACTGGCTACTTACAAAGTGAATCATTCTTGTTTCCCTCAAGTTTCGCTTTGGATTGAGAGGACAAAATTAAGGACATCATCTGCGTGCGCAACACGACCATCGATAGTATCTGCCTCGTTAAGCAAATGTAGAATGGATTCAGTATTAACATCCAAGAAGACTGGACCATTTATGGACATCTGGGGACAGCCCTTTGTAGTCTTTTTTAATTGCTATGTCCCGTAAGAAACTGGACGCTAATTCCATTACAACAATGTACAAGTCTCGTGTACACATATTTGTGACCCATATATTATCGAATACGCCTGCGACGTCAATCATGAGTGCTACTGTGGATTTAGGACTCGTATTTTCTACGGTCTGAAGAATTCTGTTAACCACGTCATCTCTTGACTTTCTTTTTATGAACCACTGCTGACATTAACCCAGACCCAAGAGCTCGTTGTGTGCCTGAAAACGGTCGCAAAATAAACGATTCTGGATGTATTTAATGGGTCTGTAGCTTTCCGGTGACGCCGCGTTTTATCCTTTTCCTTTTTATGCGCTAATGTCCGAATTGTTTACCAGGACATCCATAATCCACACAACCTCAGGATAGACGCCATCTGGACCTGGCACCTCTGCAATTTTTAGCTTAAAAATTACGACAGTGACTTCTTCCAGAGCAATTATGTGACACCAACATCTGATTACCATGTTCGTTATCCAATCCGCTTCCAAGCTGTGTATGTGTTTCAGAATCTGTGTTCATGTTATTGTCAGGAAATACGGTGGTTACCATATATTTAGCTGTTTCCCTCTATCCAACCGTCATTGAGCCATCGTTTCTACGAATTATGGACATGACCATAGGTCTCTTAATCTTTCCAGTCAGCAACTTATACGGTCTTCCTCATGCGTCAAATTGCAATTACCTTCGAAGAATCCGTAGTCTCGCAGTGCGCTATGATTGTCCTAAAGTGCGAAGATTAACCCTTTCTCTTCATCGAACCTTCACCTCAACATGGGAAATTATGGGCTCCTGGTCTTTGCAAGAGTACAGTTAGTAGCTTCACACAGTCTACGTGGACCGGAAGTGATTGCACTGCATATATTACCACATAGGCACTTACGCCATCCCAATCTGTTTTCCTGATCCCTAAGATCATAATGTTTTCGTCTGCTTGTCTGAATTTTTGACACTTTCTACTTCGAAGACAATTGTACTATGGTCACTAGAAGTCAGGTACTGGAGCACTGGCCAGCTACCAAACTTAGCGGCTGTCATCCAGTTGCTAAAATAACATATGTATCAGTGGCAACACCTGTTTGTCCCACAAATGTACTCAAATAATCCTCTAGACCTAAAACAGTGAAGTCCATTTTCTATATGTATGTGCTTAATACACCCTACTTGGTCTGTGTGACCTTCACTTCTACTCCAACCATATGTTTGTCTCATAACTGTGTGCTCTTAGTCACAGTAAATTTCCTTCTTGTAACGACAATCCCTCATCATGGCTAGTAATTTTGAACACATCTGCAAGAAAACATGAGAGCCGATTGTTTCTACAGTATGGTTCTTGCCAGCAGAGTATGTCATCACCAGTTCATAGGCTAGTTTTTGTCCTTCGAACATATATTCATACATCATAAATCTATAATGTCTTCATATTTTTATATGTATCGAGTGGGAACAAAGCACTTTGGAGAGCAGAGATTTGGGGATAATGCATACGCGTCAGTATACTCTACACAGTACCTGTATAATTGCTCGATGTTGAATGGGTCTTCTTGAGGGCACCTACGGAAGGAGATCACACTATGGCTTAACCTCTGTTGGAAAATTATTCATTCTCTAAAGAATTCAGTCTGATGCCCTGGGTGTGAGACATGTAAACAGAATGAAACAGAACTGCAACAACTGGGGACTTATAACTGTCAAGTATGTGTTCACTAAAGAGTAGTCACTTACTTGTTTTGTCTTTATCTCAGCTGATCGTTTCTCTGTTGTTATTTCTAAAATTTGTTCGATACCATACTCCTCCTGGGTTCAATAATGTACATATCTTTTAGAATTTTTCTCCACAGATAACAGTTAACTTTCCATTTAATAATTTCACTCACACTGTTGAAGAAGTCTTCTAAGGAATGGTTATAACCAATCAACCCAAATCTCTTGCTATAAAGCAACATCAGTTTACTCCAGGTGCTGTCTAAATGTTTCAGTTTTCCAGTTATTTCCTCACAATATTATTCTTACTTTTCCCAGTCCTCCTATCACGCTATGGGCTCTCTTAATAGCTTCTATTATTTCACTCAGTTTTTCTTGAAGCAATACTCATGCTAGAGTCCATGGCAAATTTCCCGAAGTGTCTTATCTACCTGGAGTATCTGCACTAAATCTTAACTTTCTCCTTTTAAGCAAGAACTACTCCTTCTTAGTTTATCTTTCTCTGCTCATTCTGATGTAAACTGACCCCTCAAAAGAGACGAGGTGAGCTTCCTCACTAGGATCAAAAACTATATTATTAAGGCTACTGGCATATCTTACACGGGTGACCAAAGGCACTCCCAAAAATTTTTTCTTTTAACTGTCTTTTCTAAATTAATACCGTATTCTCAGTCTCAGAGGTGGTTTCTCTAATTTCCTCCACTTCAGTGTCATCTTTTCTACTATGTTCCTCGAATAATTGACGACAATAATTCTTTGTTTCAGCTTTGCCTTGTTTAGACTCAATGGCTTGGGACTGAGTATTTTTATCCTAGTATCCTACTTTATTATTTACGACATTTTCAAATTTTCCTTGTTTTGCAGGTACCTCAAGTATGACATCATTCTAGTTTGTTCCAATTTTTAACTAGCTTTTCTGTTATTTCACCTATTTCACATAGCATGACTTTTTGGTTCATTAAAAGCTCTTATTTTTTGTCATTCCTCCAGTTTCATTAACGATTCTTTAAAAGGTTGCATAGCTTTCCTCTGCGGTTCCACCATTTTATTTAGCAGCAGTTCATACTTTCTACTTCACTTTTTCCATTTATTTCTTTTCTATATCTGGTTCTGATTTCATAATGAGACCTTTTCCTATATTTTCCGTGACATATTCGATTCGTTCTACGGATCGGAGCATGGAATGTCAGATCCCTTAATCGGGCAGGTAGGTTAGAAAATTTAAAAAGGGAAATGGATAGGTTGAAGTTAGATATAGTGGGAATTAGTGAAGTTCGGTGGCAGGAGGAACAAGACTTCTGGTCAGGTGACTACAGGGTTATAAACACAAAATCAAATAGGGGTAATGCAGGAGTAGGTTTAATAATGAATAGGAAAATAGGAATGCGGGTAAGCTACTACAAACAGCATAGTGAACGCATTATTGTGGCCAAGATAGATACGAAGCCCACGCCTACTACAGTAGTACAAGTTTATATGCCAACTAGCTCTGCAGTTGACGAAGAAATTGAAGAAATGTATGATGAAATAAAAGAAATTATTCAGATTGTGAAGGGAGACGAAAATTTAATAGTCGTGGGTGACTGGAATTCGAGTGTAGGAAAAGGGAGAGAAGGAAACATAGTAGGTGAATATGGATTGGGGGACAGAAATGAAAGAGGAAGCCGCTTGGTCGAATTCTGCACAGAGCACAACATAATCATAACTAACACTTGGTTTAATAATCATGAAAGAAGGTTGTATACATGGAAGAACCCTGGAGATACTAAAAGGTATCAGATAGATTATATAATGGTAAGACAGAGATTTAGGAACCAGGTTTTAAATTGTAAGACATTTCCAGGGGCAGATGTGGACTCTGACCACAATCTATTGGTTATGACCTGTAGATTAAAACTGAAGAAACTGCAAAAAGGTGGGAATTTAAGGAGATGGGACCTGGATAAACTAAAAGAACCAGAGGTTGTACAGAGATTCAGGGAGAACATAAGGGAGCAATTGACAGGAATGGGGGAAATAAATACAGTAGAAGAAGAATGGGTAGCTTTGAGGGATGAAGTAGTGAAGGCAGCAGAGGATCAAGTAGGTAAAAAGACGAGGGCTAGTAGAAATCCTTGGGTAACAGAAGAAATATTGAATTTAATTGATGAAAGGAGAAAATATAAAAATGCAGTAAGTGAAACAGGCAAAAAGGAATACAAACGTCTCAAAAATGAGATCGACAGGAAGTGCAAAATGGCTAAGCAGGGATGGCTAGAGGACAAATGTAAGGATGTAGAGGCCTATCTCACTAGGGGTAAGATAGATACCGCCTACAGGAAAATTAAAGAGACCTTTGGAGATAAGAGAACGACTTGTATGAATATCAAGAGCTCAGATGGAAACCCAGTTCTAAGCAAAGAAGGGAAAGCAGAAAGGTGGAAGGAGTATATAGAGGGTCTATACAAGGGCGATGTACTTGAGGACAATATTATGGAAATGGAAGAGGATGTAGATGAAGATGAAATGGGAGATATGATACTGCGTGAAGAGTTTGACAGAGCACTGAAAGACCTGAGTCGAAACAAGGCCCCCGGAGTAGACAATATTCCATTGGAACTACTGACGGCCGTGGGAGAGCCAGTCCTGACAAAACTCTACCATCTGGTGAGCAAGATGTATGAAACAGGCGAAATACCCTCAGACTTCAAGAAGAATATAATAATTCCAATCCCAAAGAAAGCAGGTGTTGACAGATGTGAAAATTACCGAACTATCAGCTTAATAAGTCACAGCTGCAAAATACTAACACGAATTCTTTACAGACGAATGGAAAAACTAGTAGAAGCCAACCTCGGGGAAGATCAGTTTGGATTCCGTAGAAACACTGGAACACGTGAGGCAATACTGACCTTACGACTTATCTTAGAAGAAAGATTAAGGAAAGGCAAACCTACGTTTCTAGCATTTGTGGACTTAGAGAAAGCTTTTGACAATGTTGACTGGAATACTCTCTTTCAAATTCTAAAGGTGGCAGGGGTAAAATACAGGGAGCGAAAGGCTATTTACAATTTGTACAGAAACCAGATGGCAGTTATAAGAGTCGAGGGACATGAAAGGGAAGCAGTGGTTGGGAAGGGAGTAAGACAGGGTTGTAGCCTCTCCCCGATGTTGTTCAATCTGTATATTGAGCAAGCAGTAAAGGAAACAAAAGAAAAATTCGGAGTAGGTATTAAAATTCATGGAGAAGAAATAAAAACTTTGAGGTTCGCCGATGACATTGTAATTCTGTCAGAGACAGCAAAGGACTTGGAAGAGCAGTTGAATGGAATGGACAGTGTCTTGAAAGGAGGATATAAGATGAACATCAACAAAAGCAAAACAAGGATAATGGAATGTAGTCTAATTAAGTCGGGGGATGCTGAGGGAATTAGATTAGGAAATGAGGCACTTAAAGTAGTAAAGGAGTTTTGCTATTTGGGGAGCAAAATAACTGATGATGGTCGAAGTAGAGAGGATATAAAATGTAGGCTGGCAATGGCAAGGAAAGCGTTTCTGAAGAAGAGAAATTTGTTAACATCCAGTATTGATTTAAGTGTCAGGAAGTCATTTATGAAAGTATTCGTATGGAGTGTAGGCATGTATGGAAGTGAAACATGGACGATAAATAGTTTGGACAAGAAGAGAATAGAAGCTTTCGAAATGTGGTGCTACAGAAGAATGCTGAAGATTAGATGGGTAGATCACATAACTAATGAGGAAGTATTGAATAGGATTGGGGAGAAGAGAAGTTTGTGGCACAACCTGACCAGAAGAAGGGATCGGTTGGTAGGACATGTTCTGAGGCATCAAGGGATCACCAATTTAATAATGGAGGGCAGCGTGGAGGGTAAAAATCGTAGAGGGAGACCAAGAGATGAGTACACTAAGCAGCTTCAGAAGGATGTAGGTTGCAGTAGGTACTGGGAGATGAAAAAGCTTGCACAGGATAGAGTAGCATGGAGAGCTGCATCAAACCAGTCTCAGGACTGAAGACCACAACTACAACATTCGATTCAATTTACTTCAATCTGTTTGCTTCCCATGTTTGAAAAGTGTCTATATTCTTCACTTTTTCCATTTATTAATTTTCAGCATCTGATCCTGATTTAGTAATAAACCCTTTTTCTATATTGTCCGCAACATATTCGATTCAATTTATTTCATCCTGTCCGCTTTCCCTCGTTTGAGAAGTGAGTACATCCTGTTCCTCATTGATTATCATTTTGCAGCCTCAAAACGAACAAAACTAATCAGAACGAAATGTGCCAAACAATAAATTTCGGATTCAGAATCCAAAGACTGGAAGCTTTCGATAAGACAGCATTGTCAAGACACAGCGCAACTTCACTGAAGAGATTTAAACTATCGCATTTTGACCGTGAATATATGTAAACACACCGACGGAAAAAAGAAATAGTACACCCTTTTAGAGGTTTTCAGTGCACTCAAGATTAATTACTCCAACATCGCATATGGGAGCATGAAATGATTACAATTATAGATCATCAGCACAAGTGGTTCTGATTTACCAGTTACTGACCCATGCTGCAACACCCACAATATTGCGTGTTGTAGCCTCCATGGGCGGCACTGTAGGAGTTGACTCTGGCATTCAGTCGATCATACAAGTAGCAAATACTTTCCTGGGATACGTAAGGCCATGTCTCTTCGCAGTGTTCACTTAGTTCTGTAAGAGTTGGCGGCTGACGGGTTGCACGAGTCACTTCTCGTTCCATCATATCCCGCACGTGCTCGACTGGAGACAATTCTGGAGGTCATGCCGCCCAGGAAAGTAGCTGCATGTCTTGCAGAGCACTTTAAGATTCATGGGCAGTGTGGGGACAGCATTATCCTGTTTGAACAACACATCACGGTCCTGTTGCAAAATAGTAAAAGAACGGGCCTAACAACATTCTGCATGGACCGAGCGCTGGCTAGCGTCCCCTCCAGAAACGCCAAAATGAATGAGAGTTGTAGTCGCTCCCCAGACCATAATAGCTGGGGTTGGGCCAGTGTGCTTGGACAAATGCACTCTGTGAGGCAGCGCTCACCAGGTCTATGTCGTATTCGCAAACGACCATTAATGGTGTGCAGGCTGGATCTGCTTTCATCGCCGAAGATCACGACGTGCCATTCCAAGTGATTCTCTGACGGCAGCAGTCGAACTGTGTGCATCGATGCTATGGCATGAATGGAGACGGGCCAGAGGTGTCCATGTCCATTGTCCCACCGCTAATAATCAGTTCACAGCAGTTGTACAGCTGACGCAACACGTCCATCTCGTGTAGCAGTTCTCCGAACGGACCATCCCGCCACTCGGAAGAGCACAGTTTGACTCCTTTTAAAACACGGCCATCTGTCTGTAGGAAGAAGAAGAAGGTCTCCGTGACATGGTTGATTACTTGCTTCACACATTTGCACCACATTGAGCCATCTATCTGTGAGCGTTTACTATTAACGGGTTACTACGCTACGCTCTGAGTTGGCGGACGATGTTGAAACTATTACGGCATATGCCGTCATCAGATCATAATCGACATCGTCTTTCCAGGTGAACTAATCTTTTCCGGCAGTGTGTTTAAGTCAGAACTTTAACAAAACGACATTTACTCACGTCCTGGAAAAACGTTTTTGATGCTACAGTTGCTGTAAAAGTCAAGTTCTTAATTAGGAAACAAAATTCCAAACAAAAGGAGACCCTTTCTTCTATTCGGCCTTGAAAGGAGGAATGAACTGTACCACAGGTAGAGGTATGTTCGATTACGTAATTAGCCTTACTCCAACAGCCCTATTGTGTCCCCTCTCTTTTCCAATCGTGGTGTGCTGCCGCCCCTATACCTACATGTCCCACCAACTCTTCAGCTGCTCATCCTCCACATCCTCTCCTAAAGACGTTTCAACCGTCTCCCTCTCCCAGACCACGAACTCCTCCCCAACATGTACCTGTCCTACCAACTTTAATCAATCTTATCGTATCCAGACCTCCCCAGGGCTCCTTCCTCCTCCTCTCTCCCTACCACACTTCATCCCTTTCCCCTTTCCTGCCGCCCCCATTCTCTTTTCCTCTCCAATATACAGCTCCCAGTACCAGTTGCCCTGTCCCTGCTGCAGCCACGCCCATCTTTTCGCCACCTCTTCCCAGTCCTCCATCCTCATCAACACCACTCTATCTCCTTCCACACCCGCCCTTCTTTTGATCTGCAGTCCACCGTCCAGGGAAGGTCCTTTTCTAGTTATAATGAAAATGCACAGTGCTCCATTTTTAATGGTCATTGTATCTTCCGAAGTGTTCAATATTTTTTTTCCTGTGTTTTTTCATGTCACCTTTTAAATTAAAAGCAGATGTGAAATGTAAAGGGAAAAAAAAAGTCAAATGCCAATTAAGTCTCGATTTGTCTTCAACTTATTGATAGACAATGTTTGGTGAACATCACATCTTCTGAATATGAATGTTTTCTATATGAGAATGCTGCCAGGTGGTTGGGGGTCAACTGTTGATTTACAAATCGTGGTCATGGTAGTGACAGGACCTCTCGTCGCCAGTATTTGCACAGAAAGCTTGGCAGGAGAGGTCGAATAGTATTAGATAGTGAAGTAAAATTCCTTTCCACGCTCACTTCCTGAGTTTCATTCTAGACCTCTTCTCTGTCTCTTATGCAGAAAGGTCAAGGGACACTGCTGAAGGTGACTCGTTTGCCAGAAAGAGTTATTAAGCCCAACAGACGACCTGGTGTTTTTCGAAAGGTAGATTATGATATAGCACCCCTTCACTTCCTTTCATATGTAACAACAATACACTGCACAAATAACACAGGCCAACGATGGAAAAACGTTTTTGCTGAAAATACCTTATTCTTTTTTTTTTAGGGTAACAAATCCAAATGATACTTAAAAAACTGTATTACCCACAATTTCTTCACATTTTACAGTTAAATTTATTAAATTAAGCGATTTTTTAAAGGATTTAACAGCTTTTATATGGTTAAAATAATTTCAAAAGGACGTGTAATGAATGTAGATGACGTTGATAGCACTGCTGAAAAACATTTGCTGGGAAAAAAGGTCGATTCTATTTTTGTGTTAATAGTTGGTGTTTCGTTTACTGTCAACCTAACCTCACTTTCCCATTTCCTGTACATGTGCTCAGTACAATATCTAATTGTGGTTGTAAAATTTCTGCTGTCAATTTTTGTTACATTTGTGGTGGATTTGTGATTAAAAGACACCAAAGAAACATTATAGACTTTGTGAGAAAGGTTTATCTATCATGCTTTGGATCTAAACCTGGTGATCAAGATAAATCTTGGGCGCCTCATAAGGTATGTTATGTGTGTGTTGAAGATATGAGAAAATGGTCTAAAAGGGAGAAAAAGCCTTCAGATTTGCTGTTCCTATGATATGGAGGGATCCAAGAAATCATTCCAATGATTGCTACTTTTGAAGTGTTGATATAACTGGTCATAATTCGATAAATAAGAAAGTAATAAGCTACCCTAACCTTCCATCTGTCATCCGACCAATAGGGCATGGTGTAGATTTGCCGGTTGCTGAACCACCAGATGATTTACATTCTATTCCAACAGAAGTATTTTCTGATGTACAATCTGATTTATATGAACCAGATGATGATGAATTCCATTGTAGTACAGACAGTCTAGAGCCCAAATTGTTCACTCACACCGAGCTTAAGGATTTGGTTAGGGATCTTTGCTTAACGAAAGAAAAAGCTAAATTGCTCGGCTCTAGATTAAAAGAAAAGAACTTATTGGCAGTTGGAACCAGCATACACATGTATAGAAAGAGAGAGCAACAATTTTCCAAGTTTTTTCAACAAGAAGGTGATTTAGTGTACTGCTCAGACATTCCCGGTCTGATGAATTAGTTTGGTATTGAATACAAAAAGGAAGACTGGAGGCTGTTTATTGATTCAGTCAAAAGTAGTTTAAAGGCTGTTTTATTACACGATAGTAACATGTATCCACCTGTACCTGTTGGTCATTCTGTACATATGAAAGAAAGCTATGAAAACCTACAAATAGTGTTAGATAAAATAGGCTATTCTGCTCATGGTTGGATGATATGTGACGATCTAAAAGTAACATACATGCTCCTTGGTCAGCAAGAAGGCCTTACCAAATTTCCATGTTTCTTTAGTGACTGGGACAGTAGGGCTAGGGATCAACACTGGTGCAGAAAGAACAGAACTGTGAGGGAGTCTTTAAAACCTGTGAAAGAACATTCTAGCAAAAACCTTGTAGATCCAAAAAACGTACTCGTACCACTTCTACATATAAAGTTAGGCCTAATGAAACAGTTTGTAAAAACTTTGCCTAAAGATGGACCATGTATTAGGTATCGCAACCAAAAGTTTCCACACCTTTCAGAAACTTATCTAAAAGAAGGCGTCTTTGTCGGACCTGTCATTAGAAAATTGATTTTTGATGTTAACTTTGAATCCACAATGATTTTAAATGAGAAAGAAGCGTGGGTATCATTCAAGCAAGTCGTTACAAAGTTCTTAGGACATGAAAAAGACCCGGAATACGTTTTTATTAATAGCTACAATGTTAAAGAAGTTTAACACTTTAGAATGTTTAATGAGCCTGAAAGTTCACTTTTTGAACAGCTACCTTGTTTACTTCCCGGACAATATGGGAGATGTTAGTGAGGAGCAAGGAGAGCGTTTTCACCAGGACATTAAAGTGACGGATGAAAATCACCAAGACTGCTGGAACACCAACATGGTTCAAATGGTTCAAATGCTCTGAGCGCTATGGGACTTAACATCTCAGGTCATCAGTACTCTAGAACTTAGAACTACTTAAACCTAACTAACCTAAGGACACCACACACATCCACGCCCGAGGCAGGATTCGAACCTGCGACCGTAGAGGTCGCGCGGTTCCAGACTGAAGCGCCTAGAACCGCTCGGCCACCAGCGGCCGGCAACACCACCATGGTTGGGGACTACTGTTGGTCACTTCAACGAAAAGTTCAGCAAGCGACTCAACGTAGAAAAAGCTACGCAAGAAGCTTCAAAGAAAAAAGAGAAAGAAAATACAAACCATTTCAGCTGACAAGTGAAACCTCTATTAACGCATATCATTGTTTTAAGTTGCTTACTGTAAATACAAACCATGCTTATGTTGTAAAAATGCGTTTCATTAATTTCCGCATTTACCATATAGCACAGGATTTTTATACTATATAATAAAAAGCACATTGCTCGAAAACTGTGGATGATACAAAGAACTAAGACTAGACTTGGGCTCAGCTCATAAAAAATCACCAAGATGATCTTAATAGATCAGCTATCAAAGTAAAAAAGAAGTTTTCAAAAAATATTTTTCGTTGGCCTGTGTAATCATTGCAATCCATCACGGCAACGCCAGACGACCCCTCATCCGTCTGCAACGCCCGTTTTCATGAAAATAGAATGCCTTCGTATTTTCTGATGTTACGGTCTGCGTCAGTCACCATGAACCGCAGTTTTATATTTCCAACTACAACCACAGGCTGTAAAACAATCTTGAACTGATAGATACCAGAGGATAACTAGTTCAGGCGTCGGTAACAGAGACTGCAGAACTACAGGTTATTGAGCCACCTCTAAACAACCACGATTGTTTTGATTTCAATAGTCGTACTCTACCACCATCTGTCACTAACTCGAATTCCAGTCAACGAGAGTCTTCGATATCTTCTACTCCGAAGTCCCTATTACGCTGTCTTCATGGAATACGCCATCTTTTGCGGTCACTGGTAATTCTAATTACCATTTCTTTTTTATTTTATTTTCACGTTGTACCTCATTGCATTTTGAGAACAATACACGTTTCTTTGCTGGATCATGTGTTTTGTTCTATAGTATAAAGTATAACTGTGCAAAATTTCTATTATTTTGTGCCATATATTTGTTGTTAGTATAAATATTAAGTAAATAACAGAAATCAGTCGCAAAATCCGTCGTTTATTGGAGCAGATATAAATTTCGACTATTACATACTCATCATCAGTGCAGTTGCCAAAATGTGACGTAAGTCTCAATGTGTCAGAATATGAACACCAATAAATGGCATGGGCCTGCTTGTGACTGCCAGAGAACTGAGGCCTTTGTTTACATCAGCACAAGCGGCATGAATATACATTGTCCTTTACGACCAGAAAAATGTCTGAAAATACCTTACCGACAGTGTGTAATTCACTAAAGCACTGTAATATTTATTATTAAAAAAAAAAAAACTGATGCTTGGACTTGACAGAAATGAAGAACAAGAAGCACTTGTAAACAGCAGTATGCTATGTTTAGGAGCTACTAACATGGCGGCGACAGCTTCAACGCAATGTGCAGTGTAAGTCTGTAGTTCCACCTCTCATTATTACACCTCCATGATTGTCACGAACTTTTATAGAGAATAGCAGAGTTGAAAAAGGTCGCAAAACAGGAAGAGATAAAAGGATGCATCTAGTCAGTTAAGGTTTCAATTATATTTAAATGAACTTGTATGTAACCCCATAAGAAAAATTAATACCTTGGTTTAAAATTATACGTTCCCCACTTTGTTTTTGGTGTTTAATGTCACATATCCCTTTGCTGAATTACTTTATTGCGAGGCTATTTTTTAAAAGAAAATGCCATTTTAAAATAAAATAAAAATAAAAGACAAAAATATTATTACAACAACCACATTTTTTGATTAAAGCCCGAGTATTAGGCTAATTTTCAATTTAATTCCCACCTACATCAAGACAATTACCATAACGTATGAGCAGCTTATGAAATTAATTGTTGTGGCAATCTGCCACCTGACTTTTTAACCAGTCCTGTACTGACTTTCTGACATCGTCACATTGTTCGAAATGCTGATCGGCGAGATGTCTTACAACTGCATGAGCGAATGGAAGGTGTTAAATCTGGGTAGCAGGGAGAGATAATAAAAGATCTAATATTGACTGGCTGAACTGGCTGTGCTACACACACAGTGCACACATTGCACATGATTTATCAGCTGAAATCATTTGCTAGATCTTTGGTCTCTTGGGGATGTTGAATGCGTTCATTCCAAGGACTATTGTTTCCATTCTGCTCTAAATCCTGTAGACACAGGATATTTCGAGGAAAGTCATTGAACTGGCCGAACAACTGTTTTGCGTAAGTCATTTAGCAGGCGCCGAAGTTTCAATACTGTAGGCGTTGTCTCACAATACGACAGAGAACACTACTTCATAATTGAGGAAAGGCATGAGATAATGATGAAATGGTCTAGCGTCCGTCTTCTCGAATTTGTTAATCGACTTTCTGCAGTAGGACATCAGTAATGACGGACGGTCGCCCTTTTCGTTTCTCCTGGTACAATTTGTGTCTTTGCAAAAACAGACATAATGTCTTATGGGATAACAGCAATCAGTGATTTTATAATGTTACTTGAAATCCGTCTTGATTGCAAATTTTTTTTATTCATATGACCGGTTTCGGTTCATTCAGAACCATCTTCCGATCTGATATTTCAGTTACAGGAGTAACCCGTCCAAATCCAACACGGGTTACTCCTGTAACTGAAATATCAGATCGGAAGATGGTTCTGAATGAACCGAAACCGGTCATATGAATAAAAATAAATTTGCAATCAAGACGGATTTCAAGTAACATTACAATTTGTGTCGCCATCTCTAAATGCTCCACATCATTTTCTAGCCATTGCAGCGCCATAGTGCTTCTTCTATACACTTCGGTAATCTTATAATGAAGTTCGGTAGCTTTCACGTTTACTGTATTTAAGAAACGAGTTAAAGCGCGCGTACTTCACAATCGTCGGTACCCTTCTAAAAACGTATAAATAAACGTTCATTTCAGACGAATCTATCGTAATGGACTTTGTGTGTGTGTGTGTGTGTGTGTGTGTGTGTGTGTGTGTGCGTGTGAAGTCGTTGTTTAAGGGTACTCATGGCGATGTTATTAGGATCCTTACGGTTATTGAAAGAAACGAAAGTGGATATAAATGGCTGAAATTGTTGTCATACAGTAAGGAGGAATCCTATAAAATGACACTCATTCACTTGCTCCCACTTCATTCACGTTGACCCATCTAATCACTCTCTCACAAGCTTTAAGGTAATGGAGAAAGGGTGAAATATAAGTGAGATTAAAACAGAAGTAAAAGGACAGAGGAGCTAATAGAAAGGCCCAGTATAATGAGACTGGCTGACCACTTACATTAAACCTAGGTGAACCGGCCAGCCTGTTAACACATTAAGAACATATTCCTATTATAGCGTTTGTGATTAGCCAACAGTTGAAGGTACTTTGCAAGCTTGTGCAGTACAGCGACCGCAAAGCTGCAACAACCATACCTTAAAAAATAAAATAAAATAAAATAAAACAAAACTCTCCTCCTAGTTTCCTCCCCATATCTAACGTCATATCTAAAAATTTATATCAGATATTCACTGCAGGTGTACGTTTATCGAGGAATCTGATTGGTGAGGAAGCAGCTAGCCAGCCTGTTATCGCTAATGAGGCTCTGTTATATTCGAGCACTCAGCTCCGGTACCAGCAGTGCTGCGAGAGACGACAATCATGTGCGGACGGCGCGTTCCTCTGCAGCTGCCTGCTGCTTTCGCAGGTAGGAGGCATTCCTTCCTATCGTTGTGGGCAGTGAGCAGAAATTACTTGTGACAAATGCCTCGACACGTCACGGGCCATGTAATTTTATTACTGAAGTGATTTACGAAGAGTGTGTCATGAAATTACCCGGTCTCTGTGATACTGGGCATGAAACTTTGTTACAGACTGTTCAAGTAGTTCACGGGTGAACTACGAGATGTCTTTGTTATACACTGTTTCTTTTGAGAGAATATACCAATATGGAGGATTTCTTGAGCACAAATAATCTTTGCTGCATTGAATGAAATACCTGCGCTGTAAATAAGAAATAGAAAAGAAAAAATAATGTCTATTTTGATGTTCTGCTCTAGTTGTTATTTGTTCATTAACTTACAGTCACAACCACTGTAGTATTTCACATAATATATGATAAGAATTATGAGAAATGTAGAAGAATAATAATAATGAAAATATTAGAATTTCACAACCGTGTGACTAATAGTCACAGCCTATATGTAAAAGCACAAATATACTTACACTTCTTCTTTGTTGCATTGTTACATCAGGAGCCTTACTGTAGCGTATATGAGAAACTAATATTTACAACTTGAGGATTAAATTAGTTCATTAAAACATGACGGTTTTTGTTTGGATAAAATCTATCCGAAAGATCTATTTTATATTTACCAGTGTCTTAACTCCTATTATTAATCAGAACCTGTGTCTGTCTATGAGAGAAGTCCCCGATGAAAGGCAAAAAGATTTTAAATATATCCATTTTTTTCAAAACGTGAAAAAAGTGCAATTTCATTATGTTGTCAGCTGCTGTCACACTACGTCAGATGACTCAGCAAACGACTACAACGCTTGAACAAATCGCTGGTTTAAATAGTAGCTCGGTGTTAGGTGGAATGCAATATAAACGTAGTCACTTTTTCTGTTAAAGTGCAGCGTCTTGAATTTCTTCTTGAATCTTTCATTTGGTGAAAGGTGCTTCAATTGCAGTGTACTACGAACTTCTTCGGCTGCTGTATTTCCTACTCAGATTCAGCATCCAAAACTTAAGAAACTGATTACAGTGAGTCAGTTGGTGTTCTGCAACTTGTACTTCGGCCGCTAGAGAAGGCCTGTGCTGATTCTAAAGAAATGGGTTAAGACTATATAAGCATCCTTCTCAAACAAAATCTGTCCATTAGTGTTAATTGTTTCTCTGTGACACAATTACATCATAAACTCACGTAAGTTAAGTCACATCTGTTCGTGAATCGTGTGAACTCAGTTCTGTTGTTTAAAAATCCTCATTGTTCGTTGAGCATGCTGCTTACGTCAGATCATTCATGACCGGTTAAATAGGCGAACTCATGTATACCCTACATGTTTCTCACTCACGTGTATGCGTATCATTTACATCTACATAAAATGCTGAAGGAAGCACTTTCCATCATCCTTAAGACTTGAAAAGTGGTCTTTTTTTATTAAATTGAAAGTCTCTTTCTCAGTACTCTTTTGACTGTACTATGCTACTGCATGATAGTCGACTTCGAACGCTCGACACGCTCTGAACGACTGACATATGCCCCATGTTAAACTGTTATTTTTAGAGCTGATGAAGATTCATCATAGCATCGATGCTTACTAAAGTTAATACATCCGTCAAGAAAACTAGGATAGTATTTATGCCGTAAAGAACAGATAAGCAGTTTTTAGCAGCGTAATTAGAAAGAATTACATCATTTATCTCCAATATGAGGGACGTAGAGGAATTATGGGCAAAACTTCAAATTGATTGTAAATCACGCTCTGGAGAAGACTGAGCGGAATAAGCGGAACGACGGAAAATTCTGAGGAAACAGAGATTATTGTACTCTCGGATAAAAAAAGAACATGGAAATGTCGACAGACAACAGTAACTAGTAATTTTTGTGTCTGTAAAAAGATCGATGGGCGAAGCATACACCCTCTACCGCCATACCTTTAGCGAGCGATCTTATTGAGAACCCGAGAAAATTCTAGTCCTACGTAAAATTACCAAGCAGACCTAAGACTTCCATCCAGTCATTCGTCGATCGATCTGGTGTGACAATAGAAGACAGCAAGAGGAAACATAAGTTCCAAATTTCGCATTGAAAAAATCAATCACGCATGAGGATCGTACAGGCATACCACCGTTTGGTTGTGCGTTAACTTCAATTTGGACGACTTAGAAATAGGAAAACCAGTGCAGAAAAACAACTGAAATAACTGAAAACATATACCTCGCCAGGTACGGATGGAAACCCGATTTAGTTTTTCAGAGAGTACTCTACGGCATTGACCCCTTAATTAACTTACATTTACCCAGAATCCCTCCATGCCTAGTGCAAAGTCCGAATTGACTAAAAAAAAACCGGGTGACGCCTTTATATCAAAAGAGTAAAATAACAGTTTCGCAAAATTGCAGACCCAAATACTTAACGTCCGTTTGCAGCCGAATTCTTGAACATATTTTAAGTTCTAGTGAAATAAATTTCCTTAAAACAGAAAAGATTCTCTTCACAAGTCAGCAGGATTTTAGATTTTATCGGTCATGCGAAATTCAGCTTCCCCTTTTCTCACACGATAACATGCGAAGCATGTATGAAGGATGCCAGGAAGATTCTATGTTCCTAGATTTCCGGGTGGCGTTTGACACGGTGACCCAATGCAAACTGTCAACGAAGGTCCGAGCATACCGAATAGGTTTCCAAATATGAGAGTGGCTCGAAGATTTTCCAAGTAATAGAATCCAGTACGTTCTCCACGACGGGTAGTGTTCATCAGAGATAAGGGTATAGTTAGCAGTGTCCCGGAGAACTGTGATAGGCCTGCCCTTGTTCTCCATGTACAGGGTGTTTCAAAAATGACCGGTATATTTGAAACGGCAATAAAAACTAAACGAGCAGCGATAGAAATACACCGTTTGTTGCAATATGCTTGGGTGCTTGGGACAACAGTACATTTTCAGGCGGACAAACTTTCGAAATTACAGTAGTTACAATTTTCAACAACAGATGGCGCTGCAAGTGATGTGAAAGATATAGAAGACAACGCAGTCTGTGGGTGCGCCATTCTGTACGTCGTCTTTCTGCTGTAAGCGTGTGCTGTTCACAACGTGCAAGTGTGCTGTAGACAACATGGTTTATTCCTTAGAACAGAGGATTTTTATGGTGTTGGAATTCCACCGCCTAGAACACAGTGTTGTTGCAACAAGACGAAGTTTTCAACGGAGGTTTAATGTAACCAAAGGATCGAAAAGCGATACAATAAAGGATCTGTTTGAAAAATTTCAACGGACTGGGAACGTGACGGATGAACGTGCTGGAAAGGTAGGGCGACCGCGTACGGCAACCACAGAGGGCAACGTGCAGCTAGTGCAGCAGGTGATCCAACAGCGGCCTCGGGTTTCCGTTCGCCGTGTTGCAGCTGCGATCCAAATGACGCCCACGTCCACGTATTGTCTCATGCGCCAGAGTTTACACCTCTATCCATACAAAATTCAAACGCGGCAACCCCTCAGCGCCGCTACCATTGCTGCACGAGAGACATTCGCTAACGATATAGTGCACAGGATTGATGACGGCGATATGCATGTGGGCAGCATTTGGTTTACTGACGAAGCTTATTTTTACCTGGACGGCTTCGTCAATAAACAGAACTGGCGCATATGGGGAACCGAAAAGCCCCATGTTGCAGTCCCATCGTCCCTGCATCCTCAAAAAGTACTGGTCTGGGTCGCCAATTCTTCCAAAGGAATCATTGGCCCATTTTTCAGATCCGAAACGATTACTGCATCACGCTATCTGGACATTCTTCGTGAATTTGTGGCGGTACAAACTGCCTTAGACGACACTGCGAACACCTCGTGGTTTATGCAAGATGGTGCCCGGCCACATCGCACGGCCGACGTCTTAAATTTCCTGAATGAATATTTCAATGATCGTGTAATTGCTTTGGGCTATCCGAAACATACAGGAGGCGGCATGGATTGGCCTCCCTATTCGCCAGACATGAACCCCTGTGACTTCTTTCTGTGGGGACACTTGAAACACCAGGTGTACCGCCAGAATCCAGAAACAATTGAACAGCTGAAGCAGTACATCTCATCTGCATGTGAAGCCATTCCGCCAGACACGTTGTCAAAGGTTTCGGGTAATTCCATTCAGAGACTACGCCATATTATTGCTACGCATGATGGATATGTGGAAAATATCGTACTATAGAGTTTCCCAGACCGCAGCGCCATCTGTTGTTGAAAATTGTAACTACTGTAATTTCGAAAGTTTGTCTGCCTGAAAATGTACTGTTGTCCCAAGCATATTGCAACAAACGGTGTATTTCTATCGCTGCTCGTTTAGTTTTTATTGCCGTTTCAAATATACCGGTCATTTTTGAAACACCCTGTACATAAACTAGCTTAGTGTCCGCTGCTCACTCGCGTAGACTGTGTGGCAAAAAGTGATTTGGTAGCTGCGTGGCGGCGCGGTGCATTGCTACTAGTATAAGGTTCCACTCACCTCGTGGTGAATCTCTTCTCACAGGCACACCTCCTTGAAGTTACCCAAATGCAGTTCTCAGCCGAAAAAAAAAAACTATAGAAAAAGCAGCTGTACACCTCGTAACCACAAGTCGCACTAAAAATTGTTTTGTCGGTGCAAGGAACAGATATATATGTAAGTATTTCTGTGGGTAAATTCACACTCTATTACGGTAAGCTTCCATGCACCAGTTACTATGAAGCCTTACTCTAAGTTGTACAAAGTCTGAAAAGTCCACACGCACACATCATTCATAAACGTAGCCAGTTTATGGTAATTAATAATTATCCTTTATCGAAAGTTTACAAACGGATTGTTTCTTTTAGAACAGCTCGCTCAGACGTTGTTATAATCATTCTTACGTAACAAAATGTTCACGTTCGCGAGTAAGCAACATGTCATGCGGAATTTTGTTATTCAAAATGTATCATAAAAAGTTCTGAATTTTACAGCGTGCGTTAAATCAAACATTTTGGAACCGAAATATCACAATATTAATAAGTTTCATCGAAGCATTTATCAATAGGTCTGATCACTATGAAATCCAAGCCCCAACTCTTCTCATCTCTCTACACAAAAGAAGTTCCTAGTTCCCAAAATATCCACGAATATGTTAGCATCGAGTGGCAGAGAAACATGACAGCCAATCGGCCGGCAGCATCAAACCCGCTCAGTCCCGCACTTGTATACAGAACCAATCAAAATTTGTTACTGAATCAGTGCAGTAAATTAACGTAAATAAATTTAAAAAAAAATCACAAATTTAAAATTAACTTGCTTTTAACAGAACTAATCATAATCTCATTTCCCCAGTACCCGACACTGATGAAATAGTTTATAATGAGTTACCCTATAAGAATGACTAACAGACACGTCATTCTCGAGCATTCCTCACTAGACCAGTTACTTCAATCTATATATATACTTTACATAATACATTAGTTCACGTTCACCTCTTTATTCAATCTGATAACTAAGCACAGTAAAATTAGTCACGAATAAACAATCAGAAAAGTAAACAAAAAGAACTGCATGTAAAGACGACAGTATTTTGACTACAGCTCAAACTGTCACCGTCAGCTAGTGACCTCTACTAGATCGCATAGAAACTACATACTCTGCGCACGCCTGTTCACGGCTGTTAAGTCCGATCGCAACAGCCACGAAATAAGGCGCTACGCCTCAGATGGAGTCCAAAGTTTTTGTTAATCGTGCCGTTGTCGTCCTTGTGGAGATATTTCCATAGGAACATTCATTCTCTAACAGATATTTATATCGAACCGAGAAGGAAATACCAATTTTCATTAATTTAACTTTAAATTTTTTAATGTAACGAAATATAATCTTAAATTTTTATCCCCTATTGTAGAGCCTGATGGTTTAATTTTTAGAAACTCTGAAATACGTATTTTTTTTTTAAATTTCTAAGTGAGAAGTGAAATACCAGTTGCCATAGATGTAGCCTTAAAAACTTTTTAATAGTTCTTTAGCAATTATTTATTCTCAAAAAATCTTTCATCCACTATTGTACCTCCTTGGTAGTTGAATTTTCAAAACTGGTGAAACAGATGTTTTATTTTCTGACTAAGAAACCAAATACCAGTTTTCGTATTTCTAGCTTCAAAATTTCATTAAGAGCGACATATTTTTAAAAAAGCCTTTCCTCCTCTATTTCATCCCCCAAGCAACGGAATTTGAGAATTCCTTCTTGAACGATGCCTACAGTATAAGATCCACACCCTCTGTAAACTTCAAGTTTCTATCCTTAGTGGTTTGGCTGGGCGATGGTGAGCCACCCTCTTAGGGGGTGAATTTTCAAAAATAATGATCTGTCTTTGTTTTATTCCTAACGACAGATACAAATTTTCATAGATTTAGCTTTAAAAATTCTTGTGTAATAAAATGTTTTCGTAAAATATCTCACCCACAATTTCATTCCCTTAGAGGTTTAATTTCCAAAACCGCTGAAACACGTATTTCTTTATTTCTGGCAGAAAAACTAAATATCAGATTCTTCCAATCCATATGTGGCATACAGTAAACCAGTGCTTAACAGAATTGGTTAAAAACAGTCTTGGTTGCAATTTTAGTTTTCTATTTTTCAACTACGGGTTTCGCCTTATTTAGGCATCTTCAGGTTATCTTAATTTTATATTTCTTAGAAGGATCCTTTAGTCAGTGTAGCCAAAGGGCATCGTCGAATATATCAGGCCAACATCGCCTTCGTTAAACTCAGTAAAAATTTTTCTAGATGGACACGAGTGACACCAAGACCTGCATAACGCGTTCCCGTTCACAGGAGCGAGTTACAGAATAAGATGGGGCCCTCTCAGAGGCTAAGTCCCGTTAGGCTTGTGATATTTCCGAAGGATGAATGAATGTTAAAGTATTTGTGCGGCCGCTTGCTGCCCAAATTATAACACATTAACAAGGTTAAAAATGCGCTATCTGCTCCTCAAACTTCACCTCAATATTGACACGCACAGGCCGAGGGACAAATATAGAGGGCCCACGAAGTGACTGCTCGTTCGTACTTGTAAGCTTGCATAGAAAACGGACTGCAATTCAAAATATATATAAATTCTAAGTACGGCAGACATGTTAAATTAAAGATCCTTCCTCCTGCTGTCCTTCAGACCATACATACTATTCTGTATATAAAAGTTTTAGTTAATCAATTGGAAGATAAATTTTGCCCAAGTGTACTTACGAAATATAACAGAAAAATCTGTTGAAATATGTGAAACAGTAAAGTTAGCCTGCGCAGTACTGGAGACTTTTTACGCTTTGTTCTGTAGTGCTAACAAATTGTGTATGTGAGTTACCTCTTTCAAATGACGAATTTCTTTGGTGTAGCTCTAATCAAACATGTGATTAAGTGAACTAGAAATCAAGTCATAACATACATACGTATATTGCATAGTGAAGTACGGATAGGTACAAGAAGTGCCATTCTGCGTTCATTTACTATGTAACTGTGCAAAACACGATCATTTGAACATTTACATTACTAAAATGGTACAGGAAATGTAATAACTGAAAAAATAAAATACAGTATATACAAATATCTGCCTTTGAGGGATGTTAGCTAGTGCTGTAAAATATCATCAGCTGACTTACTTGTCAAGACTGCATGAACCGTTAAAAATGATTAATTTTTAATTCTTTTTGTAAGATTAATCATTTGCTGTGATTACCGAACTTCACTAGTTTTCCTGATTTTCATAAATTTGTCTCAGTATATGCATCTGTGCTATCAATGTGCTTACGTGACTGTTTTTTTGCTACACTGAAACTGATTTACTATCGAATTTAGAAAAATATTTCTGAGTAGCCATATTCTGTCATGATCCGAAACGCTGCTTTCTTTGGAGCCACGTACACACGGAGATCACGCTTTCAGATGGCTAATCGCCTCCGCCAACTCCTGCTGCCCGGCGAAAACCACCTGGCTTAGTGCATAAATTCGTAGCGTTTATGCATAAGTTTAATAAACATTAGAGATACACATGACAGAGGCTTTAGTCATCAATCCGTATACGAGTTTCTCCTTCACTACTTGCAACAGTCTGTCAACGCTAGGATAACTTTCCTATTCCCAGGCTATAGAATCACGTGATTCTCAGGCGAAGAAAACGTCGGGCCATGCGGAAAGGAAATACCTTGATGGTTGTTCGATAGAGAGCGGAAAAGGTGAAAATCTAAGGGCCCAAGATCAGGTGAATAAGTTGGGTGTGGAGTGACTTCCCAACTCAACTCCTGTAGACTGTTTTCTGTCTGTCTAGCAGAAAACGGATGGGCATTATTGTAGAGTTACGGCACTTCACGTAATCTACCTGGTAGCTGTTCTTTGACTGCGTCTTCAAGACATCTCAGTTGTTGACAACGAATGTCGACAGCGATGATTACACCTCGGGTGATAAATTTGTAGTATACCACATCGTCTCTGTTTCAATAGATTGACTACATTAGGTTCTTGTACGGGGAGTTGCTGCATCGTTTGGGCTCAACCATTCCTTTCGTTTACTAATGTTAGCATAAAGACACCATTTCTTGTCATGAGTAAAGATTCAGGATAGAAATTTTCGGTGTTGTACACGAGCCAATTGGTAACGAGCAACCAGAGCTGCAAATATGGCCAGCAGCTGATTTTTGTGGTTTTGGCTTAGAGCGTGCGATACATCGTACACCCAATTTTTCAATATACCTCATTGCAACAAATGCCACACCATGGTGGAATGATAGCAGTTCATCACATTTGCCAGTGCTAGAGTACACTGCAGCAGATAAACGTGGGTTAATAGGTTTACACGATCTTCATCAAACCTGGAAGGTCTTTCTGATCGTGGAGTGTCAATGTCACAATGATCCTTCTTAAAAAGAAAAGGATTTTCTGGCTGTCCTCTGTGCAATGGCACTAACTCCATACACGGTGAAAATATTTATGGCTACCTCCGTTGCCGTAACCCCTCTACTGAACTAAAACAGAAGAATATGTCGGAAATGTTCCAATTTCTCCACTTGGCATTTCATTTTCTAACGTCCACAGCTCCAGTCACTATCTCCAAACGACAAAATGGCAATGTGTAAACTCAAATAGCAGCAGTGAGCTAAAAGTAAAAAAAAATGACAATAGATAAATAAACCCATAGCAAGCGGGATACCAACATGGAAAATAGAAACGCTACAAACTTATGGACCAATCTAACTTGTAGCTGGGCCCACTTCTGCCGACGATCATGTACCTTATTGTGGACGCCCAGCCATCACCCAAATGTTCAGAAGTGTGCGAATTCGTAAGGGATCAAACTGCTGACGTCATCGGTCCCTAGACTTACACACTACTTAAACTAATTAATGCTAAGAATACATACACCCATGCCCGAGGGAGGACTCCAACCTCCGGCGGGAGGGGCCGCGCAATCGGTGACATGGCGCCTCAAATCACGCGGGCAATGCTCGAGGCCCATCACCCATCGTCCAGGCCCCCATAGCCTAACCAATACTTAAAATTCTGTGACTCAAAACTTCTACATGGCTGACAGCCGACCCGCGATTCGTTACAATAGGCAATCTAAGTAAATGTCTTACTCCAAGTGCAAAATAGTCACGGTTTCTGAATTATGACCTCTTTTACCGCAATTTATTGTAACTACTCACACAACGATCACTGGTTTCATACTTTACATAAGACCTTATGATCTTTTAAAAATAAATAATATACTTGCTCAGTTTTATCTGAAGTAAGTAATCTGAAATGCACACATGACAAATGAAACAGCGCATACGATCCCAAACGAAGTTGCACGTAATGAGTCGGAGTTATACTCTGCACACATCGTCATTAACTCTCTACTGTAGATAGAATATGACGGCAGGACTTATAAAGACATGGATGGATGCAAAATTTTCCTATACTTAGCTTTTTTGAATCTGTTGCTTTATTGTTGCTTTATCCGTCGCCCATTATGCGTCCAGAGAGTCAGCGCTACAAATATCCAGCTCGTCAGCCAAACTATTAGGTTGTTGCATTAGTTCGTAGCGTTCTTGTTTTGTATTTTTGCATTTGGTTTTCTAAGGGCTTATTTACGGATTGTCGTTTTTCATTTTTAGTTCATTGTTGCTGTTTGAGTTCATACATTGTGCTTTGTCATTTGGAGAAGTGAGTGGAGTTGTGGACGCCAGAAAATGGGGTGCCGACGTATTACTCCGTTTGAGTTCAACAGAGTGGTGACAGAAGCTGAGGCAGCTCCAAACATTTGTGCTGTGTACGGGGATAATGCCATTGGACAGAGCACGGCAAGAAAACGGATTTCTCGTTTTAACGAGGGTGTTTTGACATTAGTGATTCTTCACGTTCGTTTAGGAAGATCTTCGGGTTTTGATGAATATCGTCTAAACGCATGAGGCGGTGTGGTGTACTACGGATTGCTTACTCGAGTTGTTACTATCACCACTGATATTTATTATCAACAACTGAGACGTCTTGCAGACGCAATCCAGGAACAACGACCAGGAAAACTGCGTGAAGTGCTGCTAGTCCATGATAAACGCCCGCCCCCTTTCTGCTAGACTGGTAAAAAGCACTACAGGATTTGTGTTGGGAAGTCATTCCGCATTCATGTCATTCACCTGATTTTTCGCACTCAGATTTTAAACTTTTCCGCTTTCTGTCGAACAACCTCTCCGGGTGGAAATAGGGTACGAACATGGCTCGAGAGTTCTTTGCCTCGAAACCGCGTGTTATCTACAGTCACGGAATAAAAAGGTTACCCCAGCGTTGGTAGACTGTTGTAAATACTGGAGAACCATTTATTATTGACGACTAAAGTCTCTGTTATGGGTATCTGATGTAGTTATTGCATTTATGGAAATATGTTACTAACTTATGCAACTAGCTAGTACTTAAAATACACATAAGGACGAAAAGATGGATAACTGAGACAAGTCACATTTAAAAATTTGTAGAAAAGATGAATTTCATGAATGGCAGTTGCATAAAAATAAACTATTGATTTTCTCAATTTGTAATAAAAAAGTAAAAGGTGAAACAAAAATAATGTTTCAAAGGGGTTTTAATTTATTTAAATTTGGTTATTAATGCTTTGATTGTTAATTAGTTTGGGCGTATTTAGTAGAAGGTAAGTTCGGGCCTCTCGAGCTGAGGTATTCCTTTTGAGAGAAACTACAGTTATCTGAGCTTCCGTATTTAATCGTATTCTAAAAGTCCTGCACAAATAATCCACCTAGATCTTTCAATAAAGTCCCAGGGCTTGGAAAACTCAGACACAAGCGTTATTGTTATTAATAAACTTTCTTAACATGCCTGAAGAAAGGTTGTAATTGAAATTATTTGCATGCTGCGTAAGCAAATGGCGTAGTCAGTCCAGCTAAGATTAAATTACTGTTATGCACCTACTTGAGATACGCTGCTTTCTGCCAGGACTGCATCCTAGATGAAATGAAACAATTTAAGGCTGCGGCGTTCCGCTGCAACGTGATGCTGTGAAAGAAAATCTGTAAACTGAAATGCGCCTATTGCGGCTGTTAGCCACGGAGGCGCATCGAGATTGTTTTTTCTCTCCGCAGCACTAAAAGTTGAAATCTTAAAGGATTTGACACAGGGAGCGCCAGTCTTACAAATGATAACATGTACTATCATTTAGCAATAATAATACATGTTCTGAAACCGACAGAATGAAATATTAATATTTTGACAACGGACCTGAATTCGGAGCTGTTTATCGAATGGCGGTCATAAGGGAAGAGAGAGAGAATACTATCTCTGTTATCTTTATACGAAGGACAAAGATTATACTTTAGGCTAGGACATCATACATATTCTCCGTTTATACATATCCCTTTTTCTCAACACAAATAATTAATTAAATAAATAATTTTCTGATAACATGATGGAAAAACACTACACTCCTTGTAAAATTTGTAGAAAAGACGAATTTCGTGTATGGCAGTTACATAAAACTAAACTACTGATTTTCTTAGTTTGTAATAAAAAGTAAAAGGCGAAACAAAAATAATAAAAGAACTTTTAAAGACGCTGCAGACAGGTGACTGTCTTAATAAAAGCACTCCTCTAAAAACTGAAGTATCTGCACAGGAAAAATATTTAGTGAGAAAGACATTATGAATTCTGTGTAGTTGTAGGTTGTGGGTATGAGCGTAACGGTTGCAATTGTGTTGAGATTAGTTGCTAGGGTGGGTACTGAAAAAACAGAAAGAAGGAGACTGGAATATCGTCAGGGGCATAGCATTTAGAGGAAAGCAAGACTTTTCTTTGAAGTTTATGAAGACGTTTTATAAACTTATACCACTCCATACATAAATCTATTATACACTACCGTATTTAGATCTGTCAGTAGCACTAGCTCGGCGACTACGAGACAGTACAACGAAAAAACAGTTGAGGGTTCAAATTTAACTTTTTTTATTTACTCGATGACTAGTAACTGACCGAGACCCATTTTCAAATCATCGTAACATAATAGAAATTGGCATGCTGGAAGTTCGTGACTATGAGACAGTTCCCAGGAGCGGCGTTAGACACTGAGCCATACGTATTCCTGAGCCTTCTCGTGAGATATAAGTGAGCAAGAGCGCATCCGAAATGCAGGACTGAGTACCCTGTATTCGAGACGTGAATTATTCTCATTTTAACTTCGAATACTGTTCGTAATTTTGCAATCGTTAAATTTTTCTTTAACAATCGAAGAGAGAAAATGTTTTATCCAGCATAATAGTGAAATAAATGCCAATGTATGGGAGATGGGAGATGAAGAAGCTTGCACAGAATAGAGTAGCATGGAGAGCTGCATCAAACCAGTGTCAGGACTGAAGACCACGACAACAGCAACATGCCAATGTGTACTGTTTGGTGATAGTAATGAATAAAACTGCTCAAATAATTACCTACTGGCCATTAAAATTGCTACACCACGAAGAGGAGGTGCTACAGACGCGAAATTTAACCGACAGGAAGAAGATACTGTGATATGCAAATGATTAGCTTTTCAGAGCATTCGCACAAGGTTGGCGCCGGTGGCGACACCTGCAACGTGCTGACATGAGGAAAGTTTCCAGCCGATTTCTCATACACAAACAGCAGTTGACCGGCGTTGCCTGGTGAAACGTTGTTGTGATGCCTCGTGTAAGGAGCAGAAATGCGTACCATCACGTTTCCGACTTTGATAAGGGTCAGATTGTAGCCTATCGCGATTGCGATTTATCGTATTGCGACATTGCTGCTCGCGTTGGTCAAGATCCAATGACTGTTAGCAGAATATGGAATCGGTGGGTTCAGGAGGGTAATACGGAACGCCGTGCTGGATTCCAACGGCCTCGTATCACTAGCAGTCGAGATGACAGGCATCTTATCCGCATGGCTATAACGGATCGTGCAGCCACGTCTCGATCCCTGAGTCAACAGATGGGGACGTTTGCAAGACAACAACCATCTGCACGAACAGTTCCACGACGTTTGCAACAGCATGGACTATCAGCTCGGAGACCATGGCTGCGGTTACCCTTGACGCTGCATCACAGACAGGAGCACCTGCGATGGTGTACTCAACGACGAACTTGGGTGCACGAATGGCAAAACATATTTTTTTCGGATGAATCCAGATTCTGCTTACAGCATCATGATGGTCGCATCCATGTTTGGCGACATCGCGGTGAACGCACATTGGAAGCGTGTATTCGTCATCGCCATACTGGCGTATCACCCGGCGTGATGGTATGGGGTGCCACTGGTTACACGTGTCGTTCACCTCTTGTTCACATTGACGGCACTTTGAACAGTGGACGTTACATTTCAGATGTGTTACGACCCGTGGCTCTACCCTTCATTCGATCCCTGCGAAACCCTACATTTCAGCAGGATAATGCACGACCGCTTGTTGCAGGTCCTGTTCGGGCCTTTCTGGATGCGGAAAAGTTCGACTGCTGCCCTGGCCAGCACATTCTCCAGATTTCTCACCAATTGAAAACGTCTGGTCAATGGTGACCGAGCAATTGGCTCGTCACAATACGCCAGTCACTAGTTTTGATGAATTGTTGTATTGTGTTGAAGCTACATGGGCAGCTGTACCTGTACACGCCATCCAAGCTCTGTTTGACTCAATTCCCAGGCATATCAAGGCCGTTATTACGGCCAGAGGTTGTTGTTCTGGGTACTGATTTCTCAGTATCTATGCACCCAAATTGCGTGAAAATGTAATCACATGTCAGTTCTAGTATAATATATTTGTCCAATGAATACCCGTTTATCATCTGCATTTCTTCTTGGTGAAGCAATTTTAATGGCCAGTAGTGTATATACTTTTAGATCCACCTGCGTTTTGAGGTGGTAAATATTCGTATGAGTTAAACACGAGCACAAAATTCTGCTGAAAAAGTTTAAAAAATATGCAGGATACCATCAGAGTCAACTTCTATATGTCCCCAGGAAGAAAAAATTTCCCAACAGAACTAGGGTTCACAACCAAATTTAGATCATGCATATAAATGAAAATTTCCAGTCTCTTCGGTACCAGAGTCAGTTTCACGACTTTCATGAAATGATTCTTGAAGCACAGGCAAACAGCCTACCGCACCTGGTGCATGTGTACTTGAACGTTTCACTCACTGATCCACTTGGAACTTTGTTGCCCAGACTATCGTCAGTTACATCAGTTACTGAAGTATTGTTTTGAACTTTAGAAATACTAGCTACGCCATCTGCATCAGAGTCTCCTCCAAATTCTGCATCTTCTGCCTGCGGCTCGTCTGTAACCTCTTCTAGCAGTTTATTACGCGAACTTCTCTGCCATAGTACTATGCCATCTCCATGGAGTCATTCTTATAGATTTAAAAGAAATACTCACGAATGTCAGTATGGTCTCTCTAACTATAAAAAAATCGTCTCAATACTAAGTATATAATATGCCTATTACTGCAAGTATTTGCATAAACTGTTCTCACCATGTTGTGTATTTTCAGTAATCACATTACATGTGCATTGTCAGCGGAAATAATTTATATGATCTCGAGAGCTAAAATTTTCGAGCTAATTGTGAAACAATGTCATCTGCCATGTTTTTTCTTCATTAGAAGACGTGTACCCTCCAAACTTCAAAAGACACCTAATGGTCCACCCCTCTGTCACAATAGGCATCTCTCCAACACTCTGTGGAGCTCATTATCGTCAGTTCCCCTGCCACAGAACATTTCCCCACCCGTTGTCGGCAGAGTTCTCTATTGACATCCTGTGCTTTCCTAACAGTCACTGTCATTTCAAGCTGTCCGACCCCGGTAGCTGAGTGGTGAGCGCGACAAAATGTCAGTCGAAAGGGCCCAGGTTCGATTCCCGGCTGGGTCGGCGATTTTCTCCGCTCAAGGACTGGGTGTTGTGTTGTCCTAATCACCATCATTTCATCCCAATTGTCTCTTAGTTTATAATTCCATTTCTGGTAATACTAAGGACGGCTACACATCTGATGTGCTAAGCTCATCTATAACATTGTAAATGCCCATTATTATTACTACTGTTATTGTCGTTATTAGTGCCATTTATTATGATCGCTGTCATCATCAGTATTGCTATTATTATTACTATTATTATTGAGAGGGTTTCGTAATACATTTGGTATGTCAGGTAACATTCCATTCAGAAGGCTGTTGTACTCAGCGACTGTTATATTGACTTGTAAGTAATATATTTCAGCTATCAGTCGTCCTTTTAAAATTTTATTGGCACATCTAGATTTCAGCTAGAAACTAGCTATTCTCAATGCACTATCATTCATGATCAAAGCATCTAATGCCTGTTGGTCGGGCTTCATCCACAGTTCATTGAATGCATATTTGGTATGTGTTGCTTCTGATCAGATGTAAGAGAGGACTTCAAGGCCCTAATGTGTCATGCTAAATAAGTTATAAATAAATAAAAAGCAAATAAATTTCACAGCAAATAATCAGTACAATTGGAAGTAGACCCCTAACTAGGTGCTGAATCCACAACAATCTATTTGTATCCACATATCTCACACAAGATAACTAGCTGTAAATAGGCTTACAAACGATTCCCGTATTGATTTTAAACTTTATAAAGCTGTTGTGAATTGAACTTAGCGCCGTTTATATCAAAAGATTTCAGAAGTATAAATCCACAAGTGACAGATTCTAGCGAAACACAAAACCAGTTCTGAAACTGCGTGTATAAAGGCCGTCAGTAAACGTTAATACCATTTATCACTTTTTCGCTGATGTCTCAAACCTACCGAATTAGAAATATAAAACTGATATTCACATTTATGAGAGGAACTATTGTGAATGTATTAATAACAATAAAATCGAAATTTTTTAGTAAATAAGATGATAAACATGCTGTTCATCAATATTTAGCTGAAAAATCCATGGTCTACAATGGAATAGATTTCAGACAGGCTGTAATATCTTAAGGAGAAGCGCGAGTTTTTTTCCCAACAAATAACAGTTCCACAGTATAGATACGGAACAGTTCTTATCAAGGTACAGTACTGTTTCAGGTACGGACCCACTCGTAAAAATTACCTTTGTAATATGATGGAAAAGAGCATGAAAAACGGATGAAACAAAGTGTCTCCGTCTCTGTCTGTCTGTCTCTATCTCCGAACAAACTTACACATGAGCGCGCGTACACACACGCACAAAATACACACATCACATAACTTACACACAGCTTTTGTTGTATGACAGGAACATCATTGTCCCAGAAACAAATGAGAGACAGATTCATTCTCTTCTTTCTGATCAAGAGCTTAACATGTCCCCTGGTTTACAAAACCGGAAATCTACCAATCTCTTTCACCTGTTCCAGGGATTTAGCTTAAGAAAATGAAGAGTACTAGAAAACTACCCACCCAGCCCGCTTCGGTAGTGAATGAAAGGAACATAAAGGGGTCTGGCAGCTCTGCCAAGCCCGTACTGATGTGCTGGATCTGGCAATCCTCTGACAGGCAAGCACTGTTTGTCTGGGTTTTTTTGCAGTTCCTCATGCTGCCTCGGCATTGTTAGCGTTTATCTCATCCATGTCAGCCACTTCAGACTCAAGTTATCTTGCACGTGACAGAATATTATCGCATCGAAGTCTGTATTATCACAGGCGTACTCTATTGAGTACGATAAAAATCTCAACTGTTTCTGTCGCATGAAATGAAAACAGCTGCACGTGATATGTGTCTGAACTGAAATATACACTCTTGGAAATGGAAAAAAGAACACATTGACACCGGTGTGTCAGACCCACCATACTTGCTCCGGACACTGCGAGAGGGCTGTACAAGCAATGATCACACGCACGGCACAGCGGACACACCAGGAACCGCGGTGTTGGCCGTCGAATGGCGCTAGCTGCGCAGCATTTGTGCACCGCCGCCGTCAGTGTCAGCCAGTTTGCCGTGGCATACGGAGCTCCATCGCAGTCTTTAACACTGGTAGCATGCCGCGACAGCGTGGACGTGAACCGTATGTGCAGTTGACGGACTTTGAGCGAGGGCGTATAGTGGGCATGCGGGAGGCCGGGTGGACGTACCGCCGAATTGCTCAACACGTGGGGCGTGAGGTCTCCACGGTACATCGATGTTGTCGCCAGTGGTCGGCGGAAGGTGCACGTGCCCGTCGACCTGGGACCGGACCGCAGCGACGCACGGATGCACGCCAAGACCGTAGGATCCTACGCAGTGCCGTAGGGGACCACACCGCCACTTCCCAGCAAATTAGGGACACTGTTGCTCCTGGGGTATCGGCGAGGACCATTCGCAACCGTCTCCATGAAGCTGGGCTACGGTCCCGCACACCGTTAGGCCGTCTTCCGCTCACGCCCCAACATCGTGCAGCCCGACTCCAGTGGTGTCGCGACAGGCGTGAATGGAGGGACGAATGGAGACGTGTCGTCTTCAGCGATGAGAGTCGCTTCTGCCTTGGTGCCAATGATGGTCGTATGCGTGTTTGGCGCCGTGCAGGTGAGCGCCACAATCAGGACTGCATACGACCGAGGCACACAGGGCCAACACCCGGCATCATGGTGTGGGGAGCGATCTCCTACACTGGCCGTACACCACTGGTGATCGTCGAGGGGACACTGAATAGTGCACGGTACATCCAAACCGTCATCGAACCCATCGTTCTACCATTCCTAGACCGGCAAGGGAACTTGCTGTTCCAACAGGACAATGCACGTCCGCATGTATCCCGTGCCACCCAACGTGCTCTAGAAGGTGTAAGTCAACTACCCTGGCCAGCAAGATCTCCGGATCTGTCCCCCATTGAGCATGTTTGGGACTGGATGAAGCGTCGTCTCACGCGGTCTGCACGTCCAGCACGAACGCTGGTCCAACTGAGGCGCCAGGTGGAAATGGCATGGCAAGCCGTTCCACAGGACTACATCCAGCATCTCTACGATCGCCTCCATGGGAGAATAGCAGCCTGCATTGCTGCGAAAGGTGGATATACACTGTACTAGTGCCGACATTGTGCATGCTCTGTTGCCTGTGTCTATGTGCCTGTGGTTCTGTCAGTGTGATCATGTGATGTATCTGACCCCAGGAATGTGTCAATAAAGTTTCCCCTTCCTGGGACAATGAATTCACGGTGTTCTTATTTCAATTTCCAGGAGTGTACGACAGAAAGCCGTAAAGTAGGAGACGCATTCATGTAAACAACAGTGCACTACGAGGTGCGTTCAATTTCCTTCTCGGCCAGTTTTGGTTCAGAATGTGAAATTGGTTGTGGTGCATCATGGAATATTCCCGCTTCAGACATTATAGTTTCATGGAATTCAGATAGGTTGTGGCTCTATACGAAGCCTTCAAAGTGGCTTCTGTAATGGACGTGTGTGAACAAAAGCATGGTGAGCCGTTGGATGAGGCGTCTGTCACCCTCGCAACAAGGTCGTGCAAACCTGTCCGATCTCCCGCGTGCGGGCCGGCCTCACTCCTGCAGTGTTGGAACGTGCGCACACTCTCATTCGACAGGAAATTGAAGAAACGACTTCAGCGTCTTCTTCGCACAAACATTCAAAAGAACTTCTGCTCTCCTTCTCCATGGTAACACAAGGCCTCACACAGTTCTGTGCAGCTGAGAGGATATTTCAAAACTTCATTGGACTATTCTTCCTCATGCACCCTACAGCCCAGATCTCGTATCTTCCGACTTCCATATGTTTGGCCCAGTGATGCACTCTGGGGAAACATTAAGTGGCTAATGGGGAGTTTATTGGCGCAGCAAGACATTGGCTCCAGCGTCGACCAGTGGTACCACGTATGGTTACAACTCCTACCAATAATGTGGCATAAGCCGTCTCATTGGCTGGTCGTTGTGGCCGAGCGGTTCTAGGCGCTTCAGTCAGGAACCGCGCGACCGCTACGGTCACAGGTTCGATTTCTGCCTCGGACATGGATGTGTGTGATGTCCTTAGGTTAGTTAGGTTTAAGTAGTTCTAAGTTCTAGGGGACTGATGACTTCAGATGTTAAGTCGCATAGTGCTCAGAGCCATTTGAACCATTGGAACCGTCTCATTGAACGGAGAGTATGTTGAAAAATAGGGTTTTGTATCTAAAAGAGACGGGAATACTATCATTAGTATAATCCTGAATAAAAATAAACATGGCTTCAATAAAAAAATTGTTTCATTACTTATTGAACGCTCCTAGTACAAGAAACATGAATACCATTTCACTTCATGACCCAAATGGCCCTAACAGTAAATAGTTAAAGATAATACCACAAAACAGGGTAGCGATTAAGAGACCTCAAAGAAACGCTGTCCGGGCATCCTGAATTATATTTGTAATGTCCTTTATTGGTTTTTATTACTTCACTTATTATTACAACGATCACGAGCTACATTACATCTTCAAATGTTGGCTGTGGTGAAATTGAGAACTTACGGAAATGGAAATGAATTACGAGTTCTAGTATCTGCTTAACCTCTCGGAAACATTAGTCAGAGCAGGAGTTTGGAGCTATTTTTAACTTCTTTCATGAACAATATGTCTCAGATAAAAGTATGAAAGCCGAATGTGCCTACGCGTATCTGTTTGTGTGTACAACAGTAAAGTTGATAACTCGGTGGACATGCTGCTGTGTATCTCACCCTCAATACTGCAACGGAAACTTCCAGATAATGTGATCGAAGAGGAATTTGAGCTATATCAATTAATTTCCGGGAAAAAAACACAGCTATTAAGAACAACCGGGTAGTAGGATCAGAGCACGGTAGAGTACGTCTGATCGTAATTAGCCCAGGTCAGAAATGCACCGTTGTGTAGCTGCAGCCATGAAACGAAAATTAATCAGCAAAGAGGACGTGGCGATGTGTGCAATACGCTAACCTGCCCCAGCTGATACCTACCACGCCAAAGACCTCAGTGACTAATTAAATTAACAGATGATAACGATTCCAACAGAACAATCAAAGGTAGACAAACTTTAAGTTCTAATCCATGGTCGGTTACGTTAGAGGCGAATTTTCTGTAATGTTTACTGTGTATGGCTTGACTAATAAATCCGTTACCATAAAAATACTGGAGTACTGTTACATTGTTATGATAATAAGATGTAATACAGAAACAGCACTGCAATAAAACAGTCAACGTGTGGTATTGTGCAAGGACTCTTTACCGTTTTCTGCCTTCTCCAGCATCGCCACTGGGTATTTCCGTGTCTCCTTCAACTTAGTCGACCTTTGACTCTATCGCACCAACGCACCTCGTAATTTTTGTGTCGACTTCAGCTAGAGACATACCGAACGGTCGGTTTCAAGGTTTTCGTGTTTATGTATCAGTTATACAGCAGATATTGTTTCCTTGAGAATATATTGCAGTCAACACATTTTTTACACGGCACAGCTTCCCACGCTATTCCATACGTACGCGGTTGCGAAATGAACAAGTTTGCCAGAAGTATTCGATTTATTGGAAACATAACAGTGTCAATGTTGCACCGCCATAAATATCGGTATTCAGTGGAATGTATTTTTAAGTGTTCATGTCCAGTAACTTGGCAACATTAAATTACATAATTATATTAGGTCTACAACTTTGTTTCCGCCGTTTTTTCTCGAAGTTCGGTGCTTTGTGATAGAAAACGTACAAAACATTTACAATTCACACTACTGGCCATTGCTGGCTACTACTTTCTCCCACTTTTAGGGTCAACATACGAATTCCGCGGTGGAAGAACTGGGCGTCTTTTAATGAGATCCACAAATCCACCCAATTTTGCTCTTGCTCATATGACCGGCAGCGCTCGTCAGCCCGGCCGTATGCCATTGATCGAAAAAGGCGGTAGTCGAAGGGAGAAATGTCTGGAGAATACGCCGAGTGGGCAAAGACTTCCCACTTCAACGTTTCCAAGTAGGTGTTGACGGGTTTTACGCTATGGGGTCGAGAATTGTCATGCTGCAAAATCACCTTTCCATCTCTACACCTGCATTGTGACCTTTTTTTTTTTTAGTGCTCGGCTCAAACGCATCAATTTCTTTGGATGACGACCTCCTGTGATTGTTTCCATTGGTTTCAGGAGATTCTATCTTTCGTCGCCATGCCGGTCTTCGACGTCAAAATACAATTCTTGAAGAGTTGAAACCATTTTCTGCACGTTCTTTTACTAACAGGTACTTCATCAGACGGCTCACGCAGCATTTTATGAGCTTCAGCCGCAGTTTTCTTCATATTAAACCAGAAAATTCAAACTTCCCATGAAAGACGAGAACTGGGCTCGTAAGGTGACATTTACAGTCGAGAATAATTTTACGATGCTATCTCAAATCGACTAATATTTTGATGGTGTTATGTTTATAAATGCCTAAGCTTGCTGCATAACACTTGCAACCTACCACGTGCATTGCAACTTGTCGCTACTGCCATCTACTGCAAAACGGCGGAAGCAAAGCCACAGTTCCAATAGGAGTAGCTTTTAAGAACCGTTGATAGAGGTCAAGACATAGCAAATGTAAGGTGCAAAGTTACTAATAATGAAATATGAAAGACACATGTTTTAGCTTCAGCTAATGTGCAGACAGCATGAATGAACGTTTATTCTAATAAGTGCAGTAGGCTAGCTTAGGAAGACATTGCGAAACACACCCAAACTCGTTCGCTTACTGTGCAAACTTTCCACATTCATCGCTGGTTGGCTGCACTCCACAACAGTTCACTTCAAACCTATGGTTATCTGGAAAATTTAGATTGATGGTCAATGAACCTTCGTTGCACACTCGCTGTCGATTTACAGAGAGTATTACATCATTCAAAGATTCCTCTGAATAGTATTCGAACGTACAATCATATATCTCTCAATGCCAAATAAACATAAAAACATGTAAAAATACACTACAGGGTGTAATTTCATGCCGGCCGAAGTGGCCGTGCGGCTAAAGGCGCTGCAGTCTGGAACCGCAAGACCGCTACGGTCGCAGGTTCGAATCCTGCCTCGGGCATGGATGTTTGTGATGTCCTTAGGCTAGTTAGGTTTAACTAGTTCTACGTTCTAGGGGACTAATGACCTCAGCAGTTGAGACCCATAGTGCTCAGAGCCATTTTTGTAATTTCAATTAAATTCTGAAATAAAATGTTCCAGACTATTCGTAATAATACAACTATATCTTAAAGAGTGTTTGCTTGAGAGAATACAGATAAAAGTCGATCATTTGCGAGACGTGTGCAGTATACCTGTGCCTAACTCGCCTACATGTCACGATAGATCGTCACTAGGGTGGATGTCCTACGCTGCAGTCTTAGAGCACGCTATATGAAGGAAATTCGAAAGACACGAACATCATCTGCTTGCAGACACATTTACATTAAGGCTTGAAACGTTAGGAATATGGCGTCCCTGTTGATCGTTTTACAAACTGAATAAATTACAAGCTGAATACCATTAATGGTGCCGAACTCAGTAAATTAGATTTAACATTTTACGTAATAAAAATATAGAATTGTACAACACATCAAATTAGTGCATGTATTTAAAGTATTTGAAAACCTGTTACTTTCAAAACTAGTGAAATTTATGGAATATTTTAATGGAACAGTAATTAAGAGGCCTGAAAGAATACTAGATTGCAACAGCCGTTCACAATGGACTTGCGACGTTAAGCTGTAGATGCTGAATTTCGTGTGAAATGAATTATTTTATTCTAACTCTTCTCCTGCAATATACTTAATTTTGCTTAAGCAGTTGGTTATTAGACTAGATGAAGTGCCACTCCATAAAAAAAGTTATTATATAATTACAAGTGAAGTCAAAAAGTAAGTGCGAATGGTGGTTGTGCAGTTGTGTTCAAAACTGCCATTCACACGATTTTTCTCTTCTCCCAACATCAACAAGTCTCCTGAAAATATTTTTGTTTGGCTATTTGCGACGTGCTTCTTCTACTGAATCCTGCAGAAAATTATAGCCTAATTCTTTTAGTTAAGGTTCAACTTAAATTACCACAAGTGACATTACATATGGAATTCTGCTGTTCTCAAACATCTATGTAATCCACTATTTACAGCAATACTTACTGAGATGCTATATTACTTACTTGCTTACGGTCACTATAGATTTGCCCTTGTTAATTGTCTCTTCATTAATAAATCACTAACCAATCATTTTTCTGTAGCGTATGTCCACAGTGGTAGCTGATATTTTGAGCAACGTTAGTTATTACTATTTGCAAATTGCAACTAAAAGGGTTGCCTTTATTTGCAGTTTTTAATATAAATACCCTTATCCTAAAACTTTTCAACAAATTAATTCTGGAATTAAGGCAAATCGTAGTAAATTATAATCAAATTAGAAGGCTTTGTCTAATCACTGTGTCAATTACTATACTGACATTCAGAAGGATACTAGGTAATCCAACCACTTATGTGCAACCGTATGATTACACATTTGTGCTTCATAACGTAACCATCACAGGCAAGAGGCAACTACTTCGTACATGTGCAGGTAGCCAACCGACACTTCCCGTCTGTGTTCTGATCCAGAAGTTAATTTTGTAGGCTTTACCTGTAGATCAGTACCCTATTTACACTTGGCGAAGTAATAAAGTTTTTCAGAATTATTTTCATTAAAATTATTGTGGTAACATAAAGAGAAAAGATTTTAACGACGACATAAACATGTTAAAAAATTTATAAATTTTGAGCTATGCAAAGATAGCTGCTCAGAAGCGAGTCAAGTATGATACAATAAGCAAACATGCGCAAAACGAATTACTGACATACATTAAGACAGAAACAAAACGAAATATAAAATATTATTCTCTACTGTACGCCGCAATGACCAGTAAATAATTGGAAGGTTTGATGACGAAGAAAAGGTGATAACGTCGGGGATTCAAAACAAAAGACATCAATTCAATGATAGCCACAGGGCGATACAATTTTCAGGTTTCCGCAGAGGACGAGAGTCTTTTAGTTATAGCTGTGACCGACATGCCGAATACAGTAAAGTCTCAAACATACGGCAACACAGTACTGTGGTTCCCTCAAAGCACTAGCAAGTATTGCGACTCTCTTAACGGTTTCTTCAAGAAACTTCTCGGCAGCGTTGGTCGTATACCGAGACGTCACTGTACGTCTGGTGAGCAGGACAACATACACCGTATATTGCGTTGATGTTGCATTAAGGGGGGACGTTGATGAAACTGACCAAAAATGTCAACTTTCGATTTATTTTTTATTTGTTAGTACAACTCATGGACAATAAATTCCCAAACTTTCGATGTTGAAATTGCATCCGATGTGCCTGAAAATTAATTAAAAGTGTGACGCGGCTTCCCTGCCACGCCCACGTTTTGAAGTAGCACTTCAATACCAGCTCAGTGAACAACGATTCTGCATGTTACTTTCAACCAAACGTGAACGGGATACATCTAGAAGGCCGTGAAACATATTCTTTGGTTTTATAGATCATCTTTGGCCGATCCTACACTTCTCAAAAAGTGTGTTCGTGGCAAAACCCAAAACAGTCTCTAATTCACTCATATCGAAACGATGCCCTAAAAACACATTTGCATCTGCTACAGTTGTCAGAATTGCAATTTATGATGCAGTTATTGTATTAATGGTGGGAACATCGGGAGGATGAACGTATTAGAAAGAATGGGCTTCAAGATAGGAAATTTTACTCAAGACATCCTGAGAAAAATAGATTTGAAAAGTCAGTTGAAGACCTGGTAAAGGAAAGAAGACAGAGAACAAGAGAGAAGCCTTGAAGGGAAAGATGACCCCGAGTACAAATGTCGTGTTTCTGAAGAAGTGACATAAGGAAAAAAGTTAGATTGAACTTTAAATTGTGTTTCGTGAAAAGTTTGTTTTTTAAAGTTTATATACCTTTTCGTCAGATTGTATGAATGCTAGAATTATGAAATTTTGTACACATATTTCTGTAGACCTAATAAACGTTGTCTCAAGATCAAATTTTGAAATTCTGATTGCAAGCTGAGATATGGGGCAAAGTGCTTGGAATTTTGCATGAATTTAAAATTGTACTTGTGGAATTATAATTAAAAATTATGGAAATTCTCCTATTTGACCTATTCCAAAAACCTCATGAGAGAAGATAACAACATATAAAGAGATGAAGCAGAGAAATTTTTGTAGAAATCTCTTGAATACTTTCTGAGAAAAAGGAACATGCATTATTTTTTGAATATTAAAGTTCAAATTTTATTAAAAAAAGTGGAATATATATATAAAAAGGGTTTTATACGTAAATGTGTTACTTTCATGTAAAGCGTGGTACAAAATTTCATTTCCATATCTCCAAAACTGTGGATTGTGTGCATTTTTGAAATAGTGTGTGTTTTTCATCAACGTCCCCCCTTAACGGGCGTTAACAAATTATCTGTTAAGAGATATGCTAAAGCAGAACGGTCCCAGGTCAGTTCCAATAACGTCGTCATTATGGGAACGGAAGAGCAAAGTTTATAGATATCTTACATATGAGTTCGAGGGTGACAACATGTGTCTGTCTGGGCTTGTACTAGATTTATTTACATCATAATCACGATTTCGGTTGTGTGCCATTTTTAAGGGGTGAAGAGCGATAACATATATACTTTACCTTTAAGATTATGTCATGCTTGTGTACAACCATAATCACAAATTGTAGTTCAACTGTCTAAGAGGAAATGATATCTTGTTTTCTGTACAAAAGGAGAACGTAGACATCCTAGACGTGACACAAAAACTGAAGAATCTAGTAGAGGAGTAGGAAACGAAATGAGAAGGTTGAGAGGGTATGTGATTTTATTTCCGTGATTAGAAATTCGAGTCAAATTTAAAAATAACTTAACAGTGTGAGACACTTATCAGCATGACTTTGCACTCGACGTGGTCTCGATGTATGAAATGATTCGGTTGGGAAGGGCATAGTAAAGCTACGGTATCCTCTCCAGAGGCAAGATGGCACACAGCAGTCGTGACTGACCCTTAATGTCATGGATACTGGTACTGAGATGGAGTTGACTTGTGAGCTGATATATTTTCTATCGGGAAGAGATCTGGGGATCTTGCCTCAACATCATGCAGTAAGTGTGGATAAGCAGTTTCCTGTGGCGAAAGGCACCACGATTCTGTCGCATGTGAGGTACTTAACACATGACAACGCAGTATGTCAGCGCCATACTATTGTGCAGTCGGGGTTCCCTCAGTCACTTCCATCCGTGACGTGAAGTGGTACCAACAGCTAGGAATTCTTGACACCGGGAATAACATCGGTGAGCCTCTGATAGTAATACACGATAGGGCCTAAACGCGATTCATCGCGAACACATTGCGACGCCATTCACGGCAGTATGTACTTTCTGGTAACGGCACCACTCCAAACTCATCAGTCCGTGTTGTACTGTTAATGGTAACCTACACATTGGAGGGTAATTACTCAGTGAGAATGCTGTTAATCGCGGACAAATGGAGCGGGATGATACTAAATGTTGCTGGAAGACCATTACTTGTTCTCGGAATACAGGGGCAGACGTGTAGAGGCTACGGTGGGCTTAGTGCACAATACAGCGATCCTGCCTTGTGGTTCTCAGACGTGATCGTTGGGAGCCTTGAGGCTGTTCTCACGTTCCCATGCTGTCTGGCATCGGGCTACATACGAATGTCCCCATATCTGGATACTGCCCGATTCGACCAGCCTGCAAACTGGAGACGCACAATGAGGGCCCTTTCAAAGTCTGTCACCTGCCGATGACGTTGTCGCACATGACTACGCAGCATCTTCGTCTCCTTCACAGTGGTCACTGAACACCTACCGCTGTTCATGTAGCCTATCATGCCTGGTTACAACACTAAACGTGAACAACATCAATTCACTCTGGTGTCTGTTCTACTTGTCCTGGAGAATTGTAGCTCTTATGATTTATCTACCCACTGGTGGTGTCCACGTGAATGATGTTACATTCACATTCAGTCATGGCCTCCTATGTGCTTCACTTTTTTGTCAGGTAGTGTAATTTTTGCAGATGTCATTGTAAATACGAGTACTGCGCCTTTTTACCAGTGCACGCAAACGAAGTTGGTTGGAGATTCAGTATCGTGTCCACAGAGTAACTGTTGCATTGTTTAGTTAAGAGTCTCATTCTCATCTGTGTGCTGACATAGAAACGTATCTACCTTCTCCGGCAGTTGATTGACAAGCGTAACTTAATGATTTAATGTCCTGCAGTTTTCAGGAAAGGCGGCTACTACTGAGAATTCTGTACCGACAGAATGAGAATGAGTGTACAACTGGAAGTTATGCCACCGAAATACATGGCGACAATAACGATCGATATTAGAGAAATGCATAATTGTGCTGACTGATGTTTAGTAGTTAACGACATTGTTAATAACCCTGAATTGAAATCCAGCAAAACTGAAGTAGTTTAATAAGATAATACGGTCACCAGCTCGTGTTTGAGAAAAAGTTATAGAATTGTTTATCTTAAGTGAAAATGTGAATTTACCTAACAGTTACTGAAATTTAAGTACTCTGTGACAACAAAGCACACGAGAGAGATCAGTCGAAAATGAAAAATGCTGGAAAATGCTTGAAAATTAATTTGTATTACACTTAAGTCCTTGCAATAATATACGAGAGCCATTCAAATAAGTAATGCAACATTTTCTCTCGGCCAGTTTCAGTTTAAAAAGAAAAGTAGAATTTGTTGTGTGACAACGTGGAATTCTCCCTCTTAAGCCACCATAGTTTCATAAAGTTCCGATAGATGTCAACGCTGTACGCATCCTTCAGAATGGTGTTTGTAACGGAAGTGCGTTCCAAGCAGAGAGCTGCCGTTTAGTTTCTTTTGGCGGGAAGCAAGAGCATGGCAGGTATTCACAGGCGCTTTCAGAGTGTCTACGGAAACCGTGCAGTGAACAAAAGCACAGTGATTCGTGGACGAGGCATCTGTCATCATCACAAGGTCATGAAAACCTGTCCGATCTCCCACGTGCCGGCCGGCCGCACGCAGCTGTGATTCCTGCAATGTTGGAACGTGCGGACACTCTCATTCGAAGTGACCCCTAGCTGCACAACTGGCCGTCTGTGTTGGGAGTGCCAACACACAAGTCCACCATTCGGGGTACTCAAAGGTGTGCACCCGCTGGGTTCCTCGCTGCCTAACAGGAAACTGAAGAAACGACGTCAGTGTGTTCTTTGCACAAAAATTCAAACGAACTTCTGCTCTTCTTCCCCATGACAACGCAAGGCGTCACACAAGTCTATTCAGCCGAGAGGAGATCTCAAAACTTCAATGGACTCTTCTTCCTCATCCACGTTATAGTCCTGATCCTCCAAATCCAGACTTCCATCTGATTGGCTTAATGAGGGATGCAATTTGTGGGAACCATTATTTTGATGGTTGGGAGGTTTTTGATGTGGCTCCGACGTCGACCCGCCGAGTAGAGTGGTCCATGCGCGCATACACGCCCTTCCAGGAATGTGACGTAAGGACGTGGCATTGAACGGAGATTATGTTGAAAAATAGCGTTTTTTAGCCAAAAGAGTGGGGAATAATATGGTGTATTGAATAAAACGAACCCACTTTCTGAAAAAAAGTGTTGCATACTTATTGAGCATATGTTGTAAAATCAAAAATCGTTTACTACTTGTGACACGTAACGTGATACTGTAATTCTCATTGCTTGCAAGTGATACTGATCATTTCTTTTCAGTGAACTAAATTCATAACCACAAACACAATAAATGAACACTCAATTCATTCACAATAAGCAGCAATGGTAAGAAGCAGCTCCACAAGTACAAAAGCTAAGAAGCACACAATATACAGATAAATACATAAAATTATGTAACACTTAAAATAAATTATGAACTATTATTCTCACAGAGAAATCTATTTAATCAATTAATAAGTCTCTTTCTCAAAAAAAGTAATGAATGTAGTTATATATGCAAATACTAATACTGCCAGTTGAGCTGTAAAGTTGCACTTTTCACTGAACTTAAAAAAATTTAAAATTTGCTGCCTAGATGCTTCATAAATTTAAAAAAGCGAGTCTTCTCATTCCAGTGACACTCTTTTACTTCAATGTTGGGAACAGTATTCTACTATTGATAGTGAATATCTAGGATAATTATTGATACTCACAAAATTTAAAGTTAAAAAAGGACTATAATGTTGGGTTGCTGATCTTCACACTTTGGCGGCTCCTTTAGGTTTCGAAATTTCTGAAATGGTACTGCTATATTTTGATGTGGAGTTGCTATAGGAGCAGTATGATGATTTTATGACGACAGTTATGCAGCAGACTCTTCCTTACATTTACCTGCAGAATTAAGTAAAGTTGGTCACAAGTGTTCTTATTTCATTTCTAATCTTGAAACTCCTCCCAAAGATTATGATACTGCGGCCCAAACTATCTCTCGTTTCCTTCACAATGCCTTGGCCAACATTTCATCGCCACAAAGTTCACATACTAACAAGGAAATGGTCCAGTCCGACATGTAGGAACTTCTCATGAAACTTTTCACTCAGTTATGATGTTTTGAATAATGTACATTTTATTAACAATGAAAGAGTTCCTTTGTTTATTCCCTGTAGACGTTACAAAAGAAGCATGTACTGGATTACGAAAACGTTTTCCATAGGAAATGCACACATGATAAAAGAAAAATTAATGCATTTAGGCATTTTACGGCAATTACTGCTCTTATTTAGACAGAAGTTGAATAGTCCAAGAAATGGTCGTGGCCGTTGTTCATCATACTGTGCTACATACCAGACATACTTGATCAAATTCGTAGTACGTGATGATGAGACCTAATATTGCACAATTTTTTTTCTTTATTGTTATTTTTAAACCTGTTTACAGGCAGGCCTTCAGCAGCATACTACACCGCTCTTTGGCCGCAGAGAAACACAAAAGATACAAATGGAAACAATTAGAGAAAAAAATATGGTGGACATATAAACGGAGACAAACACTTTTTAAAATACATGGAGCCGTTCACAGGCGTAGAGTCCAAGATAAAATTTGTTCAGACACTTGGACACATACATAGACGAAAATTGTCACACGTGAACGTAGGTGCACAAAACGAATAACACTGAACCACTTAAGCACAAAACGACGGCACACACAGAAACACGGGGCATTGATCTCCGGCGCGCGAATGTTCACTAACCATGTATGAGTCCGGGGACCTGCCAAGAGTTGAGGAGGGGGGGTGGGAGAGGGGGAGGGGAAAGCAGATGCCATGGGCAGGGGAGATAGGGGGAAGGGAGGAAGGGGGAGGGGAAGCCCAGGGGAAGAGGGGTGGAGGAAGGGGACGGGGGAAAAGGAAAGAGAAGGGAGGGAGGATGCCTAAGGGAAAGGACACAGGAAGTGGGGGTGGGGAGGGTCAAAGTTGATAGGAGGGGTAGATGGAGGGGAGGAGGACATCATCAGGGAGGGGGAGCTGGCGGAAGCCACCTTGGGAGAGGGTAAGGAGGGTGGAGAGATGGAGACTGGGTGGGACATGGGAATACAGGTGCAGCAGTGGGTGGGGGCGGGAGAGGATGGGCGAGACAAGCGGGTGAGGAGGATCGAGTTTGCGGGAGGTGTAGAGGATCCTTATCCTTTCAAGGAAGAGGAGGAGGTGGGGGAATGGAATGAGACCATACAGGATCCACATGGGGGAGGGGAGATGGATGCGATAGGTGAGGTGGAGAGCATGGTGTTCAAGGATTTGAAGGGATTTATAAAAGGAAGGGGGGGGGGAGTGGAGATCCAGGCCAGATGGGCGTAACAAAGGATAGGGCGGATGAGGGATTTATAGGTGTGGAGTATGGTGGAGGGGTCCAGACCCCACTACGGCCGGAAAGAAGCTTGAAGAGATGGAGTCGGGAGCGTGCCTTGGCTTGGATTGTCCGGAGATGGGGGGTCCAGGAGAGTCGACGGTCGAGGATGACGCCAAGGTACTTAAGGGTGCGGGAGAGGGCGATAGGACAGCCATAGATGGTGAGATAGAAATCACGGAGGCGGAAGGAAGAGGTGGTTTTGCCTACAATGATCGCCTGGGTTTTGGAGGGATTGACCTTGAGCAACCACTGGTTGCACCAAGCAGTGAACCGGTCAAGATGGGATTGGAGAAGGTGTTGGGAGCGCTGCAGGGTGGGGGCAAGGGCAAGGAAGGCAGTGTCATCGGCAAATTGGAGAAGGTGGACGGGGGGTGATGGTGGCGGCATGTCCGCCATATATATAATAGGTACGGAAGGGGAGAGAGGATGGAGCCTTGGGGCACAGCGGTGGAGGGAAAAAAGGTGTGGGAATCCGTGTATTGCACAAATGACATAGTCGCTTATTTATATCGAGCCTTTCCGCTGGTTTATGTCGAGAACAGTATGCATTTGCCTTACTTCCATACAATGGTCACTCTAATGCTGTAACTGATTATATCCTACCTATTCATGGATTGTATAGCCAGACTATATAAGTTTATATTGGGTGTTAGTATGTTGTATAAACGTTTTCTGTGGGTTGCATATCACAATGTATGAAAAGTCCTCTAGTGGTTAAATTCTTCCGATGGCTGCGCACGTGCGTAACATCCCGGCGGCCAGGCCAACAGAGGGCACTGATCATTGATCTATTTTTTCTTCAGCTATTTTGTCGTATAGACATTTTATCTTTCACAGATAATTTATAGGTTGCTACAGGCAGTGTATTACGAATATTTTATTTTTGGCTGTAAATTCACCATAAAAGTGTCAGACATATTGTCTTTATATTTTTCTTTTAATAATATTGTATAGTTAACTGTATGCGTCTTTTGTTTGATTACAATTAGTTTCTATAATAGTTATCGAAATTAAAAAGTCTGGTACATGTATTTTACCTAGTGTCATTTTATCAGATTATGGTTCTTATGTAAATGAAGAATACATCTACGCCCACAGTAGCGACATCTATGAAGCATATAGGCAGACAGATTTCTGGTAGCTACTGCACATCAGTAGGTTTTGTACCGTAACGCCAGTTGCAAAATGACTGCGTGGACGATGTGGCCTATTTTACACCATATTTTAGTTGTACCTGACGATTCTTTGCTGAATGTATTTATATGTTTTGACGATGCCATTACGGCTTTATTACTTAAGGGCATGGTTTAGAACAGGTACGCTCTACCTTATTTCATCAGTACATTTGCCAGTTTGTATGAGAGTATATAGTGATATGAAATACAGTATTGTTTTGAGATATAGACTGCCCACTAGATGTATATTTTTTATATTGTAGATCTGAAGATGGTCATTACTGACCAAAACCAGTCATCGTAGAAGGATCAAAGACTGAAATAAAGAAAAGACTTAAGTTTAATTGTCTTGTTACACTGATGAACCAGAAATAACAAAGAGCTATAGCAAATTACATTGTCTGACAGTTTTACACTGTCGAATAATTCCCTTATTAAGAGGCTCCCTTAAGAATAGAGGGGTCGTTATGTTTAGACCAAAAGTCCAACAAAAGCAATGAATTATTATATGCAACTGGTAACAAGACGTTTTAGATGTAGTATTGAAAAGTATGCTCCGCCATTTTTCCAAATTTTTCTACGTCGATTACAAGATTTTTGTAATTGAAGAGTCTTTTTTTAAATTTTTGGCTAAATTTGCTTTGTGATTGCTGAAGACAGACATAAAGCTGCGGAAACTGTAGACCACTGATACTTATCACTGGCGTAGTTGTATAAGAATGTGTCAGAACATTCATCGACTACACAAGCCACTCTGCCTTTTCTTCACTCGAAATGATAAAGCGCGTTTTGCACACAGTTCTTGCATGAAACATGAATTACTGGCTTTATACACAGCAGTTTAGAGGACAGAAAGAAGATACGACGTTTACTTGAAGTAAACTTCATGATTTTGTAAGTTCCTTTTCCTAGTTTTCTGAGTCCAACCATGTTGAGGAAGTCTGGAAATCAGTAATGTTCATTTCACCTACAGTTCATATGGCCTAAAATTGTAGATTTCATTTGGTAACAGTGCGTTGACTCTCACGAGAAGTTCTAAGTCTTTCGAATACTTCGTGTAAATCTTTCTTCCATTTACGCAATACCCGTTCAGTTTTACAAAACAAAATTTTCAGACAGCTTCTTAACTTTAAGAGTTTTCTCCCTCCTTCGCTTAACCAAAAAATTTTCTCTTTCTTTGTCACTGAAAGCTGTTACTCTCCACTGTTTCCTCGAGCTGTATTTCTGCTCTGGACTTCAGTTAGCACAGCAATCATCGTTCGAGCCACAATTCATGGAATCGTCAGAATTACTTCCTGTTTCTTCTAATGCTTCCACAATTTCCAACAAAATGTTGACATCATTCGAATGACTATCTAAGTAATTAACTAATAAATAACTCATAAGTAGGTCTTCAAGGAGAAGTAGGTGACTGAATATCACTTCTTTTTATCTTATCTTTGTGAGGCTGAAAACATTAATTGCATACCACATTACTGTGTGACTCTGTAGCCTACACAAAGGCACGTGCTGTTAGCAAGCACATATGTAGGAAGTATCATGAAAATTAATTCAGTTTCATATCCATTGTTAACAAGTAGTGATCCTGCAAAGATAACTAATAATTATTATGGATATTAAATAAGTTCCAAATTCAAGTGAATAATAACTGAAAGATGTGTCAGTGAAACTATCAGTGATAACTGAAATTCCCTTTGAACCATTCCTCTGGAAGCTTTGCACCTGCCTGTGACATTACTAACGTCCGGTCTCTCTCACTAACAACCTCAGTGACATGCTTCGTTCCTTTGGTTAGAAATTTTTGCTATACCTAGAAAAAATCCCGACTTTACCATGTCTACTACACTCTGTATAACATTATTTTTAAATAAGTTGTAGTAAATTTACATTACAATACTCCAAATAATCAGTATTAACAATGAAACAACAAGAATGGAATTAATGATCAGAAATTATTATCGAAAACAAATAAACGAAAAAATGTGAACATTTAAGGTACCATGTTGTAGTGTTGTAATATGAGTAAACAGAACTTCGATACTGTGCTGACAACACTCCCAGTCACTTGCACAAACTGCTTGTGCGTAACATGTTTCTTGTAGTGGCCATTTTCGCAGTAGCTGTATATAAATTGCAGTTGTTTCAAAGAAAATGCATTTTGTATGCTGCACATCGAAATTTTTACTTTTATTTATGCATCCAGACTTGTTTCGTCTTTTTTACAAGGCATCATCAGTGGGTGTCCTGAAATATTACATGATTTGTCCTTATTTCACATAGGTTATGGTTTCACATCTAGGTTATAGATTTCAAAACAGTTCCTTAACGTTTTTTTACGAAATGGGAAGGTATTTACAGGTAACTTCTACTTCACTGCATCCAAACAAACTGCTTTTTCTCAACTGGCAACCAGGTAGACATCTTACAGTTCACTTTCCATTCGCTGTTTTCATTACACATCACTGTAACTGCCATCTTTTTAATACAAAGATTCATTTGTTTTTCTAAGTGTTACCAACTGTTTTGTGGATGTGTGTGTGTGTGTGTGTGTGTGTGTGTGTGTGTGTTTGTGTGTGTGTGTGTGTGTGTGTGTGTCTGTATTAGAGAGGGAGGGAGATTTCTTGTTTTTTTCCTTAAGAATAATAGTAATGATAATTATTATTATTATTATATTTTCCTGTATATACTTATGAGAGGAATCAGATGTGTAATCATTTGTTGGGATTTCTGTCTGTTATATGATCAGTCAGTGTAAACAGTGAGTTGTTAGTCATATTTACTTGGTCATTTAGTAGTTGTTTCTTTTCAGCCTTTGCTTTGTCTATATCATAATTTTCCTGTAATGTTAGGAGATGTCTTTCATTATTTATTTTAATTATTTTCATATCATGTTCTCTTGTAGTAGGTTTGTGTTTATTTTCTCTCAAATGTTCTGCAAAAGTTGAGTGGCTCGTTCCATATTTCCATGCTCTGATATGTTCTTTGTACGGGGTGTCAGATGTTCTGCTGGTTTGTGTTATATACCTTCCATCACATGTGTTGCACTGTAGTTGGTATACTCCTTCTTTTTGGAAGATAGCTATGTTTTTTGTTATTTTTGGAATGTGCCTTTGGATTGAATTGTCTGTTTTGAATGCCATGTTTATCCCTTGTCTTTTGAAAATGTTTGTTATTTTATGTGCGAGTTTGTGCTTGTATGTCATTGTGTGCCAGCTTGAATCTTGTTTCTCGTTTTCCGTATCCTTTGTGTGATTATTGTTCTGTCACTGTTTGTGCCTGTTTGTCTAGTGTTTTGTTCTACTGTTGTTTGTGAGTGTTTATGTACTGTGTTCACTGACTGTGTTTGTTTTCTTAATTTTTTGTTTAATTTGGTGACTAGTTCCCTATTGTACCCATTGTTTGTTGCTATTTGTGTGATGATGTCTAGTTCTTTCTGGTAATTTTTTGGGCTGAGTGGTACTGTGTTGAGTCCACAAAGCATGTAATTGAGTGCTGATTGTTTCTATGAGTGTGGGTGATTAGGAGTCTGATGGAGGATTGTGTCAGTTGTAGGTTTATGGTAGATTTGAAAGCTATGCTGATTGTTTTGTTTTTTAATGGTTATATCTAAAAAGTTTATTTGGTTGTTCTGTTCTTTTTCCATTGTGAGTCTTATCTTTCTGTGTATTGTGTTTATATCTGTATGGAACTGGTCAATTTTTGCCTAAGGTTCATCTATTAAACAAAGGATGTCATCCATGTATCTGACCCAATAAAGTATGTTGTAATTCCTTTTGATAACATTTTTGAAAATTAAGTTTTCTACATGGTTTATGAAAATGTTTGCTAGGGCACCTGACACTGAGGATCCCATTGGTAACCCATCTTCCTGTAAATAGTATTCATTATTGAAATGAAAGTAGTTCTGTTCAGTTATCAGTTCCATCAACTTGTGTATTTCTTTGATGTGTTCATCTGATAGCTGGCTGTTGTCCTTCAGGTTTTGTTCTATGTTATTTATTGTTTCTGCTATTGGGATGTTAGAGTACATGTTTTCTATGTCAAAAAAAAAAGAGTAGAGTAGCTGTGTCTGAGATTTTTACATCTTTTAAAAGTTGTATTAATTGTGACATGTTCCTTATAGTTCTGTAATCTCTTATTTTATAAGTTTCTGTTAGTAATTTCAACATGTGTCCTGCAAGTTTGTAAGAGGGAGCTTTTTTTAAGTTTACAATGGGTCTTACTGGGATATTTGGCTTATAGATCTTTTGTTGGTATCGGAGGGTGGGTGCTGTAGGATTGTTCTGTAGTAATTTACCTTTTTGTCTGTTATCCAGCGTGTAGTCTATATTTTTTAACATATTCTTTACCTTGATCTGAAATCTGTTTGTTGGGTCTGATTTCAGTTTTTTAATATTATTTTGTGAAATGAACTCCTGTGTTTTGTCAGTGCGTTGCTGTTTGGGCATAAGAACTACTGCATTTCCTTTGTTTGCTTTAGTAATAATGATGTTTTCATTTTGGAGTTTCTTTCTGAGTTTTCTGAGTGTTTCAGATTCTGTGTTTTTACTGTTTTTGTCAGTCTGCTTTTTGTTTCTGTAATAATTTTATGTATTTCTTTTTTTATAAATTACCTTATTAGTTCATTGTTTATATTGCTGTTTTCACTTTTCTCCTTTCGCTTTACAATCGCTTCTGATTGTATTATGAGGTTTTCTATGTATTCTTCATCTACTTTTGCATTCACATTACATTTCAGCCCTTTTTCTAAGATCTCTTTTTCTTCATTGTTTAATTGTGTGTCTGTGAAGTTTATCAACTGTGGATAAAATTGGTGTGTGTGTTTTGGTTGTTTATTGTTTATGTTTCTTTTTTGTGTTTGTTGTCTCATGAGCTGTGTTATGTTTTTCTCGTGTTTTTCCTCAATTTCTTTCAAGACAGTGTCTGTGTAACTTTCAACTTTTTTGACTATATCAGAAAAAACAGCAGGTTTGTTAATGTTATTTGCAAGTTGTAAATGTGTTTTATATAGTTTTCGAGATAAAGTTTGTTTTTTTCGAGTGTACAGCTTTTATTTCGTATTTTAGCCAACCTTTCTGAGCTGTTTCTTTCGCTTTCTTACTACTCAAAGAACTGTTTTTAATCTTTACATTGATGTAGTTAGGTACAAGGTTATTGGGTTGGCAAATATTGTTATTTGTTATTTTTAAGAAAAAAAGAAGAAATCTCTCTCCCTCTCTAATACACACACACACACACACACACACACACACACACACACACGCACACTCACACCACACACATCCACAAAACAGTTGGTAGCACTTAGAAAAAGAAATGAATCTCTATATTAAAAAGATGGCAGATACAGTGATGTGTAACGAAAACAGTGAACTGAAAGTGGACTGTAAGATGTCCACCTGGTTGCCAGATGAGAAAAAGCAGTGTGCTTAGATGCAGTGAATTAGAAGTTACCTGTAAGTGCCTTTCCATTTCGTAAAAAAAACGTTAAGGAACCGTTTTTAAAGCTATAATCCAGGGGTGAAACCATAACCTATGTGTAAAAAGGACAAATCATGTAATATTTCAGGACACCCACTGAAGGTGCCTTGTAAAAAAGGCAAAACCCGTCTGGGTGCATAAATGAAAGTAAATATTTCGATGTGCAGCATGCAAAAGGCATTTTATTTGAAACAACTGCAATTTGCTTGTGGATTAGAGCACAGTTATTTAATAAGTTCTCCATCAGTTACTGGGTATGAAACAATAAATCTGTATGAATTAGTTCCTATTATACGGCAGTAAACTACAAATAATATTTTAAAAATCATAACTTACAATAAAAGTACAATACTTCATATTGGCGTCCTGTCATGGTCGCCAATTTGATACTGCCCTCCCGTTTCGAATAAAAATTAAGTGTTTATTGAGTTTATTTATTGTATTCAAAAACTGTTGTCCTTTGCAAACTCTATATATGATTTACCAGTCTTAAGAACGTAATATTAATTTTATTAAGGTAAACAGAATAAGGATTTGGAATATGTTGGAGCACCTACGCCGTTAGCATGCATGCTGGTATGTTGAGACAGTGATTTGTTGCAATAGATGAAATAGTGTTTCCGACCTTGTGAGTCTCGTCCCAATCGGCTCAGTCTTCTTTCTGTTCCTTCCTGTGAATTCATGAAACTGGTGTAGGTTTAGTTGAAATGAGAACTGAGAAGTATTTGATCCAGCTTCACCCTGAATTTCCAGGTGAGCCTTGGATTTATTTTCTCCGTATTATTCAGTTATATTCACAACAGTGCAATGGCATCGTTTTACTCCACACATTTCCACATTCTAGAAGATCAAATGCAAGTTAACGAGAGTATCAAGATAATAAGAACTTCTTTATCAAAAAACCTAGTAAGACACACAATGCATACAGGTCGCCTAATATGGTTAACATTGAATCATCATTGACTTTGGCCGTAGTTTGACACTTCATAAGTAAGTAGATAAGGAGAGTTGAATGTCAGTTTTTCAAACTCAGAGGAAATGTGATATTACACAGTAAAATAGCTACGAAGGCTGAATTAGAGAGACTATATAATGCTGAATGGCAATAGCGAGGGTAGTGTCTCTTAAATATGTTAACATTGAAGGAATATTGAAGAGTTGGGAAGTCTTGTCTGAAAGTATTTGTCTGAAGTGTGGCGCTCTAAGGAAGTAAATAGTCGACGAAAATCAATACAATATAGACAAGGAGAGATGGAAGTGTGGTTCCATGGTTTATCCAAACAAACAATTGCACGTAGCCTTTGAGCGTATAAAATTTACTTTCACTCTTAAAAATAAAAAATACAATAGCATTCGGTTAGAGCAGATAAAGTATAGAACATACAGGTGACGATAAGGATAAAAATACACTTCAAAGATGTCACATGTAAGGACCGCTAGTCTCACGACACACAAGCACAGAAATGTAGCATTGTTACAGAGATATGTTGCTGTAGAAAAACAATGAATATTAGTTGAGTGGATCAGATAACAAACGAATAGATAGTGAGCGGAATTGGGGAGGAAAGAAATCTGTGACACAACGTGACTAAAAGAGAGAATCGGTTGTAAGGATTCTATTACATAATTTGTTTTACTTCCATCTAAAATATTGATTTGAAATATGAAGATAAACAATGAATATCGAAATGCTGCTGAGTGATGGGAGATGAGCGACTAATCGGAATCAAAATGGTTTAATTTATAATTTTTGAAGAATTTTATTTCGTGTTCACTGCTAAGAACTCGTTTAACTTTTGTACATTTTGTGTTCAATAGTTTTATGAGAGGCACCGATATCTGCAGAACTTTTTATTCGAGTCAGATGCTAAAATCCAGGACGGCAGTTACGATTTTATATTGGTAACTTAAATTTTCCTCAATTTTTTACGTTTTACGCCCCTTAGTGCGCTGTTTCACCGGAACAAAATGACAAAACGAACATACTCTTAGCTGGAACAGTTGCCCTCTATATTGGAGGCGAATTTTGAATGACATTTAAACAAATTTACGTCTCGTTTTTAAGAAAGAATCCCACTACACGGTTGTGAGGACACATTGCATGGAATCATCTGTGTGGAAATGAAGGGAAGTTTTCTGGGAGGGGCAGAGGGAGGACGGGGATACAGAGGGAGGCTGATGTTTGAGTAGTATATACAGTTGTAAGTGGATGAAAGTGATGTAGAGAAGCTTCCTGGCAGAGTCAAAATATGTGCCTGAGCAGGACTTGTACCTGCGATGTTTGCGCCTTTGGAAATGTGGTCTAAGGACTGAGCTATCGAAGCACGGCCCACGAGCTGCCCTCACAGTTCTACTCCCGCCAATATCTCATCGCCTTGTGAGAGTCGAGCTTGAGTATCTCAGTCAGCAGAGCAACTGTTCCTGAAAGGCGAAAGTCCTAGTCTCGAGTTAAGAGTTAGCACACAGATTTGATCTGCTAGGAAGTTTGAAATCCGCTCACACTCTGCTCCAGAGTGAAAAATTCTTTCTTAAGATGCAGAGGCTTCGAGAACTGCATGAAACCAGTCTTCTGACAAGACAACAAACAACTGGGCCATCTCACTGAGTAGTGCCGTTACTCGCTGAGAGTTATATCTGCTTGGGTGGTGGTCCACTATGGTCAGTGGTGGAACGGCTAGTTGGAGGCTGAGATGCCAATACTCCACGACCTAGGCCAGATATCAGTGAGGCAGTAAGTGGAAGCCTGTTAGACGCCCTACGTATCATCAATGACATAGCGTTCATGAACACACATTTATTATTCAGAACCACGATAGTTGTGCCGATGTCCAAAGAAGCCAGTGGCCGAGGGATGTAAGCTGTATACAGTTGTCAGAGACGGAGCAGGTAATCACGTGACTTGGTGATGCCGTTCTGGGGTGGAAGAGATGACACCAACAGTAAGGCTCAGACCAGGTGTCATCCCACTGCGGCAGCCGCACTGCTTCGAGGTGCCCAAGTGTCCTGGGACTAGGAGTGCGAGATCATGATGTGGACCAAGTGTATAACGAGCAGCACAACACAGTGACGTCTGCTAGAAGTGAGGCAGCCAGGAGTTTTCCTGCCCAAACAATGGCGGATGTGTGGCTGACCGCCAGAGATTTCCAGGGTTGAAGGTTGGCAGTAACTGAAGTAGGTCCGCAAATGACCACTGTGTAAAGGGTACTACGTCGACAGTATCCGACTTGGCATGAGCATCAGCGCTTCAGCCAGCAGAGGCAGAGTCCATAGAGAGTGACTGGTTCAGCCATGTAGACTCCTAGAGTTGCAGACTCATGAACTCGTAGATTTCTGGGCTTGTAGACAGACATAGGTCTTTGCTTGGGTTTGGTGTCCATCAGAATGCGATACCTTTGACTATAAAGGACTAGTATTTATATGGTCCTGTCCTGTGCTTGTTTCGCTACAGCATCAGTTTTTATCATTCAGGCCACAACAAGTCTTTGACTCAGATGTGAAGTAACCAGGCGACAGACGTTGCAATGGTTCGAGTTCCTGTTACCTGCAATGTAGTAACTGCCTGGCGTCATACTACAGTTCTTGTTGTAGCAGCAACAGACCCTGATGCAATAACTTTTGGTCGCCTCTGACTCGTTATCCGATCCTTGCGTTATCCGAGGCCCATGTCTTAATTTTTACTCAGCTGTGCCCAATTATTTATCTGCCGCGCAACACTGCAACACTGGCATTAAACTCAGAGAGATGACTTGAAATCTGTGACGCGGTGTGCCCGTGCAGCGTCGCTGGCATACCTGTCGGCGGGGCTGTTCATGGGCTGGAACGCGCCGATGCTGCCGCGGCTGCAGCAGAACTCGTCGCACATCGTGCTGACGGAGGACGAGGCGTCGTGGCTGGGCTCCGTCGGCTCGCTGGCGTTGGTGCCGACGGTGGTGGCGGCCGCGGTGCTCGTGAACACGGTGGGCCGCCGCTGGCTGCTGCTCGCGTCCGCCGTGCCCTTCCTGGCCGCCGCCATCTGGGAGCGCTTCGCCACCACCTTCGGAGAGCTCATGACCGCCGTCGTCGTGGCCAGTCTGGGCATAGGCCTCGTCATACCGGTGAGTGCCATGCATAAAGGTTCTTCTATTGCCGTTTGGCGTGTATATCATGGGGCCACCAACTTGTTGCCAGAAAAAGTCATAAAGTTTTAATTCACCTCGCAAAATGTCAACTTGTGACCATCAAACTTCTTGATGATGTTCGACCGTCTCTACACATTCACCTTACAGCGCTGCATGTTCTTCCCAACCGCCGATGATTAAGAAGAAACCATAGTTGAAAAAGTCTACATGTATTTCTTGATACTATAATTTTCCAACAGCCGTATGTATTGTAGAAATTTATTTTATGAACTTCTTATATACTACCAGTTTCGGCGTCACATTGATGCCATCTTCAGGTCCCACGCATCATAGTCGTAAAATCGCTGTACACGGAAGGAGCCATATAACTGGATCCGTGAATCAAATCGCTATGCGTCAACTCTTCGTGGCCTGATGCATAGCGATTTGATTCACGGATCCAGTTATATGGCTCCTTTAGTGTATAGCGATTTTGCGAGTATGACATGTGGAGCCTGAAGATGGCATCAATGTAACGCCGGAACTGGTAGTATATACGAAGTTCATAAAATACATTTCTACAATACATACGGCTGTTGGTAAATTATTGTATCAAGAAATACACGCCGGCCGTTGTCCCACAGTCCATAATGGATCAACAAAGAAGTCTACGTGTGGACTGCTCAGGAGAAGTCCTATCAAGGAAACAAAGAAAATTCACTGGATACTGCAACGGCGCGGTTACTTGATCTCGTCCTACAGAAAGTGTTCACTCACCTGGTAGTGAATTTCTTCTTCTGCAGTTCGGTCCACTCGTCATCCCTGTTAAAACGAACGATGTTATCCTACTGGAAAATCTGTAGTAGAGCCAGTAGCATTATGCGAATCCAACTGGTGCAACAAATGTTTTTCAGTATTAGGTTGATTGAGAGATTAATTGAAAGGTAGTTTGCGACTGAAAACGTTGATATATTGTCACTTGTTTGATACAAAACAACGCCAAGTCCATGTTAACCATAGTTACATTTTCATTCACACGCTGTCACACTCATTTGCAGTAGGAAGTGCACGGTAACTAATCAAACCCGTTGCTAAAAGGATTAACAAACGAATTGACTGTGATAGAATGCTCGCTCAGTTATTATTCATTTTGACCACCACGAATGTTCAGATTGCGATCGCGCTTCGTATAACACGGCATGTAGATTTTCGTTGTTCAAAAGTCGCAGGTTACATATTAAAATCGGAATTTAACGTGTTCGTTTTTTCACATGTTTACGTCCACTTTGCGACACGTCGCTGTCAAGTTTTCACCATTATTCATTAAAGTTTTCAAATTTATTCAGGGCTTCTTATATCAACGTCCAAACATGATCACGGCTAAGATTCAAATTCCACTTAGGCTTCACAAAGCAATTCTCTTAGCGCACAAAACACGCGCGAATGATCTATCCTCTGCTTGGCTTATATACATCGTAACCAATCCAATATTACTATCCAACCGCGAAATACCACTTCTTTTACATTTGACCAATCATAACTTGATATCTTTTATGAACAGTTTATCAAAAGAACAAGTTTATAAAATTCACAAATATCCAGATAACTTCTCAGATACTAAAATTATTGTAAAATGTATCTTGTTTCACCAGTCCAATAAACTGGCTAGTTGCAATTTACAATAACCCCTGAGTATGATTCTCCCTCTGTGTACCCACTTCCCACGCTAGAATGTACTCCACTAACAGATATAACAATATTCATTTATTATCTTACTTTCCATTCACACCATCATTCACACCAATAAACAAATTAACAATAATTAGTAACAGTTGTAATAATCAAATAACTATAGTTTGGTTAATAAATTTCTTAGCTACTTGATAATTTCATAGTCCGCGGTTCTGTGTAAGAAACCAGTCACCGCTTAAATTTTGATTACTAACCAGCACTGGTGGCCGCAGAATTTCGGCATACGAAGTCACCCTCGTTCTATCAATGGCCTTGTCAAAGAAAGCGGACAGGCGGACAGGGGTTGAGGGCAATCTCTTGTCCTTGAGGTGGGAAACTGCTCCTAAAGGCAGAAGAATCAGAAATGATCAACGGCATGTGGATGCAGAAGGCGATGGAAACCACTGCATTAAATACACATAACGCTATGTGAGAGCGTGTCATGATCTCTCCATTGGCAAAAGATTCCAGAATAGTCCCCCTTCGGATCTCCGGGAGGAGACTGCCAAGTGGGAGATGACCATGACAAAAAACTGAATGACCAACGAAAGGATAACGTTCTGCGGGTCGAGACACGGAATGTCAAAAACTTGAACTTGGTAGGGAAGCTAGAAATTCTGAAAAGGAGAATGTAAAGGCTCAATCTGTATGTAGTAGGGGTCAGTGAAGTGATTTAGAAAGAAGGCAATTATTTTTGGTTAGATGAATATGGGTAATATCAACAGCAGCAGAAAATGGTATAACGAGAGCACGATTCGTTCTGAATGGGAAGGTAGGGCAGAAGTTGTGTTACTGTGAAGAGTTCAGTGCAAGTGAACCAACACCGACAATGATAGTTCAGGTATACATGCCGACGTCGCAAGCTGAATATGAAAAGCTAGAAAAAGTATATGAGGACACTAAAAGGCTAATACAGTACATAAAGGGAGATGAAAATCTAATAGTCATGGGAGACTGGAATACAGTTGTAGGGGAAGGACTAGAAGAAAAAGCCACAGATGAATATGGGCTTGGGACTAGAAACGAGAGAAGAGAAAAACTTACTGAGCTCTGTAATAAATTTCAGCTAGTAATGGCGAATACTCTGGTCAACAATAGCAATAGGAGCAGGTATACTTGGAAAAGGCCGGGTGATACGGGAATATTTCAGTTAGATTACATCATGGTCAGGTAGAGATTCCGAAATCTGATACTGGATTGTGAGGCGTACCCAGGAGCACATATTGACTCAGATCACAATTTAGTAATGATGAAGAGTAGACTGAAGTTTAAGAGATTAGTGAGTAAGAATCAATACGCAAAGAAGTGGGATACGGAAGTACTAAGGAATGGCGAGACACGCTTGAAGTTCTCTAAGGCTGTTGATACAGCAATAAGGAATAGCTCAGTAAGCAATACAGTTAAACAGAGATGGACGTCTCTAAACAGAGCAATCACAGAAGTTGGACAGAGAAACATAGGTACAAAGAAGGTTACTGCGAAGAAACCGTGGGTAATAGAAGAAATACTTTAATCGATCGATGAAAGACGGAAGTACAAAAATGTTCAGAGAAATTCAGGAATACAGAAATACAAGCCGCTGTAGAATGATATAAATGGGAAGTGCAGGGAAGCTAAGACGAAAGGGCTGCGTGAAAAATGTGAAGAAATCGAAAAAGAAATGGTTGTTGAAAGGACTGACTTAGTATATAGAAAAGTCAAAACAACCTTCTCTGATATTAAATGCAAGTGTGGTAATATTAAGAGTGCAACGGAAATTCCATTTCTGAATGCAGAAAAGAGAGCGAATAGGTGGAAAGAGTACATTGAATGCCTCTATCAGGTGGAAGGTTTGTCTGATGTGATAGAAGAAGAAACAGGAGTCGATTTAGAAGAGGTATCAGTGTTTGAAGTGGCAACAAAATGACTGTTCACATTGATATGCAGAATGTATGACTCCGGCGGCATACCATCTGACTTTCGTAAAAATATCATGCATGCAATTCCGAAGGCAGCAAGAGCTGACATGTGCGAGAATTATCGCACAATCAGCCTAACAGCTCATGCATCCAAGTTTCTTGCAAGATTTGTATACAGAAGAATGCTAAGAGAAGTGAGGATCTGTTAGATGACGATCAGTTTGGCTTTAGGAAAGGTAAAGGCACGAGAGAGGCAATTCTGACGTTCTGGTTAATAATGGAAACAAGACTAAGACACGTTCATAGGATTTGTCGTCCTGGAAAAAGCTTTCGACAATGTAAAATTGTGTAAGATGTTCGAAATTCTGAGAAAAGTAGGGTAAACTTTACGCAGTAATATACAATATGTACAAGAACCAAGAGGGAATAATAAGAGAGGGAGACCAAGAACGAAGTGTTCGGTTTATAAGGGCGCAAGACAGGAGTACAGACCCTACTGTTCAATCTGTACATCGAAGAAACAATGATGGAAATAAAAGAAAGGTTCTGGAGTGGAATTAACTTTCAAGGTGAAAGGATATCAATGATGAGATTCGCTCGTGACATTGCTATCCTGGGAGAAAGTAAGGAAGAATATCGTGATCTGCTGAATGGAATGACAGTCTAATGAGTATAGAATATAGATTGAGAGTAAATCGATGAAAGACAAAAGTAATGAGAACTAGCAGCAATAGGAACAGTGAGAAACTTAACATTAGGATCTGCCAGCCTTCTTGTAGACTATAGTGACCTGTGCTTTTTTTGTTCGAAGAATCTACGATAAATTATAGTCAGAAGAGGGGTAAATTCAGCCGCAAATTCGGTATATAATATGATAGGGAGTCCATTGGGCTCTGGAGCTTCGTTAAGTTTTAACTAGCTCAGCTGGTTCTCGACACCTCTGACACTAATATTTATTTGATTCTTCTTTTCATCTGTAAAAGGATTAAATGGGGCAGTTCTCGCGGGTTTTTCTTTGTAAAGGAACATTTGAAAACAGAGTTAAGCATTTCAGCTTTTGCTTTGCTACTCTCGCTTTCAATTCCTATCTCATTCGCTAGGGACTGGACGCTAACTTTAGTGCCACTAACAGCCTTTACATATCAACAGATTTTCTTTTCGATTTAGCAGAATATCTTTTGATAATATTCTGCTTCGGTAGTCATTGAAGGCATCACGCATTACTCTTTTGACTGCCAAACGTGTTTCATTCAGCATCTCTCTGTCTATAGCCCTATACTTTGATTTACGCCTACTACGCTGTAATCTCTGTGTCTTTAGAAGTTTCTTTACACTGATTGTCCACCATGGAGGGCACCTCCCATTACTAACTGTTCTACTAGGTACATATCACATCATTGAATGCTAAACCATTCTTTTGAACTTGAGCCACAGTTCTTCTATGTGCTCCTGCCATCTACTGAAAGTTTCATGTTCCTTATTGATTTTTTATGTAGTTCACAGAACACATATATATTTATGCTTGTTTTACTCGTCCTTTGTATTTTGGTGATTGTTGTTGCCACAACCTCGTCATGGTCACTGATACCCGTTTCGATGTGGACATCCTCCGTGAGGTCAGGTCTATTTGTTGCTATTAGATCCAATATATTTTCATCATGAGTGGGATTCCTAACTATTGCATCGTCCCCTTAGAAAAATTATAAATAACTGTGCTGGTAAACTTCTACGTTATTTGATTTTCAAACAGCTGAGCAAAACTGAACGTACTCAGATATTTCTCTCTTTACTTACTCTGATCATCACTAAACTGACACACAATATTTTTAGCGCAACGCAATCTGACTTTTAATAATCCCCACAAAAGAATGGCCCTGACTAACAATAACCTGTACCTTTCATGAATCACTTACCTGACAAAAATCTTCAGTACTCGAACTGCTGCATTACAGTGAGCGCCAATACTGCCAGCTAAATAAAAGGTTCTAACTACTGAAGGCACTAACTACTGATAGGTATAGTTAGCAAATGAAAGATTTTGACAGAGAACAAACAATGTATTTACCTTAATAATGTTCAAAAGTCATCATATATATATATGAATTCATGATCTCCATCTTTACAAATTTCCTTTTTCTGGCGGACACATGTCCACGTCGTCCGCTTATAGCAACTTCTCAAAACTCTGTCATCTCTCTCTCCACATCCACCACTGCTGGCAGTTCAGCTCCAACTGAGTATCGCTACATGCTGTTCCCATCCAACTGCCCAACACTACAATGGCGAATATTCCAAAAATGCCAACCAGCCACAGACTGCACACAGCACAGTCAGTGGTTTTCATACAGAGCGCTACGTGGCGTTACCAACAAAAAACTTAAACAGCCTACTTACATAGCCACCATGGTCCCCACAAAAATTTTTACAAATTGTTGTTGGCAGTGCCCAATACTGATTTGAAAAAAAATTTCGTAATTACAATAACAAAGATATCAAATGCACACACTTGTTGATACACTGTTGGTCAAAAGCAAAAATTGTTCTCATAAAGACAGTCCTGATCATTCATCACTGTAGTTATTGCAGTTTTTTTTAAGTCCGAGCAGTAAAAGAAAATGCACAAGGAAGTAGTGGATTTCCATGCAGTCTTGAAGAAGTAGTGTTGTTTCCTTCCAATGGAAAGACATGCTGACTCTTGACATGCAGGCAGGTAATGGGCCACAACAGGGCAAACCCACATCAGAGTCAGTCGAAGTTTTGAAGAATATGGTTAGGTAGGTCATCACAGAGCAGACCCACTGTAGGTCTAGTAGAGATTATGGTATTGGTAGGCCACCAAAAGTGCAGACCCACTATAGTCCATGTAGAGATAATGGTATTGGTAGGCCATCGAAGGTGCAGACACACTTTAGTCCTTGTAGAGATAGCTAGTAGCCATCCGCTGCCACTGTGCGGGTGCACAATCACAATTGAAGAGTTTGCGGATAATATAGCAAGTCAATAAACCACCACTTGTGCACTCAAAAACGTTTTGGAATGTCCTTAGAACCAGCAGTGCTGTTAGCCAGTCCCTTGCTGAATTATCAACATACGTGCAAACACTAACAGTATAATGTGCATATACTATGACCAACAAAATATGTGCACTGAAATGAATCTCTACAAGTTACTTAATTTGATGAACTGGTGTCAATTACAATTTTATGACATGAGAATACAATTACAAAGGTACAGAAAACATCATTAATAACATAATAATACAGATATAGTTTGCAGTAATACAGGCTTTACAAAATAATAGCAATAAATATATACATCAGTGTCACAGAAATTCTGACATAAATAAACTAAAAAATGAGAAGAGCTTTCGAAGTTTAACTTCACACATGAGCATTGAAACAGAACAAATTAAATAATGTTAAACATCTTTACAAAGTAAATAACATATTGTTAATGCAAATTATATTTGAGTATAACATTATTCCTCATCATAGTGAATGTAGCTTAGTATTAGAAAAATTCTACAACATAACTCTTATCAGATAAACACGTAAAGACAGGAAGAACACAAATACACAAGGGTACACAAACACATAGCGAAATAACACAAAAGGAAAGACAGGGTTTGTTTTCAGTGTAATATTTGGTACTGCAGTCCAGCCCAAAACTTCATTCCATACATCTTTCCTTTTATTTCAACATTTGCGCCCACAAAAAAATCCCATCCACGCATGCTTTCTGTATTTATATGTTCACATATTTCTTACTTCTTTATTTAGTTTCCATTATCTTACCTCGTCATTTGTTTCCAAGAAAATTTCACCTAAACCTGTTGTCCCTAAACCCTACTTTTTTGTTCATATCCTCTTTCAAAATAATTATGTTTCATTGTACACTACTTTTTGGCCAAACCTTTCTCTTATACCTTGTCAATGCATATCTTCCAATTCATCACAACTCATTCTCTTATATAGCCCATCCCCTCTTAAGCTAACTTAAATATATTGAGCTCAGATATAGAGAATGAGGCAATTCAGCAGCACAAAACAACTAACACAAACAGCAATGACAAAAAAATGGAAATTGGCAAAGCAAGGAGCAGTATATCTAAATTAGCAAAGCAAATGCAACATTACCACTAATATGAGCCAATGTGCGGGAACAAGAAAAATAAATCAGTAGTAAAGCTGACTTAATGCAATATAAAATTCGGTAGAACTATGCATGGCAAATGCAATAACTCATACCTAAAGCAAGGCATTCAACGTCATTCACTAGCCGTATGGCATTTCTGCATTTCAGTAAATTTCTACAATTATGAGCTCCAAAGAGTAATTATATGTCTTCAAGTAAGAGCGTGTCGTATTTGCGATGCTTTCTACAAAGAAATGTCAATACCGAGGTTAAGGGCCTCTTTTTTTCCCCCTACATGTGCCCCTGAAAGGCCCACACTAATGGCTTTTTTCTCCAGGCGACTGTCGCACAGCTGGCCGCCCACAGCGAATTACGTCGAGGTGACTTACCTTCCTTACCGAAATATTTACATCAGTTTCCGCTACAGTGACAGTTTGATACAAATAAAATTTCACAGGTCGAGACATTACAGTAGAAATGTGAGAAGCGAAATCTCATGAATAGCAGTGTTGTGATGCATTCACGCATGTTCAAACATTTCATAACTCTTAAAGTACGATTCTTGATTTTCAACATTCTTTTTCACAAACCAGTATCCCTAACCTCTTCTCATTATTCATATACATATAAACACATAATCACATTCCTCATATAGCATCATCTTATTGATAATCAACTTATCTCAACAGCGTAATACATATTGTCATCGGAATAATAACATCATAACACCTCAGTTAAATCTCAAAAACTTCGTAGCTAAAAAATATTCTCTGCTCATTTCAGTACTGTTATCTGCCTCAAATGTACTTCAAAAATCATGATCCCATACCAAATACATCATTCAAAGCTCTCATAGTATCACAATGGTTCCAAAAAAATATGAACAGTTCACAAAGTACAGACAAAATACAATTTCATAAGTGTGAATTAATTTAACTATGTAATTACGTAAATATATGTCACTGATGTAGTAAAAAAATGTTTATCTCACTCATACAGCTGTGTAATTCTGTCTTAGAGAAATATGGTACTGATGTGTAAAGTTCTATAAGCAAATACCATATTAGCTAGGGCTCATAGGGCTTGCCACACGCTTAGTACACAAAGTAGGCGTGTACCCCCCGAGGATAAATCTAATTACACCCTCAGATGTTACAGATTACAGCAATGGAATGAAATGCATCACTGAAAACCTTCTATGTATCTTTGTAATTCAAATATCTTAAAAAAGTAAATGTTTAAGTACAAAAATTAATCACTCAAATGCGCTGAACTGTGCGTCTTGCTATATGATAATTTATGTCATCACTTGACGGTAAAAACGTGTCAAATGTCGTAGTTATCGTACTTCGTAAGCATAGTTCTGCAGAAGTCAATGTACTTACCTCGTGATAAGCAAAAGTGAAATGCTTTGCGTATAGATATCGAAGTTCTTACGTACATTACCGTGACCAAGAAAGTACTGTACTGTAACTTGTTGTTATGTAACGAAAAATACCTATCGCATTGTAGCTATACCACAAAAGTTATTACTAAAACATGTTTTACTTTCCAGAATAATACAGAAAAACTGTGCAAATATACAACAGATATGGCCCAAAAGCAACAATGTAAATTGTGTCACTCATTAGTAGCTTAGTGATATAATCGTGTAGCTGTCAAATAAACCAAATACTAAGTCATCCGCCGACCGAAGTGGCCGTGCGGTTAAAGGCGCTGCTGCCTGGAACCGCAAGACCGCTACGGTCGCAGGTTCGAATCCTGCCTCGGGCATGGATGTTTGTGATGTCCTTAGGTTAGTTAGGTTTAACTAGTTCTAAGTTCTAGGGGACTAATGACCTCAGCAGTTGAGTCCCATAGTGCTCAGAGCCATTTGAATTTGAACTAAGTCATCCGTAATCTCACAGAAAGTACTGTAAATCCAGAATGTATTTTGAAGTAAACCAAAATGTTGCATTAATATCTCATTAGCAGTATATGTTCCAAATATATATGCTGTAAGGTCGTTACGTAATCATGCAACTAACAAGCAAGAATGTACACACAATTATACTGTGTCATATGTTCACTATAAAATGAATTTGTTTACTGTCTAAATAAGTTTCATAGATTCTTGCCTGGATAGTTGGCTTTAAAACATCGTTGCATGTTAACAGTTTCTAAGTGTGACAAAGCATACTAGTAACGTGAAGTGAAAAATTTTATGGCAAAGACTAAGTTAAAAAGCAGATTATCTTTCAGTAAACGGTTTTACATGTGAAATGTGGTGAAAACCTTTGCTCTTCCTAGTGCGCAATTATCATGTGGTATACGTAGGATTCTGTAAGGTCCATTGTAAATCAGAAGGAATTTGTGACTCAAGTGTTTCTTCTTATGTGACAATGAATGAGCTTTCACGAGAACTTTCTGACCAATATATAGTTTCTTTGCGTTTGTGTTACTGTGTAGTTTTCTCCTTTTGTCTGCATCAGAATTTATATTTTTAATAGTCAAATCAATTATGTCTTTGAGTCGAAGTTTACATATATTTGGAAAAGGTACAAGCCCTCTGATTCTGTTCTGTGGTTTTTCATTCTTCAGTACAAGAATAGGTGGTAAGGCAGTGGAGTCATGAGGCATATCATTGAGCACGGTTTGAAAAAGCTGTAAATATCTGTCCCAATACGGATGCTTTCTGCGACAATAAAGTCTGCGAAGCTTATTGGTTTCTTTCATAATCCGTTCAGATGGGTTACAATTTGGTGAGTACAATGAAATAAAAACAGATTGGATTTTACGATTCCGAAGCATGCGTGACCAAACAGCAGATCTGAATTGCGGTCCGTTATCTGAAATGACTTTATTAACATGCCAAACTTCAAGTAAGAAATTTATAACGAAGGTGTTGGATACAGACCATCCAGTGGCTTTACGTAACGGTGTAAAAGAAACAAATTTTGAAGTAAGTTCAACAGCGACTAAAACAGACGAAAATCCATTCAATCTTCTGACAAGGGGTCCCAAGAGATCAAAGCAGCAAATTCTTTTAATTTAGAAGGAATGATAGAAAACAACAGAGCACGATGTGAGATAGTAGATGGTTTAGCCTTTTGAGAAAGTTTGCAATAGACAAGACTCTTCGAATTCTCTTTTCCATATTGTTAAAATAACAAGTCATCCATAGAATATGATAACATTTTCGTGGACCAAAATGTGCGTGGCTGAAATGAATGTACCAAATGAGCTTATTAACAAAATCGTCAGGAATGCAAAGAACCCATAGCATGACATCAACAGTGCAGCATTTGAAGAGTATGTTGTTTCTGACCTGATAATAATGCCAAATCTGTGTGTTTGTCCTTTCATGCCATTTACTTTTGATGTCTTTCCAAATCGGATCCTTATCATGTTCATAAGCAATGTCTTTTAAAGATGCGGCGCGCGGGATTAGCCGAGCGGTCTCAGGCGCTGCAGTCGTGGACTGTGCGGCTGGTCCCGGTGGAGGTTCGAGTCCTCCCTCGTGCATTAGTGTGTGTGTTTGTCCTTAGAATAATTTAGGTAAAGTAATGTGTAAGCTTAGGGACTGATGACCTTAGCAGTTAAGTCCCATAAGATTTCACACATATTTGAATATTTTTTAAAGATGTAGTGATGAAGTTTTCAAAGGCTACTTTCTGAATGTAAAGAATAACGAAATTTTTTTCGGGGCTAGCTTCTGTGTTGCTTTTCTCAAGCCTAGCCAGTGCACGTGACGGTGAGTTCGCAACAATGTTCTCCTTGCCTGGAATGTAGACTGTTCTGAAGTGGAATTCTTGCAGAAACAATGCCCAACGTTTTAACCTCTCACGATTTAATTTTGAAGACCTAATAAATTGTAATGTACTATGATCACTGTATACTTTTACATGTTTATCAGAAAGAAAGAAACGGAATTTGTTAAATGCCCCAACGATAGCTAAAGCTTCTAATTCAGTAACGGAATAATTTATTTCAGATTTTGTTAGCACACGGCTAGCAAAAGCGGTTGTTTTCTGTACAGTAGTGTCATTTTCTATAGTTTCTTGAAACAAATGGGCACCATTTTAGAAGAATCCGTGCTAAGGCAGAAATCTTGCGATAGATCTGGATGAGCTAGTATTTGTGTGTTAAGTAGCGCTTCTTTCAAAGAAATGAATTCCAAAAGTGCCTGTTCGTCGCAGTTCCAAATAGAATTTTTGCAGTGAGAGAACAAAGTTTTGGTGTAAGTAGAATTTGCATATTCAGAAAACGACAGTAAAAATTTACGAGACCTCGAAAACTGCGCACTTGTTTTTTTGTGGATGGAACTGGAATGGCTCTGATTGCTTCTAACTTTTCAGGATCCGGCTGAATGCCTTCAGAAAAAATAATGTGTCCCAAAACTTCACCTTTGACATATCGAATTCACACTTTTCCAATTTAACTGTAATTCCAGATTCTGCAAAATTACATAACGTACTGTTGAGGATGCGATTATGTTGTTCCCATGTAGCTTCTGCTATTAGAATATCGTCCACATATAAGGTGATGTGACGTTTTAAGTATTCAGGTAATATGGAATTTAGCCAACGAATGAATGCTGCCGAAGAAACATTCAAACCAAAAGGAAGTTTCCGAAATTGATAACAAACGCCGAAACAAAGAAAAGCTGTATATTTTCTACATTCTGGATGAAGCTCAATCTGAGAAAAGCTGGATCCGAGATCAATACAAGACAACACTTTTACACCATTAAAAGTTTGAAGAAGTTCTTCCAATGTTTGCGGCCTGTCTGTTTCAGGAATGACGATAATATTGATTTGTCTCGAATCTAAGGCAAGCCAGATCGATCCATTTTTCTTCTCAACAGCATGTAATGGATTGTTGTATGAGCTTACAGCAGGCTCAAAAATGCCCCCCCCCCCCTCCGTCAAGCATATTGTGTTTCTGTTCTAACACGGTTCCTATAATGTGCCGGAATTACGTATGGTCTAACACAAAATTTAGTATGCTCACGAACACGAAATTGGCATTGAAATCCCTTGATTGTCCCTGTTTTGTGAGTAAAAAGTGTGGAACGTGATTGTAAAATTTAAAAAAGGTCCTGCCTATCAGTGTCATTACAATTCTCAATTGTTTGAATTTTGTTCTGAATTTGCACCTTGCACCTTGTAGTTTAATCTTACGTGAAGGAAGTGTAGGGCAATCGTTCGATTTGTTGCATTTGCTAAAAGCTATTTCACTAATTACTGAAATGGGACTGCCAGAGTCAGATGCTGCCATAAATTTTACATCATTTACTATAATATGAATTACAGGATATGCAATATTGTTGTGATTTACGTCAGGTTTCTGGAGTAAGATGTCCCTAACGTCTTCCAATTTTACGTAATTAATAGCCATGGTAGCTGCGTCGTCAGCTTCATAAGTACGTTTTATGGTTGCCAGCGGTGTGAGTCATTGCCTACTGTCTATTTGTTGTTGCGGGACGTTATTGGGATTTGGAGATCTAACCTCTACAATTTCAGCTTGCCGAGAGGGCCCTGTCCTGTTTCATTCCCGCCAGTTCTGATTAAATTCTGGTCTATTGTTAAGATTATATCGCCTGTCGTCATGTCGGTAGTTTCTGTAATTTCTTTCTTGTCGGTCACGTAGTGGAGAATTCCTCCATAAGTCGTAACTGCGTGGTGGACCGTTGCGTCTGAAGTTGTTCTGTCTCCCTTGATAATAATTGTTTTGGCTCCCATATTGTATGTTTCTCTGATTGTCTCTGTCATAGTCATTACTGCGGAGAGGGGATCTTCCCCTGTAATTATTATTACTCTACACACGGTTGCCATGCGGGTGGTGTCTGTTTTGGTCACGTTTTGCATTGTAAGAATAGCCTTGTCATGTTCGGTTATTATTCCTGTCATCACGAAATTGTGATGGATGTGACCTGTAATTGTTGTTCTCCTGGTTTCGCGCTCTGCGATTGTCAGTGTCAATTTCCCATTCTTGTAATTGTCCCTGAAAAGCTTCACTGTCGTCTTTGTAACGTCCTGCAAAAATAATATGTTGTAGATGTTCAGGTAATTTGATTAAGCAAATGCGGATGAGTTCTGAGAGGCTGTATGGGTTTGACAGGTACTGATTCTTGTGCAACATGTCTTAAAAATATTTGACACGACTGGAGAATTCAGATTGTTCAAAGCGTTTCATCATTATGGTACTATGTTTTACTCGGTCTTGAGTAGCATGAGACCAATATGCTGAGAGGAAGGCATGATAAAATTCTCCTTCACTGTGACAATCGCGAATGGCCGATTGCATTCTTATAGCTGGTACATTCTCTAAGCAGCCTCACATAAATTCCAGTCTGTGCTCTAATGACGAGTTGGGAGGAAAACAATGAGAGAATTGATGAAGCCATGCTTGTGGATGAATGTCGTTGCCAGAATTCTTAAATGTTTTGAATTTAGGTGTGTGTAGTAATGAACAGTTTAAAGTCAAAGTCATCCTGTCGGCGAGTCGCTTATCGATCATTGTTACGTCGTGTCGGCGGTTCCACCTCAATATTATGTGCATAATGCCAATTTCTTTCATAATTTCCGAAATGCCTTGTGTTATTATTTTGTGGCTTTTCCGTATTTTTAAGTCCCTCTTCCCGTGTTGGAGAGCGAGTCTCCTCTGAAATATGTAATTCTTGTATTACCTGTGTCAACCGATCACGTACTTCCCGGATTTCTCTTTTGTACTGTCTATTGATCTGATACTGATTTTGTTTAAAATTCTTAATTTGATCATCCTCTTCTGTGTCTGTGAAGGCTACCGGTCCTGTGTTATTCTGATCATCATCTACCTTTGTAGATAAGTTAGTGAACTGATCCGAAAGTTCGGCTACTATCTCCAATAAAGAACTGATTTCCTCTGTGTGTTTTCTGAACCAGGCTTTAGAGCATCTACTGTGTCCTTTAAGTTTTTCTGAGCTTTCGCAAATTGCGTAACCGAATCAGTAGATGCAACTGAGTCAATTTTAGCTTGAAAGGTGGCGTGATTTTCATGAACAATAGATTGCAGTTCTTTTATAGCAGCTTCGTGATTCTGTAATACATTTTTATGGCGCGAAAAGATAGTTTGAAAATGCTCACAAATTTGTGTTATTACGTATTTACAGACTTTTTGACATTTCGATTCAATTTTAAGTAACTCCGCAGTTAAGTCTTCACGCGTTTGTTCAAGCGTTTGTTCCGTTGAATCTAATTTTTGAAGCTGTTGCTGTGTTTGTCTCTGATTTTGTTTCATTTGTTGCACTAATTGCAATAATAATGTATTAGTGTCCGGAATCTGTTCCTCTACGCTATCCGGTAGTGCATTTGCACCGGCAACATTCGCATTTTGAAAAGCAAAAAATGTGTCTTGACTTAATTGAGAAAAAGGTGAGGACGCGAAACCTGAATCTACGGTATTTGCAAGATGGTGTCCTATCTTTTCGACTTGCTGGGACGAGCTGTTGCCGACCGATCGATCTACAATACTACCCTGTTCACTAATTGTTTCAGTGTCTACACCATTATTTGCCGTCTGGTCCACTTACCTAAGCACAAATTACTGCTTTGAATGTCTGTTAATTCATTACATGATGGTGCTGATAAGCTACGCTCGTCGTCACTATCATTTCTCAAATTATTTTTAAGCCTAGTGTTACGTTTTTCACACGCCATAATTATCACATATTTGCCACGATAACAAGAAAAGCACAATTTGAAGAGCAAAGATGAGAAAACACATTAACATAGCACTGAAAATAATATCTAATTAATTGCAAGAACGGCTGAGAAATACTTGGTGCAAATCTACATGCATGTCAGAACTGTTTTACAGTACAACAATGAAAAACTACAATTACAAAGGAAATTATTTCTACAATTACGCGCTAGCAATAAACAATAACTACACTAATAACTGAAAGTACAAGAAAAAGTCAGAAGTTACAGTGAGGCATCCTTGGCTAAGGGTCGACATTTGTAACGTCCTCTTAGAAAAATTATAAATGTGCTGCTAAAATTCTACGTTATTTGATTTTCAAACAACTGAGCAAAACTGAACGTACTCAGACATTTCTCTCTTTTCTTATTCTGATCATCACTAAACTGACACACAACATTTTTAGTGCAACGCAATCTGACTTTTAATAATCCCCACAAAAGAATGGGCCTGACTAACAATAACCTATACCTTTCATGAATCACTTACCTCACAAAAATCTTCGTTACTCGAACTACTGAAATACAGCGAGCGCCAACACTGCCAGCTAAATAAAAGATTCTAACTACTGATAGGGATAGTTAGCAAATGAAAGATTTTGATAGAGAACAAACAATGTATTCACCTTAATAATGTTCAAAAGTCATTATACATATATCCTCCATCTTCACAAATGACCTCCATCTTTAAAAATTTCCTTTTTCTGGCGGACACACGTCCAGGTCGTCCACTGATGGCAACCTCTCAAAACTCTGGCATCTCTCTCTCCACATCCACCACTGCTGGCGGCTCACCTCAAACTGGGCAACGCTACGCGCTGTTCCCATCCAAATGCCCAACACTACAATAGCGAATATTCCAACAATGCCAACCAGCCACAGACTGCACACAGCACAGTCAGTGATTTTTATACAGAGCGCTACGTGGCGTTACCAACATAAAAACCTAAACAGCCTACTTACACAATCTGATATAGTTTTCAGAGAAGGCATTTATTAATGGTTCACAGGCTGTCTTATTGCGCCCATCAGTAAAGAAACTGTAATTTTCCCAATTAATTGTTGGATGCTTAAAGTCTCCACTGACGATAACAATATGACTCGGAAACTTACGTACATGTGAACTGAGGTTTTCTCTAAAGTTTCGTTTACATCAGGAGATGACTTTGGTAGGCGATAGAAGGATCAAATTATCATTTTCGCCCACCCCTCATACTGTGTCTTGCCTGAACAGTCTCACATGCAGCTTCAGTTTTGTATGTTGGTGGAACTGAGATTCTGTCTATTATGTTAAGTACACAACCTTCATTTCTCATTTGCCTATCCTTTCGATATATACTCAAATTTTCTTACACCAACACTTCAATTTTGCAGTGTCCGCAAAGCGATTATGTCAGTAATCTGCCATTTTATTTAACTCAAGTAGAAATATTGTTTGCAGATGTTTTAAGCATTGTTCTGATGCTGAGCAAATAACATCAACAGAAAAAATAGTAAATGTTTTTGTGAAAGTTACTAAGTCTCAAAAATGAGATCGACAGGAAGAGCTAAATGGCTAAGCAGGGATGGTTAAAGGACAAATGTAAGGATGTAGAGGCTTATCTCATTAGTGGCAAGATAGATACTGCCTACAGGAAAATTAAAGAGACCTTTGGAGAAAAGAGAGCCACTTGTATGAATATCAAGAGCACAGATGGAAACCCAGTTCTTAGCAAGGAAGGGAGAGCAGAAAGGTGGAAGGAGTATATAGAGGGTCTATACAAGGGCGATGTACTTGAGGACAATATCATGGAAGAGGATGTAGATGAAGATGAAATGGGAGATACGATACTGCGTGAAGAGTTTGACAGAGCACTGAATGACCTGAGTCGAAACAATGCCCCGGGAGTAGACAACATTGCATTGGATCTACTGATGGCCTTGGGAGAGCCAGTCCTGACAAAACTCTATCATCCGGTGAGCAAGATGTATGAGACAGGTGAAATACCCTTAGACTTCAAGAACAATATAATAATTCCAAGCCCAAAGAAAGCAGGTGTTGACAGATGTGAAAATTACCGAACTATCCGTTTAATGAGTCTCAGCTGCAAAATACTAACGCGAATTCTTTACAGACGAATGGAAAAACTGGTAGAAGCCGACCGCGGGGAAGATCAGTTTGGATTCCGCAGAAATGTTGGAACACGTGAGGCAATACTGACCCTACAACTTATCTTAGAAAATAGATTAAGGAAAGGCAAAGCTACGTTTCTAGCATTTGTAGACTTCGAGAAAGCTTTTTAAAATGTTGACTGGAATACTCTCTTTCAAATTCTGAAGGTGTCAGGGGTAAAATACAGGGAGCGAAAGGCTCTTTACAATTTGTACAGAAACCAGATGGCACTTATAAGAGTCGAGGGGCATGAAAGGGAAGCAGCGGTTGAGAAGGGAGTGAGACAGGGTTGTAGCCTGTCCCAGATGTTATTCAATCTGTATATTGAGCAAGCAGTAAAGGAAACAAAAGAATAATTCAGAGTAGGTATTAAAATCCATGAAGAAGAAATAAAAACTTTGAGGTTCGCCGATGGCATTGTAATTCTGTCAGAGACAGCAAAGGACTTGGAAGAGCAGTTGAACGGAATGGGAAGTGTCTTGAAAGGAGGATATAAGATGAACATCAACAAAAGCAAAACGAGGATAACGGAATGTGGTCAAATTAAGTCGGGTGATGCTGAGGGAATTAGATTAGGAAATGAGACACTTAAGGTAGTAAATGAGTTTTGCTATTTGGGGAGCAAAATAACTGATGATGGTCGAAGTAGAGACGATATTAAATGTAGACTAGCAATGGCAAGGAAAGCGTTTCTGAAGAAGAGAAATTTGTTAACATCGAGTATACATTTAAGTGTCAGGAAGTCGTTTCTGAGAGTATTTGTATGGAGTGTAGCCATGTATGGAAGTGAAACATGGACGATAAATAGTTTGGACAAGAGGAGAATAGAAGCTTTTGAAATGTGGTGCTACAGGAGAATGCTGAAATTAGGTGGGTAGATCACGTAAGTAATGAGGAGGTATTGAATAGGATTGGGGAGAAGAGGAGTTTGTGGTACAACTTGGCAAGAAGAAGGGACCGGTTGATAGGACATGTTGTGAGGCATCAAGGGATCACAAATTTAGCATTGGAGGGCAGCGTGAAGGGTAAAAATCGTAGAGGGCGACCAAGAGATGAATACACTAAACAGATCCAGAAGGATGTAGGTTGCAGTAAGTACTGGGAGATGAAAAGGCTCGCACAGGATAGAGTAGCATGGAGAGCTGCATCAAACCAATCTCAGGACTGAAGACCACAACAACAACAACAACTAAATGGCTTTGCACAAATGGGCTAGTTTTAAAATTTAAAATACGCGGTTCGTTCAGTTTTTTCGTTCAAACGTATCCCACCTCCTACTGACCTAAATTGTGAGCAAGAATAAAAGGATTAGAAAATTGTAAATTTTTAAGTGTACATATTAAACGGCGTAAAAAACTGGAAATTCTTAGTTGTACATATTGGCGAAAACTGAACTGGAAAACCCATATGGTGGACCTGTTAAAACGTTGATCAGCTACTTTTACCATAAGAATAACTTGCAACGTAGGGGGTATAGAAGTCACTAAGTTATCGTACCTTTCATATTTACAGACGCTGATGTCTTTTGCGTTAATATTCTGCAGTAACTCCTCGCTTAGTCAAGAAATATTCATTGCACAAAAGAAAGTTATTAGAATGAAAATGAGGTGACAAAGTCATGGTATTATGATATACACATAGACAGATAGCGGTAGCATCGCATGCACGAGCTACAGTGCATACACAGGTGATTCATGTGAGAATGCTTCCGACGTGATTGCGGCAACACGACCCGTATTAACAGACTTCGAATATGGAATGGTGATTGGAGCTAGACGCATAGGACATTCCAATTCGGAAATCGTTAAGAAATTCAATATTCCGAGATTCACAGCGTCAAGAGTGTGCCGAGAATACCAAATTTCAGGCACTGCCTCTCATGACAACGCGGTATGAATTGTAAATTTTTAAGTGTACATATTAAACGGAGTGCTTACATGGGACAGACTGGATCGTGTGATCCAACTGAATCTATCATTGTCTCCAAATGGTTACGTTCCCTTGCTTGGAGCCCATCTGCAGCCATTCATGGACTTCACGTTCGCAAACAACGCTGAAATTTATGTGCACGATAATGCGCCTTGTCACTGGGTTGCAATATTGTTCGCGATTGGTTTGAAGAACATTCTGCACAATTTGAGCGAATGATTTGGCCACCCAGATCGCCCAACATGACTCCCATAGACCATTGATGAGACATAATCGAGAGACCGATTCGTGCATACAATCCTGCACCGGCAACACTTCTACTGTTAGAGTCCATACCACGTCAAGTTGCTGCACTACGCAGCGCAGAAGCAGGTGCGATACGATTTTAGGAGGGATCCCATGACTTGTCACCTCAATGTATGGGAACCATTCATACAAGTACGTGTTGCCAGACTCTCTTTAAACAACTGCCTCACAATATATTTATTCACATATGAAATGTGTTATCAACACCCTACGTAAGTTTTGAGAGTATCAGCTGTTCACAACACTAGAAGGAAGAGTGATGGGCATTACACTTTAATGGAGTTAACTTTGGCACAGAAATATGCAGGCATAAAGCTCTTTGACAGTCTGTCGTGAAAATATTATTTCTATGTTTTCAAATATAGTTTAAAGACTTTACTTCTAAACAACTTCTTCTATAGCATACACGATTTCTTGGTTGAGAGAATTAGTCTTCTTTAAAGAAAAGAATCTGTAAATGGCTAGTATGCTGCCATATAATTATTCAATTATTTTTAAGATTATATACAAGTTTTTCCTGTTGATACGTTCCACATCACAACATTTGTTGTGAACTCCATCTAACTACACCTAACTACAGGAACTATAACTACCTGGCAAGTGCTCCAGTGATGACCTTAGCTATGTTGGAGGTATTGCTGAGCACAAATAGGAAAAGTAAATGGACATAAGTCACTATTAATATCGCAGTACACACACAGACACACACACACACAGACACACACACAAACACACACACACCCACACACACACACACACACACATATATATATATATGTATATATATATGTATATATAGGGTGTTACAAAAAGGTACGGACAAACTTTTAGGAAACATTCCTCTCACACAAATAAAGAAAAAAACTTATGTGGACATGTGTCCGGAAACGCTTAATTTCCATGTTAGAGCTCATTTTAGTTTCGTCAGTATGTACTGTACTTCCTCGATTCACCTCCAGTTGGCCCAATTGAAGGAAGATAATGTTAACTTCGGTGCTTGTGTTCACATGCGACTCATTGCTCTACAGTACTAGCATCAAGCACATCAGTACGTAGCATCAACAGGTTAGTGTTCATCACGAACGAAGTTTTGCAGTCAGTGCAATGTTTACAAATGTGGAGTTGGCAGATGCCCATTTGATTTATGGATTAGCACGGGGCAATAGCCGTGGCGCGGTACGTTTTGTATCGAGACAGATTTCCAGAACGAAGGTGTCCCGACAGGAAGACGTTCGAAGCAATTGATCGGCATCTTAGGGAGCACGGAACATTCCAGCCTATGACTCGCGACTGGGGAAGACCTAGAACGACGAGGACACCTGCAATGGACGAGGTAATTCTTCGTGCAGTTGACGATAACCCTAATGTCAGCGTCAGAGAAGTTGCCGCTGTACAAGGTAACGTTGACCACGTCACTGTATGGAGAGTGCTACGGGAGAACCAGTTGTTTCCGTACCATGTACAGCGTGTGCAGGCACTATCAGCAGCTGATTGGCCTCCACGGGTACACTTCTGCGAATGGTTCATCCGACAATGTGTCAATCCTCATTTCAGTGCAAATGTTCTCTTTACGGATGAGGCTTCATTCCAACTTGATCAAATTGTAAATTTTCACAATCAACATGTGTGGGCTGACGAGAATCCGCACGCAATTGTGCAATCACGGCATCAACACAGATTTTCTGTGAACGTTTGGGCAGGCATTGTTGGTGATGTCTTGATTGGGCCCCATGTTCTTCCACCTACGCTCAACGGAGCACGTTATCATGATTTCATACGGGATAGTCTACCTGCTCTGCTAGAACATGTGGCTTTACAAGTACGACACAACATGTGGTTCATGCACGATGGAGCTCCTGCACATTTCAGTTGAAGTGTTCGTACGCTTCTCAACAACAGATTCGGTGACCGATGGATTGGTAGGGACGGACCAAGTCCATGGCCTCCACGCTCTCCTGACCTCATCCCTTTTGACTTTCATTTATGGGGGCATTTGAAAGCTCTTGTCTACGCAACTCCGGTACCAAATGTAGAGACTCTTCGTGCTTGTATTGTGGACGGCTCTGATACAATACGCGATTCTCCAGGGCTGTATCAGCGCATCAGGGATTCCATGCGACGGAGGGTGGATGCATGTATCCTTAGTAACGGAGGACATTTTGAACATTTCCTGTAACAAAGTGTTTGAAGTCACGCTGGAACGTTCTGTTGCTGTGTGTTTCCATTCCATGATTAATGTAATTTGAAGAGAAGTAATAAAATGAGCTGTAACATGGAAAGTAAGCGTTTCCGGACACATGTCCACGTAACATATTTCTTTCTTTGTGTGTGAGGAATGTTTCCTGAAAGTTTGGCCGTACCTTTTTTTAACACCCTGTATATATATATACATATATATATAGTGTGTGTGCGTGCGTGTGTGTGTGTGTGTGTGTGTGTGTGTGTGTGTGTATGTGTGTGTGTTCCTAATTTCAGTTTTGTTTTGGATCTTGAAAAATATTTACTTAGGTATCACAAAGTTATTGGTATTGATGAGCTGCATTGAAAAAAATACACACCTGACAAATCGCTGACAGTACAATTGTATTTTGGCCGAAATATTGTTATGTCGTTAGGAAAGGTACCTGGTCTACCACTGACCATTAAGTTACTCTCGAAGATAGCCATAATATTTGCTGTTTGCCTGGCTGTAACAAGAAAACTGTCTAGACCGACATGTCGGAAACTGCCTTAATTTTTTTTTTTATACAGGAAGAACACACTGAAAGAAACACAAAGCTACTAAGACACAATGCAAATAGTTATGAAAACGTTGAAATTTGCCAAATTCGTAGCTCACCAGGCATCTAGAGGAATGTGCACCCCTGCTGTACCTGTAGCAGACAGTGCACGTGCAACACGGCGGGCACATGTCCTTGGTTAATGGCGCATCGGTAAACAGATAAAACGGCACAGCGATTATAATTTGTAAACCTAAATTTCGGTTTCTGTTGATAGTTTCTCTGGCAGAATTGTTCACAGTTGCTATCCACTCGAATTTGCAACTCATTTAATATCTATAATAACTAGCAGTTGCTTTTGCATTATCGCTGAGTGATGACAGTGGGGATAAAACTGAATTGATTTTATCTGCGATTTCCTCGTAGATGCTGGATAATAATCTCTGCTTTTGTGCAGCTTCCAGGGTTTCACCGTAATGAAGAACCAATTTTATGTCTTCAACTCTGCAAAGATGAAATATGAAGATTGAGGTATGCAAAATGGCTCTAAGCACTGTTGGACTTAACATCTGAGGTCATCCGTCCCCTAGACTTAGAACAACTTAAACCTAACTAACCTAAGGACATCATACACATCCATGCCAGAGGCAGGATTCGAACCTGCGACCGTAGCGGTCACGCGGTTCCAGACTGTAGCGCCTAGAACCTCTCGGCCTCCCAGGCCGGAAAATGTTAGAAGAAGTAGGAAATAGCTCGGCAGACGATTCCGCGAATTTTGGATCGAGCAATGATTGTTATTCTAACTAAAGTCCAGAAAGAAACAGACAACCTTCCAGACCAAAAAAATACATGTGTAATAATAGCTTTCAGTGAGAAATGAGAGGCTACGAATTTTTTCGATAAACAAAGGAGGGAGAAAACGCTTAAAATTATTCAGTCTGCAAAGCCGGTTTCGTTTCGAAATATCTGAACATGAATTGTATAAATGGAAGGAAAGTACATATAAATGAAATATGCAATGAGCGCCAAATAGAAACTTGCAAAAGTGTGAAAGAAAAACTATTCAAAAGATTTACAGCTGCTCATGAGGGTCAGTACACCATTATCGAGGGAGATCTACAAGAGTGGGTGTTCGGAACTATAAATGAGATAAACATTTCTGATTTCCAGGCTTCTCCGAACTGGTTAAAAAGATTCTGGAAACAATATGGGAAAGGAAATCGAAATACACTCCTGGAAATGGAAAAAAGAACACATTGACACGGGTGTGTCAGACCCACCATACTTGCTCCGGACACTGCGAGAGGGCTGTACAAGCAATGATCACACGCACGGCACAGCGGACACACCAGGAACCGCGGTGTTGGCCGTCGAATGGCGCTAGCTGCGCAGCATTTGTGCACCGCCGCCGTCAGTGTCAGCCAGTTTGCCGTGGCATACGGAGCTCCATCGCAGTCTTTAACACTGGTAGCATGCCGCGACAGCGTGGACGTGAACCGTATGTGCAGTTGACGGACTTTGAGCGAGGGCGTATAGTGGGCATGCGGGAGGCCGGGTGGACGTACCGCCGAATTGCTCAACACGTGGGGCGTGAGGTCTCCACAGTACATCGATGTTGTCGCCAGTGGTCGGCGGAAGGTGCACGTGCCCGTCGACCTGGGACCGGACCGCAGCGACGCACGGATGCACGCCAAGACCGTAGGATCCTACGCAGTGCCGTAGGGGACCGCACCGCCACTTCCCAGCAAATTAGGGACACTGTTGCTCCTGGGGTATCGGCGAGGACCATTCGCAACCGTCTCCATGAAGCTGGGCTACGGTCCCGCACACCGTTAGGCCGTCTTCCGCTCACGCCCCAACATCGTGCAGCCCGCCTCCAGTGGTGTCGCGACAGGCGTGATTGGAGGGACGAATGGAGACGTGTCGTCTTCAGCGATGAGAGTCGCTTCTGCCTTGGTGCCAATGATGGTCGTATGCGTGTTTGGCGCCGTGCAAGTGAGCGCCACAATCAGCACTGCATACGACCGAGGCACACAGGGCCAACACCCGGCATCATGGTGTGGGGAGCGATCTCCTACACTGGCCGTACACCACTGGTGATCGTCGAGGGGACACTGAATAGTGCACGGTACATCCAAACCGTCATCGAACCCATCGTTCTACCATTCCTAGACCGGCAAGGGAACTTGCTGTTCCAACAGGACAATGCACGTCCGCATGTATCCCGTGCCACCCAACGTGCTCTAGAAGGTGTAAGTCAACTACCCTGGCCAGCAAGATCTCCGGATCTGTCCCCCATTGAGCATGTTTGGGACTGGATGAAGCGTCGTCTCACGCGGTCTGCACGTCCAGCACGAACGCTGGTCCAACTGAGGCGCCAGGTGGAAATGGCATGGCAAGCCGTTCCACAGGACTACATCCAGCATCTCTACGATCGTCTCCATGGGAGAATAGCAGCCTGCATTGCTGTGAAAGGTGGATATACACTGTACTAGTGCCGACATTGTGCATGCTCTGTTGCCTGTGTCTATGTGCCTGTGGTTCTGTCAGTGTGATCATGTGATGTATCTGACCCCAGGAATGTGTCAATAAAGTTTCCCCTTCCTGGGACAATGAATTCACGGTGTTCTTATTTCAATTTCCAGGAGTGTATTTCGTAGTTTATCTCAAATTAACGTGCAGAGGAGATGTCATTAGTAGGTAATACTACAGTGAAATTCTTAGCTGACGTGAAGACAAAGCTTCTTGTTAGCCCCTAAAAACTGCGTAGAAAGCCAATCAGTCAAGTTTCGTGCACACAATACTATAATTTCGAGCGAAAAAAAGACAAGGGTCTCTTGTGCAGTTGATGAACGCTGTGACACATTCGTTTATCACTATACCAATGATAAGTTATTAGTCGACTAATGTTTCCGCAGTTTTATGTCTGTCTTCAGGCACACCAAGGCAAATTAGGATCAAATATTTAAAAAAAATTGACTGTTTACTTGAAAGAAAAATGGCCTGTTTACTTGAAAGAATCTAGTACTCGACATAGCAATATTTAGAGAAATGGAAGAGAATAATTTTCAGTGTTACTTTTGAAACGTCTTCTTATTATTTTCAGAAATTAGTTCACTGGTTTTGTTGGACTCTTGGCCCGGACAGAACACCTCTGTCTTTTGCGGGGCATCGAACACATTTAATATAATTCGGTTTACAGCAGGAACTAACAGTGTGACTCAACCTCTCGATGTAAAAAAAAAAAAAGAAAATCAGCATTGAGAAAATGCATTTTTTATAAAATTATCAGACAATATAATTTCCGGCTGCTCTTTGTACCTCAGTCATTTCGGCGTTGTCAGCATGCATCACCACATTTTAAGAATGCAGAACAACGGTCGCAACTATTTCTTACTCCATTCCAGACTAAATAAAATTAGTAATTACCATGAAGCGCCCGAACGTATTACTGTTTCTTTCATCAGACGTGCCTCTTCTTAGGGAAATGTTTGTTTTCGTCATTGTTTTTGTGACGACTACACGGAATAAATGAACTGTTTCACTATTAGCAAAATATACGTTATTGAAAAATATCCATAGGAACTATGCTACACGAATTGTTATAAAATATTTCATGCCAACAAATCAAAGTCCCGATTGGTGGAAATCGTCAGTAATGTAACATCATACAATGCCTTGATTTTCTTTCTTCTGTTAGTCTCTTGTTTAACAGATATAAATCCAATAGTTTAGACGTTGATATGAACTGCAAATTATTCAAGAAATTAAGGCTCTGAGATAGTTTTGGTATAATTTAAGTGCTGAAAATAAGCGTGTGTACACTTTGGACTTTGCGCTGCTCTCATGTAACGGCTGCCTCTGCTTATTCGCTGATTCGCCAGCTAGGTAGGAGAGTCTAACTTAAGGACAAGCTTCCCCCAAGACTAGGTCCTCATTCTCCTCCGTAGCATAGAAATCAGAGAATCCACAGCTCTTTCGCGTCTTTAATTATTAGGATGGGAGCTGAATTACATGTTATTTTCGTCTAAGTGGTGTAGCTATCAGCAAGGCTGTGCGTGCAAGTACATGCTGAAATCGCAGTTTCAAACTATCCTCACAACTATTGTACCATCAGAAAGCAGAGCTTACATAATCATCATTGACTGTTTAAAGAGGTGGTAACCTTCTAGTTAAATGTATTTGCGTGCAGAGTTTTGTATCACTTTTAATAATCAGATGAAATATGGCGATGCTTCTACGAGGTGTATTACGTAGAGCTACCCTAGGAAATCATTTCCGACTCACGTGCCATGGCGTTCTTTACAGTTAGGTGTCTAGTTGATATGTGAATGTCAAAACAATTGCTTGTTTGCAATATTTTTCTACAATACTGGAACATAATAATTTAAACTGATCCTAGTAGGCCGGCTGGAGTGGACGAGCGATTCTAGGCGCTACAGTGTGGAACCGTGCGACCGCTACGGTCGCAGGTTCGAATGTTGCCTCGGTCATGGATGTGTGTGATGTCCTTAGGTTAGTTAGGTTTAAGTAGTTCTACGTTCTAGGGGACTGATGACCACAGAAGTTAAGTCCCATAGTGGTCAGAGCCATTTGAACCATTTGATCCTAGTAGTATAAGCGGAATCTGACACAGCGTTCGTTCCACACTGTCTCTATCACAAGATCCTGAATGATGCTTTAGTGCCTTTTACTCTTTATGCCTTGTTATTTACGAAAGAGTCTTCTAAAATGGTAATTCGCCGTTCACAGGGCACAGAGATTCTCAATAGATAATGTCTTTACTCCGAACGTAATGGAGATACGCCGAGTACCAGTTGCTGTGATTTTCGGGTTTGTTATGTGAAATACCTCCAGATAACATGGAATGTTCCTTATCTAATCTGTCATTAGCGCTAGGAGCAAACAGACACACTGAACTCCTGCAGCTGATATGCTTCATTCTACCTACTGTTGCTTTGGTCCAATCACTCAGGATGACTTATCAGTGTGTAACAACAAAGGAAGAAATGACGTAACCATCATCTACATAAAACAGGCGGGTGACACATCCAGCGTAACCGCTACACAGAAAAAAAAATTCTGATGGAAATATTACCTTAATGAGGCTACACCTAAGGGGCTGTAAGACGCACAGGTGGCTAAACATCCTGTCTGGGTATTGATAGATCACTAATCTGACTCCTGGAGTGCAGTATAATTTTCAGATAAGAGAATGGAAGCTGCAGTTGATAATTTTCTGTCAAGTACACTTGCAAGAATATGACCAACAAATCCAGTATGTTGCATACCCGGATCATTGAAGTGCCCTAGCGCTCAGACTGTATCGGCAAAATACTGACACCAACACAGTGTGGTCTAAAAATCCAACTGGTGTTTTCAGCACATGTTTCTTTGATATGCAAAATTTATGATGCTGCTGTAGTTATTTATTGTGTTGGTAAAAATGTGTGCAAGGAAATCGAAATAATTTGGAGCTCTTTCACCCAGAACCAACAGTGCAGCAAATTCTCTCAATATGTTGTTATTTTACAGAGCTGTAAGGTTATTTTACTAGCACTTATACGTTTTACCTTTTATACAACAACACATCTCTAAAGTGCTGTTGCTTCACCAGATCATTACGAGAAGCTTGAAATGAAACTTGAAAATCCTGATAATGGAACTATCACCCCGAAATATGCATAGGCAATAAAAATCTCAAAAAATAAATAAAAACAGTCGACAGACTTTTATTCATGGAACAAACCACACAAGGAAATCTATTCAGTACACTGTAGCAGCTAATTCCACCTTGATGGCGGTGTCTGAATGTCGTGGTGTGGCCTCCACCAGGCACTGAAAGTGTACGGAATCCGAGCTGATCCCTGATAACGTCTCAGGTGTACAGGAGAGGACTGAATCCACATGATCCAGGACGCCACACAAGAACCTTCATATACATGATATGTTTATGCAACCATCGTGACTCAATTAGGGAGCATTGTGGTGGCGCATTATGTGCGAGCTGCTATAGGCGAAACAACAGATGCATATAATCAGCCAGTATTTACTTGTATGTCCCGGTGGTGGGAGACAGGGGCCCCTTTTCATACCATGTTAACGTTCACCACACGAGAATAGTTGCACCACCAAACTGTGGTGGTGTCGTCTTTTGATGCATGATGCATATGCCTCATATGGCACGTAGTGTACTTCTGCCAGGCATATACTGAAAGTCCTAGGTACTCAAGCATCCAGTGGTCGTATGTCTGTGGCAGCGCTAATCTCTGTGCATTGAAGAAACTCTCGTCGGACTGTGGTTCCTGCACGATATATCGAAGGACAGCCTCTGCATGATACAACTTCTCATCGGTTGTTGCTCTCTAGCAGTAATTGGCAAATGATTAATGTGGCCCGTATAGCCAGCACTTTGTCATGGAGGCGATGGCGGAGGTATTGTGCGCAAAATTATTTGGCTCCCACTAGCGCAAAAGGTGCGTGTGCCAGATGACAAATGTACTGGTTGGGGCTGCGTCGTGAACGACCACTGAACGGGTAAGGAAAGTAGAGTTCGACAGAAGAAGCTTATGCACAAATGCATGGTTCCTGTAGCTCGTAACAAGCAGCTAAGGAGCCTGCAAACAATCGTTTTAACAGGTTACGTGAGTACGACCAACGTTCTGACAAATATGTAAGCGGAAAAAGTCAATAGTTTTACACTAGAATACCGAAAAAGAAATAAAGTCATTAACAAAGTGTAAACCAAAGTCCGATCACATGCACTCACATCGAAAAAAGGGGTAATGGTGTAGCGCAGCAAACAAATTTTTTTACTATAATAATCACAAATTAAAATAAAGAACAAAATCACGTGGAAATCATTCCTCTAATAACTTGTTATGAATATTAAGTAAAAATGAAATTTGCTGGCCGCTGTGGCTGAGCGGTTCTAGGCGCTTCAGTCTTGAACCTCGCGACCGCTACGGTCTCGGGTTCGAATCCTGCCTCGGGCATGGATGTGTGTGACGTCCTTAGGTTAGTAAGTTTAACAAGTTCTAAGTTCTAGGGGCTGATGACCTTAGATGTTAAGTCCCATAGTGCTCAGAGCCATTTCAGCAATTGTTGAAAAATGAAATTTTCTTCCCCTTGTTTTATGACTTTTCGAACTGGTGAGGCATTGGGATGCGCTTGAAAGTAAGCTTTCCTCTTTTTCTGTATTCTCTATAGTGTATGATGGAATAACAGGTGTTTAAGCAAACATTCGAAACTACCGTTTTTAATGATATTTCTGCTTCCTTGTTTTGTTCTTCCTACAAAAACTTGTTGTCATTGCATATACTTACGGGTGGCTAATCAAGAATACCTTTTCCTGCACCTGTGGTGCTCAAAGATTGTGGCGTCGTGCTATGTATTGTATTAAAAAGATAACAACGGAAAACACTCTTGAGGTGCGCATGTCGGCTGGCGAGCGTCAGTTGAAGTGGCCGTCCCTTCGGAACAATGTGACGGACACCCCCAGTGCTCAGCAAGACCATGCGTTTCTGTCCAAGAGCCACATGAATTTGATCGAGGTGTAACCCTCCCCCGCTCCCCTTTCAAGACATTGACGATCACCCATGACACAGTGGACCATAGAGAGATCTTTGTGCTTTGAGACTGCTTGTCCCATGTGCCCAGTGCCCTCGTTCTGGACCTCTTCAGTCTTGTCCATCTCGCTTTCGACGTCACGCCAACAAACATTATGACGTCTCACAGTATCAAATCTAGCGACATACCGACATATTCCTGTGTTAACTGCATGATGAGTGCCCTATCTTCAACACAGCAGCTGTTTATAATTCACATGATCGTATGTGTCTTTGGACATTAAGTAATGTTACTGTTCATGTCAGTTCCGTAACACGAAGATATCAAATAAATCATAAGATAAAAAGCCACCAATGCACTATGACCATATAACCTTTGTACGAGGGTTGCCGAGAATGAAAGGCACAGAATTTTTTCTCAGCCGAAAACAATGCTACGAATCCGAAACCTTACGTATGTATTATTTGAAGTCCCCTGAGTGAGCGCGTCAAGTTTCCATCACTTCCGACAGATAGCGTAGCTACAGGACAGTTTCAAAGTGGCGTCTGTACATGATGCACGTTACAAGCAACGTGCCGTCATTGAATTTCTCACTGAAGAGAGAGAAACTGTGGGGAATGTTCGGAAACACTTGTGCAAAGTCTATGGAGCAACTGCTGTCGACAGAAGTACAGTTTGTCGCCAGGCACGGAGAGTGAGGTCATAGAAAGGCGGTTCGGCGGAGTTCCACGATTCGCAGCGGTCGGGGAGACCATCCACGGCCGTCACACCTGTCACACCTGTCCTATACCCCTCGGTCTTCTACTTATTTGGGCCATTAAAGGATCCTATTCGTGGGAAACATTTTGAAGGTGACGAGGAAGTGATTCACACAGTGAAGCACTGGCTCCACGACGAGGACAAGGATGAGTACGTGCTAATAGACGTGCAAATGTTGAGCAACGGACGGCTCAGATGAATCATCGGCCTCCTAATTGCCTCTCAGTGAACTTTCCTGCACATGGGCCTCTGTAGCAGGCACCTTGTTCATGCACCCATGCAGACTGCTGTTCATAGATGAGTATGGCTGGATATGCACGCCAATACCACAACTAGACGCCCACTGAGTCGCGACAGGTGGCCTTTTCAGACGAATCACTTTTTATGTTTCACCGGACAGATGGCCATTGGCGCATGAGGCGTCAAACGTTTGAAGGAAATAGTGTGCAAGAATCGTTTCGCCGGCCAGAGTGGTCGAGCGGTTCTAGGCGCTACAGTCTGGAACCGCGAGACCGCTACGGTCGCAGGTTCGAATCCTGCCTCAGACATGGATGTGTGTGATGTCTTTAGGTTAGTTAGGTTTAAGTAGTTCTAAGTTCTAGGGGACTGATGACCTCAGAAGTTAAGTCCCATAGTGCTCAGAGCCATTTGAACCACGAATCGTTTCAATCGTCCAGACCGACAGCATTCTCTGAGTGATCCTGTCATTCTGGAACGCACAATGGATCAAAAAAAGTGCCCATCTATCATTGAGGCCAAGTCCACCGCTACAAGAATTTTGGTTTTCCTCGGTATGATGACACCTACCAACAAGACAACGCAACGTGCCACACAGCTGAGTACGTGAATGGTTCGAAGAGCACCAGGGTGAGTTTACCGTACTCCTCTGGCTACCAAACTCTCCGAATTTAAACCTAGTCGAGAACCTGTGTGACCATCTCGATCTGGCTGTATACGGCATGGATTCTCAGCCAAAGAATCTAGTGCAGCTGCCCACGGCACTGGAGTCTGCGTGTCTTCACATCCCTGTCGGTACGTTCCAGAACATCAGTCACTCTCGTCTCGTAGCGATCCGCACTGCAAAAGGTAGTTAACACAGGTGGTCACATTAATGAGGCTGAACAGGGTATATCAGTTGTGTTTGTTGCTTCTAAGCACTCGTTAGCTTCGCAACATTTTCTCTATCCTGCTGGGTAACATTCTGCATTAACACAATAGGTACACTGCAGGTGCTGTACTGTTTTATTTTGTTTATTTATTTATTTTAATAAATGGCTGTGAAAGGAGAATAATACGTAATAAATTATTCCGGCATACAGCTTACTTCACTAAAAAAAAAGTACAAGTTTAGCGTCACCACATGATGTGCATGACATGGTGTTCAGCATTAGTATTTTATTTGCTAATCCTGAGGTGTATTAAAGGCAGTTTTAATATTGAACCCAATATTCATCATTAGGATTTACTGCTCTCGACATGGGAGACTCTACTGTTCCCTTTCTCATTCCATTGTGGATAAACTATGGTGATGAAACTAACAATAGTGAAAGTAAAGTGAGTTGAAGTCGTCGTAAATAACTAGTAGTCCCGGAATGGTGTAGGTTGTCGACATCTCGAGGTAGTTCTCTTCACTTACTGTTCCATCAGACGACCAAGGCACAATTACTCCATGACTGAGATACCACTGCAAACCCAGATTGATTTAACTGCCTCTCAAAAACAATTCTATGGTTCTCTGTGTACCAGTACCTACAGTTGTATCTTGAAACTAGTCTAGTCACTCCAAATTATCTTAGAAAACAGCTTATGACCAACTTCTTTTAATTCACTTAACATTGTCTTGTAAAAATGAAGCCTACGATCATGATCGTCTCCCAACAGCCGATGATTGAGGGGAGGTATGTAATGTTTCAGTTTGGCCGTATCTAAAATTCTCCTCACCGAAGTGCTAGAAATATCCTGTCCGAGGAAAAGGCTAGAAGTAGACGTTTTAGAGTTCTGAGTAACGGCTTGTAAAACTTTAAGCTTAATTTCATCACTTATTGAGAGCCTATCTGATCTGTGACAATCAGCTGCAGATTCACTTTTCTGAAAACGTTTCTGTAAATTGCAGACAGCCCTCCTTGCAGCTTTGTACCATATTTTTAAAGGAAAAACTGTTCATTCATTAGAAATCATCTTCACAGCGTATTGGAATGAACAGTGAACAACGCTACAGATATTTGAGTTAACAGCAGCGCATCCTGGTGTTTGTATGAATAATAATATATATATAAAAAAGAATGCTACGGTGCACTGTTGTGTTTATATCAACAATTATCACATACAAACAAGATTACCTTAGTGTTTCCAATGGGTTACAATGGGTAGTACCTTCTGCCCCCCCCACTACCCCCCCTCCCCCTGTATCTTACATTACACTCAGATTTTGCAATAAAATGTTAACATTAGCAGGAGGTGAGATATTAGTTTCGTTACATGTTCCAATTCGTATTGGAAAAATCACCATCTCCTTTAGTGAGTGGGAAATATGGAAGTAAGAGCACTGAATATACAATTTTTCAGTTGATATCATGCCATTCTTCTTTTACTAGGTGCTACCTGTTTGGAGCGATGGCATCGTAGTGACTGTTAAAAGGTTGCATTTTCTTGCCCTGTAGAGTTTTGGGACTGTCTGTCGTAGACTGTGGTCTTATATGCTCGTTAAGTCTCGCGACCGACACGTGCACACACACACACACACACACACACACACACACACACACACACACGTACTACGGAGCTCGCCAGCGACTCTGCCGACGGACCACCACTGTCTACGACGCTAAACACAGCCCAAGCAAACACACTGTTGAGACCACGGATTCAGTTTTACTGATGACGATGCCGCGGCAGCTAATTTAATCCTACATGCAAGTTTTACAAATTTTTCTAAATGTATGCTTAGCGTGTATCTGTGGAAGGACGTGAAAACCAGCCCGGCATTCCACCTACTGTAAGGGTTTTCAAATTGTGCGTCGTGGCTCTCAGGGACGATACGCCCTTCACGGAACGACGTGTGCGCTGTTAATGATATATAAATACTCTGCAAATAAGTGGTGTTACTATCGAAGCGTAGTAGATTGCACGTGTACTGCTGTTAGAAATGAAACATGACCAGAGAGCTCTAATTACTGAAAGCGGGAATCTTAATAAAATGAAAAGACATTTGAAGTTAAACCACGGTAGATTGGTAAGCAAACGGCGAGAATAATTTTACCACGAGTTAACAGAGCAAAAAAAAAAAAAAAAAAAAAAAAAAAAAAAAAAAAAAAAAAAAAAAAAAAAAAATCACTAAACAAACACGATTTCTATAAAGCCTCTTCTTTGAATGTAAAAGCAGAAATTGCCTACCTTTGGGGAAAGAGCAACAAACCTCATACCATAGCGGAAGCCGTTATTTTACCAGCTGCCCTGGAGATGGTGAGTCAACTGCCACGCATGCCGCTTATGCCTTTGTCATACGCGGTATGGCTGACGACATCAATGATTAGTTGGGTAGTGATTTCGCTGTTCAGTTGGTTGAAGACACAGACAACCACAGAGAAGCGCATCTGATTTGTTACGTGCTGTATACACATTAAGTGCTGTATACACGTGGCAACAAACTTCATGAAGATTTCTTTCCTGCAGGAAAATAACTCTTGGAACAAAAGCAACAGATATCTCTGAAACACTACATTCTTTTCATCTACATCTACATTTATACTCCGCAAGCCACCCAACGGTGTGTGGCGGAGGGCACTTTACGTGCCACTGTCATTACCTCCCTTTCCTGTTTCAGTCGCGTATGGTTCGCGGGAAGAACGACTGTCTGAAAGCCTCCGTGCGCGGTCTAATCTCTCTAATTTTACATTCGTGATCTCCTCGGGAGGTATAAGTAGGGGGAAGCAATATATTCGATACCTCATCCAGAAACGCACCCTCTCGAAACCTGGCGAGCAAGCTACACCGCGATGCAGAGCGCCTCTCTTGCAGAGTCTACCACTTGAGTTCGTTAAACATCTCCGTAACGCTATCACGGTTACCAAATAACCCTATGACGAAACGCGCCGCTCTTCTTTGGATCTTCTCTATCTCCTCCGTCAGACCGATCTGGTACGGATCCCACACTGATGAGCAATACTCAAGTATAGGTCGAACGAGTGTTTTGTAAGCCACCTCCTTTGTTGATGGACTACATTTTCTAAGCACTCTCCCAATGAATCTCAACCTGGTACCCGCCTTACCAACAATTAATTTTATATGATCATTCCACTTCAAATCGTTCCGCACGCATACTCCCAGATATTTTACAGAGGTAACTGCTACCAGTGTTTGTTCCGCTATCATATAATCATACAATAAAGGATCCTTCTTTCTATGTATTCGCAATACATTACATTTGTCTATGTTGAGGGTCAGTTGCCACTCCCTGCACCAAGTGCCTATCCGCTGCAGATCTTCCTGCATTTCGCTACAATTTTCTAATGCTGCAACTTCTCTGTATACTACAGCATCATCCGCGAAAAGCCGCATGGAACTTCCGACACTATCTACAAATATGCGTTTTCTGGAAGAAAACATCAACTGGGAAAGACGTGTCTACATTTGGACGTCGGAGTATTACTATCATGATAGACTGGACTCTCTGGTCCGTAAAGTGGATGTTCATATCATCGGTACCCAGTTTTATCCACCGAGAGGTACTATTATCAAGAAGTACGAGCCCTGTCCTTTTTGAGATTCTGCAATCAGTGATCGAAGTGGATTACAGCCGGGCACTTGAGATCTTATCGACAAATATGCGTTGATATGGGGGCTTAGTTCATTCCCCTGATTTGTTCCGGAATTTTCGCTGGCTTTCACATGAGAAGCTATTCAAAAAGGTATACGATCGCAGTAGTGAACTTAACTCTTACCTAGTTTAAGAGCAACATTTAAGTTCCGAGAATTTCGTAGACAGTGGCATTTTTGGATCTGGTGCATATTTGTGACATCTTTGAAATATTCAATTCATTGAATGTATCCTTTCAACGTAACGAGACAGACATTCTGCCGAGCAAAATTTTAGCCTTCAGAAAGAAACTATTATTGTCGAAGAAAAAGTTAGATGATACAGATATAAATTACGTTTTCCCTGTTGACTTTCAGGTGATTGGAGAATCAAAGTCTGTATTTGTCGATCATTTAACTAAATTCAATGATTATTCACCGAAGCAGTTTCCAGAAGATGTTGAAAAGCACAACTGGATCAAAGATCCTTTCAGTACAGGACTTCTACGAACACTTATCACTGAAGAACAAGATAAGTTGGTTAGTATACCTTCAGACTCCATATTTAAATCGAAGTTCGTTGCCTGATGACAACCAGATATTGCAGCTTGATGAAGCTGGAGTATCCACAAGTGGTAACAACTCCCTATGAGGCACTACTTTTGCACCATTCTATTGATGTGAGATAGGCTTTTCAGCGTTGTCAATCATCACCACTGAATGTCGAGAAAAAGCGGGTGTCTGTTTCTAATCTTGTACCATTTGAAGAACTGATGAAGAAGCAAGCTCATCATGTCTATTGATTTCTTCTCAGAATTGAGATGTAACAACATTGTAAGCTGATTAAAACGTGTTGTGTCAAGAGTTAATAAAGAAATATTCTACTACATTTTTCGGAACGTAATTTTATATAGCCCACAATTAGAGTCAGCCGTCGTGTGTGAAAGGATCTACGGGTGCTTCTGTTTAGGACAAGGGAACCGTAGACCCAGAAATTTTGAAAACCACTAACCTAGTTGGACGTGGGAAACCGCCTAAAAATCACATGCAGGCTGACCGTGTGATCGGGCCTCGTCGTTAATCTGCGAGGCGGATTCATCTAATGCAGCGCGGAGTGGCCGAGCGGTTTGAGTCGCCATGTCACAGACTGCGCGTCCCCTCCCGCTGGAGATTCGAGTCCTCCATCCGGCATGGGTGTGTGTGTTGTTCTTAGCATAAGTTAGTTTAAGTAGTGTGTAAGTTTAGGGACCGATGACCTCAACAGTTTGGTCCCTTAGGAATTTACACACATTTGAACATTTGGATTCATCTACATTTACACCTACACACAGAATCCTCAAGCCACCGTACGGTGCGTAGCGAAGAGCACACCGTACCAGCACTGGTCATTTCCTTTCCTGTTCCACTCGAAGACAGATTGAGAGAGAAAGGACTGTCTACAAGCGTCCGTACGAACCCTAATTTCCTTCATCTTATCTTCGTGGTCCTCACGCGAAATGTACGTTGAGGGCGGTAAAATACCTTGCAGTCGGCTTCAAATGCCGGTTCCTTATATAACCACCATAGTGTCTCGCCAAAAACCGTAACTCTTCCTTCCAGCGGATTCCTTTGAGTTCACTAACCAACCGCCTTGTAATACTTGAGTGGTGGTCGAACCGACAGATAACAAATCTAACAGCAGGCTTTTCAATCGCTACGATGTCTTTCTTTAATCCGGCCTGGTGAGGATCCCAAACTCAAGCAGTACTCAAGAATGGTCCACTCTAGCGTTCTATACGCCGTCTCTTCAATAGATTTCTTTCCAAAAATTCTTTCAATAAATGTCCAGCATTCGCTTTCGCCAATACAAATATAATGTTCTCATTCCATTCCATATCGGTTTGTAACGTTACGCCTAGATATTTAATCGACATGACTGTGTCAAGCTGCACCCTACTAATGCTGTATTCGAACGTTACAGGATTGTTTACGCTCCTCATCCGTATTAACTTACATTTTTATACATTTAGAGCTTGCTGCCATTCATAACACGAACTAGAAAGTCTGTCAAAGTCATTTTGTATCCTCCCATAGTCATTCAACGACGACACCTGCCATTACATCACATCGTCATCTGCAAGCAGCCCGAAATTGCTGTCTACCTCGTCCACCAGATCAGTTATCTATATAGAGAATAGCAGTGGTCCTATCACACTTCCCCGGGGCACCCTGACGAGACCCTTGTCTCTGAACAGTATTCACTGTCGAGGACAACGTACTGGGTTCTATCACTTAAAAAGTCTATGAGCCACTCACATATCGGGGAAGCTAATCCGCGTGCTCGGACCTTAGTCAACAGTCTGCACTGCAGCACCATGTCGAACGTTTTCCGGAAATCTAACAATATGGAAACTGCCCGTTGCCTTTGATTATTAAACCATCAAGGTTCTGTTCCATCATTAATCTATATACTTGGATCAGGCGTTTCCAGAGCACGATTTACGATCGGCTTAAACTTTGTCATTAATTCCTCTATGCCCATCGTACTGGAACTAACTGATGTCCAATGCCTAAGCAGGATGCTAACAACGGCTTATCTGCTTTTTCTAGCATAAATACTATCTTATCCTTCTTAATGAATTTATTAACTTAAGTGATCATCGTCACTATGATGACCTCGTGATCACTAATCCATGTCTCTATACTGATACTGTCTATAAGGTTAGGCCTGTTTGTAGCTAAAAGGTCTAAAATATCTCCATTGCTTATGTACTATCGATCAAGTTGTTCAAGGAACTTCTGTAAAACGTGTTCAAAAGTACCTCACAAGGCCGTCTGTACCACCTGCAATGAATCCATAGTCGTTCCAGTCTTATACTCGGCAGATTATCTGGATCAGGCTCACCTTCCCGTGTTGCGAAAGCGGCGCGTTAACACGCTCGGCTGTCCGAAGGGGTATACAGTTTTATTGATTCTCACAACTCAACTACGCTACTTCCGATTACACTCGTTACACTGCTTCCTCTATGTGATGGTACATAAATTTATCTTCTCAAGGGTCTTCAACAATTTACAACACATAGGATTGTGACATAAGTTACTTTCTTGAAGTGCGCCTGGAATTTCAGATCTGAGAAACACTTTTTTTCTCACCACACCTAGTATGACTGAACAGATTCCTGTTAACTATGAAAAATGTTTAGGAAATCAATCCTTCTAACTTACGATGTTCAATTTACTTGTCGTATACTATCTTTACACAACATCCGAACTGTTGTTAATCTGTTACCGTATTTAAACGTGCAGAATCCTTCGTGAGTTATCATTGTTATCGTATTGATGCTCTGTCATTTCGTGGTATCCCTCCTCATTTTCTGGATTTTCAGCTACATTTCTGCATCTTATTATTATTTATTAGGTCTGTATATATTGCGCCAACTACGTCTGCAAATAAAAAATGGGTCTGTTAGTTTTTCTGCCGATGGCATGCTCTTTGAGCGCAGCCATATATATATATATATATATATATATATATATATATATATATATATATATATATATATATATATATATTCTTTCGCTCATGAGAAAACAAGGAAATTTAAACGGATTATATGTACTGAATAATTTTTTGCAAAATCAGTAATTTAATTTTGTCCTGAAATGTTTCCTGTAACATGAATGCTATAGAGGCCATATTCCGGTTTCTGAACGAAATGGTAACAATTCATACGCGGATGCTTTCAATAGAATTATAAATATAATTACATTAATATTGTGTTAATATCTTAATTCCAATCAAACGACACAGATAAGAAACTTTATCTGTGGGCTCCTGAAGAGTACTTTGCTTTATGGGCGCTAAATGGCTAAGTTATCAGCGCGCTACTGGACTGTAACAAAGCAGTCGAGATAACAGGCTCCCAAGGTAACAGTGTGTGAAACTGAGATTTGGCATCCCGCAAATATACCACACACTTTTACTCATATTTTTTTTAAAACATCACCTTCAATTACACAAATCGGTAAAATTTCAACGAGAAAAACAAATAGCTCTGTATATTGACAGGCATCAACACAAATCAAAACAAATAAGGAGACTGAGTTATTTCTTTCTTATGTGTATACTGGAATTTGTAACTGTTCATTTATCATTATTTTTATCTTTTCTCCAATGATTTAAAAAGAGTACAGGTACATACTTTTACATATACTTTGACCCCATAATTAATTTTTAATACTTTTAGATAAAATACTATGAAGTAATTTCTCATGAGATATGAATCCCACAGTTATTTTTTGATAAACGACGCATTTTAAAAATGTTTATAGCTGACGAAGTATTGTTGCTACTGACATTGTCGAGAAATATTAGTTATAACTTGCAGTTTCATACGTTTATATTTTTAAGGCACCTACCTTTCTAAGGTAAGCGAGACTGTAAAAGGGTTGCAAGTCGATTGACTGTGTCAGTCGCATTTTTAAAGCTGTAAGGGATGAGGGAATTACGTGTGGCTGTGGTTCCAATGTGCATCGCTTTAAGTTGGTAACTCTGAAGCAGAACTCATAGCCGGTAGACGATGTTGGTTTGATAGCTAGGCCTTCGAGAGCACGTAAAAATGTCCTGAAATCAAACGAACACAGTAAAAATAGAAGAAACAGTCAAACACGAAACAATTTTTGAGTTCAAATAATAACCTCATTGCAGATTCCATCTCATGTCATCATTCAATTTACGCTCAACAGGTTTACACTCCATGCATACGTGACATTAAAATCATTACTTCTGAAAACAGGGGCAAATGGTTTTACGGTTCACCATAGCATACTACTATGAACTTGATCAACTTTTTATTCAGAGTTAACATTTCTTCTGGTTGATAGTATAAATTGTGAGAGTTCCATTTGGGATACAGGTTTGTGCAGCACGTTCCGGCAAAAATAAAGATAAATTGGAGTTTAAAGTTTCATCTATTTGGAGAAAGTACTGTCCCGCTTGTTGATGAGACAAGAAATCTGCTACCGCCGTCTTCAAGAAGCGTCTCTGCATTTACAGAAACAAACTTAAATCTGGGTACCTTCACTCATGTTCAGAACACCTTGAATGACTAGAGGCAGGTCATTCATATTCACAGGGCGTGCACATTAGCTTGTTATGAAGAAATGATTAACATTTGAACCATGTCGACCGCGGGTTGAAAGTCAACATCGATATCGCGTCACAACATCACCTACCGATAAAATGTGCCTCCAACTCTCCTCGCTATAAACCGAGGGTAATGGATCAGTGTGACTTGAACAGAAGTGGCCTCACAGACATATGCGCGAACTGTATCGTCAAATCAGTGGAGTCTGAAAGAGGGCGCATTATTGCCATGAGAGAATGTGATGCTTGCATCCGGGAAATTGCTGCTCGTGTGGGATGACGTCTCTCAGCTGTACAACGGGTGTGTGCAGAATGGTTCGTGGAAGGCCGTAGACCACGACGAGTGGGGCCAGGTCTCACCACTCAGACCATTCCGCCAGAAGATAGACATCTCATACGAATGGCATTGTAGGACAGATCTACGTCCTACTCTGCACTGGCGCAACAGTGGAACATGGAACACTTCTTGGCCATTAAGAGTGAGAGTCAATCGCCGTTTATTACGGCGTGGGTTACTTGCGCGTCTTCCACTTCTCCGCCAACCTTTGACGAATGTGAAGGAACATGCTAGACGACAATGATGTACGGAACGACGCCATTGGGGACAGAAAAGGCATCATATAGTATTTTGGGACGAATCCAGGTTCCGTTTGTTTGAAAATTATGGTCGCATTTTGGTTCGCCATAGACAGGGGGAGTGGTATCACAACGACATCATTCGGACAAGACATACAGTGCCAACTCAGGACCTTATGGTGTGGGATGCTATTGGGCACAACCACAAATCACGGTCACTGTAACTTGCCTGACCTATGTGAATAAAATCCTGCGTCCCGTAGCCATACACTTTCTGCACAACGTCCCAGACGCCATTTTGCAGCAAGGACGCACGACCACATGTTGCTGCACGAACGCTTACCTTCTTGGTGTTACAGGATCTGACATCCTGTCACATCAAGAAGGCACGTTTTCATGCAGCAACACACCATGACCCGCTAGATCATCAGGCTTGTCGCAAATCGAAAATGTGTGGAATACGATGAAACGACGGGAGCAGCGCAGTGAACCAATGCCAACCATCGCAGATACACTTTGGAACATGGTTGGCTACACCAGAGGACGCCATTTGCGCCATATTCGCGTCGATGCCATCACTCATGGAATAACTTATCACGGCCCATGGAAGACCCTGTGCCTACTAGGCAACATTACATATGCTGAACCGAGATGGCTGAAATGCTGATCATTTCTGCAGAACATGTGTGTGTGTGTGTGTGTGTGTGTGTGTGTGTGTGTGTGTGTGTGTGTGTGTGTGGTCTTCAGTCCAGAGACTGGTTTGATGCAGTTCTCCATGCTACTCCATCCTGTGCAAGCTTCTTCATCTCCCAGTGCCTACTGCAACCTACATTTTTTTGAATCTACTTAGTGTATTCATCTCTTGGTCTCCCTCTACGATTTTTACCCTCCACGCTGCCCTCAAATACGAAATTGGTGATCCCTGGATGCCTCAGAATATGCCCTACCCATTGATCGCTTCTTCTAGTCAAGTTGTGCCACAAATTTCTCTTCTCTCCAATTCTATTCAATACCTCCTCATTAGTTATGTGATCTACCCATCTAATCTTCAGTATTCTTCTGTAGCACCACATTTCGAAAGCTTCTATTCTGTTCTTGCGTAAACTATATATCGTCCACGTTTCACTTCCATACATGGCTACGCTCCACACAAATACTTTCAGAAACGACTTCCTGACACTTAAATCTATACTCGGTGTTAACAACTCTCTCTTCTTCAGAAACGCTTTCCTTGTCATTGTTAGTCTATATTTTATATCCTCTCTGCTTCGACCATCATCAGTTATTTTGCTCCCCAAATAGCAAAACTTATTTGCTACTTCAAGCGTCTCATTTCCTAATCTAATTCCCGCAGCATCACCAGACTTAATTCGACTACATTCCATTATCCTCGTTTTGCTTTTGTTGATGTTCATGTTATATCCTCCCTTCAAGACGCTGTCCATTTCGTTCAGCTGCTCTTCCAGGTCCGGGACCGATGACCTCTGCAGTTTGGTCCCTTTCATCCCTAAACCAACCAACCAACCTTCCAGGTCCTTTGCTGTCTCTGACAGAATTACTATGTCATCGGCGAACCTAAAAGTTTTTATTTCTTCTCCATGGATTTTAATTCCTACTCCGAATTTTTGTTTGTTTCTGTGGTGTCACCGCCAGACACCACACTTGCTAGGTGGTAGCCTTTAAATCGGCCGCGGTCCATTAGTATACGCCGGACCTGCGTGTAGCCACTGTCAGTAATTGCAGACCGAGCGCCACCACACGGCAGGTCTAGAGAGACGTACTAGCACTCGCCCCAGTTGTACAGCCGACTTTGCAAGGAACGGTTCACTGACAAATACGCTCTCATTTGCCGAGACGATAGTTAGCACAGCCTTCAGCTACATTTGCTACGACCCAGCAAGGCGCCGAATTCAATTGGTATTGAGATTCTATTAATGTATCATCAAGAGCGATGTTCTACAAATGTGGATTAAAGTTAAGTATTCCAGAAGCTACGTACTTTTCTTTATAGCATTCATTACGTATCCTATTTCAGACCTCACGCCAGCCTGCGTGAGTTTAAGCGCGTGCCTTTCGACTTCTCATTGTGTCTAGGCTGTCTTGCCAGACACAACAGTTTCCATTACTGCTTGCTCAATATACCGATTGAATAACACCGGGGATAAGCTACAACCCTGTCTCATTCCCTTCACAACCACTGCTCCCCTGTCATGCCCCTCGACTCTTATAACTGCCATCTGGTTTCTGTACAAATTGCAAATAACCTTTCGCTCCCTGTATTTTACCCCTGACACCTTCAAAATTTGAAAGAGAGTATTCCAGTCAACATTGTCAAAAGCTTTCTCTAAGTCTACAAATGCTAGAAATGTAGGTTAGCCTTTCCTTAATCTATTTTCTAAGACAAATCGTAGGGTCAGTATTTCCTCACGTGTTCTAACATTTCTACGGAATCCAAATTGATCTTCCCTGAGGTCGGCTTCTACCAGTTTTTCCATTCGTCTGTAAAGAATTCGCGTTAGTATTTTGCAGCAGTGGCTTATTAAACTGATATTTCGGTAATTTTCACATCTGTCAACACCTGCTTTCTTTGTGATTGGAATTATTATATTCTTCTTGAAGTCTGACGATATTTCGTCTGTCTGGTACATCTTGCTCACTAGATAGTGGAGTTTTGTCAGGGCTGGCTCTCCCAAGGCTGTCAGTAGTTCTAATGGAATGTTGTCTACTCCCGGGACCTTGTTTCGACTTAGGTCTCTCAATGCTCTGTCAAACTCTTCACGCAGTATCATATCTCCTATTTCATCTTCATCTACATTCTCTTCCATTTCTATAATATTGTCCACCAGAACATCGCCCTTATATAGACCCTCTATATACTCCTTCCACATTTCTGCTTTCCCTTCTTTGCTTAGAACTGGGTTTCCATCTGAGCTCTTGATGTTCATGCAAGTGGTTCTCTTTTCTCCAAAGGTCTTTTTAATTTTCCTGCAGGCAGTATCTATGTCACCCCTAGTGATATGCGCCTCTACATCCTTACATTTGTCCTCTAGCCATTCCTGCTTAGCCATTTTGCACTTCCTGTCGATATCATTTTTGAGACGTTTGTATTCCTTTTTGCCTGCTTTATTTAAGGAATTTTTATGTTTTCCCCCTTCATCAATTAAATTCAATATCTCCTCTGTTACACAAGTATTTCTACCAGCCCTCTTATTTTTATCTACTTGATCCTTTTCTACCTTCACTATTTCATTTCTCAAAGCTACCCATTCTTCTTCTACTGTATATCTTTCCCCCATTCTTGTCAGTCGTTCTTAATGCTCTCCCTGAAGCTGTGTATAACCTCTGGTTTTTTCAGTTTATCGAGGTCCCATCTCCTCAAATTCCTACCTTTTTGCAGTTTCTTCAGTTTTAATCTACAGTTCATAACCAATAGATTGTGGTCAGAGTCCACATCTGCCCTGGAAATGTCTTACAATTTAAAACCTCGTTCCTGAATCTCTGTCTTACCATTATATAATCCATCTGAGACCTTCCAGTATCTCCAGGCTTCTTCCGTGTATACAACCTCATTTATGATTCTTGAACCAAGTGTTAGCTATGATTAAGTTATGCTCTGAGCAAAATTCTACCAGGCCGGTTCCTCTTTCATTCCTTAACCCAATTTCATATTTATCTACTACGTTTCCTTATTTTCCTTTTCCCACTATCGAGTTCCAGTCACCCATGACTACCAAATTTTCGTCTCCCTTCACTATCTGAATAATTTCTCTTATCTCATCATACATTTCATCAATCTCTTCGTCATTAGCGGAGCTAGTTGGCATATAAACTTGTACTACTATGGCAAACGTGGGCCTTGTATCTATCTTGGTCACAATAATGCGTTCACTATGCTGTTTGTAGTAGCTTACCCGCATTCCTATTTTCCTATTCATTATTAAACCTACTCCTGCATTACCCCTATTTGATTTTGTATTTATAACCCTGTATTCACCTGACCAGAAGTTTTTCCTCCTGCCACCGAACTATATCCAACTTTAATCTATCCATTTCCATTTCTAAATTTTCTAATCTACCTGCCTTAATAAGAGATCTGACATTCCACCCTCCGATCCGTAGAACGCCAGTTTTATTTCTCCTGATAACAACGTCCTCCTGAGCAGTCCCCGCCTGGAGATCCGAAAGGGGGACTGGTTTACCTCCGGAAAATTTTACCCAAGAGGACGTCATCATCATTAAACCATACAGTAAAGCTGCATGCCCTCAGGAAAAATTACGGCTGTAGTTTTCCCCTTGCTTTCAGCCGTTCGCAGTTCCAGCACAGCAAGACCGTTTTGGTTAGTGCTACAAGGCCAGATCAGTCAATCATCCAGACTGTTGCCCCTGCAACTACTGAAAAGGCTGCTGCCCCTCTTCAGGAACCACACGTGTGTCTTTCGTCTCAACAGATACTCCTCCGTTGTGGTTGCACCTACGATACGGCTATCTGTATCGCTGAGGCACGCAAGCCTCCCCACCAACGGCAAGGTCCATGGTTCATGGGGGAGAACAACATACTCATGTTCGTGTTCTGTGAATATGAACGTACTATCTACAGTCGTTCAAGGTGTTCTGTTTTTTCTGAACGTCACTCTATTTGGGAATCTGAATCACACCCATTCCTATTTCTACTTCTTAGCTTAAAACTGCTGTCACTGTATTTGTTTCTCGAAGGTCGATACAGATTCGTGGGAACTGAAACACTACAAAACCCATTTATTCATTGCGGTTCATTGTTCTGGCCTGAAGTCATTCTCCATACTAAAATTGCGTGTTAATGCTCTTTGGCCGTGACTATGAGCTATTAATCTCAGCTGTAATCCCATTATCTCGACGACGTGCTCAACTTACTGCTTCGAATAATTTCGTGTTCGATTTCGAGATAAGCGTCAAGGCTGAGGTCGTTGGTGGAAAACGAGTGTTTGCCCTGATATTCTGTCATTATCTTTAAGATCTTTTGCACTCAATAAACTGTGCAGATACACCTACATCTACAACACATCCTACGTCTATTCTCCGTAATCCACTTTAAGTGTGCGGTGGATGGTACTTCAGGTACCGTTATCTTTTACCCACTTCCATATACGCTTGCAGAGCTCAAGAAAGTGACTGTTGGTAAACCTCTGTGTAAGCTCTGACGTCTTTGATAGCGACTTTGATACTCGATTAGTATCTACAAATATAGATCAAGCTATAAAAATGCATCCACGTAATCAGCAAAGTCAACCGCCACCTATGGTTAGAATCCAAATTGTGATTCATCTGCGAAATTTTTTGAAATTCCCTGGACACACACGGCAGTAAGTCTCAAATCGAAAGTGCAAACTATCACCGCACGGGATAGGACAGGTGGTGGTGCTGGTGTGGATGGAAGCTGAGTTCTTAATCCAGCGTGAGGCCGAGCCCAGAAATGGCCTCAGTACAAAATTAAGATTTCTGTATACTTAATGATAGTTACAAAAGATGATGGAAATTTTGGTCCTGATTAATTCAAGATTGTAGAAGATCAACATGACAGCAGAATTTCAGAATTTGACTAAAATTTTATTATTATTATTATTATTATTATTATTATTATTATTATTATTATTATTTTTTTTTTTTTTTTTTGAGAAGGTCCAATCGGGCCACGAAATGAAAACCATAGCGAAGGTAAAAACTTATTTAGCTGCACCTTACAGCTACTTATCTACATCATCACCGCTCCAACTTATAAATTTTTCGTAGCATGGTACCAGTATTCCGATGCCCTCGTCATAGAGGGCAGCCACATATTCTTCCCTGTTCTGCAGCTAGTTGTCTGTGCCTAAATACTATCCTCATAAACAGGGGTTCATGTGAGCGAAGAGATGAAAATCACAGTACGAGAAGTCCAGGCAGTAGACCTATCGTGGATGATTAAACACTTACCATAAAAAATACTGCAGGTTGTCTTCGTTGCAGCTGCAGTTCGCAGAAGGGCATTTTCACGAAGAACGACAATACCTGATGACGACATTCCTCTTCGCTTGTTCTGAACTGTACTTCGTAGACGATTTTCCCGAAGCACCTGATCCACTGGCTGAACAAGGTCATCGATTGAGTCACTTTTCCTTCCTTGACCACTTGCGTCATGAACTTCAGTCCATCTTGTTTCAAAGTAACCGCATCTTTGCCTCACTGTTCTGTCACTCATGACAGTTACATTACGTGGACTGCGTGATACCAGGCAGAACTACTCAGCATGATTTTCACACTTGGAGGGAGATTATATGGTTCTAGGTAAGTTAACGTGCTTACTGTGCGGTGAGAACTGAAAAGTGGGATGTGACATTATCGACGGGTATACAAGAGACACTGTGCAACACATTTGTGCAAAGCCTCATTGGATTTTTATTGCGCGTTTAATTTCGCGACCCATCGGACCTTGCAAAAACAATCTCTCTCTTACAAATAATGTCTAAAATCTATTACTGGCGTACCCAGTGACACGGCATTCTTGTGGCAATTTAACTCTCCTTTCTGAGCGTGCTTTCAGCTTTGTTCCAAATTTTAAAGGAATTTGAATTAACGGCGATTTCTAAAAGAGTAACTGACTGAAAGTAAAGTAATAAATTATGTGAAACATATGTTCCACATACGGTGGAGATGTTTATGATAAACCATCAGGCATAGCTATAGCCTTTGATTAATTTAATAGACTTTTGATCAAAATTAAATAAATGCATTATGTCGGCGCAATGTGATGGTGTTACCAAAAGTCTCGCCAAGATCTTTAAACTGATATCTTAATAATTCCTGTATAAACTCTAATTAAATACCTTCTTCAAAGATTTGTACGTTAACACATTCTTCACCATAATCAAACTCAGTAAATTTACACATTACTGACACATTTTTGATTCCAAATGTTCAGCTCATCGCGCTCTTTAAAATATTTTGTCATGCTTTTCTGTAGTTTGCATAATTGTCGCGATGCAGCCAGATACGCCAGTGAAAGATATCCAGGAATCGGTCAAACAAATGTTTTCAGACCATCTATTTTATGTATGAATTACATTTTCTTTCATATACTTCCAGTGAATTTCAGCCTGACATCCGCTTCTCGTACAATTAATTTTATGTCATCATTCCGCTTTAGATCGCTCCCAAGATAACTCCAAGTTGTTTTACGGGTATTAGTGTTACCAGTGTCATGTGGCCAGTAGCGTGCTCGAACAGTAATGGCTCTCTTCGCTCAGCTACAAGCCATACATTACGTTTACTTACGTTCGTTGTCATTGACAGTCCCTGCTCCAGCTGTCGATACTCTGCAGGTATTCGTGCATTTAAGAGCAGTGTTTTGGCTTCGTAACCTTCCTGTAGAGAACAACATCTCTTTCTCTTTTTTGAATAGGCGTGGTACATTATTCTGCTCAGCAAGCTGAAATGGCAAGTGGAGTAAAACAGTTACGAAATGCCACAATATGTTCATTGCGTCTTATTTTCTTACAAAGTCCAATGCATGTTGCATAGTCTCGGAATTCCACGTTTTTTGTACTGATTTTCTTAAATAATTGCATGGCATCTTAACGTACACCTGTAATAAGGGAGCACAGCTTTTCATCAAGTTGTTAATTCGCTATACCCAACTGGACTCCATTCCTCTAAACGTTGTCTGAATACAGAATTACATAACCTAGACAGTTCGTAAATACGTCTGCCACCATATATATTTTTCTAATACATGCAAATGAATCTGTGATGTGCCTTACATCCGACGCAGAGAAAACTCAAAATATTTCATTGCAGAGAAGCGCGTGCAGCTATCGACACGAAAACTCGCCGACAAAATCGAGTAAGTCTCTTTGAATAATATTAAAGTTCTCCTTTACGTAGGAACAATCTCCAAGAGAATAAAAGGAAGTGGCTTCTTTACCTCCTTGGTCACCACTCTCGGCTTACCCAGTCTGTTTGAGGAACCATTACTGATTTTAATAGAGGGGATTATTGCTTTCCAATTATGTAAACGTATCAGTTTGAAACGTTCAATAACTCTACAAGAGACTGATGTCAGATACACAGAGTGTCACAGCCGACTTCAAGGGGTTGTAGAGGGTGTCTTGCGGGACAGCTCGATGACATGGCCCCTAGTCCAGAAATGTCTTCCAACGACTTTACAGAGTGTCGAAATTATATGTGCCGCCGCCTGTAGAAAGGCTAGCCCTATGACTGTAAACGTGACTTTGTAAGCTGACGGACCATAGGCGGACCGTCTCGCGATGTTGTTTGTTATTCAATGATTGCGACTGACTGACACAATCGCCAGTGGAGAAGATGCAGACAGCTGCTGCAGAGAAAGTTCTTGTCCCCTACGAATGCGATGCTCTGTTGCCTCGGTCGATGACGGTTTTGGACACGGGTTTCCATCCACAGCTCATTTTTCTCTTGGAACCCCCTAAAACATCTAATGTTTTTTGGGTAAAGAAGAGAAAAATAAACGGCTGGTGGAAACTCGTGTCCGAAACCGTTAGCCACGAAGGCAACGAAACATCGCATTCATAGGCCACAAGGACTTTCTACACAGCAGCTAGCTTCGTTCCTCTCCACTGGTAATTTTGGCAATCAGTGGCGATCACTGAATAACAAACAACATTGCGAGACGTTCCACCTACGATCCACCAGAGTACCAAATTATGTTTCTTGCCGAAGGGATGGCTTAGAGGCAGGTGCCGGCGCCTACGGCTTCGACGCTCTGCAGCGTCATTGGATGACGCTGCCGGACGCGTGTGCCTATGCTCGATTTATTCCTCAAGACACACTCTGCATCCCTCGAAGTTCGTCGCAACATTTCTGAGACACTCTGTATAAGCATCTGTCCGACTGCACATCGTGAAAACAAGGATGGTTGGTACCCTTCGTCGCTACAGTGACGAATGAAAAACTGATGCTGGAAAGAGAGTAAATTCACCTTTATAATCTCTGTAGAATCTCACAGGTATGTCATCAGATGTAGATGGGTGATCATGTGTGATTTTAACCGACTTTATATTCAGTGAACACTTACCTGAGTATGTCATTTCAGTGTTGGTGCGATGACTGAAGAGAGGAACCGTCTTACGATCTTCACGAATGAAACAATTTTGAAATACCGAATTCAGTTTCTAGGCTTCCTCTCTCTCATTTTCCGCTTCGGTGCTGGTATAGTCACTAACCGGCAAGCAGACTTAGTTTCACATACTAAAGTGCAAAATCCACTGGATTTTTGGTGAGATTACTTGACAAAATTTTGTTTTCAGCTCTAGAGTAGTGTGATATTTCCACCACAGAGCTCGGATCTCTTTGCTGCTTAATTTTTTATATCATTGTAACACAGCTTGTGGTAATGCGCCTTCAGAACAATGTGTCAATTCTTATTTAAGAACGCGAGCAAGGAAGTGCTTTAGAGTCGTCACCTTATTGGTTCCCGCATGATAGAGGCGCTTATGACCCTGTCCAGTTGCATGTGCTTGGTTCTAAGCTGGCAGTGGAGTGAGATGTTTCCTTAATTATGAAGAAGATAGCTGACTACTTCTGTTACTAAGGGCGATAGACTATCTACGTCGTCGCCAAATCACTAGTAGTTAACCAATAGTTACTAACTAAGAACTACAACATTAAACATAAACATCTCAGACTCAGATTACCAACTAAATGACAGTCAAATAAGCACACATTATTATTGCACCACACAGACACGTCGCTTATGCGACCTTCATTGATCCGGATCTCCGGTTCAACTGGATTGTTTTTTAGTAAAACTACTGTACAGTTTTGATTACTCCATATGTTATAGCCTCAGCTGTCTACGATGAGAATCACCTTGAAAGCAGTCACTTACCAGAGCGAGTATAGTACGTGCTGCTTCTGTTTGTGGCGACTGTAAATTGACGTGAAACGGACAGAAGATGACCATGTCCATGGACTGGATTTGATGGATGCAGCAGAACTGTTGAAATATGTTGCTACTGAATTAGATGTTCAAGAATCTGCAAAGATTTCAGGTTGTACGTGTAAATAACTGGGTGGCAAATGCAAGTGATTTCTGAAGGCGAAATTATTTCCATTTGTTCGCCTGGAGTGAACAGTGACGATGGCTCAGACGACCAAATTGGCGCTAGAAGTGCAGGTAGGATGCGACTTAGCGGTAACAACGCAGCTAGGCAAGGTAATGGCTTATTGGGAACGCCGAGCAGAAGCAACTTCGGTCGAACTATTGCTGAAGAAAAGCTTACTTAATCCTGCTGTACATCAGCGACACACGAATCTGGTCACAAAACAAGTTGCTGATTACATTAGTACACAAAACTCACTATTTTCTTAAATATTTGGTCAACATTTATATGAAATTGATGTGTAGCTTGTGTCTTTATGTCAAAATAAATATAAAGTATGTGTTTACGCCATTTAGCCCACGTTAATATATCTTTTTCCGCATTTCCTGCTTTTCCAGATGACCTATGGTACCATTTAGTCCGGATAAATGAAGTTCCACTGCAGTAACTAATATTAGCCGGCTGGTGTGGCCGTGCGGTTCTATGCGCTTCAGTCTGGAACCGCGTGACAGCTACGGACGCAGGTTCGAATCCTGCCTCGGTCATGGATGTGCGTGATGTCCTTAGGTTACTTAGGTGTAAGTAGTTCTAAGTTCTAGGGGACTGATGACCACAGATGTTAAGTCCCATAGTGCTCAGAGCCATTTGAACCAAGTAACTAATATTCCGTTTCTGCGACTGACAACAACCTCCCGAGTCGTCACAGCTGGGAAATCGGAATAGAGGACTGTTTTACCACAGGAGTGCTATATCCAAGCGTATGCCATCGCGATTAACCTACAGAGTTGAGCTGCGCGTCTTCCAGAAATACAACAAGTATAGTTTTCATTGCTTTTGATCATTCACAGTACCAACACAGCAAGGCCTTGGTGGCTAATAATACAGGTCACAATTATCAATCATTCCCTGGATCTGCTGAAGAGGCTGCTGAATCCATTCAGTAACCACATATTAGTAGAGAGGATATAAAATGCGAAATGACAACAGCAAGACAAACGTTTCTGGAAAAGAATTATTTGTTAACAAGGAATGTCCAGTTAAGAGTTAGAAAGTCATTTTGGAAGGTGGAGAGTAGCACTGAACGAAAGGGAATTGTGGACAACTGATAGTTCAGACAAGAAAACAAACGTTTCATGTGTGATGCTACGGAAGGATGATGAAGATTAAACGGGTAGACTTAGTTGGAAAGAAAAGAAACCTATGCCACAGCTTGACAGATACATGAGAGTGATTAATAGGTTACATCCTGAGCCATCAAAGTGCTGTTAATTCATCAATGGAAGGAAATGTGAAGTTGATTAGAATGTAGAGGGAGACCATGGCGTGACAACGGTAAACACGTTAGAATGGATGTTAAGTTACAGTAATTATGCAGAAATGAAAAAGCTTGAGCAGAATAGACTAGCGTGGAGAGCAGCAGAGAACCAGTCTTCGAATCTAAGAGCATAACAATAACACAAATAAAAACCTTTAAGTCTGTCCTGCGAAACGAAATTGTACAGACATTCAGAATTTGGAAATCACAAGCTTCAGTCGTTTTTTAGACTTAGCTTTCCTCAGACGTTCGCTTCGGATGACGCTTCGTGTGTTATTAACCTATAATATAATCAGCAACCCTAAGTATGTAAACTTGTAGAACTTTACAGTGTTTAGCAACGCTATATTTTTATGTGCAGAAGGTTGCGGCTACTGTTCGAACTTTCCACCGGCACATACACAAAATATGGTGACCTATAAATTTAATTAAACCATTCTAATACATTCGTACATTATTTCATCTCCTTTACTGGTTAAAACCGAATATTTGTTTGTTTTGGCGCTTAGCTAGGTTGCCGAAAGCTGCCGAACAAATACCGACCTCTAAGTGGCGACTAACTGTTTGCTGTCGAGACTGAGTAGGAAGAGCTGTAAGTTTCGTTCTTCGCTGCAACTCCCCACTGCAGTTCACTCGACCTAGTTCGTATAGTGTGTTCAATGGAAAAGAGTTGTCATTCCAGTTGCATATTTTAACTATATGCAATATTACAGTAGACTGCCCTGTTGTCAAGATTTAGTTTAAATGGCTACTTTTGTAACTTACTTTTGTAACTTTCGTATTATTACTGTTTATTGGTCTCCTAGAATTGCAAAATTACATATATATATATATATATATATATATATATATATATATATAATATATATATGTGTGTGTGTGTGTGTGGCCGAGCGGTTCTAGGCGCTTCAGCCCGGAACCACACTGCTGCTACGGTCGCAGGTTCGAATCCTGCCTCGGACATGGATGTGTGTGATGTCCTAAGTTTAGGGGACTGATGACCTCAGATGTTAAGTCCCATAGTGCTTAGAGCCATTTGAACGATTTTGTGTGTGCGTGTGTGTGTAATTAGTTGCTACGTACTTCGAGGCAGTGTTCATTCACAACAATGTCAAGCATAACAGTGCATGGCATTTTTGTTTCAAAGAACTTTTCAAGACTGCTGTGCTCTCCTATTAAGAATCAATAAGAGATCAGACCCAGAAACTAGCCGCCGAGTTTTGCTATTTGGGCTGCAAAATGAAAGACAACAACAGAAGTAAGGGCAATAAGAGATATACGCCAACAACAGTAAGAAAAGCGTTTCTTCAGAAGAATGATATGTTAACATGGAATATAAATTTGTCAAGAAGTCTCTACTTGAAAGTATTTGTCTAGATTATAGCGCTCTATGGATGTGAGACATGGACAGTTAACAATACAGACAAAAAAGAATTGCAGCTTTTGAAATGTGGTATGGAGAATATTTATCTTGTAACTAATGATTATTTATTGCTTTGAATTGGAGAGAAAGGAGCATTATGCAACTACTAGACTAAAGGAGGGAACAGATTAACAGGATTCATACTGAGGCCTCAAAGAATATTTCATTTGTTAATGTTAGGTATGGGAGGTAAAAATTGTTGACGGAACCAAGACTTAAATACGAGGGTAATCTCAAAAGTAAGGTCTCCTATTTTTTTATAAGTAGACAGACCTGTTTATTTCTACAATGGTTTACATCAGTTTACAGCTTGAACATTTAGCTATTTTTTGATATAATCACCATTTCTGTCGATGCATTTTTGTAGAAGCTGTGGCAGTTTTTGTATGCCCATGTTACTTTTGGAATTACCCTCGTATAATAAGTGGGTTCAACTGAATGTAGGTCAGGTAGTTATACAGAGCAGTAAAGATTTTTACGGTAAGGTTAGCAGCTCTTAATTTGCAATTCATTTGTGCTATAATAATAATCTGCAAATCGTAAGGTTACACAAGCATTGGGAGTGCTCAGTCTACCTCAGAAAATACGGGGAACCAAACTAATTACGTAGCAGTAAAATTCTACAATTCCTTCTTTTCTATGGAACGGAATTCTTGATTATTTCTTCTTATGCTGGTTATTGCGATCTGATGTGTGTACATAATTTTACTTACAAGCATTCATCCATTCCTCTCTCTTTCTCAAAATTTTGGGCTATGTACTACTCATAGTCAAAATCTACGTCTACGTCTACATAAATACTCCACAGGCTAATGTACATTGTAAAAAAATTAGAAATTTTATGTACTGTTCCATTGGCGAATTGAGCGAAGGAAAACTGACTGCTTGTATGCCTCTGTACGCACTATAATCTTTCTAATGCTCACTATCCCTACGTGAGACATTCTATTGTGACAACATAATGGTCCACTGTCTGCCTAGTATACAGTTTTTCTTAGATTACCCAGCATTCTTTCGTGAAACGAACGTCCCGTTTATTCCTAGAGTTCTCACTTAATTTCCCCTTAGCCCCTCTGCTACTAGTACAATTTCATATGGACTACGACAACCCGTTAATATCCTTCGAACGCGTATCTGAGTTCGTTATGTATCTGTTGTAATGCCTACTTGAAAAGGATTAAAACGCTGCAACAATAATTAAAAATTCTTCGCACAAACAGTATCTTTGCCAGGCGCAGTGCACTTTCTTAGATCCCTTCCAACAAACGTAAGCTTTCACTTTCCATGATACTTACACTGAGTGACAGTGATATTTAACAAATCTTTTTAGTATTCTTGCTGAGTTCTTACGTGGTAAATATTCACCACTGAACTTATCCGATAATGTTGTATTTTTTTTCTCGATATTGTAAGGTGTAGAACGCCTTTTGCTAAAGTATCGGATGCCAGATAGACGGAATGTACCTGTTCACCTTCAACCGCTCTCTGCAAGATATCGTGTATGAATAAAGTAAGCAAACCAGTATTTAATGAGTGGTGATCCCTTGAGAGAGACTTTTTTGCTCCAGCAACGTCAATATGGTTCAGTCGGATAGCTACGTAGTCCCACTTCAGAGACCAGTTGGAAAACCTCAAAGTTCGCTATTAAACCTTTGAAGGTAATGATTTCGGTATAATGCATTAAAGCTTCAGCGCTAAAATTAATCTTGACTGGCCACACTTTATTCAAGTGTTTACTCGTGGCTCACTGTGTCAAAACACTTCAGCGTCAGGACGTACATTCTTCGCTTCAAGACAGAAAAATTGCTTACATTGTAGATTTCCCTCACACTGCTCCATATTGGCAGCGAAAGGGATAATGATACTTCATACGAGAGGCTTTCACATTTGATCGCCAGAGAGTGCTCCAGGACCCAGTCATGATAGGTATCGGGTTCAGGCTTGTTACGGTCTATCGAAAATCCAACATTTAAAATGAAATAAACTTCCAGCTTCTGATAGTTACATGAGCATGACTACCGAGGAAAAGAAGAGGTATGGAAATTTCTTACTATTGGATACCAGCTTATGTATGCCAGGTTTACAATGACACAGCGGTCCAGTTGTCGAAGGGTGGCAGTGTATCTGGCATAATAATGAACGTCATTCTACCGCTGTCTGCTTTCAGGGCATGATTACAGAAAACTGGCTCTCTAAAAATGGATAAAAGTCAATATTATCCTGCAATTCAACCTCCAATCAGAAACTGTTCCTGGTGAGCAGGTAAGAATACGCACCAACCTCGGATCAATCCATTCCTCTTACACCGAATGTATGTCAATGGCTATCCATTCTGCAAATTTTAGGAGCAAAAAGAAGGCGTTACAAACCATTTCTATTATGCTGCAGTTTTTTTCGAAGCATAGCGAATCTTATAAAGACCGAGACACCCCTCCCGAAAAGTGCGCCAGTTATAAGTTACTGCCGTCTAGAATACTCGATGGTAATCATTTACGGTCGGAGTAAATATACGATCTCACAATAAATTTGGCTTATTTTTCACTTCTCATTGTGGGTCGCACACCTCTACGACTGCTCCCTTCAAGTGATGCCCATTTACGAGTAAAACAACACATGCGAAATAAATGACATGAATTTATTTGTATTTATATACTAAAGTAAATGAACAAGAATGCAAATAAATAGTGTCTGTAACGGACAACAAACTTCGAATGTGAAAAACTGAATTTCTGATTATTGTTGTCCGCCTGCTTAGCTTGGTGGTAACGTGCTCGCCTGCCATGCAAGTGGGCCCGGGTTTGATTCCCGACCGGGTTGGAGATTTTCTCCGCCCGTGGACTGGGTGTTGTGTTGTTCTCATCATCATTACATCTTCCTCACTGGCCCACAAGTCGCCCAATATGGCGTCGAATGAAATAAGACTTGCACTTGGCGGCCGAACTTACCCGAATGGGGCCTCCTGGCCATCGATGCCATACGCTCATTTCATTTTTTTTATTATTGTTCAGTTCACTCAGTATATGGAATCCAGTTCTCCAAAAGTTTATCACGTCCATCCGCTTGTGTTGAACGTTTATCGTAAATCTTCATACCCAGATACAGTGCAGGTACCAATTACCGTTCTGCTTTAGTGCGCTGAAATGCCCAAGTTCAGATTCAGACGAACACTAGCACTTCAAGAAATTATAACCAACTCGCCCAAGAAAAAGTGGACTTGAACGAAAGGTTATGCATCTAAGTTTTTCTCTTTCACACAGTTATCAAAGTTCAGCCAAAAGTTAAATATCCGTAACATTTACAATAACTGCAGTCCCGTAGAAGTTCAAGCCTACAAAAAAATTTAAGAACATACAGCTTTCGATACTTTAAAAGTATCGCCGCAAAACAGTGTCTCAAGCTGCTATCAAAACTGAGAAACTGAATAGAAGGAAGTCAAGTAGGCAAGCCATACAGTTTTCGGTCAACTATTGACATGAGGCACTGTCGATCATATTTCTTCCTGTCCTGTCCCACTGTCGATTTTAGCTTTCTGCAATACGAAATGACCGAGCAAACAGCCTACACGTTGGTGTTACAAATTCTGTATATATGGGTAAGTACTGTTATTATAGCCCTCTTAAGAGGTTACAAATCATTGCACTTCTATTAGTTCCCATTGAAATAACAAAAGGATGGATCTTAAGAATGCATTCGAAACGCTTAAGACAACGCAAGCTGCCAGGCTGCTCTTGCACCTGGTAGTGTGAATGTGGAAACGGAGCGCAGTCAAGGGGTTTCCAGCCTGCAGGCACCTAGATCTCTGGTCACAGTTTGCCTCTGTAGATATACCTTTTTAAAGTGCTCATCGAAGAGTATTACCGAACTGGGGGCCTTTGATGGATCCTTTGCTGTTTCATTCATTCATGTGTCAAGAATGTGAAAAAGAACGAGCTCCCTTTGCTGCTTCGGACCGTGTGCAAATTTCGTCGAATGGTTTTGAATGGTCCCCACTGGTCACACCCTGTACACCAGAGCAAACACTGCAGTGGCACTGCGATCACGTGCACGTGCAGTGGGATAGGTGGCCCACGATGTCCTTTCTAATTCCTGATTATATCCTGATTCTTAAACAGGAACCAAAGCAAGCAGGTACTGAAACATGTCTCGTACAAAAATGTAACATTTATAATAGAATATTATGAGTGATGCAATGAAATTCCTCTGATAACTCACAGAAAATCCGAGCTGGTGATATTTTACCACTTAAAAATTTTATTATGTGCTAGATAAGGGTATAACATGATCCATCTTTATGGCTGTTCTGCAAGAATCGTCCGGATGTATCATATTGATATTCATGCTGTATAAACCGCGAAAATGTGAAAATGACGTCCGGAATTAGTTACTGAAGTAACTGTGATTGATCGTTTATTTTAAGATAGCTAGTAAACGGTTTGAAACTGTCGTTAAGTTACAGGACCTGCATTCGGAAGGGGCAGTGCTCAAATTTTTGTCTGGTCGTCCGGACTGAAGTTTTCCGTTTTCATACTAAATCTCTTATCTTAATTTTCGCTGTCTTTCCATTCAAAAGATCACGGCCGTTTCTCATCTCCACCTTTGTCCAGTCCTGACTCGTATAAACCTTTGTAATGAGAAAGTCGTCAACGGGGTGCCCAAGTATAATCTCCGCCTTTCCCTCCGTTATTTTAAGACGGTTGTCACTAGTCGCGGCAGGACGACTTCTACAGTGTCAGAGCAACGGTTTGTATTAAATACAATCTCTGGTATTAACGAGCTTCTCTCTGACTAATTTATTCCGTAATTAGGCTTTGAGAGTGCAGTATAATCATGCTATTTCGGCCCTTTGTTATTTTGCAACATTCGCTTTAATGAATAATTTAATACTAAGTCTAAATACAGAAAATATAAATAAGCAATTATCCAAAATACGAAAGATACATTCGATTATTAATATGTAAATGCAACTCAAAGCTTAATTAAGCAATTTCACATTTTTAAGGCACTTGCATTTAATATGTATTTTTAATCAGTCGTTACAGATATTTTTGTTTTCCATATATCTTTTGTATTAACTTCTTTTTCGCTACTAATTACTTCTATTTCGATCTTAATTGAACTTTTTAGTTTCCACCAGCTCTTAAAAACATTACAGAAGACGTTTCGTTCTCAAATGAGAGGTAATTTGTAAGTAGACATCTGTACTTCTGCTTTTACTGGAGCTGCCCGCTTTTTATACTGTTTGCAAGAAATGTGCTTGTGTTTTCTTTATTGTGTAATGTTACGTGACATCACATTGGCCAGAAGTAAATCCTGCAGACCATAGGATTTTGTATCAATTTCTGTTTGCATACTAAAAGCAGTCATTAAGACCCAACGTTTGTACCTGATATGTTCCTTTCCAATTGCCAACACTAATAACTATTAAGAAGGTATAATGCTTACCTGCGTATAAAGCTTATGACTTTTTTCAGCGAGGATGGAGCAAATATAAAACAATGTATAAACACAGACACAGTTGAATTCATCAGTGCCATGAACAATGTACCCAGCCATACAGCAGGTGCAACCACAAAGGGAGGGTATCTGTGGAGAAGCCAGAGTAACTTGTGCTTCCTCAAGAGCGGCAGCAGCCTTTCCAGTAGTTGCAGGGGCAACAGGGTGGATGATTGACTGACAGGGCTTTCAAACATTAACCAACATACACTTGCTGTGCTGGTACTGTAAGGAGCTGAAGAAAAGGGGAATATACAGCCGTTACGCTTGCTGATGGCCTGCATCTCTACCATATACCTAAATGATGATGGCATATACCAGACATCAGTGAAGTGCGTTTTCGGTAGAACAGGGCCTTCGGTCAGGTTAGTACAGAGCCATAATTACAAAGTCAAAATGGCATTATTGCAGAGTAGATTTAATAGTGAATAAGAAAATAGGAACGCGCTTAAGTTACAATGAATGTAATAGAGAATGTATTATAGTAGCCAAGACAATACGAAGGCAACATCTACTTCAGCAGTACAAATCTATATGTAAACTAACTAGGCAGATGATAAAGAAATTGAAAGGATGTATGATGAGAAAAGAGAAATTATTCAGACTTAAAGTCGATAGAAGAAAAAGGAAAAGGAGAACAAAGAGTGTGAGATTCTGGGAAAGAAATTAAATGGGAAGTAGTCTCGTAGAGCGTTGCAGAGTGCACAATTTAATCATCGCTAACAGTTTAAGAGTCATTGAGGAAATCTGTAGTGATGGAAAACACTTAGGGACACTGGAAGTAACAGATATATTACATAAATGTAAGGTACATAGTTCAAAGTCAGATTTCAAACTACAAACCGTTTCCAGCGGCAGATGTACACTGAAGTCAACATTTTGATCTTTAACTGTAGATTAAAACTGAAGAAACTGTAGAAAGGTACTAAATTACGGAGATGAGACATGGATGTATTGGAATAACCAGATGTTCTTGAGAATTTCTTAAGTAGTGTTAAGCAGCGATTGACTGGAAGAGTGGGGAGGAGTATAACAATAGACGAATACATAGCTTTGAGAAATGAAATAGAGAGGTAGCAGAGAATCAAGTAGGCTAAAAGACGAGTCCAGACAAATCTTCGGATTTCCATTTAAACGAGGAATGGAGAAAATATAAAAATTTAGTAAAGGAAAATCAGATTGACATACAGTTCAAAATATACAAAATAAATCTCTCTTATACGGTAGAAATTAGAAAATAAATGAAAGACTATGAAAGCGTGCATTGTCATGGGGAAGAAAAATGCCACCTATACGAAAATTAAGGAGTCCATTGGAGAAGAGAGAAGCAGCTTAATGAATCAAGAGCTCAGGTGGTAGACCAGTACTAAGCAAAGACGTGAAAACTAAAAGGTAGAAGGAATGAAGATGGAAGGTTAGTGTTTAACGTCCCGTCGACATATAAGCCACTGGTACGAAACATAATATCGGATCAAGAAAGGATGGGGAAGGAAATCAGCCGTGCCCTTGCAAGGGAACCATCTCGACGTTTGCCTTAAACAATTTAGGCAAATCACGGAAAACTTGAATCAGGATGACCGAACGAGGAGTCGTCTCCAGAATGCAACTCTGCTATGCTAATTACAGTGTTCCCATGAAAGTGAAATCAAACGATAAAAAAAGAGATTAACTGGGACTGAAAAACGGCTAAATAGAAGTAGCTAGAGGACAAATTTAAGTCTATAGAGATATGTATGACAGAGGGAAAGATAGATATCGACTATAGAAAAATTAGAATTTTGGAGAAAAGGTAAGCAGCTGCATGAATATCAAAATCTCGGATGGAGGACTCGTACTAGGCAAAGAAGGGAAAGCTGGAAGGTAGAAGGAATACATAGGTGGGTTATACAAGGGAAATGAACTTGAAGTAGATGTTATAAAAAGATGAGAAAGTAGATGAAGATGAGACAGAAAATACAGGGTGATTCAAAAAGAATACCACAACTTTAAAAATGTGTATTTAATAAAAGAAACATAATATAACCTTCTGTTATACATCATTACAAAGAGTATTTAAAAAGGTTTTTTTTCACTCAAAAACAAGTTCAGAGATGTTCAATATGGCCCCCTCCAGACACTCGAGCAATATCAACCCGATACTCCAACTCGTTCCACACTCTCTGTAGTATATCAGGCGTAACAGTTTGGATAGCTGCTGTTATTTCTCGTTTCAAATCATCAATGGTGGCTGGGAGAGGTGGCCGAAACACCATATCCTTAACATACCCCCATAAGAAAAAATCGCAGGGGCTAAGATCAGGGCTTCTTGGAGGCCAGTGATGGAGTGCTCTGTCACGGGCTGCCTGGCGGCCGATCCATCGCCTCGGGTAGTTGACGTTCAGGTAGTTACGGACAGATAAGTGCCAATGTGGTGGCGCTCCATCCTGCTGAAATATGAATTGTTGTGCCTCTTGTTCGAGCTGAGGGAACAGCCAATTCTCTAACATCTCCAGATACTGTAGTCCAGTTACAGTAGCACCTTCGAAGAAAAAGGGACCAAAAACTTTATTGGCTGAAATGGCACAGAAAACGTTCACCTTAGGCGAGTCACGTTCATACTAAATGAAACTTTATAGCTCCCTTAATTCGCCGACACATAGTGCTTAGCTCTGCCTTTTGTCGTTGCTGAGTTTTAAATTCCTAAAGTTGTGGTATTCTTTCTGAATCACCCTCTATAACATTGTGAGAAAACTTAGACAAAGCGCTGAAAGACGTTAGTCAAAAAGGCTCTTAGTGCAGATCACATTCCCTCAGGATTATTAAAATTCTTGCAGGAACCGGCCATGACAAAATTATTTAATCTGCTGTATAAGATTTATGAGTCTGAAGAAATAGCTCTAATTCCAAAGAAGGCGATGGCTGACTTGTGTGATTATTAACGAACCAACAGTTTAATGGTGTTGGTAGCGACATACGAACACGAATTATTTGTACAAAATCAGACTGCAGCTATAATAGCCGAAAAACTCGAAAGGGAGGCATTAGCTGAGAGGGAAGTGAGCTAAACTTGTGGCCTATTCCCACTGTTATTAAATACGTATGTCGAGCTAGCAGTAAGGGAAATGAAACAGAAATTTGGAAAGTGGATTTGTGTTCACGAAGAAGACGTAAAGACTTTGAGGTTTTCCGACTACATTTTAATTCTGTCGGACACGTCAAAGGATCTTGAAGAGTAGCTGAACAGAACGTATAGTTTTTTGAAAGGAATTTGTAGCATAAACAACAGCAAATGTTAAATAACTGTTGTAAAGACTTGGGGCCATATTAATCTCCATAAAGCAATTTTTCACAGGAAAGTATGTGCGGCAGATAGGAATGGCCACAATTCCAATAAACACTTTTGTTGTTGTGGGAGAATTTTCCTGTACCTTTTACTTTTGAATTCTGTATCTTTCGATTCAAAAATTTACTGGACTTGTAATACGATTTATCTTGAACTGGAATCTTTCCAGTGTAATATTTAGGAACTATACTATCGTTCAATGTTATTCAGTGACTGTCTGATACCGAAAGAAGGAAAATAAAACGTAACGGGAATATCTCATGATTTAGTACACCAACATACTTTCCTGTATTGATTGAGTTTTACAATTGCAATTTCAGTAGTCCTATATATTTATTTTGTTGATATCTGTGTAACGAGAACCACCCTATGTTTATGCTTCTTCCCCTCTTTTGCTTCAAAATATACACTGAAGGAGTTGTGCTACATAAACGAAAGTCAGTAGGCGTGCTTCTACGTCTGAAAGTTGATGTCTATCCTAATTTCGCGCGAGTCGCAAAAGAGTTGCGCTAGTAGCGCCACTACTAGCATGCAGAATAGGTTTGCTTTAAATACACGCTGTAACAGTCATGAGCGTTAGTTACCTTTGAGTTTGGACATGGCGAGTTAATGTCAGTCACGAATGCCTTGAAGGCCACAAAGACGCCATTATCAACACCTCACTGAATTTGAACCAAGTCGTGTGATAGGGCTATCACAACCTTGATGTTCTTTCTGCGATACTGCCGTTGTTGGGCGTATGGCCATGGCGTATCGTACAGCATCTGCAGTAACAACTTGAGCAGCAGTTGGCAGCACAAGACACAACGAACATGACGCACAGCTTCGAGTCAGACAACCTGTAGCCTGCAATCTACTGACCCCAAACTACCTCCATTTGCGACATCAGTGGTATCAAGCTAGAGCTCATTCAAGGGCAGGGTGGAGGTCTGTTGGGTTTTCTGATGAAAGCTGGTTCTGCCTCAGTGCCAGTGATGGCCGATGGTTGGTTAGAAGGAGGCCAGTTGAGGGCCTGCGACACAATGGACCTACACATGGAGTATGGTCTGGGGAGCAACTTCGTTTGTCAGCAGGAGCACTAACGTGGTAATCACAGGCACATTCACTCAGAATCTGTATGTAACTTTGGGACTCGACATGTTGCGCTACCATTCTTGAACAGCATTGCAGGGGTGTTTTCCAACAGGATAACGCTCACTCTTATACCGCTGTTGTAACCCAACATGCTTTACAGACAGTCGACAAGTTGCCTTGGCCAGCTCGATCAGGTCCCTCTCCGGTGGAACACATGTAGGACACCATCGGACGACGACTCCAGTGTCATTCTCAAACAGCATTGACCGTTTACGTGCTTGTGTTCGTAGTTCTGGCAGTTACACCGATTATTAATCTACTAACATTTCACATTTTCAATGAGTTATCTGCTGCGTACATTACCCTTGATCTTGAAAAGTTAATCACTTAAGTATGTTACCTAGACAAATGTATGCCCAACATGTCATTGCTCTACAGCAATAATTCTTTGGTGTTGCGATTTCTTTCTCATCAGTGTAAGTTAAACTCAATTAAATATATGATGGGCTAAGCTGTCAGACAGCAAGGGGAGAGGGGAATGGTAACTTTCACACCAGGAAATTTGGAGGACATCTGTCTAGTGCATGAACCCACATGCGGACTTGGCATGTACGGTATTTGATTGACCTGTCTGCGCATTTCGTTTAGTCTTAATGATTTGTGAAACAGCGTGAACTAAGCATACGCTCGACTGACATTGTATCATCCCAACAGGTGTCCCCCGTGTACCTGGCCGACATCGCGGAGGACAGGATGCGCGGCCTGCTGGTCACCATGGGCTCTCTGATGAGCAGCGTCGGCAGTCTCCTGACCAACGCTGTCGCTCCCTACGTGTCGTTCTTCACCCTGTGCGAGGTCCTGATGATCTTCCCAGTCGTCTTCGTAGCCGCCTTCTGGTGGATGCCCGAGAGTCCGTACTTCTTGGTAGCCAAAGGGCGCACTCAGGAGGCTGAGAGAGCGTTGATGAGGCTGAGGGGCAAGGACTCGGAGAAGGACGTGAGGGCCGAGGTGGAGTCCATCCAGAAGGTGATCCAGGAGGAGTCGAAGGACCGCAGAAGCGCCGCCGACGGCCTGCGGGAACTCAGAAGAAGCGCTGTTGCTCGCAAAGCTTTTGCGGTGAGTAATACAAAGTGAGTAGTACTGTGGTTCCCAACATGGGGGTCATTACCCTGTAAGGGGTAAAATGAAATTTTCTGAGGGGTAAAAACCAAACGATTCGATTCTGTTTCAGACACGAAACTAAATTGTTTTCAAAAGATCATTACTATTATCACAATTTTGTAAGACTCTGGTACTGATTATGTAAGTTATCAATAATGATTTTTTCTCAATTAGTAGCATTAACGCGTTGGAGGTTAAAGGTTCCTCACATAATCGAACCACTACACATATATGTTGTACTTCCTTCCGCACGTCGTTGGTGATAAAAGTGAGAGAGATACGTAACAAATTCTAACTATCTCAAGAAAATGTCTTCCCCAACTTGTAGATAGTACCTGTAGTAGTCGAGAAATTGCTTCATTACTCGCTTCGAAGACGAAAAAATAATTAATGGACAGCACGACATAGCAGTAACTGCGTAAGGGCTACTATAGTGGTGGGCACAATTTCATTATTATTATTATTTCTATTTGATTGGTTAGACACAAAGCATTAACAGCCTGAAGTCATCCGATTTCTGCCAGTTCAGAAATAAGGAGTGCAGCAATGAAGTGATAAGTATGGTGCATACACCTCAACTTGTTTGATTTTAAATGGTGTTGCAGTGTGCAGGTCAAGCAAGTGTTGCAACGAAGAGGAGTGTTGGAGGGGAAGAATGTTTTGTAACAAGTGTGTACCCACACTGTGAACAGCTAGCTCTTTTTTCTGAGAAGGAGTTGTGGTAGCACTTGCGATGCACCACGAACCCCTTCGCCATTCATTCTAACACACACACACACACACACAAACACGCGCGCGCGCACGCAAACTAAATATATTTCATCCTTCATCATTCTAAATATAAGTGTTCCAAGAGAAGTCTTTCATTGTACAGTTTATTTAATTGCTGAAGTAGGTGATAACGTGGGGGAGGAGGGAATAACAAATTTAGGGGGGGGGGGGGGAGGGAAGGGCGGGAATACAATCTTATGTCTGATTGCACTTAGGGGTAAAGGTCTAAGAAAGGTTGGGAACCAGTGGCCTAGTAAGGTAGTGGTTCCGATAAATGCACTAATTGCTCTTATCAAGTGCTTCAAGCCAGAACGTTGCTGAGTTCACTGTCTGCTCCCGAAACAGACCATGTGGAAACATTACAGTGTACTGAATGTGCAATTATGAGTTCATAGGCCACTTTACATGCTAAGTTCCGATGGAATTTTCCTTCTTATATTTCTTGTCAGTGAGCGCATTTTAGCCGGCCGAAGTGGCCGTGCGGTTAAAGGCGCTGCAGTCTGGAACCGCAAGACCGCTACGGTCGCAGGTTCGAATCCTGCCTCGGGCATGGATGTTTGTGATGTCCTTAGGTTAGTTAGGTTTAACTAGTTCTAAGTTCTAGGGGACTAATGACCTCAGCAGTTGAGTCCCATAGTGCTCAGAGCCATTTGAGCGCATTTTAGAGTATTACCTTAGGATCTGCATCGCTCTTTGTGTATGAATATGTTCACTGACTTAATTTATATTTTAAATTGGTGCACAGTGATTTGTTTAGCATGTCTGTAAATTGTCTTACAGGCTTCATGAGTTAAAGATATTGTATAGGTCGCAGGGGGAAGTTTCCGTATTGACTGAGAATAACGTTACACTGGTTTCAAAGAGCGCCGATCTAGGATAATCCTAAATGTTGTCTAATCGTGTAATTTGACGTAAACCAAGGAATACCCGTTGTGATCTGAACGTCTTGCTGCGCACAATTAAATTTATGTGAGTTCACCAATGTTTTAGATTTCACTGGGTATAGCAATATCGAGACGAACACCATATTCCATTTTAATACTTTTCCTTAAGTGATCGTATTCTCCTATCGGACAAGATGTAGTTGAAACAATTTACAGGAATTTCAATTATGCTCATCTTTAATCTTCCTGCTCCAAGTAAGTAAAGCGTCTATCTGCAGGTTATAAATGTTACCCTGTTACACACCAGAAGAGTCCCTCCTGTGAACATCAACTTTCTGGCTAGATCCTCTGTTTTGTTGGAAGTGATCATGATTAGCTGACATTTCTCAAGAATGTGGAAAGTTAACTGGACAAACAAAAATGTCAAATATTCATTCTTCTATTGATTAAAACAACTGTTTCTGATTTCATCTATGTTTACATGCTATGTTGATGCCAGTGAATAGATCCAGTTTCCCGACTGTGCAAAAACTAAACAGAGTACAATGATGTCCACGAAATTAAATGAAACCAGATTGTACCCAAATATATCAGGGTCCGAACTGTACGCGAAAACTCTTGGGTCCAGCATCATACAAAAAAATACGCAAAGTCTAAAGTGTGTGGTCCTCATACCATTCATGTTCACGAACGATCGGTAGGAACTCTCGCAAAAGACTGACCTTGTCGTCTGCAACATTTCTTTGTACATCACTTTCTGCTTTGAGCTCAAACGCACTAGTGTTTCCGTGCTTACCCAAAGGGGTCTTATGAAGACTTGAATGGCTTGAAGTACCGTACTAATCGTACAAGGACGTCCTCGGGTGAAACATATATACTGAGGCAACCACTCTGTGCCACAATTTTGCTGGACATCCTAGATAATTACTCAGTTACATGAAATCCAAAACAAATACCCGAGGTAACACTGAAAGTACACCAAGAGAAGGGGCACGAATGTTCTCAGCTTAGTTTGACCCAACGGAGAGCGTCACAGAAATTTCAAAAACTCTGTATTGGTGCACGCTTGAAAACGGACGTGAAGTCCTACGTAATAGCTAGATTAGAAATTTCCAAGAGTCAGCATTAAGAGAGCGATCTGGGACTGTACCTCAGCAGTCTATGTATCACTTCAGCAGGAACCGCACAGAGAAAATTAGATTAATTACAGTGGGCACAGAGGAATGTAAGTAGTCACTTTCGTGCTCCATTCGTAGAGTCCACAAGAAGAATTTCACTATACTGAAAAGCCAAAACAGTATAACCATTGCTAATCGTGAGAATTAATACATCGCGATGGCGTTCTGGGCACATGGTACCCTAAGAAAAGTATATAAATGGAGCGTAGACGAAAGGGGAATCATTCTGGCGTCTGTACGGATCGCAAATGGGGAAATCTACTGACACAAGCGACTTGAGCAGTTGCCAGATTGTTATGATTTGGCGCCTAGGAAGCATTATCTGGCAAAATACGAAGCTGGATGACTGTTCTCGTCTCACTCTCATCGGCATCTATGGAAAGTTGTACAACGACATTGAAACCATATTTAAACGACAGGATATTGGAGGTCCACACCTCATCACGTAACGTGATCGGAGACTTGTCCTCTGACTAAAGCACCATAGGTTGTGGCGTACTTCGACAGTGTTAGGGACCACCTGAATCCCTTCATGCCGCATGTCTTTCTTGACTGTGATGTCATCTTCCATCAGGATAACTGTCCTTGTCACGGGGCCAGAACCATGCTACAGTGGTTTAAGAAGCACTATAGTAAACTCACGTTGATGGCTTGGTCACCACACACATAGCACACATCTGGAACTCTATAGGGGGCCAACTCCATGCCGTGATCTCTACATAGACATCACGTCCTACGTAGTTCTATAAACCTACCAAAGACTTGTCAAATCCATTCCATTCAGAATGGTTGCTGTATGGTAGCTGATCATAATGGTGTGCCTCATTAGCAGAGTATGGATGTGTACAGGGTGTTACAAAAAGGTACGGCCAAACTTCCAGGAAACATTCCTCACAGACAAATAAAGAAAAGATGTCATGTGGACATGTGTCTGGAAACGCTTAATTTCCATGTTAGAGCTCATTTTAGTTTCGTCAGTATGTACTGTACTTCCTCGATTCGCCGCGAGTTGGCCCAATTGAAGGAAGGTAATGTTAACTTCGGTGCTTGTGTCGACATGCGACTCATTGCCCTACAGTACTAGCATCAAGCACGTCAGTACGTAGCATCAACAGGTTAGTGTTCATCACGAACGTGGTTTTGCAGTCAGTGCAATGTTTACAAATGCGGAGTTGGCAGATGCCCATTTGATGTATGGATTAGCACGGGGCAATAGCCGTGGCGCGGTACGTTTGTATCGAGACAGATTTCCAGAACGAAGGTGTCCCGACAGGAAGACGTTCGAAGCAATTGATCGGCGTCTTAGGGAGCACGGAACATTCCAGCCTGACTCGCGACTGGGGAAGACCTAGAACGACGAGGACACCTGCAATGGACGAGGCAATTCATCGTGCAGTTGACGATAACCCTAATGTCAGCGTCAGAGAAGTTGCTGCTGTACAAGGTAACGTTGACCACGTAACTGTATGGAGAGTGCTACGGGAGAACCAGTTGTTTCCGTACCATGTACAGCGTGTGCAGGCACTATCAGCAGCTGATTGGCCTCCACGGGTACACTTCTGCGACATCCAACAATGTGTCAATCCTCATTTCAGTGCAAATGGTCGCTTTACGGATGAGGCTTCATTCCAACGTGATCAAATTGTAAATTTTCACGATCAACATGTGTGGGCTGACGAGAATCCGCACGCAATTGTGCAATCACGTCATCGACACAGATTTTCTGTGAACGTTTGGGCAGGCATTGTTGGTGATGTCTTGAATGGGCCCCATGTTCTTCCACCTACGCTCAATGGAGCACATTATCATGATTTCATACGGGATACTCTACCTGTGCTGCTAGAACATGTGCCTTTACAAGTACGACACAACATGTGGTTCATGCACGATGGAGCTCCTGCACATTTCAGTCGAAGTGTTAGTACGCTTCTCAACAACAGATTCGGTGACCGATGGATGGTAGATGCGGACCAATTCCATGGCCTCCACACTCTCCTGACCTCAACCCTCTTGACTTTCATTTATGGGGGCATTTGAAAGCTCTTGTCTACGCAACCCCGGTACCAAATGTAGAGACTCTTCGTGCTCGTATTGTGGACGGCTATGATACAATACGCCATTCTCCAGGGCTGCATGAGCGCATCAGGGATTCCATGCGACGGAGGGTGGATGCAATGTATCCTCGCTAACGGAGGACATTTTGAACATTTCCTGTAACAAAGTGTTTGAAGTCACGTTGGTACGTTCTGTTGCTGTGTGTTTCCATTCCATGATTAATGTGATTTGAAGATAAGTAATAAAATGATCTCTAACATGGAAAGTAAGCGTTTCCGGACACATGTCCACATAACATATTTTCTTTCTTTGTGTGTGAGTAATGTTTCCTGAAAGTTTGGCCGTACCTCTTTGTAACACCCTGTATGTGTGTGACCTTAGAGGCAGGTATACTGACTGAGACAGAGTGATGTAACTGGCTCATAAAGATGTTAGAGTCTCATTCACGAGGCATGGCGTCCATATTGTGCCAAGTCATAAGGGCTGCCTTGAAAAATAACGCCCTAGAAATCTATGGGATGCTAATCCTCGAACCCTCTTACATCAGTTTAGTCACTGGACGTCAATTTTGAAAAACGTGACGGCGCCGCAAGCAATTGATTAGAGATGAAGCACTCAACATTGATCAATCCAGAGACTTAGCACAGATCCTCGTAACATGTTATCTATCAGAATCCCTGTTGCTTTGGAAAGTTTCCTGGGGTAATGGCAAGGACCTCTCCCACTGCCGCAGGTGGTCGCCACGCTCACCACGCTGAACATCTTCTGCGGCAGCCCCGCCATAGGCGCGTACGCGACGCAGATCTTCCTGTGGAGCGGCAGCTCGCTCGACTCCGACGTGTCGACCATCGTGGTGAACTCGATCCAGACGATCTCCTCCCTAAGTTCGTCGCTGCTGGTGGACCGCACCGGTCGGCGACCGCTGCTGATGTTGTCCTACACGGGCAGCTCGATTTTTATGATTGCTGAGGGCATCTATTTCTACCTCAAGGAGCATGGCAGTGATGAACTCGTGGAGAGCCTCTACTGGTTGCCTCTCACAGCTCTAATTTCATTCCACGTAAGTGTCCCCAGTCTAATACACTATATCTTCGTCAGCGAAGTTCGCATTACGTCATGTTAAGTAGGCTGTACTAAAATAGTGTTGTTGCAACAGCAGCCTCTGTACATATGGCTGATAATACGGTTTTCTATATGAAACTGGTATCTGTACAGATACCATTGGCGATGTTGCAGCTCTCTAAGAAAGAAATTACAGTGAAATCGGACCTTTAGCTGCTTACAGGCGTTGATAAATATCAAAGGAGGTCCCGGGTTCGAGGTCCAGTCGGGGAACACATTTTTCAACTGCCCCCGTTGGTATCTATCAACGCCTGTAAGCAGCTAAAGGTCTGATTTCATTGTAATTTCAAAATTCAATACGGTTTTCTGTTACATCTCATAAATGTAAGCTATTGAACAAAATCAGTGATGTAAGACTTCGTTACTTTAGTTGATACAACAATGACAGCTAATAAACAACAGCGTAATAACGTAAATATAAGCATAACGAAGAAATTGATATCGATCTTGGAAGAAAGATGTACCGAAAATACGCATTTGATGATGATCGATATCTTGAAACAATACGGTACATAGTTTACAAATCACGTAGTAACCGAGATTTAACTTCTTGCTCAGCGTCTTATAATCATAATGATGCAATGAATAACCGATATTCGTACTTTTTGACTCACCAATTTACGGTGACAATGGCGCAATTCTGTCCAGCTCCCCATCGTCGCTGTTGTCGGAAACGTCAAAACCGTCTTCATCGTCATTAATACGACAAATTGTTAGCTGTTCATGGTCACTAACGATACCTTTAATGTCTATTATTTCTGGAGGATTACGTTTTTCGACGTGATCGACCTTTTTCCTCCACTGTTGCAAGAGCTCCAAGCAACAGCCATTCCACCTCTTTTATTGTAAAGGACTTTTTTTCTTCCTCACTCCATACTAACACAGTGGAGTTGGAATGGCAGTGATATGGTGGCAACCTTATGCAGTCTGACGCTGCTCCACGGCGAATTCGTCTACTACATAACTGGCATTGTAGGCTTCTTTTTTAACAAGCGAAATTAACAGAAACTACGTCATATTGATATCAGTAATAACATTTTTCACCAGTAACCACTCTACCCCAATGTCTTTGCAATCACTTCTGGATGGGGCTCTGTTCAGAATCACTAAATAAAATGGAGCATTGTCTATTACAGTTGCTGTAGGTGCAGGGAACTATTTTGATATGTTCCTGAACCATTCAATAAAACGTGCGAGGTACATGTCTACATGGTTTTCACCTGCCTTTTTGGACCAAAAAACTAAAAGTACGTCATGAACAAAACCACTGGAAGAGACTGCAAGGACCACACTTAATCTAGCTTGTCATCAAGTTAGGTGATGACCGCTGTTGGTTGGCGTGTCATCCATCCAGCACTTCCCCAGCGTTAACCCACGTTTCGCCTATCCGTATTATCGAATGAATGTCTATTCCCACAATGTTGTGTCAGAATATGCTTCGAAGCGTAACAATATGCGGCTTCTCTAACAGCACCTGACGTCCGTATTGCGCTTTGTGTTGGAAACCCATACTTTTCAATACAATTTTCGTACGTTTCCCCACTCCTGGGAAGTGCACTTCCTTCTAATGACACAATTAACATTGCTACGGTTGTATACTCGTTCCTGCTGCAGTAAGCATAATATACTTCCGACTTGCATCGGTCTGGAGAGACACTACCTAAGTACTACGACACACTAATTATAAACTGGAGTATACACAAAAGACGTTCTACAGTATTATTTATTTTATAGTTAGATGTAAATCAAATTTCAGCTTTGTAGGACCTCCTCAGACAAGTTACAACTCCGTAGATAGTCCACACATCAGTTTTTCCAAAGACATATACCCAAAAATTAGTACACCTTGAAAGAGGATGTCGATTATGATCCGATGACGGCATATGCCACCTGGGGGATAGTAGACATATTGGTAATGGCTTCGACGTCATCCGCCAACAGCGTAGTTGCATAGCTACCAGAGCGCCTTACGTCTACCCTTTAATAGGGAATGTTCACAACCAGAAGGCTCAGTGTGTGCAAACGTGTGAAGCAAGCATGCTACGGAGACGCAGTCATGCTTCCCACAACCAACGGCCGTCCGAAGGGCAGGATGGTCCTTTCAGAGAAATGACACAATTGCACACAACTTGGACGTCCTGCGTCAACTGTGCAATTTTGTAGGTATGAGCGGTGACATGAACAGTCTCACACGTGTAGACGAGGTTCCCGATGCCCACGCAGGATAGTCGTAAGGGCAGCAGTGACATGTCCCACAACTACCACAGCACAGATATGAGGGCTTGTGAGCCCAGACGTGTCAACGTGAGCTGTTGTGAACTGGTTATTAGCAGTGGGACTGCGGGCACTTATGCCTCTAGCCAGTGTTCCACTCATGCCGCAGCATCGACGTGCAAGTCTCGACTGGCTCTACTGGTGCCGTCAGAGGACAACTCGGAAGATGGAACGGCACGCGGTGGTCTTCGGCGATGAAAACGTATTCTGCCCGCACGCAAGTGACGGCCGTTTGCTCGTACGATGTTGACCTGGCGAGTGCTGTCTCGTAGAATGCATTCATCCGAGGCATACTGGCCCCACCCCAGGCTACAACTTCGTTCACATTTGGTGTTTCTGGAGGGGATGCTGACTAGTGCTCGGTACGTGCAGAATGTTGTTAGACCTGTTCTTTTGCCGTTCTTGCGACAGGAAGGTGGTGTAATGTTCCAACAGAGTAATGCTCGCCCAAACACTGCCTGTGAAACTCAACGTGCTCTGCAAGACGTGCAGCCGCTTCCCTGGCCAGCACGATTTCTAGAACTTGTTTCCAGTCGAGCACAAGTGGGATGTGATGGGATGAGAAGACTCTTGCGACTCTTCAACCAACAACTCTTACCGAACTTTGTGTACAGGTCGAGCAGGTGTAGCATAATGTATCCTAGGACAATATTCGCCATGCGTGCGATCGAAAGAATGCTAGAGTAAGCGCCTCATTGCCGCCTGTGAAGGCTACACCACATACTAATATTGGTGTTTCAGCATTAGTCGATACCTGGTAACTCGTGCTATAGATCTGAAAATTTAATCATTTCCTGTACTCCATATGCACTGGTGCAACAATAAAGCTTCAATGAATTTTAAACCTCTAAAAGGGTGTACTAATTTTTTTATGGTAGTGTACAAAGAAGCTGTGAACAAAACCTTACAGTACATTATATTTAGTAAATAAAAGTATAATATACCGGCCAAAACAGGACACAAATGTGTACTGTCACAGACTATAATGTTATATGGCCAAAGCAACTGCAGAATATCATGAACAGGCAAAAAATTGGGGGGGGGGGGATGACAGAGGGGAGGAGGGAGTTAATGTAATATGGATGGGTAACAATTATAGTGTTTACAACAAGCATATTACCTCATAGTGAGCAAATATAAACTGACCATTGCTAGTTTAGCAAGTGTGAATAAGGGAACTGTATATGATAATTAAGGATTAAGTCCGGATTATGTGATTGGTGTTTAATGATAGCCAGAATTTCAAGTAATGTTAGTTATTTTTCCTTCTCTGTGGAGAGAAGCATATTTGACATCATTAGAATGACATTCATTCCGATCATGGTGAGCAGACTTGTACGTTCAGTAAGTCTGTTAGCTGCAGTCCTTCATGATTGAGCTACGTATAATTTGTCAAACAAATTGGAGAAAATCATACAAATTACACTGGTATTTGGAGTTGAACAGAATCTGCAACTCTCCTCCCTCCCCCTAACCGCTGCTTTTTCATCGCATTCACTAGCTATTTTCTTTGCATAACGTAGTTGTCTGTACTGGTACTCACTTTTGTCTTGTTTTGGCCTGTATATTCCAATCACTCAATATAATTTAATATGAGGCTTATTTGTTAGTAGCTTCTTGACATATTTCATTGTGGTTATGTTTTTCGTACACATGTACAGTCGTTGAAGGTTGTATATGTTTGGAAAAACGATCTTTCTACAACTGTTAATTTCCAGTGCTTTTGTGTGAAGCCGGCCGGAGTGGCCGAGCAGTTCTAGGCGTTAGAGTTTGGAACCGAGCGACCACTACGGTCGCAGGTTCGAATCCTGCCTCGGGCATGGATGTGTGTGATGTCCTTAGGTTAGTTAGGTGCAAGTAGTTCTAAGTTCTAGGGAGCTGATAACCTCAGAAGTTATGTCACATAGTGGTCAGAGCCATTTCAACCACTTGATTTTGTGTGAACATGGTTAGAAACGTTATTACCTGCACACCTATGTTGCATTTGTTTATTTATTTATGTGAAGTTTCACCCACTAGCGAGCGTACAGTCACGTCAGAAATCTGCTGCCCATCCTGAAATAGCTGTACAGTCTTCTTCGACGTTGCCCATGGTGGAGACTCACTGTCCGCTGAAGTATATTCGCCATCTGGTCTTTCGCTCTCAGTGGGGAGATTGGGTTTTTGAGTCATGTCTTCTGACTGACGCGGACCGCGACGAATTTCTCTCCTATGCTAACGTTTCGGCAATAAAGTACGTTATGTCGGTACCAAGGATCATATGAATGGAAGATGATCACTGTTCCAGCCACATCTCGCATTAGAGGGAAGAGGCGGCTAGACAACGTATTTCAGTCAATGGCTGGATGGAATTGTCCAGTTACACGACACGCCTTTTCCTTCTGCCCATGAGGACACGTAGAGGGCATACATTTCCACTTTCTGTACCCCATGAGCTATTCAGGGGCGATGTGCCTCTCTGCCAGCATCTGCCAATAACCTACTGTAAGATGCGGAAGGAAATGTGCTCAGCACACCCATCTCCAGGTAGTCAGCTTCCCAGATATTGGAGACGCTAGTTTTTCCTCAAGTAGCTCCTCAATAAGCATCATGCAACTGTCTTCTAGTTCCAGTCCTTCTACCATGTATTAGTCCTTGTCAGTAAAAGGAGCAAAACCTGGGTCCTATACATTACACTCATTACAACTGCGTTCTTTTTGAGCCACTGTCTTCTGCCATTTCCGCCCTTTGTTACTAAATCACTACGCATATCGTGAATGGTACCAGTCCTGTCACACTTCCACAAGATACACAAAGACAGTGCTTTCTCTTAATACTAGGTACAGGATTATTGAACTATACGAGAAAAAACGTAAATTAGTTACAGACTACGGCTTTCGCACACTTTATTCAACATGTCACTACAGATATTCGGATTTAGGTTATGACAGGTTCGGTATGCGTACCTTCATTGGCGATTATGTGGCCCAGACGAATAGTGAAATTCTGCATGACTCGCTGTAGTTTCGGAACACCCATGCTGTCGATGAGCTCCTGAATGGCCGTTTTCAGTTCAGCAGTGGATTTGGGTTTATTGCTGTACCCCTTGTCTTTAAATATAGCCCCGCAAAAAGGGATTCCATGTGTTCAGATCAGAAGAATATGGCGGCCAGTCTAGTCCCATCCCAGTAGCCTCTGGGTGCCCCAGAGGCCCGCGCCAGTGGGCCAGTGCCAGGGTAACCGCAGCCATGGTGTCCAAGCTGATAGTCCATGCTGCTGCAAACGTCTTCGAACTGTTCGTGCAGATGATATGTTGCAAACGTCCCCATCTTTTGACTCAGGGATCGAGACGTGACTGCACCATCCGTTACAGCCATGTGGATAAGATGCCTGTCATCTCGACTGCTAGTGATACGAGGCCGTTGGGATCCAGCACGGTGTTCCGTATTACCTTCCTGAACCCACCGATTTCATATTCTGCTAATTATCATTGGATCTCGACCAATGCGAGCAGCAATGTCGCGATACGATAAACCGCGATAGGCTACAATCCGACCTTTATGAAAGTCGGAAACGTGATGGTATGTATTACTCCTCCTTACACGAGGCATCACAACAACGTTTCACCAGGCAACGTCGGTCAACTGTTGTTTGTGTATGAGAAATCGGTTGGAAACTTTCCTCATGTCAGCACGTAGTAGATGTCGCCACCGGCGCCAACCTTGTGTGAATGCTCTGAGAAGCTAATCATTTGCATATCACAGCATCTTCTTCCTGTCGGTTAAATTTCGTGTCTGTAGCCCGTCATCTTCGTGCTGTAGCAATTTTAATGGCCAGTAGTGTACTTCAATAACTGCTATCCTGTATCTCCATTAAAAATGAGTCCTATTTGCGTGGAAATTCCTATCCTTTTTAGAATATGACATCAAGAAAAGAGTTCAGAAAATGGGTTAGCTATTGTGTCTGGTTTTCTCCACAACGGAGATACGTGCTGAAATCCTTGCCAAAATTAACATTCAAGTAGGATTAAAATTGTGGATTCCATTATAGCTTGTTTGATACTTTGCGCTAGAAGTCCTTAACACGCGATTTGACGAAAAGTTCTGTTTGTGCAGAAGTCTTAAGTCCTTCGTCGCCATTTCTACGTCTGACGCTCGAGCTGCCTCTTTTGGTGCAGCAGCCTGACAGCGCTTTGCATCTTTCCTAGCTGCTGTTTAACATCGGCGCCAACGCGCTAATATGGGTGGTGGCCAACGAGCTGGTGCCGGACGGGGTGCGCAGCCTGACCATCTCGTTCATCGCCGTGTGGAACGCGGTGCTCACCTCGGCGACCATCAAGCTCTTCCAGGTGGTGAGCTCCGCGCTGGGCACCTACGTGTGCTTCTGGTTCTTCGCGGCGTGCGCCGCCACGGCGCTCCTCTTCACGGTCTTCTTCATCCCGGAGACGAAGGGCCGATCGCTGGAGGAACTCAACACCGAGATGAGGGCCCAGGCCGCTGCGGACCGTGCCAGACACGACGCCAAAGACAGATCGTAGGAGAGCAACTGGATGCACCCAGTGAGCGTCAAGGGTTGCTGCAATGAAAGATGCCGCAGCAATCGAATATAATAAACAGTTTCCATTCTTTGCTGAGAGTACTTTCTTTTGTGTTCTGTATCAGACGCTCAGTGACCTTTCAAAATGATACTTCTGCTTTACGATGGATTCGCAGTATTTGCTGCTCTTTAAAGCGCGATTACACTTAGTGAACAATGTAACTGTACACCGTCTGTAGTCGAACATGAACTGTGATCTGGTGAACACTGTACTAGTATCAGCTTAATGCTAATTAACGATAAAAGAAAAAGGAAAAAAGCTTAACCATTACTGTAGAAGAACAATGAGCTGAGCTGAAAGAGTGGAAAGCGTGATTTATAAGTAACCAAGCAGATTCCCAAGATACTCAATATCTCTTTTAGGTTCATTCCACACGACAGGCACATTTCCAAATGGCCAAGTCATTTAACGAGTAGTTTTGTGTTTATTACATGTGTTTTTGTACCTGAAAGACATTGTGTATTTCTATTGACGTAATAAATTTTTATTATTTCTGAATTTCAATCTTAGTTACAAATCAATACCATTTTAAATGAACAGATTGCCAGGCAGGTAATTGGACGAATCATCTGTCTCAACTTTTTTAAAGTTATAAATTGAAGTTGAGATACATGATAGTAACTCTTCCACAACTTAGGCTAAGAGATACACGGTAAGTCAATTACGGTACGCGCTTCCATTCTAGTAACCTACAGAGCTTGCCAGTCGCTAAATGGCATTATTGTCTTTGGGAGAAGTTATACAAGGAGCTGAAATTCATAGAATACTTTAAGCGCAATGTAAGGACAAAGTGTTTACCACCAGTTTGAACTACTCAAAAGCGATAGAATAACAGTGACTGGCGCAGGAAGAGAATGACATCCAATGACATCCGCCACTGATGACAACGTTGAGCAAGTCTCATTATCTGATTCTGAATAATCGACTAGGGGTTGATTGATTGATCTGGAGGAAGGGACCACACAGCGAGGTCATCGATCCCATCGGATATGGTGAGGATGGGGAAGGAAGTCGGCCAAGCCCTTTGAAAGGAACCATCCCGGAATTTTCCTGAAGCGTTTTAGGGAAATCACGGAAAACCTAAATTAGGATGGCTGGACGCGGTTTTGTACCGTCCTCCTCCAGAATGCGAGTCCAGTGTGGTAATCACTGCGCCACTTCGCTCAGTAGTATGAGTTGCTGACGAAGTGGTAATCTCAATGCACGTAAGTCACGGTTCTTCGTGTGACATTGTCCAAAATAGACTCATCATCCGGAAATTTTCAGCAAGATGGTTCCCAAACCAATTCAATGTAGGACATAAGTGCAGTTGGATGAGAATCGCTAAGTAGCTGTAGGATCGAAGTCTTACAGAGGTGATATATTTCTAAAGGAATCATCACTGGCTATGATACAAGAATCCACCTCGAAAGTTGCATCTGCAAAGTCCCACATCCAACTCAAGGAGCAGAAGTGTAACTCGCGCTATAAAACAAATCTTTGGTCATGCAAGACGAACAAGTACAACGCTCGTTCTTTTTTCTTTACTCACACGAAGAACTCAGTGCTATCGACAAACAATTTCAAATTTGTTTCCATATTTCTATATTTCCAGAAGCTTCACAAGCGGTTTGTAGTTAAATTGCGTGCTTATAGAATACGGTCACTGTTATACGACTGCATTCGTGATTTCCTGTCGGAGAGGTCACGGTCCGTAGTACTGAAATCGACGGAAAGTCTTAAATCAAAACGGAGGTGATTTCTGGCGTTCCCCAAAATAGTGTTAAAGTCCCTCTGTTGTTT